>NC_134102.1:33688347-34313347 GCF_000715075.1 Nicotiana tabacum | reverse complement strand
ACCGTCCTCACTCGTGTCTTTGCTCCATCATACATATCCTTAATCACCCTAACATAGGCAACATGTACACCTCTAACCTCCAAACATCTCCACAAAATCTCCCCCGTAAGTCTATCGTACGCCTTTTCTAAGTCGACGAGTACCATATACAAGTCCTTCTTCCTCTCCCTATACAGCTCCATTAATCTCCTAAACAAGGTGGATGGCTTCTGTAGTCGGACGCCCCGGCATAAACCTGAATCGGTTCTCGAAAATAGACACACTCCTCCTCACCCTCAGCTTTACCACTCTCTTCCAGACTTTCATAGTATGGCTAAGCAGCTTGATACCCCGATAGTTATTGTAATTTTGGATATCACCCTTGTTCTTGTGTACATGAACCATCGTGCTCCACCTCCACTCTTCGGGCATTTTCTTCGTTTTAAAATTGACATTAAATAACCTAGTGAGCCACTCTAACCTTGCCTTGCCCCCACTCTTCCAAAACTCCATCGGTTTTTATCCGGCGATTATTGAGAATCCTCATATTTCTTTTTGAAAATTCAGATACTGCTACGTGTTTAGGAAACAGAAACGAGCTTCTTCTATGAAATTGGAACTTGCATTTCCTATTTCAATATTTTGGATAACAACTCCCTTCATGGATTTTTGACACCAAGTGTTAACATTTCTTTTATCCGCCATATTAATTCATGCTGAAGTTCAATTCAGTATGATGAAAATGGAACTTTTGATGAATATTCACCTAGAAGACTCCGTTATGAATAATTGGGATTTCCCAACCTATTCCTCTTGGATGCATTCATCCTATTTAGTAACATTTGCCTCTTTTGACTTCATGTGTACTAGTTTTTGGCAACCATAGTTCAATATGTTCCTCAACTTAGCATATTCCTACCTGCTCAACTTGTCATTTGGCAACACCTACATTCAATAGCTAATAAATGTTATAATAACTCTAATTTTCTTTTATAAGTAAAATAGTTATTTCAATCTTTTCTTCATAGATAAATTAACAAAAACTTGTTATCAATTTTACCGATTTTATTGTTTTATTTCGTATTGGTAACAAAAAGTAACATTTGTATTGCTAAAATTTACTTTCTTCACGTGGCATTCTAAGAGAGAAATGTGGCAAAGAAAGCTCTGGAACAGAGATAAGAATGAAGGGGATCCCCTATCAGGTCCAACTGGCCTTTCATCCAGGAAAGTATAGTTATCGGAGGGCTGAGTATTTGGAGAATTAATGAGTGTATTTGAAGACGCAGTCAATCGCGGCTCGAGATCGTGGTCCTCGGACATTATGTTGAAATGGTTACCACTATCAAGAATCTCACTTCCCACTGCCCAAATCCCTATCATGCTGGCTAGAAACTTGGAATGATAACGTTCCCCTATGATTATAACTATAACCTCTGTATCTCTTATAAAGAGGATTGAAAAACAACTTAATAGAATTACTAGCATAGTTCCACTATTTCGAGAATAGATAGCATCATTGTCATTACAGCTCACGGAGATTTCGAGGAGTGATACCTCGGATAATTTATGTTGAAATATATGCATTATAAATAATTTAATTGATTGATTTGTCATATGATTCCTTACTTGAACCCATTCATATGTCATTTGTACTCTGACTATGTTGTTACTTAAATTACTTGATTGTTTTCTCGTTGCCCTCCGTATTCTTATTATTCTCATTGTTGATTTAAATTGAAAATTCTTCTGTTATTTGCCTTACATTGATATTCTTTTCTTGTTAGCTTTATGTAATATTTTGTATAGGTTTATATATCCGGTAGGTGTCTTGACTTGGCCTCGTCACTACTCTACTGAGGTTAGGCTTGATACTTACTGGGTACTGCTGTGGTATACTCATGCTACTCTTCTGCATATTTTTGTGCAGATCTAGGTACCTCAGAGTTTGTTGATATTCATGTTATCTGATCGTGCATCACTGTGGAGACTCAAGGTACACCTGTTGTTGCGTTCGCAGGTCTCAGAGTCACCTTCTGATATTTTCTTTGCATTGTTTGATTTTATTCTGGAATAGTTGTACTTAAAGATTTTCTAGTAAACTCTGTAGAGCTTGTGACTTGTACTACCGGTTTTGGGATTGTAGGAAATTTCTATTTCATATTTAATACTTGTTGGTTGAGTCACCACTAATTCAGTAAGTGTTAGGCTTACCTAGTCCCTAAAACTAGGTGTCATCACGACATCCTACGGAGAAAAATTTGGATCGTGACATTGTGCTCCCGATTGATCCCCTTGTAGCTTGTCTAATACAAACGTTGGTGGTGATGCAAAAATAGTTGGTGTTGCAGCGTACTCCATCAAGCAACATGCCTTTGCTAACCTGTCTACTATTCCATTTTGCTCTCTGTAAACATGGTTGATCGGTGATCATAGAGCTCGCGCAGTAGGTGCCTGCAATCAGATATGATATTAGTGAAACACATGTTATCATTATGTAAAACGGTTAACACCTGGAGGCGTCAATGTTCACTTTGATTGGCACATCAATTGAAAAATGCGAAGATGACTTTCTATTCTTTTACTGTTATGTTAATCTAGAACATATGATTTTCAATTTGCGATTTCTTTTTTTTTTGGTTCAAAAGATAACTTTTATATTATAATTAGGGGGATGAGTACATGGAGTATGTAAAAACAAAGAGAGTGACCTAAGGAGTTGACCACTTACTGGGTCATTACGGGGGGGAGGGGGGGTGGCCCGGGGTAACTAAAACTACTACTAGTGGTTCTCGTATCACGGGATAAACAAAAAAATGTTCCAAGAGGATGCTGCAAATTGAGTGATTGTTGTAGGGGTTGTGAGGGAACCCTTCTGACAAAATGTTTGCTTGAGCGATCGTCTTCCAAAGCTGTTTGGATAAAGGATGAAGGCTGTGCAAAAAAAGTGTTGTCGGCTGTGGTATCCATGTTACATCCAGACTTTACTAGTATATCTGCTATTTGATTTTTCTCCCTATAAGTCGAACATACAGTAGGATCATCCAGTCTCACTAGGAGAAACCTGCAATCATTTATAATGTTAGCATTAATGGGTGGGAGGTCTGTAAAATTGTAGTGACTACCCGGGCATCGAGGTTTATTTCTATAGGTTTATAACCACAAGTAACAGCTAATTGCACCCCATGATAAAGTGCTCGTAATTCAGTTTTAACACTTCCATGAGAGATGTGGTGCCCCACAGAACCCCTAAGCCAATTGCCTGCGGACTCTCGTATAACACCTCCCATCCCGCCCTGTCCAGTATCTAGGTGTACTGAACCATCACTATTTAGCTTGAAAGGGGTAGTGGTAGGTGGGTCCCATTTAAGGTGTAATGGCGTGTGGCTGGGCGAGTGAGTGGGCATTCCTGCTAGATAGAAAGATTCCGCTGCCAAATTTAGGATATGTGAGGAAAAGAGCGGTTTGTGAGCGAAGCAAAAGACTATAGCATTTCGAGTTAGCCATATATGCCACAGACAGAAGGGTATGAGAATGGAGTTTGGTATATTAAGGGAACTAGTCATATCAGTGTATAAGATAAGTTATTTTAGGCATTCGAGTGGATTAGTTTCAAATGTAGGAAGTCCAGCGATTGTCTGAAGCATGTGTAAATCAGACCAGATGTGTGCGATTGCCGGGCAATCGAGAAGGAGATGGTGAAATGTTTCCGTATGAGTGTGGCAATGGGTACAAGTAGAATTATTGAGAATGCCAATGCGATGATAGTATGCCGTAGTGGGTAAGCGTTGGCGGCCGCAAAGCCATAGGAAATGTCTGATTTTCGGAGGTATTCTTAACTTTCAAATCCATTGAAATGAGTCATTTGTGGTTGTAGGGAGTAAGTGATGATAAAGTGATTTGGTAGTAAAGTTCCCATGGGGTGTGAGGGTCCAAACGTAAGAATCAGGGGAGAAGGTATATGAGGGGATATGAACATTAAGAACATGTTGGAGTATTGAGGTTGGTAGTTCAAAAGGGAGTGAGGCGAAATCCCTATTAGGAAATAGCGAAGAGGTTTGGTGGTTGGTAGGCAGTTGTCATGCCAAAAGTTGATAAGGGTTCCATTTTTAATTGACCATTATATCCCCTGTTGGTAGAGGTGCCACTCAAGAGTCAAATTTTCCCAAATGAAGGAACTAATTGTGGTAATATTTCTTCGATGGTAGAAATATTTATGAAGGAGTACGGCGGCCCACAACGAATGGGGTTGTTTGAGTAGTCGCCAAGCTTGGCTTGTGAGTAGCGACTTATTTTTTAGGTGAATTTATTGAATTCCGAGTCCACCCTGAGGTCTTGGGGTGGTAAAGGTTTTCCATTTTAAAAGGTGAACTTTCTTCTTATTTGGAATATTTCCCCACAGAAAATTACGCTGAAAGCGTTCTAATTGATGGGCAATGTATTAAAAAAGTTTAATGTATTGCATTACATGGTTGCGTAAACTATCAAGGGAGGAATTGATAAGAGTGGTACGTCCTGCCATACTTAGGAAATTTATTTTCCAGCCCGCAAGCTTAGTTTTAAAGTTATCGATACGGAATTGAAAATCACGTTTGGAGGGACAGGATGTGAAGATAAAAACTCGTTAAGGATATCAATGATGGCGTAGCAACTGGAGGCTCTGAGGTGGTGAAGGTAAGAATGATGTCATCAACGAAGAATAAATGGGATAATGGTGGTCCATTACGTGATAAGCGGATAGGTCGCCAGAGTTGGTAATTTGCTGATAGCTCTATTTTCCTGGTGAGCATTTCCATACACAATATAAATAAGCATGGAGAAAGTGGGTCTCCCTGATAAAGTCCACGGGATGGGTAAAAAGGAAGGGTTCGTGAACCGTTGATAAGGATTGATATGGAGGTAGTGGTGATACAAGACATGATTAATTTGATGAGTGGTGATGGGAAATTAAAGAATTGAAGAGCCTGACGAACAAAAGACCATTCTATATGATCAAAAGCCTTTTCAAGATCTAATTTCAGGAGCATGTAACTAGTTTTTCCTTTTTTGCATTTGAAGTAGAAAAGAATTTCTTGTACTATGATGGCATTATTTGCTGCTCTATGGATTGGCTGAAAGCTGGATTGCGTAGGGCTGATAATTTTTGACATTGGAGGCTTAATGCGCTGAACGATTATTTTAGTGATAATTTTATAGATAGTTGAACATAGTCCAATCGGGCGAAATTGAGTAATCATGGAGGCAATTCGAACTTTGGGAATTAAGCAAATGTATGTTTGATTGATAGAAGTAGGAATTTCGTGGTTCTGAAAGATTTGTTTGCAGAAAGCAGTTACCTTAGGACCCATCTCATGCCAAAAATATTGATAAAAATAAGGGTGTAGGCCATCAGGGCCAGGTGATTTGTAGGGTTTAAAGGACTTGATGGTGGAGAAGATTTCGAGGTCAGTGACAGGTTTGACAAGATTCGAGCTTTCTGTGGGAGTAATGGTGGGGAGGAGAAAAAGGTGTGGGATATTGAGGAGTGAGGAGAGTCAATAGTAAAGAGCTGGGTGAAATAAGTAAGTATAATAGTTTGTATCTGGGTATCCTCAAAACGCCAGTTGCCTGCATTATTGTCTTTTAAGACAGTAATATAGTTCCGGCGACGACATTGTAAGGTGGATAAATGAAAGAATTTTGTATTAGCATCTCCGTCTTGTAACCATTGGACACGTGATTTAAGTTTTCAAAATTCTTCTTCTAAGCAAAGGATGTCATTGAAATCTTTCTGAAGAGTGACTTCAAGGTTTTGGAGAAAAAAACTGGTAGGATAGTTCGGGGATGATTGAATACCTTTTAGTCGAGCTAGTAAATATCTTTTTTATGAAATATGTTACCAAGGGAGGTTCTATTCCAACTTTGAACATTATTCTGGAAGTGATTAATGGCTTCTGGTAATGGGGGAGGGGGGGAAGGATGCCAACTATCATGAAGTACGTTTATAAAATCAGGATGGGAGGTCCACATAGTTTCAAAGCGAAAAATACGTGATTTTGCTAATTTTGGAGTATGGAGTGTAAGCAACAATGGAATGTAATCTGAGTGTGTACGGACCAAGTGACATACAGTAGATTCAGGAAATAACGTGAACCAGTCATAGTTTGCAAATAATCTATCTAAACGTTCTAAAATATGATCGCTATAACGTCGTTTATTAGTCCAAGTATATTTACTACCCTTATAACCAAGGTCTACTAAATTACAGTAGTTTATACAATTAGTAAATTCATTAGAACGTGTATTATTTATCGGTCGTCCTCTAAATTTCTCTGTGGAGTGTAGTGTTTCGTTTAATTCACCCCCAATGATCCACAGACCCTTATAATGATCATAAAGACACATAAGATTTTGCCATAATAATTGATGGTTAGCATAACAAGGACTATCATAAATAGCAGAAAAAAGCCATTATTGTGGATGAGAAAATACCTAGATCATGACGTGTAATTCCTGATCAGTCATAGCTATATTTTCAATATTTAGTAAGTGTGCATGCCAAAACATAGCAATACCGCCTACTTGTCCCGTAGCAGGGACCTCATAGAAATTTGTAAAGCCAAAGTCATCACGTAGAACAACATGATTTTGTATGTGGGTTTCAAATAATACTACTATGGTAGGTGCATGGTAATCCAGGAATGAACGGAAATTACGATGAAAGTCATTGTTATGAGTACCGCGACAGTTCCAAAGTATAAAATTTATGGTAGGAGGGTCGGATGGGAGGTCTTCAGGGTAGTCCAGGGATAGGATGTCACTCCCCTGAGAACTAGAGCAAGCTGGGTGTCCACTGGTGGTTGGGTCACCTGCTGTAGAGTTGAAATGAGGACTATTGCATATTTTCCTATTTCGGGGTTCAATGTTAGTCGAATGACAAGGGGACACTTTATGAGATTGGCTGGGCATTTGAGACATTTTGTTTTTGCATATTGCTCCTTTAATACGAAGTTGCGAAGGTTGTTGAGAGTGGCATGGGAGGTGCGTGTCTCGCGCATTTCTATGAGTGTTGCATCTAGGTCCTGTTGTTGGGTTGCTATATCGAGTTCTGTAGGTAATGGTTGGGGTGGGATGAGCAGGTTGGAGGATAGATTAGAGTGCTTGGGGGACTGGGTGGTGCCATCATCAGGTCAGTCGTGAATGTAAATGTCTAGTTGTTCCATGGTGTGACGATCGGATCGAGTATCGTAGGGTGGTAGAAAGGGATTTCCAGGATAGGAAGTAAGGTGTGTGGAGGTGGAGCATTCATCGACCAATGGGACTGACCAAAGGCATCCATGCCTATTCTCATGCCTTCTGACACTACTTGTGTTAGATATGAGGAGTTCTGTAGTGCTACTATGATCTTTTAGTTGTTGATTGTGAGGCGGAACAATAGTGCTTGACCCATGAGACCCTGTTCCAACCATGACTGGGGAGGAAGGTGCGAGGTGTTCTAAGCTACATATAATTTTAGGTAGGGAGGAGGAGGATATGGTGGTTGGGATGGATCCATGGTGATCTGAAGGTATTGAGGATATAAGAAGTTGTGGTATAGTAGAGGAGGAGTCGGGAAAGCGGGAGGTATTTGTAGGGGAAGATGGCTTTGTAAACGTTGCATGGGAATTTAAATCTTGTAGGGGTAGGGTAGTATGATTGACAACAATGTTTAATGTAGTGGGGGCAACTGGACCTAAGAATTGGTGTGGGAGGGAATTATGGAGGGGTGGTGGAGTGAGTCATCAAGGGTGGGGTTAACGTGGGCTTCTGTGGACAGTGGGGATTTGGGAGGGATATTTTTACATGGGACAGTGAAAAAGGACGGTAATTAAGAATTGGAAGAGTGGGGTCGTGGGGATGATATTGGGGTGACGTGGAGGTATTTGAGTTGAGGGGGGAAATAGTTTGGTGTAGATGAGTTGTGGGCAGTAGGCGGTGAGGACAGTGTTGGGCTGGAACGATTTTGGGCTTGGACAGTGTAGGCGAGAGTTGGAGTGGTTTGGGCTGGGAGGATAGAGGTGTTTTGGGCTAGAGATGCTATTGGGCCAGCGTTACTAAGGAATTGGCTTAATGTAGTGGAAATTGCTAGGTTAGGGTTTAGAATAGTTAGAGAAGTAGATGGCACCTCATTAAGGTTGTCATAAGTGGTAAGAGAGAGGTGATTTAGTTTAGTAGTTTTCGGTAAATAATCATTAGATTTAAGTAAAGAGAGATTAGTGGAAGTAAAGAAGCGGGGAGTAGAAGCGTTATTTTTGGGAAGATATTGGTGAGGAGACTTACCTGCTTTGGCGTATGGAAACTTCTTGCTTGAAGAATCAATGGGAGAAACAGTATGAGGCATTGAAACTGCCTGAGGCTGCATTGCGATGAACATCGTTGCGCTATGGAGTGGCTGAACGAGATTTTGATGGAAAGGACACATTATGCCATTGTGTTTATGAACAATAACAGATGTAGGGGGGAGTAGGGGAACTGGATGGTTGCTGTGAAGCATTAGAAGTAGTGGTAGCATGAAAGGGACAAGCTCTAGTATTGTGTCTGAATCACCCACAGCGGAGGCAAAGAAATTTTGGTCCTTCATACATGACTAGTTGCTTGTGGTTTCCAATGTAAATGTGAGATTTTAATGGTTTTGCAAGTGGAACTTCAATGCAAATATGGGCATATCTTCCTCGTGTAGTAGATGAAGTGCATGCATCAATTTTGAGTAGCTGTCCCAGTTTGCTTCCTACTAATTGTAGCTGAATATCATAGTATTCTGTAGGTAATTCTGGTAACCGCGCCCAGATGGCGGAGTAAACTAATTGAGCAACAAATTTTGGTTCCCACCTGCATACTGTCAGGAAGTAACCTAAGATAAATCAGGGACCATCATGGAGAACATGGAGCATATTCTCTTCATGTGTAAATTTAATAAGAAAAAATGCGTGCCCTAAATCCATGAGGAATGCCAAAGAGTTTGGAGTTTTGCTTTAAGTAGTTGGTGGCCAATGGTTTTTCCAAACAATTTGATTATAATTCCGAGGAGAGTACAAACGAGCTTTATCAATTGCGGTAAGAGGTATGAAGTCGTCCGTATGAAAAGGGTTGTCCGCCTCGTCATTTAAATCAATGTCTAAATTGATTTGGAGTTGGGACATCTAGTTGCATGCCTAAGGGATCAGCTAGGTGGCTAGTGGAATTCATGGTGAGATTAGTAGGTGGGGGATTGGAGCAAGAAGGAAGAGGGAGAAGCAGTAGAGAGCATTTTCTTTAGTGCTTATTTTTCTCATAGTTTAAATCATCTAGCTACTACAGTATTAGTTTATGTTCAATTTCCGCTTTCAATTATTATCTCTCGGTCTCTTCTTTAATATTTTTAAACATATTATAAGTTGAAAATTACTGAAGTGATGAATTTCCTTCCAGAAGGCCCTTTTTATTCCTTACCATAATTTTATATTTTTATCTTTGTCTTTTTAGTTTTTATTTCTAGTTAAAGTGATTAGTTACCCAGTACTAAAAATTATTAATTCTTTCCAGAATAGTTTTTTTAAAGCAAACCACTTCTCCCATAAATACACAAAAGGTGCAAATTGCAAATAAAAAGGAAGAAGATGAAATTCCGGAAAAAAAATTACAATTGAAAAACCAGGCTATCCAAAACCAGAAAGAAAGAGCAAAACAAATATGACAACTATTACTTTCAAAATATTCCTTTCGTCTCATTTTATGGGATGGATTCGAGGTTCAAATTATCTAATTTTCCGTATAAATACGAATAGAAATTTTTAATTTTTTTTAAAAAATAAAATTTATATTTTTATAAAGTACATAAAATGTATTATAAGTCAAAATAGTTAACAATTCAAAATATTCAAAAGACATATGAAAAAATTATTGTAACAAACTCTTTTGACTCTTCAAATAATAACTACATCACATAAAATAAGACAAAAAGAGTAATACACACATTTTCTATAAAATCTATTGCACCTCTGGACTTAAGCATTACACGGGTAAACTGAAGCTAATTGGGAATTTGGCACCACGTAACCACTATCAATAATTATTGGTAGGATTTTAGTCAAAGATTAGGTTTAGCAATTAAAGACCAAAAATTTTGGCAGGGATAACCAATGTATATCATGTATATATTGATGTCTATTAGTGTATATCATACATACATTTTTGTTAATTTTACTTGAAATTAACTCGTCCAAATCACCTCTAGACTGCTTAAAGATCATTCCAAATTTGATATATGAACTACCAAACATATTCCCAATTGTTTGCCACAATACCTACTTGAAACTGAATTCAATTTTGAAAACACAAGTTTTGAAATCGAAGCTTCGAAACTTCTTTAATAGAGTTTCTGATTTTCTTCTCCAAGTTTCAATCATTTCGCTGTTGTATATTAATGTGTATATCATATCGTATATCATTATATACCACACAAAAGTTTCATTGACATACATAGACATATATATCACATTGTATATCAGCATGTAACACATAAGATTTTTATTGATATAAATGTTTGTGTATATCAATATGCATGATATACAAGAGATAAACAAATATACATAATGATATACACTAATATATAAGGTGATATGCACGGGCATAAAGAGGGGATATGCGATCTTTTTCAACGAGTTTCCAATCTGAAATCATCTCAAATCATTTTCATACACCTTCAAAATCGATATTTAGACTCCTTAAAATGTTTCCAAAAACTTCCAATTGGAAGTTATATGATTTGAGCACCCAACCACCCATACGTAGAAATTTTTCCTTTTCTTTCTTCTTTCTTTGCCTTTTCCTTTTCTCTTTTCATCTGCTTCTGCACCCCTAGTATGAAACCCCCTCATTTTTCCAACACTGACCATTATCTTTAACCCCAAAAAATCAGAAGCACCTTTGTCTCTTTGATTGTCTTTTATCACAATTCACAAAAACAATCCAAACAAACGGGATTTGCAAAAACTAAAAAAAAAGATTGTAAATTCAGTTTGTGGATTTCTCTCCCCCAATAAAATGATACTTTAATCATAACAACCTACCTTTTATTTAGAATTTATACCTTGGATTATATAGCATTTGACACCTTAACATGGGATTGAACTTACTTTTTCATTCTTACAAAACAATTTCTCAATTACACAAAGGTTAAATCTTTTGCTTCTCTGAAAAACCACAATAATGCTCTGTATTAGGGGTGCACGCACAATCTCCGAACTTTACGTGTACTTCAACACAAATATTCAGCAAATTGATTCTGAAATCTTCGCGAAGGTGTTTTGATGTGGATCTTCTGCGCATAGTTGATTCCAATTCTCAGAAATAAAGAACTTTATGCATTGAAAGATTTGGGAGAATAATTTATAGAAAAATAGAAGAAAATTATTCATGAGAGAGTGAAGATTGTGTTTGTGCATCGGAAGAGAGAGGGTTTTAATAATTAATTATTTATTTAAATTATGATTGTAGGCTATAAGGTGCCAATAACCATAAGTTGGGTTTTTTTATATCATTTTGTTAGATTAGTTTGTCATGCAATGTCAAATTTCTAAGCTAATTCGCAGGTTATGTTTGGGTTGTTTCAAGAATCAATTTGGGCTACTAGTTGTATATGAGGATCTTTTCGTATATACACACACACACACACACACACACACACACACACACACACACACACACACACACACACACACACACACACACACACACACACACACATATATATATATATATATATATATATATATATATATATATATATATATATATATATATATATATATATATATATATATATAACATGAATATGTATATATAACATGAATATGTATATATAACATGAATATGTATATATACATAACACATGAATATAATACGACTAACAAAATTCGATCAAAAGTTATAATTTACATACAATTTATATACGACTTGTATACAATCCTTTTTGTACAAAAACCGGTCAAAAAGCTATAATTTACATATAACTTGTATACAACTTATGGTTAGTTGTATATATTTTATATATCGTTGTACACCCGACATACAAAACATATACAATTTATTTATGTCTTCTTAGTCTAGTTTTAATATGAATTTCCAATCAAAACCAACTCGAATCTTCACTAAATTCTCTCAAAATTGAGATATAAACTCTAAAGGATATTTCCAATCATTTGCAATAATATCTAAATCTAAACAAATTATAATTTTTCTAAATCCAATTTTCGAATCCAAAACTTTGAATCTCTTTAATAACTGTCAATGGAGTTTAAGCTCATGTCTTCAATGTTTCACACACCCAAACAAAATCGAATTCACTGAACTTTCATTTTTTCACATTTTGTACATTAATAATATCGAAGATTGAATGTTGTTATAGTTGGGCAAGCCCAATTCATCTGATCCAATATAACATGTTCAAGACTGCAGTTCTGGCTTTAAACTAGTTGAATCATTTTCCTTTAGTATTTTTCAAAGTTTCGAGCAGGTTCATTTGCAAAAGCCGAATCAAAGAGGAACTGAGAAAGAGAGAGAGGGATATATCTATACAAAGAAAAAAAAAATAGAGAAGAATGAAATCTAAAATCGGTAAGACTAAAATCTAATATATTATTTTGTATATAAATAATAAATTATATATGCTAATATAATTAAGCGATAAATTATTTAAAAGAGATAAATATATTTATATTATAGCATAGATGTGTAAAAGTTGCTATGTCGAGTTAGCTTGGGTTTTGTTGGTCTTAGCCCATCAGAGTGGTAGTTCCTACCCAACCCGTTAGTTTTTGGGCGGATGGACTATGTTAAGTTTTCTTGGTTTGCCAACCCTACTTGAGCCAATAAAAGGAAGCAATCCTCTTTAATTTCTGAAGATTAGGGCAAAGCTGTAAAGGAAAATGAATCAACGCCGTTTTTTTTATTTCAAAGAAACGAGAAATAGGGCGAGAATTCTAGGCAAATGACTTGGAGTTACATCTATCCAGACCAATTGAAGGGCATTAGCATAGAATTCTCGCACCTATTCCTTGTTCCCCTTTGTTGGGATTGACTGAAGTTTACCCAGTCCTTATTAGTTGGTACGGATCCGTTATTTTTTATTTATTACATAAAGTTTTTACTTGTCTTAATTAGAACTTCTTAACTTCTCTAGTTATATAACCGCCTCTGTGACCATAATGCATCAAATCGAAATGTTCAAATCATACTTTGGATGTAAGTAAATAATTTTACGTTTGTAGAATTTGTGGTAGCGTTGATGGGGTAATGGTAGAAATGGCAGTGAGGATGAATGTGCGCATAACCTATTTGATGAAAGGCCCAAGTCTGCATGCTGTAATTATAGTTGTTTCTCTGTACTTACTCCGCGTAATACACCTACTGAATGATGTCCACTGATTTCTGTTATGTTACTATAGTGACTGCTTATGGGCAATGATGCATGAGTATACTGCACACATTTTGATTAACTTCCATGGCTGCTGAAATTTATTAGCTTCTGCGCTTAAACATACATGTAACTACCTCTTAGCTCTCGGAATTATTTTATTCTAAATTTGAAAGAAATTAGACTTGGGCCACCCATATGGGCCTACTCGGTCCATGTCTAATAAGTAAATATATTTATATATGTATAATATCTTATTAAAATAAAAGAAGAGACAAAACGGTTAGGACTTCCTAAACCGGTGTGTCGTATCTGTTCAATAAAAGGAATTCTCTCCTCCTTCAACAGAAAAAAGTCTCTTTCTTGTCTCACAAAATTCTAAAGGGTTCATGTGACGATCTTGTGAAGATTTCTTCTGTGAAACACTTCCCTCCTACAACTATAAATTGGGGTTTTCATAACCCAGAAAAGAGACTAGAAGTTATAACAAGAAGCAAGAAAGAGCTCGTGGATCAAACGCATCAAATTTCTCTATAAGTTTCAAGTTTCAATCAATCAAGTTCAAATCCAAGAAATCAAGTCCAAGCTCAAGAACGAAGAACAAATCAAGATTCAAGGAGTACAGGTTCAAATCAAAGTTCGTGCTAGTTGAATTCAAGATCATCGTTCGTGGAAACAAAATATAGATTTAAGATCAAGATCAAAGCCTTTGAATTTATTTTCTATTGGAAAGAAGAATCAGAGGATTCATAGAGATTGTACACTCATATTATTTGAAATCAAATACTATGATTGTTGTAATATTTTTCAGTCTCGATTATTTTCTTGACGCAAATTTATTGTCTACAAATTCTGACACACACAGTGGGACTTTCTCTACCTATAATCTCAACTTTTCAATCACCAAAGTCTAAGAACATCGAAATGGCTTCAAAGAAAATCAACTCCAGATCAACTTCCACTAAGGTTGCTAATTTCAGGTTCTACACTGATGTGAAAAATATCCTCGATGTTACCTTTGGAAGCTTTGGACCAGTTACAAGGAGCAAAGCAAGCTCTTTAGGATAACAAGCACTACAAGTGTCGTCCGTATCAACCCTTATTTTTGGATCTTCATCCTCAAAAGGATCAAGATCATCTATGAACGCACCTAAAGGAGGAAGCAATGTTGCTGAAAAGAATAAGAAAACTCTTGCTTTGCTTGACCTCTCCGGATCCAAGAACTCTGTTGTGAAGGAAGATGGTGATATTTCAAGCGATGGATCCTCCCCACTTACACCGCATAGTGTGAGCTATTCGAGGATCAATCTGTGTGATAATCCATGCTACTCTCCATCGTCCACAACAATCATGCAAGCCATGGTGACAAACGCTTCATCTGTGGAGGAGTAGTTAGCAAACTTGACGGAAGCTATCGCTGGCTTGACCAAGTGCATGCAAAATCAATATTCTAGAATTGACAAGCTAACAGACAGGGTGGGAATCTTGATGGAAAAAGAATCTACCCATACACCTGGAAAGATCCCAGAAGTTCCAGAGAGTGATTCTCCGCCAAGACAAGTAGCATCCGCTAAGGCTATCCTTGTCTCATCTGAAAGGATGATTCCAATTGATCAACTGAAGGATTCATTGAAGGAACTATTAAAAATAAGTATGAAGTTGCTGCCAAGTACTCTCTTATATACGCAAAGTCGTATACTGCAAGAATCGATATGTTGAAGATGTCTGTTGGGCTATCAACTTTCCAAGTTTCAACAGTTTGATGGTAAAGATAATCCAAAATAACATGTGGCGCACTTCGTTGAGACGTGCAACAATACTAGGACTTATGGAGATTACCTTGTCAAGCAGTTTGTCCACTCGCTAAAAGGAAATACTTTTGACTGGTACATAGACCTCGAGACTGGATCTATTGATAACTGGGATCAACTGGACCAAGAGTTCCTCAATCATTTTTATAGCACGAGACGTACTGTGAGTATGATAGAACTTACAAATACTCGTCAATGAAATGGTGAACCAGTTATCGACTTTATCAATCGTTGGAGGAATTCAAGCCTCAACTACAAAGACAGGCTTAGTGAAGCTTCTGGCATAGAAATGTGCATCCAAGGCATGCACTGGGGACTATGCTACATCTTGCAAGGTATCAAGCCTAGCACATTTGAATAACTTGCGACTCGTGCCCATGACATGGAGTTAAGCATGGCCTCCGCTGGAAATGTAAGGCTACCTATCTATGAGTCTCGCAAAGGGGACGACAAGTAAGAAGTCAAGAAATGGAGCAAGTTTGTACCCAAGTCTGAAAACAAAGAAGCTATAAATGTCAACACATCACCTATGAAGTTCACAATGAAGGTGAGCAAGAAGCAAAGCACGAAGTCCACTTCTTTTCAAGATAAGCCAAGTGTAAAGTTGACTCTAAAAGAAATGCAAGAGAAGGAGTACCCATTTCTGGATTCTGATGTTCCAACTATTTTTGAAGAACTTCTCGAGTTAAATCTCATTGAGCTTCCGGAGATGAAGCGACCAAATGAAGCTGGGAAAACGAATGACCCAAATTACTGTAAATACCATCGACTTGTGAGCCATCCTCTGGAGAAGTGCTTTGTCTTCAAGGACAAAGTTATGGATTTAGCTCGTGAAAAGAAAATCATGCTTGAAGATAAGAAAGCAAGCGCAAACCAAGTCTCTATCACCTTTGGCTCATTCAGTCCAGACGAATTATGTAGTTTCAAAGAAAGTAAAAATGAAGAATTACTAGAGAACAACAAGGTTGAAGTTGATCAGTCTGATGATGATGAAGGTTGGACATTGGTGACTCGTCGAAGGCGCCACAAAAGAGGCTCACAAAAAGAATCAAAAGAACAACCAACAAGGAAAATAATGGTAAAAAGACCAAAGAAACAGAATCCACTTAGGCGTTTAAAGAAAGCAAAAGTGGAGGTGTACCACCATCAAAAGCCACACATCTAGTGACCTTGGAGGAGTTCTTGCCAAATTGGTTTCGCATGAAGATTTTCCGTGATGGTAGTGAGGCTTTTTTGTTGCCATGCTGGCAAAGGGGAAGAAAACAGTGATGACCTACCGTTGGCACCATCTTCAGAAAAGCTCATTGAGTCCATCCCTCAAGAAGTTAATGCTTGCGAGGAAAAAGTTACGTTCACGAATGACGATCTTATACTTGGTGACACTCCTCATAACTGCCCAGTATACCTGGTTGGCTATATGCACGATGAAAGGGTAAATCAAATTTTGTTCAATGGAGGATCCTCAATGAATATCTTGCCAATTCGCACTGTGAAAGAACTTGGTATTCCCATGAACAAATTCTCGAAAAGTCGTGTAATTATTCAGGGATTCAACCAAGGGGGAAAAGAGCCATAGGCGCGATCAGGTTGGGGATCACCATTGAAGATATGCAATCAAGTGCATGGTTGCATGTGATCGATGCAAAGACTTCATACAACGTCTTGATTGGAAGGCCTTGGATATATAAGAATAAAGTGGTTCCATCTACCTACCATGAATATTTGAAGTACTACAAGGGAGAAGTCGAGAAGAAGATAGTTACTGATGACGAACTATTCACCGAGGCTGAATCACACTTCGCCGATATAAAGTTCTACTTGAAGAACCGCATTGTGAAGGAGTTAAAAACTGGTATTGTCAAGAATGACGAGTCCACGACTAAGAGAGCTGAGGTGGTTGCCGACAAAACCGAAGTTGTTACTGAGGAGGTAACCCAAACTCAAATAAATCTAATAAAGGGAACGTTGTGTCTCACGATAAGAAAGTAACTCATGCGCTCCGCTATGTCCCTAAAAAGAAGAAAGAGGAGGGAGGATCATCCAAACCAATATGCTAAGGGAGTTAACTCTTCCGATCAAAGGAATTGGGCAGTAGCGTTGCCATCAACGCTACTTGCATGGTTTGTGTCCCAAAATAATTCGTAGAATGTGGCACTCATACGAAGCGTATAGATAAAGACTTTGATCCTAATGCTTGCAAGATATTTGCAAAAGCTGGATATAATCCCAATGAGCCGTCAAAATTAGGGAATCTGCTACGAGGCAACCACGTGAAGGTCTGAGATACAAGCAACCTTCGCCGGTTCGCATCTCTATAAGAAGGGCAAGCAATAATTATATCACTATAAAATATGAATTTGCCACTTCTAACAGGTCTTCTGTCTTTGATCGACATGGAAAATCAACTATGAGGACTTCCGTATTTGAGAGATTGGGTCCATTAAAGAAGGGGAACAAGTTCCAGAGAAATTATCAAAGCATAAGAACACCCGCTTTGCCCAGAATCTAGAAGATCTCTAAGGTTTCCAAAGTTTGGTTCCTTCTAGAATGAGGCAACAAACAAAACTTGTGGTTTCATATAAATAAGTACTGAAGGTAAAGCCATATACTGTGGTTTATACTAAGGAACATGGCAAAGACGAAGAAAGTATGGGTTCTTCGTATTATGTTACTGCACAAGGCGAGAATGGTGTTCCATCTCTAATGGAGGATAATGACAAATTGGAGGGTGTTTTACCGTGTTACCACATATCTTTCAATGATGAAGATCCTCAAGAAGATGAGGATGCGAAAGATGCTTCCCCGGAACTTGAAGAAGGGGTGAAGGCAACGATTGATGCCTTAAAAGAAGTTAACCTTGGCACTGATGAAGAACCAAGGCCCACTTACCTAAGTGCTTTACTAGCAATCGATGAAGAAAGCACTAATATCGAGTTACTCAAGGAGTTCAAGAATGTCTTTGCTTGGAGTTACAAAGAGATGCTTGGCTTGGACCCTAAAGTAGCAGTTCATCACCTTGCAGTCAAGAATGGCGTCCGTCCTGTTAAGCAAGCCCAAAGGCGCTTTAGGCCGGACTTGGTTTCCTTGATCAAAAGTGAAGTTAACAAACTCATTGAAGCTGGATTTATTTGTGAAGTTAAATACCCAACATGGGTTTCAAGTATTGTTACCGTGAGAAAAAAGAATGGCCAAATTCGAGTGTGTGTTGACTTTAGGGATCTCAATAATGCATGCACTAAGGATGAATTCCCACTTCCTATTCCAAAGCTTATGATTGACACTACCACTGGGTATAAGGCAATGTCTTTCATGGACAGTTCATCGGGCTGTAACCAAATTCACATGGCACCAAAAGATGAAGAACTTATGACATTCCGTACCCCAAAGAATATTTATTTCTATAGGGTAATGCCTTTTGGCTTGAACAACGCTGGTGCTACTTACCAAAGGGCTATGCTGAATATTTTTGATGACCTTCTCTACAAGAATGTTGAATGCTATGTTGACAACTTAGTGGTAAAATCAAGAAAGATGAGCGGCCACTTGGTGGGTTAATGCAATGCACTGACTTTTTCTCCTTTTTGGTTGCAGATAAGGATGCAACTGGTGAATCCAAGTTCAGAGAGCATAAGGAATGGGTGTGATTCGCAATTAGGATTGGAATATACCTATTTGCAACCAGTAGTGTGACCGATCTGTGTTCAAAACAACCAATGACGCTAGCGTGGCCAAGCTGGAGAAATCAGCTTATTTTGACAAGTGCTTTTTTCAAAAGTGCTTTTGAAAAAATATTTTTGGAGAGAAGCAGTTTGTGTTTGGCTAATCACTCTGAAAAGCACTTTTGAGAAATAATTTGTGTTTGACCAAACTTTTCAGAAAGTGCTTTTAAGTATCAAATTACGAATAAGGACACGAATAAGTATCAAATTTGTGTTTGACCGCATAGCCCTGGCTTGATTCCGTATTGTGCTACTTTCTTTGTGTTCACTGACTACATGAGAGGAGCCATGCGAATTTCAGCCTTGTCTGAAGCTGGAGTTATTTATGTTATGACCCACGATTCAATTGGTCTAGGAGAAGATGGTCCAACCCATCAACCTATTGAGCACTTGGCAAGTTTCCGTGCAATGCCCAACATTCTGATGTTCCGTCCAGCAGATGGGAATGAGACAGCCGGTGCTTACAAGGTGGCTGTCCTCAGAAGCAAGACACCATCAATCCTTGCCCTCTCGACAAAAGTTGCCTCAACTTGCTGGAACTTCTATTGAAGGAACAGCAAAGGGTGGCTACATTGTATCAGACAATTCTTCAGGCAACAAACCTGATGTCATTTTGATCGGTACTGGCTCAGAGTTAGAAATTGCTGTCAAGGCTGCCGATGAACTCAGGAAAGAAGGAAAGGCAGTGAGAGTTGTTTCCTTTGTTTGTTGGGAGCTTTTCAATGAGCAGCCAGCTGACTACAAGGAAAGTGTCCTTCCAGAATCTGTTACAGCTAGAGTTAGCATTGAAGCTGCATCAACATTTGGGAGGCAGAAAATTGTTGGAGATAAAGGAAAAGCCATTGGAATTGATGGATTCGGTGCTAGTGCTCCTGCCGGAACGATATACAAAGAATTTGGTATTAAAGCAGAGGTTGTTGTAGCTGCAGCTAAAGAAGTTTCTTAGGCATTATTAGTTACCATTCTTGGTTGCTGGTGGTCTACTGAATTGATTTCATTTAGGTTATGAGATGTGATAAAATGGTGGAAACGATATCAAATGGACTCTCGCCACAGTTCACAGCCGCCTGAGATTTAAAATAAGGGTGAAACATCTTTTTCTTCATTTGAGCCACCTGAACGAATCCAAGATTAGGACAGAAATTAGGCACATCGATGCTCCTGAACTTGTACACTTACAACATACATATGTTGAGTTCGTAATTTTATTTGGATTCATTGGTTATGTGGTTGACATGTGGTAGTTGAATTTTCTGGGCTGTCCTCATTGTCTCCTCTCCCACTTCTCTTGAGTGATGAGTGATTACTTAAGTGAAAGTTATGGGTGGTCCTTCAAGCTATTTTTGTCAGATCCTTATTTTGTTGGATTGTTGTAGGCCAGTACTACGTACTAGGCGGTTGGAGATGGCCCGGCCCCTTCAATTAGAATAATGATTTTAGGAGTCCGAAACCAAAGTGTGATTCTTTTGGACTCAAGCGACACAAATATGTTAAAAAGAAAACTGGGCACCATTTTAGGGGGAAGTGTACGGTTAGCCACTAATTAGAGATGTCTTTACTCTTTAGCCACTGTTTAAAATGTATTTACTTTTTAGCCAGTGCTTAATAATATTTTTAACCGCCCGGACGAAAATACCCCTGTGCTAATATTAAGGACATGGTATCCTTAACTTCATGTATGCTCTGTAAATATTAAGGACAAAATGTCATGTATTTGCACTTTCCATTATTAAACTTTAGGACATCATGTCCTTAACTTCATATGTGCAGTGTAAATATTAAAAACATGATGCCCTTAACGTCATCTGTGCAGTGTAAATGTTAAGGACATAATGTCCTTAACTTGTATTTGCACCTTCTCTTGTTAAACTTTAGGACATCATGTTCTTAACTTCATATATGCAGTGTAAATATTAAGGACATGGCGTCCTTAACTTTATGTGTGCAGTGTAAATGTTAAGGACATAATGTCCTTAACTTGTATTTGCACCTTCTGTTGTTAAACTTTAGGACCTCATGTCCTTAACTTCATATGTGTAGTATAAATGTTAAGGACACGGTATCCTTAACTTTATGTGTGCAGTGTAAATATTAAGGACATCGTGTCCTTAACTTTATGAGTGTTGTGTAAATATTAATGATATTTTGTCCTTAACTTCATATGGTTAGTGTAAATATTAAGGACATGGTGTCCTTAACTTCATGTGTGCAGTGTAAATGTTAAGGACACCATGTCCTTAATATTTACACAACACTCATGAAAAAAGGGTAAAAATATCTTTTCGTAATAATTTTAATAGAGTAGTGGTTGTTTTTGCTCAGCATTAAAAATACTGGATAAAAAATAAATATTATGCTAAAAAGTAGCTATCCCACGCCATTTCCACACCATTTTATATATAACACGGTTATTCACCGCGCTATACCTTAATGGCAGTTTTATCCGTTAAGGTATAGCGCGGTGAACAACCGCTCTATATTTGAACTTAAATTATTTTGTGATTAAATTAATTTGTTATTTTTTATCCGGATTAGATTATTTATGTGCTAAAAGATTAGTAAAATTGATAAATTATTATTTTATGAATAATTAATGTTATTTAGATTTTATTATTGTACATATATTAATATGTGACTTTATTATTGTTTAGTGCCCTTTAGTGTTATGTTGTGCCCGTAATTATAATGTAGTACCCGTAATTGTAATGTAGTGCCTGTAATTGTAATGTAGTGCCCTTTAGCGTAGTAAAATGTAGTGTCTTTTAGCGTAGTATCTTTGTAGTTATTAAAATTAATCATTTAATTATCTGTTAACCTCGAAAATATTTGAAAAAAAGATGACAGTTCAAACACAAACTCTCTCGAATGTTAGTCAACAAATGTAAGAAAATAACATAAAAAAATAATAATATTTGTCAAACTAAGTATTTTTATATGAATACTTATTAATTATATCATGTATAGTTATAAAATAATAAACTAACATATAAAATAAGAAACAAACATAGAAAGTAATAAACTAACATATAAAATAATAAACAAATATATAAAATAATAAACTAACATATAAAATAAGAAACAAACATATTAAATAATAACACTAGCATATGGAATAATAAAATAATAAACTAGCATAGGGAATAATTAACTAGCATATACAATAATAAACTAATATATAAAATAATAAACTAATATATAGAATAATTAACTAACATATAAAATAATAAACTAACATATAAAATAATAAACTAATATATAAAATACTTTCCATAGATATGAGTGTTGTCTATGGATATTACCGGCCGACAAAGCACAAAACCATCAATGGCTGGTTTAAATGCCTAGAATATGTATTCTGGTATTCCCGGTCTCTGCTCAAGCTTCCATTCAACAACAGTCCCGGGGTTAAAGTGTTGCAATGCAGCCATGTACCTGGGTAGTACGGAAAATGACTTATCCCAGTTACTTTAAACAATTTCAAACGCACGTTTACGCCCGAGAAATGCCTTTCTTTTGGTAATGGTACATCCATATACCTGGTGGACATATTTTATACACTCTTTGATCTTGTACCTTATGGACGCTTCAATGTGTGGAATCAAGACAAGAGAAATCAAGTCAACATTCAAGTTAAAATGATTCCCACTGAATGTGTCTATTTTACAATTGTGGGTACCAATGTATTTCCCCAAAATCCACATATTTCTTTTCAATTTTCTCGCATGCAGCATCCAACTACAACCTTGAAACTATCTATGACAAATAACCTTGTATACTTCCGGAGAGAACTCATGAACCACGATCTCATGATACTCTTTTATGTTGTACATTCGCATCGCCCTGCTTAGGCGCACTTTATCAGCAAAAAGCATGCCCTTTGACAATACCGTTGCTCTAGATTCTTCCCACATTGCTGTCCGAATTTCATCAAGATCCCTTGTGAGGGCATCGACATCTGGCATACTTGGCAACTGATCAAGGTAGGGAACATCCCTTGAATGAAACGACACATGAGACTCGTACACTCTTGGTCTAACGGGAGGTGGAGCATGCTCCCTCGTCAAATCAGGTTCATTATTCTCGTCCTCATCACTGTCACCCTCATCAGGGAAGGGTGTGTCATCTCTAGACTCGTTAGCATTGTTGTCATAATCACTATCATCTTCCTGACTCTGCGCATCTTCCAGATCCCGATTAAATATGTCGTCTTCGGACAATTGAGTAAGGACATGACCTTCACGTTGCTCATTTTCACTGCACAACCAATAAAATAATAAGTTTCTCAATTTCATCCAAACTTTACATATAAACTTTATCACTTCACTTACAAAGCATAATGTGTTAATATCTCATGATGCATATTATCCTGTGGGTGATGACTCCCGGATGGACCACCATGATCCAACACACTAAAACTAGGCATATTCCAACTGTCCGTTGGTTCATAACTTGTAAAATTCATATCTGGTTGGTACCCCCTGTGGAATATATGAGTGTTAATACAAATTCAATACATAAAAATAAATATCGTAATACAAAGGAAAATTAAAGTTTACCACTCGGCTTATGGATTATGTAAACTTGGGGAGAAATTATGTCCTCGCTCCCCATTCGCCCGTGGAGATAAGTTTAGATCAGGCCAAACTCTTTCACTCAGAACCTGTTCGGCTAAAACAGCTCCAAAATAACCACCCGATGATTGAGGGATATCCCTACTTTGCAGAACCTCATTATTGCGAATGTCTTCAGCCTTGATGTACATTTCCAATATTTTTATCACAAGCAGTTCCCGGTGTTCATCCGGAGTCCTCAAAAAATCTGTTAGAGTTTCATCGTCTTCGATGTTAAACTCAGCATAATAAGCAACCCCTTGCGGAGTAACAGAATACGGATATCTTCCGGTTACTTTAATATTCACCGAACGTTTTCTCACACTCATTTTTTTTACATAACAACGATACCAATCTATCGTACTCCATTGTAAGTGGCAACTTAACATGACACTGAGGAGAACAACTATAGTGTACTGAGTTATTCTTCGCCACAACCTCACCCCCAATATAATGAAACCCTAATTTTTTGCTCTTCGGGCATTATGACAAAATGCAAAATAACTTAACGAACAAATATTTTGGAAGACTTGAAGGTACATTCTGAATGAATTTTTACCAAATTCTGAAACTCCTTAAATAAGAAAAAAACCAGTCTGGGGGGTATAATTATTTGATGTATAGCGCATGCATAATAAGCGTTATACCCATATGAATTATTGGTGGGTCAGTTAAGTGCAGATAAATTATTAGTGGGGTCATATTTTATATATAGCGCGGTTATTCACCGCGCTATACCTTAACGGACAAAATTGTTATTAAAGTATAGCGCGGTGAATAACTGCGCTATATATAAAATGGTGCCCATTTTTGTTTTAAAACCTATTTGCGTCGCTTGAGTCCAAAATAACCACACTTTGGTTCCGGACTCTGTTTTTAGCTTGTTGACCCAAGTGAAGGTTTGTTTTGAAGATTGACAAAGGAAGCTCAAACATGAACCAGGTCCATCCCTTGTGTGCATAGACACGGGCAGATTCGAGCATATGGGATGCTCGTGAAGGAGATAAGCTTAACTTGGTATAATTGATATCTCCTAATCGAAAATGTTGCATAATTGATAAGGAGAAGGACTCTTTAATCAAAGAGAACACTATCCAAAATAAAGGAGGAGTTAGAAGTTGAGATCAACTAGAACTCTTCCACCAAGCAAGAGTAGCATTAGAACTCTAGTTATTTTCTACTCTACTAACTCTATAAATCGCAGAATGCTCTCATTCTACAGGGATGCACAAAAGCAGAAGTTAAACGTGAATTGAGAGAAAAATAGCAAGGCAATTTGCAAGCAATTCGTGTGTGATTCAAGTGTGCAAACCTGAAGCTACATGAACTAGGTAGAAGAACCAGCTCTAAGTGTCTGTCTTTTATTCTAGTTCAATTATAGTAGGTGTTTTCATATTGTACCTTTTAGCTTTATCTAGAGGCAACTATAATAGGTACTCAGAGTATTCAAGTTAGAGTTAATTTTAAGTAGTCGCAACAGTTAGAGGATGTTTTCCATAACGGGATTAGAGTTAATCCTAGGTTTACAAAAATATTTTGTAAATGCAATTTTTGGCTCAGTGATTTAGTGGAAGAGTTTGGGAAAATCCTACTGGGAAGTAGGTCGCGGTCTTTTCACCTTTTGAGCCAGGTGTTTTCCATATAAAATACTTGTGTTCTTTACTTTTCGCATTTACTGTTTCAGCAATAGTAGGTTAAGGAACACATAGAAGAACCCGGTCTTTCTATAATCAGTTTAGGCGAAAAATTGGGTACCACACAAATCACACCCCCCCTCTTGTGTGGTATTGAAGTTAAAAACATCAATTGGTATCAGAGTTGGTTATCCTTGAAGAGGCTAACACCTTAGGAGAAGATCAAGATGAGTGCACCACCTGGAAACTGAGAAGGGCAATCCACTGCTAGGCCACCACTTTTCAACGGCCAGTATTACTCTTGGTGGAAAAATAGGATGAGAGATCACATCATAGGAGAAGACTATGAGCTATGGGACATTGTCACATATGGCCCACTGGCTACCACGAAGACAAATGCCGAAGGAGAAGAGGTGGCAAAGATAAGAGCTGACTGCACTGTTGACGACTTGAGGAAATGGGAGAAGAATGCTATAGCCAAGAAATTGCTTGTTTGTGGACTCAGTCCAGATGAGTACATTAGAATCCAAAGCTGTATCATTGCTAAAGAAATCTGGGACACTTTGCGAGTGGCCCATGAAGGAACACCTCAAGTAAAGAGGTCCAGAGGAACACTACTATATTCTCAATATGAGAATTTCACCATGAAGGAAGGGGAAACCATCCAAGAGATATATACAAGGTTTACCACACTGACAAATGAACTTAAGTCTCTTGGAAGGATTATTTCTGAAGAAGACAGAGTTGAGAAGATTTTGACAAGAGTTCTGCCATTTACTTGGGAGAGCAAAATCACTGCCATTCAGGAATCAAAAAATATTGCTACTCTTAAGCTGGATGAGCTAATTGGAAATCTCACTACTTATGAACTTAGAAGGCAAACAATGAAGATGGATGTACCCAAGAAGGAAAGGAGCCTGACACTCAGAATCACTGAAGGTTCTAATCTAGAAGATGATGAAATGGCTATGATCACAAAGGACTTCAAGAAGTACCTAAAGAGAGGAAAAGGTTCTTCAAGAAGTGGAAGCTACAGCAAATCAAAGGATCCAGAAAGGCAAACCAATGAGGGATGCTACAAGTGTGGTAAGACTGATCACCACATCAAGAACTGCCCTCAATGGGAAATTGAATGGAAGAAGGAAAGTGTTGAACGAAGAAACAGGAAGAAGGAAAAGGTTCGACCCAAGAAGAACAGAGGATCAACAAAGGCTATGGTTGCTGGTTGGGGAGAAAGCTCAAATGAAAGCTCAAATGATGAAGATGGAGATGAACAAGCACTTATGGCCATTGGAGAATCTGATGAGGAATTTGAGGTAAGTGTAGTTCATCTCAAGGACAAGATTAATTTTTTGTCTAAAGAAAGGCTATCTGAATTACTTCTAGATTTCATTGATGAATCTGAGGATGTAAACAATGAAAACGAACAGTTGTCTAAGGAATGTGTGATTTTGAAAGCAAAGTGTAAGAACCTGGAACTTAGGATTAGTGAGACTATAAGTGAAAATACTGCATTAAAGAACCAGGTTCATGCATTTGAATCAAATGTCCTAGAACTTAGATCTGAAAACCTAAAACAGAAATTAGGAACAAGTAAGAAGACAACTGATTGCACACAACTAACTCTAGAAGAAAATGTAGGTAAACTAAAAGATGAGTTGTATAAGAAGGATGAGCAGGTTAGAATTTTGAGAGAGGATCTAGGCAAAGTCAAGCATGAACTAGACAGAACTTGTAAATGGAACAGGTCTTCCGATGTACTTTCATGGCTATAGGAACATCATAATAGCAATAGAAGAGGACTTGGCTTTGGAAATATGCGACCTAAATGGGATCCCAAAAGCAAGTACCTTACACTTCCTGAGAACACGATTTGTACTCACTGTGGTAAAACAGGTCACTATAAAAGTGAATGCAATGCAAAAGAAAAGGCAAGCCAAAAGAAAAAAGAATTTGTTCAAGGGAAGAATAGGCTACCAAGTTGGGCTAAAAAGAATCTGATTCATCCTTTTACCTATAGAAAGGGACACAATCTAGTTTGGGTTCCTAAGACTAACCCCTGATTTCCTTTTGCAAGTCCAAGTGAAGAAGAGCCGCCAAATATGGTACATGGATAGTGGCTACTCGAAGCACATGACAGGAAGCAAGAACCAGTTCCTTTCACTTGAGGACCTCAAAGGAGGTAATGTCTCCTTTGGAAATGGGAAGAAAGGTGAGATCATTGGGGTTGGAAAGGTAGGTAAGACTGATTCTCACTCTATTTAGAATGTCTACTTGATATATGGCTTAATATACAGTCAAATTAGTGTATCACAATTGTGTGATAGAGGTAACTTGGTAGCATTCACCTCCACCAAATGTTTTGTGATTAATCTTACCACTGACAAGATTGTTTTTGTAGGAAAAAAGAGTGAACAATATATATATTGTAGATCTTTCCACACTTTCAAAAAATGAACTCACTTGCTTAAGTGTGTTGGACAATGATCCCCTCCTTTGGCACAAGAGACTTGGATATGCAAGTCTGAGTCAACTCAACAAATTAGTTTCCAAGGACCTGGTGATACGGTTGCCTAACATCAAGTTCAAGGAAGACAAAGTTTGTGAGGCTTGTGCAAGGGGAAGCAGGTAAGATCCTCTTTTAAATGCAAGAAAGTGGTAAGCACCACCAGGACGATGGAACTGGTCCATATGGATCTCTGTGGTTTAATGAGAACATTAAGCAGAGGTGGTAAAATATATGTGATGGTACTTGTTGATGATTACTCTAGGTTTACTTGGACATTATTTTTAATATCTAAAGATGAAGCATTTGACATGTTCACTTCTTTTGTTAAAAAAACTAAGAAACAACTAGGTAATCAACTTGCATCAATTAGGTTTGATCATGGCACTGAATATGAAAATGCTAAATTTGCTAAATTTTGTGATGAGCATGGCATATATCATAATGTTTCTGCTCCTAGGACTCCACAACAAAATGGAGTAGTTGAAATAAAGAATAGGACACTTGAAGATATGGCTAGGACTATGATTCTTTCTAGTAAACTTCCCCATAGCTTCTGGACAGAAGCTATAAATACGGCATGCTACATCATAAATAGGTGCATGACTAGACCTCTTGTAGAGAAGACTCCCTATGAGTTACTTAAAGGGAGAAAACCAAACATATCCCACTTTAGGGCATTTGGATGCAAGTGCTTTGTGCACAATAATGGTAAAGACTCCCTAGGTAAGTTTGATCCCAGAAGTGATGAGGGAGTATTCTTAGGATATTCTTCACATAGCAAAGCTTATAAGGTCTATAACAAAAGAACTATGTGTGTAGAAGAAAGTGGTCATGTGGTTTTTGATTAAATTAACATTCTTTCTGAGAGGCAGGAACATGATGATGAAGCAATTGGGCTGGTAAGAAACTCAAATAAAATGACAGCCCAGACTGAAGATGCACTAGAGGAAGGAACAAGTGATAGAACAGGTTCTTCCACTCAGGGCAACATGGCAGGGGGAATAGAACAAAGAGGAAATGATTCTCAAACCTCAAGGGAACCTGTCCATGAACATGTTCCACATCAACAAAGCATTGAAGGAACATCAAAGGGAAACCAGTTGGTTGTAAAATCTTACAAGTATCAAAGTTCTCATCCCATTGAGAACATAATCACTGATCCAACCTCTGGGATCAAAACCAGATCTTCATTAAAAAAAATTGTACTTTTGATGCTTTCTTATCTCTTATTGAACCTAAAAATATTGCCGAGGCTTTGCAGGATGCAGACTGGGTAAATGTAATGCAAGATAAACTCAACTAATTTAAAAGGAATCAAGTTTTGCATCTGGTACCAAGACCCAAGGACAAATCAGTAATTGGCACAAAATGGGTCTTCAGAAATAAACTTGATGAATATGGAACAGTTACAAGGAACAAGGCAAGATTGGTGGTTCAAGGATATAGCCAAGAGGAGGGCATAGACTATGATGAAACCTTTTCTCCAGTTGCAAGGTTGGAAGTAATAAGACTCCTCATAGCCTTTGCTGCTTACATGGAATTCACCCTTCACCAGATGGATGTCAAGAGTGCCTTCCTCAATGGCTATCTAAAGGAAGAAGTGGTTGTCAAGCAACCTCTGGGGTTTGAAAGCAAGGAAAGTCCTGATCATATGTACAAACTTGACAAAACACTTTATGGGCTCAAGCAGGCTCCAAGAGCATGGTATGAAAGATTATCAAAGTTTTTTCTTGAGCATGACTACAAGAGAGGTAAAATTGACAATACTTTGTTCTTGAAAGAAAAAGGTAAAGATCTCTTGGTAGTTCAGATATATGTTGATGATATAATCTTTGGAGCAACTACTGATAAGTTAAGTAAAGAATTTGCTAAACTAATGGGGAGTGAATTTGAAATATGCATGATGGGTGAGCTTAATTTTTTTTTAGGCTTACAAATTAAATAAAATTCAAATGAAACTATGATCCATCAGAAGACGTATGTAAATGAGTTGCTTAAAAGGTTTAAAATGAAAGATTCCAAAGAAATTGACACTCCTATTGCAATAGCTATAAAGTTGGTTCATCTGTTGATCAGAAGTTGTATAGAGGAATGATTGGCTCATTGTTGTATCTTACTGCTAGTATACCTGACATTGTTTTCAGCGTAGGCCTTTGTGTAAGATTTCAGGCAAATCCAAAGGAGTCTCACTTTACTGTTGTCAAGAGAATTTTGAGATATCTAAAAGGCACCACTGATCTCTGTCTATGGTATTCAAAAGGTAGTAATTTCAATCTAGTGGGATATGCTGATGCTGATTATGTAGGTTTTCTAGTGGATAGGAAGAGCACCTCAGGTATGGCACACTTTCGCGGCTCATGTCTTGTGTCTTGGGCTACCAAAAAGTAAAATTCAGTGGCTTTATCTACTGCTGAAGCTGAGTATATTGTTGTTGCTTCATGTTGTGCTCAATTGTTGTGGATCAAACAATAATTAATGGACTTTGGAATTGATGTTGGTTGTATCCCCATTTTTTGTGATAACACTAGTGCAATTAGTATGACCAAGAACCCGATTCATCACAAGAAAACTAAGCACATAGATGTTAGGCATCACTTTTTGAGGGATAACTATGAAAAGGGTTTGATAACTGTGGAATTTTATGCTAATGACAAGAAAATAACTGACATCTTCACAAAATCCCTAAGTAGAGATCACTTTGAAAGGAACATGTTAGAATTAGGGATGATTAAGATCACCTAAAAGGACCAATTCAAAATTCACAATTAAAAAAAATGAAAAACATTTTTGGTTAGAAAATCTGTAAATTGTGTATATAATTTGATTAAATTTTGCTCAGTCTCATACTTTCAATAGTATACTCTTGTTCCATGTGCTAAAATGACTCATTAATCTCTAATGATATTTTCTCTATTTTGGCAAATTTAGACTTACACAAGAGAATTCTCAGTGAAGAACCTGGTTCATCAAGATTATTTGGTATGTTTTCTGCACTCTGCATAATTTAAAATAAGAATATTTGGATCATGAGAAGAGTCCTACTTAATTCCAAATGCTTTTGGACTTATCTGTTACGAGTGAACCAGTTCTGTTCAAAAGACTCCTAACCGAATTGAATTACCTAGATTCTAGGGATAGACTCCAATGTCTATTCAAACCTGAAATTCAGTTTGATTAGACTTCTAAAAGTCAGTCTACTTCTCTTTTATTCTAGAACCAAGCACAAAAATGGCCAACACTCCTGAAAACCCTTCATCCCCACCCAAGGAAATCACACACACACCATCTATCACACCTTCAGCCACATCTCTGTCTAAGAAAGGAAGAACTAAGATTCTTGCTCGCAAAACTGTGGCAGGGAGTGCATTATCTATGAAATTAGATAAACAATTGAAGGATAGCCAGGTCCAGGAACCTCAGAAATCTAAAAACTCATTTAAATCTGCTACTAAGGTAGAATAAATTATTTCTTCTGAAACTGAACATGTATCTTCTGGCCCTAAAGTTACTCCTGAGACAATTTCTGAAGTTGATACGAATTTGGAGAATAGGTTTGTACTGGTAGGGTCAATAGCAGGTGTTGAAACTAATGAGTCTACAGAAGTTGGTGGTAAAAATAAAAAGGGAAAAGAAAAGAAGAGCAAGGGAGTTAGGAGTGCTGTGAGGGGGAAGGGTAAAAGAGTGGTTGATCCTTCACCCACTCCTGTAAGTTTAACCAAAGACACAGGTGCAATGATTGTTTGAGAAGAGAAATATGGTAGAGTAAACGAGAGTGTACAGAAAACAGGAGGAAGTGGGTCTGGCGAAGCTGCTGAAGGGCTTGTTCAACTTAGGAAAAATAGAGATGAGCCTGGTTCATCTGTAGAGGAAACCCTCACAGACCTACTGAAGAAAGTGACTGAGAGCTATAATCCAAAGAAGAAAGGAAGTTCAAAGGCTAAAATCCATGGCACTGCTAGGGCAAACAAGAAAAGGAAGGATGCCTCTTCTATTACTGTTGAAATTCCTCCCACAACAGGAAGAGCCACAAGAAATCAGATAAAGCAGAATGAGGCAAAACTGCAGAAAGCCTTAGAAGAAAGTAGAAGAAAAGTAGTTGCTAAGGGAAAGAAGAAGATGGATGAGCCTGTTGAGGCTGTTGATATTGATGAGATGGATCTGGTCCTTCGTGATGAAGAAGACACTGAAGAAGTGGAGTTTCTGACTCCCAAAGCCAAGAAAGCCAAGACTTCCACTAAGAAGTCTGTTTCAGAGTCAAAGTCTGTTGAACCATCCACCTTGGCAAAAAGAACAAGGTCTGCTGTGAAGTTAAAACAAGTGAAAAATGTTGAATAAAAGGAATGGAGTGGAGAGGAAGAAGATGATTCTGACACTAAGAAAGACAAGATGGCCAAGTTTGGCAAGAGGACAATTTTGAAGGGTAAACTCCTCAGGGACTTGGAGGAGCAAGGAATGGTGTTGCTTTTGGAGAAGTTGAAATTGCAAGGCTAGAAGGACATGGTCCTTCAGATGGATGGCAAGTTGGCCAGGAATGAAATTATTGAGTTTATGGCAAATGGTAAGGTGAAATATGGAAGGGTTACCAGTATAATGAAAGGAGTGCAAGTCTCCTTTGATGTGAAGGAGTTGGGAAAAATTTTGGGTGTACCTGCTGAGGGGTACAATGACTATACAAAACTTAAGTGGCCATGACTAGAAAATCTTCCTACTGCCCTTGCCATTACCAAAAACTTCAGTGATAATGAGGAGGAAGTTGAGCCCAAGGCTGTGTACAAGAGTGAGATGAAGCCACCCCACAAAGTGCTATTTGAATTTGTCAACAAATGTATTATGCCAAGACAGGAAAGGAGGCACATTGCAAACTTCATGGACTTGGTCCTCATGGAGTGTTTGGATAGTTAGAGGCAGATTAATTAGCCTGGATTTATAATTCAGCTTCTTGATAGGGTTATAAATAGCACCAAGACTCATGCCATTCCTTACGGCTTTATTCTCACAGTTGTACTTGCACATTTTAAGGTACCTATGATGAAGTGGGAGGTTGGTATAAGCAAGGATCATTTTGGGAAAAATACGATGCTTTCTTGTGACTATGAAGTCAATGCCACTCCTAAAGAACTTGGTTCATCCAAGAAGGTACCAGTGAATAGCAAAGTGTGAGCCTTGGTGCAAGAAAGTGGGGCTAAGGATGCTGAGATTGAGAGGCTGAAGAAGAGGTTGGCAGAGGTGGAGACTGAGAGACATGCTCTTAAAACTGAGCTGGCAAGAGAAAAGGATAAGAATGATAGCATTCTTCAGAATATGCTGAAACTCCTCCATGCCAAAAACCAAGCATCTAGTTCTTCCCAGCCTTAAGCCTCCTAGCCTAATGTAGATAAACCAGTGACCCAGTTCGGGATTTGTTTTGTTTTTTTTACTCATGTTTCCAGTATTTTTATTTCTTCTTATGCTTTGTGTAGAATCTTATCAATCATCAATGAAATTCACTGTCTTTTGCTCTAACTGTTTGTTTATTTCTTTGATGGTTAAAATTCTTAGCTTGATCTATGATGATTAACCCATGATTACATTTGAAGTAGCCCCAGTGGCTATGAGTAAGTTTTAAAATCTAGTTATCTTACTTATTTATGCAACTTTTCGATGATGCCAAAAGGGGGGAAAAAAGGTTGTGCTTTACACTTTGAACAATGATGTTTATAACCTAATGTACCTGGTCCTTGATGATAAGTGATAAAAAGGGAAAATGTTTCTAACATTGTGTTAATGTTGAGCTAAGTTGAAACAGACCTAAGCTTATGAAAAAGCACAGAGTTTGTCATCATCAAAAAGGGGGAATCTGTTGGCCCAAGTGAAGGTTTGTTTTGAAAATTGACAAAGGAAGCTCAGGCATGAACCAGGTCCATCCCTTGTGTGTATAGACACAGGCAGATTCGAGCATATGGGATGCACGTGAAGGAAATAAGCTTAACTTGGTATAATTGATATCTCCTGATCGAAAAAGTTGCATAATTGATAAGGAGAAGGACTTCTTAATCAAAGAGAACACTATCCAAGATAAGGGAGGAGTTAGAAGTTGAGATCAACTAGAACTCTTCCACCAAGGAAGAGTAGCATTAGAACTCTAGTTATTTTCTACTCTACTAACTCTATAAATTGCAGGATGTTCTCATTCTACAGGGATGCACAAAAGCAGAAGTTAAACGTGAATTGAGAGCAAAATAGCAAGGCATTTTGCAAGCAATTCGTGTGTGATTCAAGTGTGCAAACCTGAAGCTACATGAACCAGATAGAAGAACCAGCTCCAAGTGTCTATCTTTTATTATAGTTCAATTGTAGTAGGTGTTTTCATATTGTACCTTTCAGCTTTATCCAGAGGCAATTGTAATAGGTACTCATAGTATTCAAGTTAGAGTTAACATGAAGTTATCGCAACAGTTAGAGGCTGTTTGCCACAACGGAATTAGAGTTAATCCTAGGTTTATAAAAGTGTTTTGTAAATGTAGTTTTTGGCTTAGTGATTTAATTGAAGAGTTTGGAAAAATCCTACTGGGAAGTAGGTTGTGGTTTTTTCACCTTTTGAGCCAGGTATTTTTCACGTAAAATACTTGTGTTCTTTACTTTCCGTATTTATTGTTTTAGCAATAGTAGGTTAAGAAACACATAGAAGAACCCGGTCCTTCTATAATCAGTTTAGGCAAAAAATTGGGTACCACACAAATCACCCCTCTTGTGTGGTATTGAAGTTAAAAACATCATAGCTTTAGCATATCCCCTCTCTCTTCTAATAACACTAGTGTCCAAGATGGGAATACCAACACCTCAACTATTTCATTATTTCACTGAACATTTGTTACTTTAACAACAGAAGGTATATAAAGGAATTAAATCACTTAGCATAAATATATTTTGTTTCAGATAGGATTTGGAACCTTGATCTTTCTTAATTTTCATCTCATTTTTATTGACGGTTGAGCCATCAACTGGATGAAGTGTACATACGCAAATATTTTGATTCTATACCTAGACATATTAGAGGTTTGCTAAAATCTAAATACTGACAGATGGCAATTTCCTTCCTTCAGAGCTAGTGCAGAAGAGAAGATCAAATGTGGTTGTCTTTGAACTACTCAGCCTTATTACCACTTTTGATTAGGACAAAATATAGTACAGTATTAGTATGCTGAATTTTCATTTGTTTCTAGTAACATCTTGTATTAGAAGGTAAAAATCTACATCCCACTTTCTCAAATTGTAATTTTGATAATTAAGTGGTAATAATATCATGACTTTGCAGTTAAAAAAAGTTATCATGTAGAGCAATATAAAGCCCATAAAATTTGCTGCAACTATTCTCAGTAAAGTGAATAAAAAGATAAATCCTGTAGCATATGGTAGCAATTCAACTAAAGATTTTGAAGAAGATATCCTCCTTGTAACTCGTTAACGTTTTTTTCTTCTTACTTTTCCCTTTTTGCGTGAAAATTACAGTTGGGAGCAATTGTTGAAGAAGGGCTAGACTAGAAGTAGCTGGTGAAAATATGTAAGAGAGTTTTGTTTTTGTGCAAGAGAGTGACTACAAGTAGAAAGGGAGTCCGGAACTAAAATATAGTTCTTTTGGACTCAAAGAACCAAAATGTGTGGAAAAATAAACTTGTAACAATAATATATATAATGCCCTTTTAAAGGGTGTTATAGCTTAACGGTCGTTTGCCCAGTTAAGTATAGCGCCCTTTTAAAAGGCGCTATATATATAAAGCCCTTTTGAAAGGTGTTATATATATTATGTGGGCCCACCAATAATTTTTCTGGGCTTAACTGACATAACAATAATTCAACTGGGTATATCGCCCATATTTAAGGCACTATACCTCAAACAATTGTACCCCCGGACTGGTTTTTGCCTTATTTAAAGAGTTTAAGAATTTTGTAAAAATCCATTCTTAAATATTCTCAAATCTTCTGAAATATTTCTTCGTTAAGTTGTTTTGCGCGGTAAAATACCACGTTATGTGTTTTGTCTTGTCGAGCTGAAAAGGTTGTTCTGCAAAAGGTATCTTCTGGAAAAGCTGTATTGTACCCGAAAGAATCATTATCACACGAAGCATAGCGCGGTGAAATACCACGTTATGTGTGTTGTCCTGTCGACCTGAAAAAGTTATTGTTCTGCAAAAGCTATCTTCTGGAAAAAAGCTGTATTGAACCCTAAAGAATCATTATCACGCGAAACATAGCGCTGTGAAATACTACGTTATGTGATTTATGTTGCCTATAAATAACTAGCGCATTTTAGTTACTATCTGCGCTTAACCCAAACAAATAGAAAAACTTTCCATAAGCTTTTCATTTTTCTTGCATTAAGAAATGTCTGGACGCAATGACGTACCAATGTGTTATTGTGGCAAACGTGCGATTTTGAAGCCATGTTGGTCAAATAGTAATGTTGGGCGCAGACGCTGGATATGTCAACAACTTGTAAGTTATCGTTTTGAAAAAAATATGTGTTAATAATTTTTATATAAAATATTAACTAATAGTGTTGTGTTATAATCTCCATTGGTAGGACGGAAATCAATGTAGATTTGAAAAATGGTATGATGAACCCATTAACTAGAAATACTACAAATCATGTTTGCAGTATGTTTGGATTATGATCGGTGAATACGAACTCCAGATCTTTAAAATGCAATGACAAATTGCAGCAGTGCAGGAGAAACTAAAAGAGACGGAAGAAGAAAAAAATAGGTTGAAAGAGAAAATTAAAGTGGTTGAAGCAGAGAATAATGGGCGATAGTGACTAAACAAACACATGTATGTGTTGAGTGTAGTATTTTATCTTTATATTTTCCGTGTCATGTATTTTCATTAGTTGTACCGAATTTAAATTATGTTAAGTTGCTATGTTTGTGTATGCATTGTAGTATTAAAATAACAAAGAACCCGAGAAATAAAAACATAATGCGCATATAATGTAAACAATAAAAATTGTTGCTATTATTTACTAAATGCCATATGTACATAAAATCAAAAAAAGTCAATGTGTCCCACATCCTGTATGCTTTAAAGCAGCCGTTGGCCTGAGGCGCATCCCATCCTGCCCGGCTACACTATCAGGATCATCCTCATCACGTCGCCTCTTTATCGGAGGATGCGCTACAGCATGATCGTCAGTAGGGCTAGCAGGCTCGGTAGAAGGGGCCGTCGGTCCAGCAGTAATCTACAGAATAATAAGATATTTTAGTATATGAAATATATATTAGTAATGTACGTGTTAAGTCACAAAAATTTAAATTGTCTTACCATGGTCTCGGCGGGCTCCTGAATATAATTATTCGTCTCAGCCATGTCAGTATCGCACAAAGTGTCTTCCGTGACGGGCGAGGATGATGCCTTAAAAAAAGGCTTTAGATATTTATGACTAATCAATGAGATAAAAACAAATATAAATAATAGTAATACAAACAAACATGCGCCTGTGAAAGATCCTCAGCATCCCTTGATTATGAGCCATAACTCAGTCGGCGCCCACTATCCACATCCCGTGTCGGACGATCATCAGCAACCGTCGATGGCTCTAGAGGACCAGGAAAATACTGATCCCACTCCTGTCGCGTAATGGACGTGCCTGCGATCAACAATAGAGCTGACGGTGTCACCTGCAAAGTCCCTGGAGTAAGCTGAAGGCTGAATGACGGCATATCACTAGGAGCATGGTCTGGCTCATAGTGGTCACCCAGCTGATCAACTCCAACATCCTCAACAGGTGCCTCAACGCCCCCTTGCTGGGGACTACCTCCTCGCCGACCCCCATTACCTCATGGGACATCCCTTCCTCTCTGGGCACGCCTGCCACGTCGACCACATTCCGGCTCCACTACTGGCCCACGATGGTACTGCTTTGGCACCACATAATCAGCCTCGTATCCTAAACGCTTATCATCTCGGGCTCGCCTCAATGTCCGGGAAGCCAGATCTGTAAGCTGCCGGCCATATTCGTGTAAAGCGGTTGCTCCCTTACCGGTATGCTGTTGCATCCGCAGTCCCAACTGGTAGAATAAATGTAGGCCAATATCCAGCACAACATGTAAAATATTAATTACGGAATGCTAGGTTAACGTTATAAGTAAGTATACCAAATAACACACCAGTGCCTCGTGCCTCTCGGTGTATAGCACGTACCGACCGCCAGCGCGATGAACGGGATTTCTGACGAAAAGTCGGGTAACGCTGCGGTAACATCCCATATACTCATGCTCACCATCCGTCCAGTTAGGTGGATGGGGGCGAAATCAGGTCATGTCGCCGGTCCCAAGTATTGATCTGCGCCTCTAGCCATGGCACATATGTCTGGTCCACCCTGGAACGATCATCCCGCTGGTAATGTGTCGTATGCCAAGCGGGCGGTGGAGGTACAAGCTGCGGTCAACCAAATTGGCAAAGGACTAGCTCGGTGGTATGATGCTCGACAATATCAAGACACATCAATAGGACGGAAGAGCTCCACATAATTTGGTCGGTCGAGCAATAATCGGGCAAACCAGCTATTAGCTCCTCATTGTATGGCCTCCAAATGAACTATTAAGTAAAGACAGGAACCGTGAGTATACGCAACACATATAAAGTCAGGCCAAGTAAACTTAAGTATACATTTACATGTGCGCCCTCCAGCAAATCCAAACAATCCCCGCAATAGGGGAGATTATGTCGAGCCTCGTACTCACGTCCATATCCTCGCCTATCAACCCACCTCCTAGCTAAAGGGAGAAACATAGGTGGTGCATCCGGAGCGAAAGGTGGTAGAGGTGGCTGCAACTATAGGAACCGCTCCCAAGCCCAAACCTAATATACAATGTGGACGTAAAATTTAAGGTATATTTTTACTAGGTATGTTATAATGAAGAGAGTATTTGACTATGTTTTCACCTGCAGCAGCGGCAAAAATCCGACAACGTCTCGCTGGGTGCCCATGCTCGCCCGTCACATCTGCCTGTATAAGTAACCAAGAACAGCAGCATCCAAGCTGTAATCATGTAAATCATCTAGCCGCTCAAGATGATAAAGAAATCTCAAGCTGACTAGGTTTCCCGAAGTATTCTGGAGCAATACTCCTCCAAACATAAGCAGCAGCAGTAACCTCGTGTACCGGTTAATATAAAGCTCCGGTGTATCATCCGTAATGTCAGCATGCATCACCTCCAGATGCAGACGGATGGGCATCATTTGCAGACGACTAGCCCTAAACAATGCAGCCTCATCCGCTGGCTGGAAATCGGTGAGCCGCTGCAACATCTCCAGGTACTGCAAACCCGTATACTCTTTGATGGCATGCGGCAAAGCAACAGGATGTCCATCAACCGGCAGCCCATACAGAACCTCCACGTCCTAAAGCGTGATAGTGGCCTCGCCAATGGGCAAATGGAATGTGTGCGTCTCCGGTCGCCACCGCTCTATCAAACCCGTGATCAACGACCAATCCAGCTACAGCCAGTCGATCTCAACAATCCTATAAAAACCCGTATCCTGAAGGCGTTTGACTATACGGGGATGGAGATGGTGAGCCCTAAGAAAGTCCCACATATCGTCTACTCTTCTGGCGCGGAACGTCTGGGCCAATTACTGTCCCTCCCATATGTAGGAAGACCTATGCTCGGCTTGTAGCAACAGTAGCTCTAGCGAGGCAGGTCCGGGATGCAAAGGCGGAACCTCCAAGACGACTACTGTAAATTGAACAATATTAATTACATTATTTTTCTTTTTCATTGCTTAAATATATTGCAATACCTTTAATATTAAATTTTATTCGATATTTTTACTATATTGTTAATTAGGTTGATACATTTTCAATATTAAAATTTATATTTTATATGTTAGTTTTATTATTTTATATGTTTGTTTGTTACTCACCTATTTTTGACTATAATAAAATTAAATAATTAATTTCCATAACTATACAGGATTTAATTATTAAATATTCACATTTTGGTTCCGGACTCAATATTTGAGGCCCAGTAGCACCAAGGTATCCTGAATTCTTGTGTTCATGATGAGAAAATTTCCCCGATTTATCACTCAACGGGTCTGTTATTTTATATGTTAGTTTATTATTTTATATGTTAGTTTATTATTGTATATGTTAGTTTATTATTTTATATGTTAGTTTTATTATTTTATATGTTTGTTTGTTACTCACTTATTTTTGACAATAATAAAATTAAATAATTAATTTTCATAACTATACAGGATTTAATTATTAAATATTCATATAACAATACTTAGTTTGACAAATATTGTTGTTTTCTCATGTTATTTTCTTACATTTGTTGACTAGAATTGAAGAGAGTTTGTATTTGAACTATCAGCTTTTTTGACGTATTTTTTGGGTTTAAGAGCTACTTAAATGATTAATTTCAATAACTACAAGGATACTACGCTAAAGGGCACTATATTTTACTACGCTAAAAGGGTACTACATTACAAATACGAGCACTACATTAGGCCACAAGATACCACTACAGGGAACTAAAGTAAAAATTTATCTATTTTACTAGTCTTTTAGCAAATAAATAATCTAAACCGGATAAAAAAACAAATAAATTTAATCACCAAAAAATCACGTAAATACATATACCACAATAAAAAGTAACTAGTTAATATATTTTTTAACAACTAATAATAATTTCTCTATTTTACTAATTATTTTTAGCACACTAATACTATAGTTCGGATAAAAAATAACAAATTAGTTAAATCGAAAAACAATCACAAAAAATAACATAGAGCACATTAAAAACAACTAATATGCATTTTTTATACGAGTTTTAACAAAAAAGTCGGAATACCTCGATTTAAAGTTTTTGAAAAGTTAAAGATTTGGTTATATGAAGCCGAAACGAGCAACCCACTACGAGATAACGCCTTGGCTAGGATGTGGGACCGAGAATCTACACTTTTTGTGGGACCGGATGACCTTTTATGTGGGTATAGCACCTTATATTAAGACGCTATACTATAGCATCTTAATATAAGGTGCTATAACTTCCCACTCTTCTAAGGTTCAAATATAGCGCCTTTTAAAAGAGCGCTATACTTAACTAGGCAAACGACCGTTAAAGTATAGCGCCCTTTAAAGGGCATTATATATATTATGGTCACCAGTTATGTTTTCTACACATTTTGGTTCTTTGAGTCCAAAAGAACCACATTTTGGTTCCAGGCTTATGGTACGGTGGAGTTCAACTGAACACGTTCCATTCGACTCGAATTATGTATATATATAAAAAAAAATTAAAAATATGTACATATAATAAGATCACTTATGACAATAAATGGTATTTGAAGCCACAATGGTAAACCGTTCCGGAAGACTAGGGGTGGGCATAGTTTGGGCAAACCCGAAATCCAAACCGAAATTTAATTTTTTGGATTTTTGGTTTGGATTTTCGGATTAAGGATTGGATTTTGGATTTAATTTTTAAAATTTATGGATTTCAAATTGGATATTGGATTTGGTACTTTGAATTTTTGGATATCCGAAATTCTTATACTTTATATTTAGTCCATTATCCATATGTCAATAGTAATAAGTTCAATACGCTACCCATTAGATATTATCTCATATATTCAGTACTAATTACTAAGTTACTGTAAGAATACTTTCTGTTTGGACATGATTTTACTATTTCTAATTCTTATTGGCCGTATTAATGTCTCTATTGTATTTTTTTAAATAATAATTTTATTACTTGAATACTTCATTTGGATAATTGCGATGAGAATGAGGAACTTTTCAAGTAATTTAACATGAGTACTCATTTGTATATTTATTTTTGTAAAAAGAAGAAACTTCTCAACTTAGAAGCTCAAAACAGAAAATCCAAAATATCCAAACCGATTAATCCGAAATCGAACTTAAAAATTCTGATCCAATCCGAACTTATTTGGATTGGATTTGGATTGTCATTTCTTCAATCCGTAAACTGAAAATTCAAATTGAAATTTTCATATACATTCCGAATGCCCACCCCTACGGAAGACAGAGGCATCAGCTAAGGTTTTCAACTCTTTTTTGTTCGCCATGTGATGATGTACAATGTATATATATTTACCCGTAAAATAGTACAGTTGAATTTATATGTGATTTATAGACAAGCGAATCGATTTGATCCCAAAATGATAAATAAATTAAATAAGAATGTAAGACTTAGCGATAAAATCAAGATAAGACAGTGGCAAGCATGGTTCCGGGAGTAGAGCTTCTGAAGGCAATAATAACAATATTAAGAAATAAGAAAATAAAGTGTTATTGAGCTTTTAACAGTATATAGCATAAGTTTGTCATAAAATTCGTCCCCTTACAGTGGCTATTGAGCTCTCTATTTATAGTTGCACATATGAACAAGGTCCTAGGATCAAGCTCCCATTTAATGACAATTATGGGGGCCATTGAAAAATATGTAACTGCAGGCAATGAATGCCATATTCTTTGTAACAGACTACTTACTTAATGCTATAGAATATTCTCCATTGAATGTTCTCGGATGGAAGGCCTTTATTTGTCTTTATAAGCAGCATTCCCTTCGGGAACAACTGAGATTGCTGCCCTCTGACATGATTTCCATTTTCCTTGATTTCCATTTGTCTCCGGTTCCACATGTCGCTCTATTATGTGAGTATTTAATATGAACATAGTTTTCCCTATACAGATAGTCCCCATGCTTTCCAGTAGCATATCCTTGTGTCACCGAAAAGTTGGTGAAAATACCTTTCTTGGCGAAAACTTCTCTGACCCCTCTCTAAAAAATTTCTGACGGTTGATTAGATGCACGTCTCTCCGTATTTAATGCCCCGAACATGCGTCATCCCATGATTCAACAACACTTTCGCTGGTTCTCGAGGTAATAATGGCCATGATTTTAGCCGCCTGTTCTTTTACTTATACGCATCAATCTTCTTCTTTTACACTTCATAATTTTCCAAACTCTCTCAAACTCCGTGGGGGAATGATAAACCTCAGCAAATGTAATCACCATGCTTTGCTCACTAGCATGGACGATGACAACGATCGTGGATGGATGGAGCGGTTTGTTGTAGTTGCCACCAGGGATATCATCCCAACCACAACTCCATCCTTCCCTGAATCATGGAACCATACTCGTAAGTTCACCGTCTGTCTTTTCTTCTAGTTAAAGGTTGTCCTATGCTATTATTGATCCTTCTTATTTCATTATTTTAGCAACTCGGTGGACACCACCAAGGATTGAAGGCTTGGACCAGTGACTCTAGAAGATTTTGGACGTCACTATGGCTGAGACTCGCCGGTGAAAAGAACTGGCCCTTAAATATGGGTGGAAGGCCAAAAATCATGGTACGCTGAACTTATCTTGTTTTTACCTTACGTATAGGAAAACTGGCTAACTTTTCTTTCGTGTTGAATTCAGGTCTTACACAGGGCTTTGTTATCGTCCCTGAGGAGGATGTTTTGGATGATCCTACTGATGCGGCGAGGTTGTTGCAGGAGGCTTTCACCCGAACGGGTGTTATCGGGCCTGCTTCCGGTACAAGTGCTTCCTCTCGAAGTCCCCAGCCGAAGAACAAGAAACAAAAAAGGCGACATTTCTCCACGGCCGAGGGCAAAATTAAAAAGGCGAAGAGTGTCGCGCCTAAGCTAACCACGGACACTATGGTGATCGACAATGATGGAGGATCCAGTGATGAGGGGACTTCTCCACATTGAAGAGGACGACCTTCGTCAGCTCAACAGAATGCTCAATCTGTTGAGTTAGTTACACCAACCGAGGATGACGTCCAAGAGCTCTAGGGGAATGTGCTACAGTGGAAAATGCCAACTCTCGCTTTCGAGTCCCAGCTGTTGTTCCCAGTACCGTGAGGCTGGGTACCAGATCTCTTCCGTCTTTGGTTGATGAGCAACCAATAACTAGCACTATTTTTGCCGCAAAAGCTTCTCAACCTACAACGCCATCAGCTTCATCTCTTTTTCACCAACCTTGCCTTCACCACCAGCAACTGCTACGTCATCTCCACCGGTCACGGACGCCCGAGAGGAGGATGTACCTCCTCCTCAGTCCCCAGTTCATGGGAATTTGGGGCGTAACTATTCGGCCCCCTCCTCAGATCCTTAGAGAATGAGGAGTGTCTCCCTCTCGGTTTCTACTGAATGTCATCTGCTATCCCGACCGGTGGAACTTGCCAATTATCTGAAGCCTCTGGCTTCAGAGACGGATAAGAATAAAATACAGTCTCTCTCGGGAGAGTGTATGGTGAACAATGCCATGCACAACGCAATGGCGGTATGATCTTTGTTCCCTCTGCTATTCCTTCAATCCTTATTATGGCAGGATTTTTAATTTGTACTTTTGTTTTGTAGGCTAACTTCCTTTCTTCTAAGGGCCTTCAGAGGTTGATCCTTGACAAAGAAAAACTCACCTCTTAGAGGGATCAATTGTTGGTCGAGCGGGATCAAATTGCTAATCGTCTCCTAGAGCTAGAAGCATAAGATATTGAGGCCGTTGAGTTGGAGGCTCAGTTGCAACAAAGCGAGCAAGAGGTAGTGATCCTCAACCAAGAGGCCGCCCTATTATGGGTACAATTTGAAGTAGTTAAAGAAAAGTGGGTTGAGGTCCAAAATGTTGTTCTTGCTACTGCCGATTACGAGGCTACCTCTAGTGAAAGACTGAATAATTTGGAGGCAGCCTTGAACTCCAAAACTGAAGAAGTTGTTGCTGATAAGGAGAAGTATGCCCGGTTGGAAGAGAGGCATAAGAGGGTCATAGAGCATAATAAATTTTTTAACTCCACTATTTGTGATCTTGATGTCTGCCTCCAGGCCGCTAGATTTGAGTGGAATAACCTTTCGACTGAGTTTGATCGAGTTTGACCGGATTAAGGAAGAACTTCGGCACCAAGCGGCTTCACTCATTGTTGAAAAAACATATTCTATGTATAGAATGAGGAGAAAAATATTAGAAGAGGCCAAAGCAAGCGTTATTGATTTTGATACTGAAATGGCCAAGGTTCGTGAGCTAGAGTCAACTGTCCGAAGGGGTATCCTGATGCGACTGAATCTTCTGGTTCCAGTTTTTGAGTTCTCGGGAACTGAAGAAGAACCTGAAGGGGAAGATGGTGAAGGCCAAGATCTTGAGCCAGCGACAGATCCACCTACTTCTCCTAGGGTACAGATGTTTCTCTTCCCCCGGATTCTGGGGATGTAGTAGTTTAGATTTTGCTTTCTTTGCTTTTCTTTTCCATACTTTTGTACTTGTGCTGCTTGGCACGTTTGTTGTATATAAAAGTGCCTTTTCGTTTAAGCATTGTGCAAATTTTTCTTTTTTGCGTCGAGTTATGCAAGGCTTTGGGTGTATTTTTCCCCGATAATATTTGGATTCTGGGCATAAGTTCTTCCGGAATCAACCCTTTACCGTGAGGGTTTCATAAGAGAGGGCCCTCTTATGTTTACGGTGCTCTTAAAGAGGACGTCTCCTGTTCATTACGGCACTAGCATTTGAAGTACTTGTTTAACTTTCAAATGATAAAATTAATTCATCGTTCGGACAAGAAACAAGATAAAAATAAAAGGACTTTACTTTATTCCTTTCATTTCCAAAAGTACATAAGCATTCGTTATACTAACGAGAAATTGCCATTACTTGTGGCTAATGTGTACAACTTGTTTCTACGGGGCTGGCCGCACAGTCCATGATCCCGATGATACAACTTTATTCCTGGTTTTTGTAGTCCCGGTCGATGCGGCAGTCATGTTGATGTATTCTCATATCATCTCCCCCCCCAGTGTTCGAATGTGAAGGATGAGAATTTGAACACTAGAAGTCTTACTCCTTTGAGGATTCCACTAATGAATGGTTGGATAATCTTTGGTTTGATAGCAAGCTTCGCTTCCCATTAGGAACATTTCTATAGAGCCAAAGACTATCTAACTACCCCCAGTAGCTTGCACTCGTGAACGGTCAGGTAACATTTGGCCTAATAGCAAACTTTATTTCCCGGAAGGAACTTTGCTATCGAGTAAAAGATTATCTAATCATCTTGTAGCAGTTCTCCGCTTCCATGCCTTGTTGTTTAAATATCTTACTTCTGCTAATGATTTTTCCTTCGTAGTATGCTTTTCATTGTTGCCTCATTAAAAACCTTGCAAGATAAACCCAATTGGGACAAAAACTAGACGAAGGAAAAAAGAGTGCAGCACATACTTTTAGTATAGGCGGTGCTCATCATAAATAACATCTTTTGAGGTGTTCCACATTCTAGTTGCTCAACAAATTTACTCCATCTTGACTTTCCAATTTATATGACCCCTTCCCAGTGACAGCTGAAACCCAGTAGGGGCTCTCCCACGTCGGACCTAGCTTTTTCACGTTGAGCTCCCGGGTGTTTTCAGTTACTTTTCTTAAAACCAAGTCTCTTACCTTGAAATAACGGAGTGTTGGCTCTCCGATTGTAATATATTTCCATTCTCTATTATTGGGTTGCCATCCTTATATGCACCAAGTCTCTGCGTTCATCGAGCAGCTCCAATCTGACCAATAGCGCTTTGTTGTTTGTTTCTTCATCCACCCGGAAGTATCTCAGGGTAGGTTCTCCTTCTTCTATCGGTATCAAGGCTTCTACTCTGTATATGAGAGAGAAAGGAGTCTCCCCCATGCTTGATTTGGCCGTTGTTCGATAATACTCCCGGTAGCTCTTCGAGCTATTTGCCTTTGCTTGCTTCCAATCTCTTTTTGAGATTTTGGATAATCACCTTGTTTGTTGATTCTGCTTGACCGTTTGCACTCGGGTGATGATGTGATTCTTTTGATTTTCAGGTCTTCAAGGAATTTTGTGACCTTAGCGCTTATAAATTGTGGCCCGTTGTTGCAGGCTATCTCTTTTGGTATTCCGAATTTGTAAATTATATTCTCCAACAGGAAATCTACCACTTTGCGCTCATAGATTTTATGGTAAGGACATTCTTCAACCCACTTATAAAAGTAGTGAGTCAAAATCAAAAGAAATCTTACCTTATCAGGAGTTGGCGGCAGTGGACCGACTACACCCAACCCCCATTTCATGAATGGACAAGGCGACAAAACCAAGTGCAATAGCTCTGCCGATTGATGTACCAACGGTGCGTGGCGTTGACACTTATCACATTTCTGAACATAATCCTTAGCGTCTTATTCCATCTGGGGCCAGTAGTATCCTGCCCTAATTAGCTTTAATTCCAAGGAATCCGCACCCGAGTGATTTTCGTAGATCTCTTCGTGGACTTCCCTCATGACATAGTTAGCTTCGGAGGCTCTGAAACATCAGGCCAACGGGCCTCAAAAAGATCTTCTATACAATTGACCTCCCTTGAAGCTGTATCGAGCTTCTTTAGTGCACAGCGCCCGAGATGCCTTGGGATCTTCAGGTAGCTTCCCGTGCTCAAGATATTCAATGATCTCATTTCTCCAGTCCCAGACTAAATTGGTCGCAGTTACTTTGTAATAGCCATCTACGTCCAATACCAAATGCATAAGCTGCACGACCATACCAAAGTCTGTTCCCTTGACTTTCGTGGACGATCCCAGATTGGCTAGTGCGTCTTCTTCCGCATTTTCTTCCCTCAGGATGTGTGTAATTGACCATTCCCTGAACTGTTCGAGTAAAGCCTAGACTTTCACTACATATTGTTGCATGTGTTCCTCTTTGGCTTGGAAGATCCTGTAGACCTGATTTACTACTAATTAGGAATCACATTTGGTTTTTCTGACCTTGGAGTCCAGTCCCCGGGCCAGCTCGAGTCCTCCAATCAAAGCTTCATACTCTGCTTCATTATTAGTCAGAGGAACGGTTCTTATGGCCCGCCTTAGGGTTTCTCCCGAAGGCATTATTAGCACTACACCGATCCCAAACCCTTTCACTGCATCTTTGGTAGCCAAACACAGCAGTCCTGGATTGAAATTGGGCACAAAGTCGGCCAAAACTTGTGATTTAATCGCAGTTCTAGGTTTATACTCTATATCAAATTCATTAATTTTGACTGCCCACTTGGCTAGCCGACCTGAAATTTCAGGTTTATAAAGGATATTCTGCAGAGGAAATATTGTCACCACAGCTATAGGATGACAATGGAAATAAGGCCTAAGCTTTCTAGTCACGACTACGAGAGCTAAGGCAAATTTTTCAGGATGTGGGTAGCGAGTTTACGCTACCATTAAAATTTTACTAACATAATAGATAGAAGATTATGTACCTTCGTCCTCACGGACTAAAACGGCACTTACCGCTACCTCCGAGACTGTTAAGTAAATCAGCAACTGCTCACCTTCCTCTGGTTTTGATAATAATGGAGGGCTTGGCAAATACCTTTTCAAATCCTTCATGGGCATGCTAGCATTCCGGAGTCCATTCGAAGTTGCTCTTCTTTTTGAGAAGTGAAAAGAAATGATGACATTTTTCTGAAAACTGAGAAATGAATCTGCTTAAAGCGGCCAGTCTTCCTGTCAACCTTTGAACCTCTTTCACGTTTGACAGCTAGTCAAGGATGTCTTCGATGGCTCTAATTTTATCGGGATTGACTTCTATCTCCCTTTGTGACACTGAACCCCAATAACTTTTTGGAACTGACTCCAAATGCATACTTTTTGGGGTTAAGCTTTATGTTATGCTTCCTCATGGTGTCAAAGGTTTCTTGCAGGTGTTTAAGATGATCACCTGTGTTCAAAAACTTAACTAGCATATAATCTATGTAAACTTCTATGGTTTTTCCTATTTGTTTCTCAAATATTTTGTTTGCAAACCTTTGATAAGTGGCTCCGACGTTCTTAAGCCCGAAAGGCATCATATTATAGAAATATGTGCCGAAGTTCGTTATGAACAAAGTTTTTTCCTGATCATCCGGTTTCATCTTGATTTGGTTGTACTCAGAGTAAGCATCGAGAAAACTCATTAACTCGTGCCCGGCCGTCGCATAAATCATTTGATCAATATTTGACAATGGGAACGAGTCTTTGGGGCACACCTTATTTAGATCTGTATAGTCTATACACATGCCAATCAGGATACTTTACTTCTCGGATTGAACCGATATCAAGCAAATGAGTTACCTTTTCTTTGATGAATTTGTTACTGACCTCGGCAATAAGGCATTTTTCTGCCTCACCGGAGGGATGTTAGGATCCAGGCTCAGTTTGTACATGGCCATTTCTAGTGGGATACCTTTCATATCTGCATGCGACCACGTAAAAAATATCAACGTTAAATTTAAGAAATTCAATGAATCCTGACCTGAGGTCGGGGTTTAGTTCTGTCCCCAAGTGGAACTTCCTCACCAAGAACTTCTCGAACAACGCGACTTGCTAGAGTTCTTCCGCTATGGACTTTGTTGCGTCCATTTCTTCTAGTACATGATAAGATTCTAACTCCTCCTCCTCCCTATTGATTTCGTTTTGCCCAGGAGCAGGCGTCGGTTCTTGTAATTGTTATGCCGCATACTTTTTCCATTTGCTACTGGAAACTGAGATTGCATTCATCTCCCTTATTGCCGGTTAGTCACCCCTTATCTGTTTAATTCCCTCTGTCGTTGGGAATTTTAGGAGTTAATGGTATGTTGATGGTACATCCTTCATCTCGTGTAGCCATGATCTCCCAAGCATGACACTGTAACCCATATCGCCATCAATTACTTCGAATAAGGTCGTCTTCATTACCCCTTCAGCATTCGTGGGCAGCAGGATTTCCTCTCGGGTTATTACACTTGCTAAATTAAACCTGGCGAAGAGCTTTGTGGCAGTAATTATGCTTCCAGTTAATTTGGCTTGTTCTAGCACTCTTCATTGGATAATGTTGGCTGAACTCCCTGGGTCCACCAAAACGCGTTTAATCTTAAAATCTAAAACATTAAGAGAAATTACCAAGGCATCATTGTATGGAAATAAGAGTCCATCTGCGTCCTCCTCCGTGAAGGTGATGTCGTCCTCAGAAACTTCCCAAAGTCTCTTAATATGGATCACCGATACCTTCATATTTTTGCTGCCGAGAAAGTTACACCATTAATCTCGTTCCCCCGGAAAATCATGTTGTTAGTGAGATGAAAGGGATATTCTCCCATTTTTGAGGGATCTGTGTTATCCTGGTTGCGACCGTAGTTGTTCTCGACCTGGTCGCTTAAGAATTCTCTAAGATGGCCATTTTTTAGCAATGTCGCCACATCCTCGCGTAGATGCCGACAGTCCCCAGTCCGGTGGTTGTTGGTCCCATGGTACTCCCACCATAAATTAGGATCCCTTTAATTGGGATCGGATCTCATTGTCTTCGGGAACCCTGCTTCCTTATTGTTCCTCACAGCGACACTAATTCCACCACACGGACATTGAAGTTGTATTCAGATAACCTGGGGTAGGTAGAGTCTCGGAAGCCCGATACCTCTTTGTCCTGCAATGATCTGCTATTCTGAACGCGATCAGCTCTTCTATCAGTAGCGAATCTATCCGCCAACCGAAAACCTCTGCCGAGTCCTTCGGCACTTTCATAGGGCACAAATCAACCTCTAAAAGATTGCCGATCTATGTCGAAATCATCCTTTGATTTATCCTTATTTTTCTCCCGGTCCCGACCCTTGGTTGATGCCAGGAAACTGAGCTGGTCATCCTCAATTCTTATCTTTGACTCATACCAGTTGTGAACATCTGCCCATGTTGTTTCTTGGAATTCGAGCAGACTTTTTTTCAATTTTGGGAAGCATTAGAAATTCTCGGATTCAGCCCTTTAGTAAATGCTTTTGCTGCCCATTCGTCCTGTAAAAACATCCTTTCTTTCTGGAATATGGTCATCAACTCTCGCAACAATTCAGACTCTCCTTGTGCAATCCTGAATATGTCAGCCTTTCGCGCCTGTACCTTTTTGGCCCCGGCATAGGCCTTGATAAAAGAATCTGTGAGTATCTCGAAGGAGTCTATTAAGTGCTCGGGTAAAAGTGAATACCATGTCAGGGCCCCTTTCGTGAGGGTCTCCCCGAATTTCTTCAGTAAGACTGAATCAATCTCGTGCGGAACTAAGTCTTTCCCCTTCACCGCCATTTTGTAGGTAGTGATGTGCTCCTGAGGATTGGTAGTCCCATTATATTTCGGCACGTCTGACATCTTGAACCGTTTCGGGATCAACTCTGGTATCGTGCTTGGTTTGAACAGTAACTGGTGTACTTCTTTGAATCCAGTCTTTTCAATACTGGCGGTGCACCCGAAATTTGATCCATTCGGGCATTTATTTTCCTCATAAACTGTATGAGTTCGGTTTTAACAGGATCATTCTCATTGTTGTTACCGGATCCGTTATTGTTCCCCCCGAACCTGTCGAAGTCGACTCCGCCCCTTGGGGTGTTGCTGTCAACCATCTGCGTTGTTTGATTTGCGAGAGCACCGGGAGGACCTGGACCTCGTCCATTCACATTTTTGAAAGCACCCGACAATGACTGCCTCAACTCCGCCATGACCTGATCATGTCGAGAGAGGTGGACCATAATAGCCTTTTGTTATTCCCTCGGGATTCTTACAGTTTCGGCGATGTGCTCGGCTTCAGCATCATTAGGAGTTGCCTCTCGAACATGTCGTGGATTTTCCCTCATGGACCGGCGTGGCCCATCCCCCTCATTGATCGAGTCTTAGTGCTGAGGCTAATTTCCTTGAGCCTCAACATTGTGTGCCTGCCATGGATCGGGTATCATTGATCGAGTCTTCGTGCTGAGGTCGATTTCCTTGAGCCTCAACGTTGTGTGCAACGTTGATATCGTTATCTTCCATTTTTTATGATTTTTGCTAAGAAAAAAGAATCAAACAAGTTAGTAACAAATGCAAGGATCAACTCAATTACGCAACTGTCTAAGCCCCACTGTAGGCGCCAAACTGTTTATCCATAAAATGATACAGTTGAATTTATATGTGGTTTATAGACAAGCAAATCGATTTGATCCCAAAATAATAAATAAATTAAATAAGAATATAAAACTTAGCGTTAAAATCGATATAAGACAATAGAGAGCTTGATTCTGGGAGCAGAGCTTCTGAAGTCAATAATAACGATACTAAGAAACAAGAAAATAAAGTGTTATTGAGTTTTTAACAGTATATAACATAAGTTTGTCAGAAAATTTATCCCCTTACAATGGCTGTTGAGCTCTCTATTTATAAATGCATCTAGGAAATAAGGTCCTAGGATCAAGCCCCTTTTAAATGACAATTATGGAGGCCATTAAAGAATATGTAACTACATGCAATGAATGTCATATTCTCGTAACGGACTACGTATTTAATGCTATAGAATATTTTTCATTGAATGTTCTCGGGTGACAGGCTTTATTTGTCTTTATGAGCAGCATTCCCTACGAGAACAACCGAGATTGCTACCCCCGGGCATGAGTTCCATTTCCCTTGCTTTCTATCTGTCTCCAATTCTATGTATCGCTCTATTATGCGAGTATTTAATATGAACATAGTTTGCCCTAGAAGACATGCATGCACACTAACATAATGAAAAACTAGCATGGACCAGTGTAAGGAGTACAATTTGGAACGCGGGGGTAATATTAGCGAGTTTAATTAACTCGTGTATACCTATAGAGTAAATAATTTTTACTCGTCTTTACATGTAGTACATATAACATGTATTATTTTAAAGATTACAAATCTCACCTTTTACGAAGGGTTACTTGTAGATAACTTGTGATAACTAACAGTAAAAAATTATTTATAGTGTCAGTGTATATAAGTTAATGTTGGATTTATTTTCTCATTATGCTGATTGGAGTTTGGGGATGATCGTAATTTTCTCCTAATGTAATTTGGAGAAATGTATCAACTCAAAATGCTTGGGAGACTGAAAAATAGTTGCATGACTCAAGGTTAGATCGAAGTCAATTAACGAGAATGATGATGATGATAACGTAGCACATTGTAGCAGTTCTTTCAAATTCTAGGCAGGTGGATATTATGACGTCAGTTGAATTTTCTGAATTTAATTTCTCTCAATCTATTATTTTATTGCAAAAAATATCAATAAATGTAACATACTTATCCCATGTAAGTTCTTTGATCAAGTACACCAAAAATAGTCTTGCCTTTTTATAAATAATAATGTTTGATTTCTTGACCTTTGCACCATAAAAGTCGCCTTTTAAAAATAATCTGACAGTCGGGAGCAAAACTTATTGTCTGGTTAAATAAAATATTTTCTAGCTCAAGGAAGAACCAGAAATGTTTTGAGTAAAACTGTCATATTTATGTGTTCATTCCATTGTTCAGAAAGCCAGAATATTGGATTTTAAGAACAATAAATGGAGCTAAAGCTCAAAAAGTTACTGCAGAAAGCCAATGTTAAGAATGAGCCCTACTTAAAAGGGGAAAATAGATATTTAGAGAAAGGATTTGTTAATATATACGTACTACAAAGGGAAACACCTTTCTCAATGTGAACAAGTTGCAAAAGATGTAAGGTAACTCTCCATATGTACGGTGAACAGAAATAACCTGCTATAATCGGTTAAGTTACACTAACAATATAAAAATATTTTACACTATTATGGGCATACTTAAACTAGGAAGTTTAGCTTTGATTTATACTATACCAATAAGAGTTATGGTGGAATAGTAAATACTCCTTTATTCTTAACCATAGGTCTCGGGTTCGAGCCCTGCATATGAAGTCGTCTTTGTTAGGGAGCACTTTATTCCTAATGTAGGATTTTTCGGTGTAAATTCGAATTTAATCGGGCCTCATTGTGGGTACTAGACACCGGAAGAAAAATTAAAAAAAAAAAAATTTAGCTTTGATCTAACTATATATGAACTAAGTGACAATGTGCACACTAGATGAATCAGTTGAACTTGTGATTATTTTTTAGTTAGAAACAGCGCAGCTTTAAGGAGAATGGAAAAGGTTTGTGGTCCTAGTAAGATTTTATTAGTCCAAAATATTTGACATACAAATTCACATCATAGCTGGCCTAACAAAATTTATAACATAAGCCACTGAATACGAGGGGAAATTTCCTTGAGAAGGATGTTTTCTTTGCATTGCTTTCAAAATTGTTTGCTCCATTACCCCAAACAAATACTTATTGTCTAACATGAAGTTGTCCGCTTTTAGATCTGTTGCATTAACTCAACACCTTCTTTCACCTTTAATTTTATAACCTTTGAAATGAGTTCAAGATTTTAAATTGTTTAGATGTGTGCTATTTTTCATGATTATTTTTAACAAATGTGTACGTATGAATTGTTAGGGATATAATGGATATGCCCTAGATCCAATCTCATATTTGATGATTTAAATATATTTTGTGAATGTTATTTGATATAAAAATATATGGCATTTGATATTCTTTTATCATAGTTATTATTAATTGCTTTGATTAATTTAATAAGGCCATTGATTAAATTTTGAGATTTGTCATCGTGATAGAGATCATGATAATGAGAGTAAAGTCTCTTACAATTTTATCTAAATTTGTTCTTGATCATAGGATTATTAATTTGGACATTAATAATCTGGTTAGATCAATATTTATGTGATAGTCTTTATGGGATAAAGATTAGTTGATCTCATTAACTAAATCACATAAATAGATGATGCATATAGAGATATGATCATTGAACTGACTCATTGGATAATTCCTAATGGTTAGAATTACCATAAACTGTCAATAGGACATTCTCTTGAAGAATTGTGATGTAAGAGTTTCCTTTGACCTGAGATAATCATTGTAATTGACAAGTTATTTATTGTGCTTTGATACTAGACACCTATGGCCTTAGGGCGATAGTTGAAAGGATATTGGGTACGATTAAATACTTGTAGAATTAGTGATTGATCAAGATGAAATCTGTCAGCTCTTGGTAATGAGTTTAAGTTTCATGTTGTCATGAATTATAAATGACCAAACTAAGACCTTGGCCAGGGTAATTGAATGAAAGAAGAAAAGAGTTTCTTAGGTCATTTAATGGTCGATTATATTTGACAGGAATGCATAGTTGGTCGCCTATTAGGATTTGACAGTTGAACCATATCCTAGGGTGACCCAAAGCTATAAGGACAGAAGGAATCACTACATTATTCTTCTACTGGTTCTTGAGAATAAATTTTATACTTCATAATATTTGGTCGTTAAGGAGTGTTGCTAGACGCCACCCTTGATTAGTATATTAATGTGATCAATTTACTACTGACTTAGTATTGAACCTATGGGGTCGCACACTAACGAGTGTTCTGATCTTTGCTAAAGGATTAGTTACTTTATTATTTGATAATTAAATTAAAGAATTTAATTAGTCAAATAGATTTAGTTATTAGTCCAAATAAAATATTAATATATTCTTTGCTAGTACAGAAGATATAATTAATATTGTGAATAAATTGAAGTTTTCTATTTGGAATAGAAAATTAAATTATCTCTTGGTTAAAATATATATGTGATATATATAATTACTATTTATTTAAATATATGGGATGTATTTAATATATTAATGATGAAGACTTATTTGGTAAAACCAATTTAGGATTGGATTGCCAATAAGTCCAAAGAAGGACGTGAGGTTGATTCAAACCCATTAAGAATGGGATTGGTTTTTTTAATATAATACATTAATTGATACTTGTATTCCAATTGGAATTGGATTTGAAATTGGCAGTCACGATGCCAATTAGATGGAATTTCAAATTTCCATATAAAATATTCCATGAAGTTTATTTTGGAATAAACTTTTATCCTAACTAAATCATTATCTCAATCAAATAGAAAAATAATTTATATGTGATGCTATATAAAGGGTGATGGAGAACAATTTGCCGGATTATTAATTCTTGAAAAAAAAATCCACTTTGTGAAAGTGAGAGTGAAATACAAAGCCAAGAGAGAAAATACAATTATAAGACAAGTGTTTCTTGTTCTTCTACCGTTGAGTTGAGATTTTTTGAAAAAATTTCAACACAATATTTCGTTCAATTTATTCACGGGTTTCATTGATCAAAGAGTTGATAGCAAGGATCGGTCTCGGTATGGATACGCATAAATAATGTAAATAAATTTTAAACACGAAAAAATCTGCCTAGGATTGTTATTGACTTCTGCTGCGTGTTACGAACATCTATATATGCAATCCTTCACGAACTATACTGAAAATGATGATTTCAATCGAATGCATTTCCAATACTTAAGGTTCACCTCTACCCCTCTACCCCCTCCCACCTTCATGGAAACACAACCGGAAAAAAAAATGGTGAGAAGAAAAATAAGTTAAAGGGTGGGTAATTTGCTTAAATTAAGATCTTCACACGCTGGAATTTTTGGAAGAAGAAAAACAACACACGGAATGATGCGGTGAGAAGTTGAATATTTTACACCAAGATTAAGTTTAATTCTATCTATTGTGCATATTCGTTGTTGTTCGTTCCAAAAAAAAACATAATTATTAAAGGTATTTTCGGGAGATATGCCCATGAATAGAGGGAAGTAAACTAGTAAAAGTAATAGAGGAAAACATCTTTGGTGAGATTGTAACATGCAAAATTAAACCGCAAAATGAAGTTACAACCAGTGTATTAAAAGTTAGGGGCGTTTTACTTAACGTTGAACAAGGCGCAAGTCCCCAATGTTAGGACCGAAATAATCAAGTATCATGCGGAAGCTATTAAAGCAAATCTTGAACGACGATAAATCAGATAACAAATGAGAAATATATCAAAAGAGACACAAATATTTAACGTAGTTCGGTCAATGGACCTACGTCCATGGCGGAGATGAGTAATCCATTATATAAAAGAGAGAGAAAATATCGAGAGAACAATCTCACAAAGAGGCAAATAAAAGTGGCATACTGTAACGACCCAACCGGTCATTTTGAGTATTACAGCCTCGTTCCCCTATTTACTACTCCGTTTGTGCTTTATAGTTGTTGTATGACTTATCGGGTTAGTTAGTTCAGGTCCGGAGAGAATTTAGAGTAAAATAAGACACTTAGTCTCTTAAATGGAAAGCTTAAGTTGAAAAAGATGATCGGATATTGATCTATGTGTAAACGACCTCGGATTCGAATTCTGATGATTCCAGTAGCTCCGTATGGTAATTTTGGACTTAGGAACGTGTCCGAAAATTTATTTAAAGGTCCATAGTGGAATTAGGCTTGAAATGGTGAAAGTTGAATTTTTAGGAAGTTTGATCGGGGGTTGACTTTTTGATATCGGGGTCGAAATTTGATTCTGAAAATTTGAATAGCTTCATTATGTCAAATGTGACTTGTGTACAAAATTTGAGGTCAATCGGATGTGATTTGATAGGTTTCAGCGTCATTTGTAGAATTTGGAAATTTCGAAGTTTATTAGGCTTGAATCCGTGTGTAATTCATATTTTTGAAGTTGTTTGATATGACTTGAGAGTTCAACTAAGTTCTTATTGGGATATAATACTTGTTGGTATGTTTGGTTGAGGTCCAGGGGACCTCGGGTTGATTTCGGGTGGTTAATGGACCAAGGTTCGAAGTTGAAGAATTGCTGAAGATTTGTTGGTCCTGGTGTGATCGCACATGCGGAAAAGGGCTCGCGGGTGCGATGGTCGCAGAAGCGAGAGTCTTCGCAAGTGCGGTGCCTGTTGCGCAAAAACGCGACCGCATGTGCGGTTCTAGGCATCGCAGAAGCGATCTGGGCTGGCCAAGCTATTCTCACAGAAGCGAGTTGTTTTCCGCAGAAGCGAGGGTCGCAGGTGCGTCCTCTTGTCTGCATTTGCGAAAGTGCTGGGCAGAACCCTTTAAGTTCGAGGGTTCGTGATTTTTCACCATTTTCGGATTTTGGAGCTCGGTTTGGGCGATTTAGGAGAGGAATGTTTCCACACAACTTAAGGTAAGTGTTCTTAACTCCCTTGTGATTATATTCCATGAATCTATCTTCATTTTAGCAATTGGTTGATGAATTTAAAGAGGAAATTGGGGGTATTGGCCTAAAGTTCATAATATGAATTTTTGAGTTTTGAACATCGATTTGGAGTCGGAATTGAGTGAAATTAGTATGGTTGAACTTGTGATTGGATGGGTTGTCGGATTTTGTCAGTTTCGTCGGATTCCGAGACATGTGCCCCACGGGCGATTTTTGGAGTGTAATTTCAGATTTTATGGGAAAATGTTAGTATTTTAATATGGAATTAATTCCTATAAATTGTGTGGACTGAATCAAATTTATTGTGGCTAGATTCAAGCCGTTCAGGAGTTGATACGCGTAGAATGGGATTTCTGGAGCATTATTTAGCTTGCTCGACATTGGATTCATCTTGTTCGAGGTAAGTAACTCTTCTAATCTTGAAGTTGAGAGTATGAACCCTAAATATACGTATTATGTGAATTGTTTGGAGGTGATGCACATGCTAGGTGACGGGCGTGTGGGCGTGCACCATAAAAATTGTGACGTAATTAGTTCCGTAAACTTTTGTAGTCAAATAATCTTGGAATTTTCTATGTAGTTTTATGTGTTAAAGAAATTGAGCTGAGAATCATATTAAAATCGTGTTGAGGCTATGTGCCAGTATTATTGGGACTCACAGAGGTCATATTGCTGTGAATTATTTGTTTTAAATTAAAAATATATACTCAGTCATATTCATTTCATTGCATATCATATCTCAATTTCTGTTGTTATTTATTGATACATCATATCATTATTTTCGGGCTATTTTCATGCCATTGTGAGCCCATGAGAGAGAGATTGGAGAGATTGATGATTATTATTATTATTATTATTATTATTATTATTATTATTATTATTATTATTATTATTATTATTATTATTATTATTATTATTATTATTATTATTATTATTATTATTATTATTATTATTATTATTATTATTATTATTATTATTATTATTATTATTATTATTATTATTATTATTATTATTATTATTATTATTATTATTATTATTATTATTATTATTATTATTATTATTATTATTATTATTATTATTATTATTATTATTATATCGGGGTTGCTCGTCTGTAGCATACTTTATAGGCTTTATATAGCACGTGAGTTATCCGTACAGCACGTGAGTTGTCCGTACAACACGTGAGTTGTCCGTGCAGTTTATAGCGCTTGGGCTGAAGGAGCCCCTCCGTGAGTACTCTGAGAGTGTGAGTACATGAGTTCATCTCTGAGATAGATTGAACTAACATGCACATATGACATACAGGTATAGAGATGTATTTTTCTCATGATGTACGGTATCATATCATTCATGATTTCTCACACATGTTGACAGATGGGCATAGTGATGCATTTGTTTTACAGTGGTTATCTCGAAAGAAAATGAGACATCTTGATTATCATTGAAAGGATTTTGGGAAAATTACTGTTTTCAAATTTACTCTTATTTTTGGCAACTTCGATAAACGATTTGGGTTTTCACTGATATACTTGGAAGGCAGAACTATTTTCAGAAATTATGATTTTGCTGAGCATTTTTATCTCTGAGTTACTTCTTGTATTATTTGCTTTACGTTGTTATGGACTGTTGTTGGCTATTGGTGTGGACCCGACCTTGGTACAAGTTCGTCACTACTTTCAACCTAAGGTTAGTTTTGTTACTTATTGAGTACATGGGGTCGGTTTTACTCATACTACACTTCTGCACCTTGCGTGCAGATGTTGGCTGCTGATGTTGTTGTGTTCGTTGGGAGCTGGATATGAAGATGTACCTGCGTTCCGGTTGTAACTATCTCTTGTTCATGGTAGCTTAGATTCATAAAACTCTGTTTATGTACTTTTCGAACAGATGATGTATTTATTTCATACCAGCTTTGTATACTCCATTCTTAGAACCTCATAATTTGTACTACCAGTTCTTGGGGAATGTATAAGATTAAGATTTTTTTACTTAAATTTCTTTAATAATTGTTATTAGAATTGGATATTTGATAATTAGCTTACCTAGCGGGTTGGGTTGGGTGCCATCACGACTAGTTGAAATTTAGGTCGTGATAAGGTGGTATCAGAGCTCTAGATTCATTGGTTCTACAAGTCATAAGCAAGTATCTAGTAGAGTCTTGCGGATCGGTATGATAGCGTCCATACTTATCTTCGAGAGTCTACAGGGCATTTAGGATATATACTTCCCATCTTTCTTTCCTTATCGTGCGGAATTGATTCAGCTTGAAACATAACTCTTTGAATTCCTTCCACGCATTCGTATGCGCACAGGAGCGCTCGGTATCAGCTGTGCATCGTCGGCTTGTGATTCTATGAATGAGGTTCGAGAGGTGTATTATGTGTTTTGGTGATTGGCCAGTCTGGAGGACTTGAGGCCATGGTTGAACCACAAGCTTAATCTCGGTAGCTTCAGTTGTAACTTGTACATTTGGACTCATATGTCCGGTAATGTCCCTACGAGTGAAATTTGTGGCTCGATGAGCAGTGAAATGGCTTTGTGGTGAGTATGATGTAATTGCGGGATGTGTTAAGACGATTTGAATGTGGCGAGAAGTGTTTCCTTGAAGTGTAAAGGAAGGCCATTGGGTGCTTGATTTTTGTTTTGATGTGACGTACAGTCTCGAGTGTGAATATTTTGAAAGATCTTTCACGTTGTTAAATTTTGGGGCAAATTAAATTCCCGTGTTTGGTTAATTAGTTTGGACTCAAAAAGATTAAGTGATTTCATAGTAATTGTGGCTGCGAAAGGGTATAACTAGATGCTAATTTGAGACTAAGCTGGTGGGTTATCTTCTGCGGAGTAATCTACGTAGGCGTGTTCCTTATGATATGAATAGAGAGTTTCTTTTCTGCCAGTGGGGTGTATGTGTTGAGACTTGAATTTGAATCTGGTTGAGAAAGTTGACTTGAGTGTTAAGGGAATGGATGCGAGCTTAGCGGACGATTGAGGTATTTTTATGGTTGTCGTGGTGTGAGCTTGAGAAGAATTTTTGTTGAACTGACCACGGTGTTATGGCAGTAATAGAATATGGGTACTACAAATTATCGAGTGTATTAATTGATGGCTTTGAGCCAAGTGGGGGAGCCTGCTATTGACAATTCAATTCATGGTTATGTGTCAAATATTTTGTTGTGGTCTAAAGTATACTTGGAAATCAGTGATGACTTGCAGAGGTGGAGTTCGAGAATGACTCGAGTAAGGAAATTTCTGGATACGGGTTATATTGCGCTTTGTGAGTATATAAAAATCGTGGGATGAGTGACTTGTTATTTGTGAATGATGTAGTGCGCACGGAGTATGAATTTGATCGGTGGTATTAAAGTAGAGTTACTTCTTTGAGTGTTGTTGTGCTAATGGGGCATGTGTCTTTTGGCCCATTTGGACGGTGTAATTTGGATTGGAACAAAGGGGGAGACTCTCGAGAAAGTTCCACTAGGTTCGAAGTTTATATATAGAAATTGAGAATTTCTCTGGACTTGTGTATGGATAAAATCTGAGATTTGCATGTGATGGTGCCTGAACTTGCGGAAATTCTGTATGACTATGGATTCTACATTTTAGTATAAGGAAGGTAAGAAGAACAATTTCAAATTCACATAAGGTATTTTCAGAGTGAGTATTACAGTTGTGGTATTTATGAAGGTGCTTAGGAAGAATACAGTTGCTTATGGGCCGTAGGGCATTGTGGTTTTATGCTAAGATTTGTGGGGTGAGTTGTGGTTAAAGATCGTGGCGTTTTAGCAAGGAGAAGTATCAATTTGAAGACAAATTCGGAAGGGACTTGAAGAAATAGGACAGCTTGGTAGTAGGTTAGATCAGTATGGTAATGGATATGATCGGTTCTTTGGGTGCTTATGATATGGGGGTTTTCTACAGGTGCTTTGTGGCAATACTCTTGGGTTTGGCGACCTACGTGGCTTGGTTGAGTTAGAGAGATTTAAATCTGATGGCTTGATTGTATGCAAATAGATTCCAAGGCATTCTCGAGGATTTCTACCACGGTTTGAGATGGGTATTTTCCTACCGGCCTGAGGAGCATGTTGAGTATTGTGATTTTCTACCGGATGGGGTCAAATGGAAGGCTTCTGGCTGATCGGATATGTATTCTACTTTTGACTCCGGATGATTATGAGGTTCTCGTATTTTTCATATGATGGCATGATAGATACGGTGTGTTGTGTGGGATTAAGGTTTGCGTGTGCCAGGTCACGATTTAGATTTGAAAGGGAGGTCATAAATTCTTAGAGGGCATGGACGGTTTTCGATGTTTAGATGAAGGCTATAACTAATTAGTATTGCGTGAGTAGAGTGTACATTTCAGAAGGCGCACTATGTTTTGAATCATGGATATTTCATAGGTATTACGGCACTGTCCTGGTTGTTAGACTGCTGATATTCAAATTATTGCTATATGGCACGGAAGAATTATGGAAATATTCCGAGTGGGATGATCGTGCATAAAGGATGTGATAGTCATTCGGGCAGTGGAGATTGGATCAGAAATGGTGATTCCCGTGTTCTAGGGATTGGGATACTGGAGTTGTCAGGAGCGGATTGTTTCATGGTTGCGGACTGTGAAGTCGTGGCCGAAGCTAGCCAGATAATAATATGTATTATGACTCAGTCGTTATGGATTTTTGGAGGGTTATTTATCTATTTGTGGGTGACTAGAGTTTATTTGGGTGTCCATTGGTAGGCCCAATTAGGATGTGTATTCTACACCGGGTCAGATTGGTTGGCTCCATACTGCTATTGTTGAAGGATGTGTCATTCGGTTGATGTTGAGCTTATTCGTGTTCTAAAATAATCTGTGAGTTACCCTTTTATGCTACGAGGAGTTGTGATTCAATGGTTATGCACACATGGTGCGGTTCTATTGGGGGCCTTATGAAGGAATTTGAGCGAGATGAATATTTGGGTATTACATGATTCATTGCGTATTGGTTATGTTCTTTCAGGTTTTGTGTGGCATTGTATCATTTGCCACTCTGGGGTTATTGATTTTTGAGCAGGATGGCTCGGGGTATATAATATGGACCAGCGCTTGGATGGGGTCACGCATTGCAGCGAAGTTATGTTAAGGTATGAACCTTGTGTTAGAATCGTGTGATGGCTCTACGGTGTGTGATGGATTTTCAGCAATTCTTTGTGGCGGTACTTGTTAACCTTGCGAGGAAGTTCTCTCATTTGAGTCATTTTTCCATGACTGAGTACATTTGAATTGTTGTGTATTGGCGCAGGGATGGCACGAGTTGTGGATCTGAGTTATATTGGTGTGGCATGTCTGTGAGATAGTTATGTTTAACAATATATGGTCATTAGACCTAGAATGAGTACTATCAGGTTTGAAACGGTATATTCGGGAGGATAATACTGAAATTCGGCTTAGAAAGTGATTATGGTTCTGGTTGGGGTGAGAGAGCTCCATGACTTGTTGATCTAATAAAGAGGTCATGAGATTTCTGCCCGTTTCTTTCATTATCAGCAGTGTACGAAAGTTTTGGAACGAGTTTTTGTTTGATATAGGGTTTAATACTAGTACCGGGTTAGTTGGAGTAGTTACTGTGATCGGGGATGGTGTTGCGAGCATGCGAGATGTGTAGTAAGTTATGTGAATATATCTGGGGTCATGGTTATGGCTTGATACAGCTTGTTTAACATACACTGTGTTGATGTGAGATTCGTGTCTTTAAAAGGAATTCTGAAGGTTGGGAATTGAATTCCAAGGTTTATGGGCTAAGGTTAAATTAATGACTTTCAATTATGTTGTGTTGTCAGGCCTATATAGAATAGGGTGACGTGGGATCACCCCAGGGTACGTACGTGGTAATATGGAATAGTGATTTGATGGCTTGGAAACAACTCTTGGCACATTCGAGGACGAACGTATGTTTAAGTGGGGGAGAATGTAATGACCCGGCCGGTCATTTTGAATATTACAGCCTTGTTCCCCCATTTACTGCTCCATTTGTGCTTTATAGCTGTTGTATGACTTATCGGATTAGTTAGTTCGGGTCCGAAGAGAATTTAGAGTGAAATGAGACACTTAGTCTCTTAAATGGAAAGCTTAAGTTGAAAAAGACGATCGAATGTTGATCTATATGTAAACGACCTCGGATTCGAATTCTGATGATTCCAGTAGCTCTGTATGGTGAATTTGGACTTAGGGGCGTGTCCGAAAAATTATTTGGAGGGCCATAGTGGAATTAGGCTTGAAATGGCGAAAGTTGAATTTTTAGGAAGTTTGACCGGGGGTTGACTTTTTGATATCGGGGTCGAAATTCGATTCTGGAAATTTGAATAGCTTCGTTATGTCAAATGTGACTTGTGTGCAAAATTTGAGGTCAATCGGACGTGATTTGATAGGTTTCAGCGTCGTTTGTAGAATTTGGAAATTTCGAAGTTCATTAGGCTTGAATCTGTGTGTAATTTGTAAGTTCGTATTGGGATATAAGACTTGTTGGTATGTTTTGTTGAGGTCCCGGGGACCTCGGGTTGATTTCGGGTGGTTAACGAACCAAGGTTCGAAGTTGAAGAATTGCTGAAGATGTGCTGGTCCTGGTGTGATCGCACATGCGGAAAAGGGCTCACAGGTGCGATGGTCATAGAAGCGAGGGTCTTCGCAGGTGCGGTGCCTGTTGCGCAAAAGCACGACCGCAGGTGCGGTCCTAGGCATCGCAGAAGCGATCTGGGCTGGCCGCTATTCTCGCATAAGCGAGTTATTTTCCACAGAAGCGAGGGTCGCAGGTGCGTCCTCTTGTCCACATCTGCGAAAGTGCTGTGCAGAACCCTTTAAGTTTGAGGGTTCGTGATTTTTCACCATTTTCGGATTTTGGAGCTCGGTTTGGGCGATTTTGGAGAGGAATGTTTTCACACAACTTGAGGTAAGTGTTCTTAACTCCCTTGTGATTATATTCCATGAATCTATCTTCATTTTAGCAATTGGTTGATGAATTTAAAGAGGAAATTGGGGGTGTTGGCCTAAAGTTCATAATATGAATTTTTGAGTTTTGAACATCGATTTGGAGTCGGAATTGAGTGAAATTAGTATGGTTGAACTTGTGATTGGATGGGTTGTCGGATTTTGTGAGTTTCGTTGGATTCCGAGACGTGTGCCCCACGGGCGATTTTTGGAGTGTAATTTCAGATTTTATGGGAAAATATTAGTATTTTGATATGGAATTAATTCCTATAAATTGTGTGGACTGAATCAAATTTATTGTGGCTAGATTCAAGCCGTTCAGGAGTTGATACGCGTAGAATGGGATTTCTGGAGCATTATTTAGCTTGCTCGACATTGGATTCGTCTTGTTCGAGGTAAGTAACTCTTCTAATCTTGGAGTTGAGAGTATGAACCCTAAATATACGTATTATGTGAATTGTTTGGAGGTGACGCACATGCTAGGTGACGGGCGTGTGGGCGTGCACCATAGAAATTGTGACGTAATTAGTTCCGTAAACTTTTATAGTCAAATAATCTTGGAATTTTCTATGTAGTTTTATGTGTTAAAGAAATTGAGCTGAGAATCATATTAAAATCGTGTTGAGGCTATGTGCCAGTATTATTGGGACTCACAGAGGTCATATTGCTGTGAATTATTTGTTTTAAATTGTAAATTTATACTTAGTCATATTCATTTCTCTGCATACCATATCTCAGTCTCTGTTGTTATATATTGATACATCATATCATCATTTTCGGGCTATTTTCATGGCATTGTGAGCCCATGAGAGAGAGACTGGAGAGATTGATGACTGAGGGAGGCCGAGGGCGTGACTGTGAGGATATTTTTGGGATCGGGCTGCACGCTGCAGCAGGCCATGTTGGCTTTATATATATTATTATTATGTGGATCGGGGCTACCTGCCTGCAGCAGGCTTTATAGGCTTTATATAGCACGTGAGTTGTCCATGCAGCACGTGAGTTGACCGTGCGATTTATAGCGCTTGGCTGAAGGAGTCCCTCTCGAGTCTGCACACACCCCTAGTGAGCACGGTTGATATTATTAAGGGATGGATCTTCCCTGGGCATGGATCTTGTCCGAAGCATTATATACCTGGAGATGGATCTTCTCCACGGGCTGGATTGGCCCTACTCGGTACTGAGTGACTGATGATCAGTTGATGTGTATATTCCGGGATGGATCTTCCCTGGGCCGGATTGGCCATATACAGTACCGAGTGATTGGGCATGATGAGTGGAATGTGCGAGAAAGTGAGATTGAGTACTCTGAGAGCGTGAGTACATCAGTTCATCTCTGAGATACATTACATTGGCATGCACATATGACATACAGGCATAGAGATGTATTTTCCTCATGCTGTACAGTATCACATCATTCATAATTTCTCACACATATTGACAGATGGGCATAGTGATGCATTTGTTTTACAATGGTTAACTGGAAAGAAAATGAGACATCTTAATTATCATTGAAAGGATGTTGGGAAAATTACTGTTTTCAAACTTACTCCTATTTTTGGCAACTTCGGTAAACGATTTGGGTTTTCACTGATGTACTTGGAAGGCAGAACTATTTTCAGAAATCATGATTTTGCTGATCATTTTTATCTCTGAGTTACTTCTTATATTATTTGTTTTACGTTGTTATGGACTGTTGTTGGCTATTGGTGTGGACTCGACCTTGGTACAAGCTCGTCACTACTTTCAACCTAAGGTTAGGTTTGTTACTTATTGAGTACATGGGGTCGGTTGTACTCATACTACACTTCTGCACCTTGCGTGCAGATGTTGGCTGCTGATGTTGTTGTGTTCGTTGGGAGCTGGATCTGAAGATGTACCTGCGTTCCGGTTGTAACTGCCTCTTGTTCATGGTAGCCTTAGATTCATAAAACTCTGTTTATCTACTTTTCGAACAGATGATGTATTTACTTCATACCAGCTTTGTATACTCCATTCTTCGAACCTCATGATTTGTACTACCAGTTCTTGGGGAATGTATAAGATTAAGATTTTTCTTTACTTAAATTGCTTTAATAATTATTATTAGAATTGGATAGTTGATAATTGGCTTACCTAGCGGGTTGGGTTAGGTGTTATCATGACTAGTTGGATTTTGGGTCCTGACACATACTAACACTTGTCCCGTAAAGTTCTCTCCCTAAAAAAGACTCTCAAACCCCTTATGGCTACATTGTGGATGTTGCTGAATGAGAAGGAAGGTTTCTTAATTTATAGAAGTTCAAATATTTTCCTACAAGAAACGGGACTAGCCAAATATGGAAGGTTTATAATTACCTTTTGTAAGAAGAAAAACCCCAATTATGGTAAATATGTTACCGTTTCCTTCAAAAGATAGAAAAAATATATATGGTAAGAAAATAAGGACAAACACCTAACACCGAGACATAAGGTGTAAGCCTCATAGATCTTTAAATATTTTAATTTATAAATTAATAAAAGTGTTTACCCCAAAATTGAGTAACAATTAAATGTATATGCGGTTTAAAGGATATATGATTTAATTCAATACGAATGATTAAGAACAGCAGGTAAATAAATTAAAGATAAAATAAATGATCAAATCAATCACGATGCGATGATCAAGCCTGATATTAAGCTGAACAGGGAGATTCGTCCTCGATCGGACCTTCGGTATAAGCTCGGTCGCGAGTAAAGAAGAGAAAAAATGAAGAAAATTTTGAACAATAGCTAGAAGACAAAAATAAACTTTTATTTCTTTGATTAACGTGCCACATTGTGTTCAAATGAAAGAAACATTTTCTTTTATATAGTAGGGGAATTTCAGTTCTAGTACAAGTCTAAATAAGGTAAAAATCTTCTTTTCTTGATAAATATCGATCCGCAATTGATATTGGATGGGATTCGCTCCATTATATCCGGTTGAGGCCGAACATTATGGCCCCCTACTCATCATGCATAAATGTTCTCCGCGTTTCCCGAGGTCCAGAAGCTATACTTGGTCCGGGTCCGTTATTTCACCGTGCCCAATCTTAGATACATCATTCATCCCTCACGTGTTCCGATACGGGGGGTTCTTGGGCCTCCATTATAATCACGCCATGTCGTGCTTCCCTTTGTTTCTTCATCGGGGAATCGGGGAAAACTCTGCCCCCGATTCTACATGTATACAGATAGTCCCCTCGTTTCTCGGAGGGAAGATTTATCGAAGCGACAGGAAGCGATAAATTAACTCTGGTTCCTTCTTCCGTAGGCTACAACCGAGTTGACGAGTCAGTGAAACGTACCATCAGTCGTGTTGTTCTGACTTCGGACACGTTTCAGTCGCAGGTTGACCATCCCCGAATGCGAAACGTCACGCATTAATTACCTTTTCTCTATAAAAAGCTTTAAACCCCTTTTCACTTTTTTACTTTCCGATTCCAGAGCTCTTTGATTTACCCTCGAATTCTTCAACTATTCCTAACCCCTTCAAACCTTCATACATTGTTTTCTAGATCTTCATATTTTTATCCTCAAATCTTCGTACTCCTTTAAATCTTCAAATCTAACCTTCATATCTTTATCCTTATCTTCAAACCTTCATCCTCACCTTTAAATCTTCATATTTTCCAGAATCAGATGGCGAAATTTTCTAAATTTGTGCCTCAACAGACCGTTCCTTCAACTTCCAACTTGGCCACGGAAGTCGAGGTGGCCGTTCCTGAGGTGGCCCCTGAACCTTCTTTGAAGAGCTTCATCCCCGGGGACTGCTCCATTGAAAATGACTTCAAAATCGAGAAAGCCTCCAATCAACAAGACTGAGGTAAAGGGGTATGGAGGTATATATGCTCTGTTACCAAGGACACGCTCCCTATAGTTCGGGAGGACTACAACTGGGAGGGCAAGGAAATGGTCGTCCCCAGGCACAATGAGGACATTACGACTCACGTGGAGGGGTATTTAAGTGTATACACTTACCCCTTCACGCTTGCCCGGGTGGACCCTATAATCCTCGGGTTATACAAAAGGTACGAGGTCTCCCTTGGGCATATTCACCCATCCTTTTGGAGGATCGTATTCCTCCTTCACCACTTCGTCAACAACACCGAAGCACCTCGATTTACCCTCGACCACTTACTTCGTCTCTACAGTCCCCGAGTTTTCCGAGGGGGGTTGATCAAGCACCGTCGTCGAGCAAGAAAAGCTTTGTTCTCGAGCATCGATGAAGATCAAGATCGAGGTTGGCAGGGGAGATTCGTTTGTGTGAAAACCGAAGATCTCATTTCCCCTGAATTTTTACTGTTCCATGAAAAGAGAAACTCAGCCCGTAAGTTTCTTTCCTTCCTGATTACTTGGTACTTCTTTTGTCCTTTTTCTAATTGCATGTTCCTATCATTATGCATCAGTCACCCAAGTTCCCAATGTATTCCCCAGCTTCAAGGAGTGGATCGAGGGAATTTGCAAACAAATGTCGCATTTTGAGCGTGAACGGCGCAAGATTTCAAAAGGCAAGTGGGAGGCTCATTCCCATGGTGAGTGCTCCTCCTAAACAAGTCTATTTTCATATTTAACTTTTATTTCTGCTAAGTCTATTTCTCTTTTACAGGTTTGCCCAAGACCACTAAACTTTGGCCATTGGACGGGGACGAGGCCCCGTCTCGCTTGTTGAACCCTCCTCTAGGACAGCCCGAAGCTGCTGCACATGAGGAGAAAAAGAGGAAAAAGAGGAAATCATATGGCTCCCCGGATGTCGAGGTCAAGAAGAATAGGGTAACTGTCTAGGTCCGAAAAAGCAACAAGAAGAGTACATAAGCCAGAGTACCGGACCCCGACTCCCCCTTCTAGCTCAGGGATTACCCTGAAGACTATGAACTAGAGTTCGTCGCTCATGGGTCGACCATTGACGGAGAGAAACATGTGGCAACCGAGGAAGGCAGCCGAAAGGATGATCCTTCTTTAGCTCAGGAGCCAGAAGGAAAATTAGAGGCTACAGCCTCTTGAGAAACTATCCCCGCCCCGAAGGGAATAGCTGGTGTGATTGACATCGCGGAGTCGATGTCCCACACAGAGTCTATGTTCGACGAGGCTTAGGCCGACAAAGAGAAATCAAATGATATGGCATGGGGCGCATACGAGGCCCTTAACATGTTTTTCGACGGCGTGGACATGGGCGCGTTGGAGGATTATTCCAGAATTGATCACCTAAAGATCCCAAAACAAGATGTATCATCGGAAGCAGGCGAGCCGAGCTCGAGCCCGAAGCTAGTGAGGTAGTTCCCTGCTCTGAGTGTGGACCCCGACCGTAAAAGAACGGTCGTGCTTACTATCTCGGTGGACACCCGGGTGCTATCCGCTCAGGTGGGTGTGGCCAGCTATCTTCGTTGCCTAGTGACCGAAGAGGACCAGGCAAAGACGAACAAAGTAGGCACATCGAGCCTCTTCAACGAGGCACAACAGGCACTGAACCGGGTAAGTTTCCTATTTTTTGTGCCTTTTGCGAATCTTGCTTAGCTTTAGCACGCTCTTACGATCTTATCATTTTGTTTCTCAGGCTTCATTGCTCCACTATGAAAGCTTTCTTCGGTCTCGAATGGAAGTCAGCCAGCTCGAGTTCGAGCTCAAAGAGCAAGTCCAGCAGAAGGACATGTATAGGGTTCTCAGTGAACAAAAAGATAAGGCCCTCAAGGATCTCCCAATTCTCCAAGCCGAGCTAGAAAAAGCACAGAATGAGGCCTTGTCCATGAAACGGGAGCATGTTGAGCTGGCCGAGAAGGTAAGGATTTTTTAGGTTAAAAATGAGAGGTTATACGTAGTGACTAATGACACAACATCGCAGGTCCAAGAGAAGATAGACTTGATTGACCAGCTCCGGGCCGAGATGAACGAGGTCAAAACTACGGTCTAGGCGCTGAGGAGCAAGATGGACCTGCTGGCCTCGAAAAAGGAGGCTACAAAAGAGGAGTTAGCATCGGTCAAAGACCAGATACGGGTGACAAAGGACAAGGCTGACAAGTGGTCTCGACTAAATGACGAACTCCGGGCACAACTGGATTTAGCCGTCTCGGAACGGGATGACCTTGGCCGAGAATATACTAGTTGAAGTACAAATTGGAGGCAACCTTGATTAATTCCTCCGAGGTCGAAGAAATATTGGCCCAGTATAAAACCGATATGGAAATAGCTGAGGCCCATTTAATAACGAAGGTCGTATATGTAAAGCGGTTGTCCCGGAGGGAGACCCTCGAGGAGATTCACGCCCGAGAATTTGATCTATCGACCGAGATTGAAGAGGCCAAGAGGCTTGAGGCCGAGGCAAAAGAACTTTGTGAGCCCGAAGGTCCCGAAGGTTCCGCTGCCGAATCGAGCTCCGGTGAAGATTAGGCAGAGATGCCTTAGCTCCTTCTTCTTTTTTCGTTTCCTTTTTGTACATTTTCATTTTTGTTTATTTTGAGGTTGTTTTCTCGTGCCTTTGTAAATACTTTTTGAAATATATGTATAACTTTTTTTCCTTTGGAAACACCGTGTCTTTTACTTTTCAGCATCTATTTGTAATTTTTTATTTGTGGATTGTCCTTAATGCCTTAGCATAGAATTAGATGTAATCTGGAGCATTCGTTCTCCAAAAGCCCGAATGAGGCCCGATTTTGATGGTAACTCCGAATTGTTCGTGGCTTCGAAATTTCAATAAAAACGAAGGCCTTTAAGACACTTGAGTGTTTTAGTCATATACTACGGTGTTTTGCGAAGGGTAACCCTTTAATTGGTTTTAATCATACGTAAGGGCCTTACTTTCTGAGTACGAACTTCGGACATCTCCGAGCCATTTTAGTTTGGTCGTAGCCTTTCATGTTTGGGCCCTACCTAATAGGCTCGGTGCCTCCGAGATTCGATAGTCCCAGCCATCCAATTTTTTATCGAATGACAGTCCCCGAGTCGGGGTGTGCTTTAGGATTTAGGATCTGTTGCGATGCATCAATAGAGCGAAATGCGTAGTAATAAAGTATAAAGAAAGCAAAGATTTATTTCATTGTTTTGTATGTAGAGTACATAATCGGAGGGGCATAAGCCTTGTGCCGTGGCTAGAGTGGGCTACATAGGTACGGTTCATTTGACCGTTTGATCCTTACAACGAATCCTAACTACCAAGCCTTAGATTTTAATATTAAGTGATTTCACCTTCTAAAGATCATAACCTAGGGGTAATGGCCACCAGTATTTGAGGCCGAACTTATGAGGGCTCGAATAATGTTGGTTCGGTACATATGATCAGCAACTCTGGTTTTAGGCCGGCCTTCGAAACTAAGGCAGCATGTTTTACTGTTGCCTTGTTAAAAACATTGCCGTAAAACCCACTTCAGAAAATAATCGGTTCAAGGGAAAAAGAGTACAATACTTGCTTTTAGACCTAATAGTCACATTTTCCCTCGGCCGAGTACCTGCATAAGTTAGTCCAAAATATAACGAAATTAAAAAGGGAATTGATCTCGTACCTTAGCAGTAGTACCGCTTTAAGTGAGCCACATTCCAGTTGTTCGGTAGTTGTACACCGTTTCCCGACTCGATTTTATATGAGCATTTTCCGGTTATTCCGGCAACTCTATACGGTCGTTCCTAATTCGGGCCCAATTTCCCTTCGTTTGGGTTCCTGGTGTGTAGCGTTTTACCATTCTTAACACTAAGTCCCCGACTTGAAAATGTCAAAGGTTAGATCTTCAGTTATAGTACCTCCCTACTCGTTGCTTCTGAGCGGCCAACCGGACTAGGGCGGCTTCCCGCCTTTCATCCAATAATTCTAGGCACGTGTTCATGGCCTCGCCATTTGACATTTCGGTAGCATACTGGAACCTGAGGCTCGGTTCACCTACCTCGACTGGGATTAAGGCTTCCGCTCCGTAGACTAGAGAGAACGAGGTCACTCTGGTACTCGACTTTGAAGTCGTTCGATATACCCACAAGTCTTCGGACAAGATTTCCTTCCACTTTCCTTTCAAATCGGTCAATCTTTTTCTCAAGTTTTAGAGTAAAGTTTTGTTCGTCGATTTCGCTTGCCCATTCTCACTAGGGTGGTAAGGTGCTAATAATATCTTTTTGATTTTGTGGTCTTCGAAAAATTTACTTACCTTGCTGCCGATGAATTATTTTCTGTTGTCGCAAACAATCTCAGTAGGTATCCCAAATCGACATATTACATGATCCCAAATGAAGTCGATGACCGCTTTCTCCCATACCTTCTCGAACGCCTGAGCCTCGATCCACTTTGAAAAATAATCAGTCATGAGTAGTATGTATTGGGCTTTACCAGGCGCCCATGGCAGGGACCGACGATGTTCATCCCCTATTTCATAAACGGCCATGGCAACAGGATTGGGTGAAGCATCTCTCCCGGTTGATGAATCATTGGGGCGTGTCTTTGACACTCGTTGCATTTTCGTACGATGTCTTTTGCATCTTTCTCTATTTCCTTACAGTAGTAACCGGCTCTGATTAACTTCTAAACCAGGGATTCTGCCCCCGAGTGGTTCCCGCAAGTGCCCTCATGGACCTCTCACATGGTGTATTCGGTCTCTCCCGGACCCAAGCACCTGGCTAGTGGGCCGAAGAAAGATCTTCTAAACAATCTCCCCTCGACCAAGCTGAACCTGGCAGCTTTGGTGCACAGGGCTTTTGATTCCTTGGGATCTGATGGCAATTCTCCTGTCTTCAGGTAGTCTATATATTTGTTCCTCCAATCCCAAGTTAAACTTGTCTAGTTTACCTCGGCGTGACCTCCTTCTACCACCGAGTTCATCAGTTGTACCACTTCCCCCGAGTCAAATTCATCGTAGTAGACAAACGACCCTAAATTGGATAGTGCATCGGCCTTACAATTTTGATCACATGGTACATGCTGCAGAGTCCACCCCTTGAATTGGTGTAGGGTCACATGCAATTTGTCCAAGTACCTCCACATCCGTTCCTCTTTTACTTCAAACGTTCTGTTGACTTAATTTACAACAAGGAGAGAGTCACATTTGGCTTCGATCACTTCGGCCCCGAGGATCTTAGCCAGTTCTGTACCTACAATCATAGCTTCATACTCCGCTTTGTTTTTAGTCAAATTTACAGTTCTAATGGACTGTCTAATTACGTTACCCGTAGGTGGTTTTAATATGATATCGAGCCCGGACCCTTTCGCATTGGAGGCACCATCCGTAAATAGGATCCAGATCCCCGAGCTAATCCTCGAAGTGAGCAGTAATTACCTTTCGACCTCAGGAATCAAGGCCGATGTAATGTCGGCCACAAAGTCGGCCAAAATATGAGATTTTATGGCAGTCTGGGGTTTGTACTCGATATTGTACCCGCTAATCTCAACGTCCCATTTGGCCAGCCGGCCCGAGATCTCGAGCTTATTCATGACATTCCTTAGTGGTTAATAGGTCACGACACATATGGGGTGGCATTGAAAGTACGATTTTAATTTCCTAGAAGTGCTTAGTAAGGCGTGCGTTAATTTTTCTAGGTGAGGATACCTTGTTTCGGCATCGCCTAGTGTTCTACTAACATAATAAAAAGGAAATTGTGTGCCTTCTTTTTCTCAGACTAGGACACCGCTTACCTCCACCTTGGAAACTGCTAAGTAGAGGTACAGTTGTTCGTCTGCCTTTGGAGTGTGCAGCAAAGGGGGGTTCGATGGGTATTGCTTGAGTTCCTCTGAAGCTTGTTGTCACTCCGGAGTCCAAGATAAATTGTTCTTCATTTTCAATAGTGAGAAGAACCGATGACTCTTATCCAATAATCTCAAGATGAACCGGCCCAACGCGGCTATCCGCCCGGTCAGTCTTTGTACTACCTTGACGTTGTCGACTACGGTGATATTCTCGATGGCCTTTATTTCATCGGGGTTGATCTCTATTCCCCGATTAGATACCATGATCCGAGAAACTTCCTTGAGCCGACCCCAAATGCGCACTTCTCCAGGTTTAGCTTCATGTTGTACTTTTCAATATGTCGAAGGTTTCGTTCAAATGTTTCAAATGGTCCTCTGCTCACAGGGACTTAACTAACATATCGTTAATATAAACTTTCATTGATTTTCCTATTTGTTCTTCGACCATCCAGTTAACTAAGCATTGGTATATGGCACCGACATTTTTTAATTCGAACGAAATTACGTTATAGCAATAGGTGCTGAATTTGGTTATGAAAGAAGTCTTTTCTTGATCGTCCGGGTCCATCCGAATTTGGTTGTACCCGGAGTAGGCATCGAGAAAATTGAGTATCTTGTGTCGGGCCGTCGCATCTATCATTCGATCGATGTTAGCCAAAGGGAAACAATCCTTTGGACATACCTTATTTAGATCCTTATAATCTACACACATCCTCAGTTTATTTCCTTTTTAGGTACTACCACTACATTAGCTAACCAATCCGAGTATTTAACTTCCTGGATGGAACCTATTTTCAGAAGTTTGGATACCTTGTCCTTGATGAATGCGTGTTTGATCTCGGACTATGGCCTTTACTTCTGCTTAACCGAATGGAACTTCAGATCCAATTGTAACTTGTGAGTGGTTACCTCCGATGGGATCCCTGTCATGTATAGATGGGACCAGGAAAAGCAATCGGCGTTAGCTTTAAGAAGATCAATAAGTTATTTTCTAAGCTCGGGGTTAACCCCATGCCCAGGTATACCTTTCGATCTGGTAGGTGCTTGATCAATATAACTTGCTCCAACTCCTCGATCGTCGATTTGGTGGCGTCGGTGTCATCGGGTGCTATGAATGATCTCGGGACACTGTAATTGTCTTCATCGCCCGCTCCATGCTCTCTTTATTTTTTGGGCTCGGCTGAGGCCGGCATCATTGATTTCTATTTAGTTTCTTCTTTTTTGGTCAGCTTCGCGCTTTTTAATGTTGAGACCACGAGCACCGAGATCACTTCATCGATAACGAACATTTCCCTTGTGGCTGGTTGTTCTCCATAGACCATTTTGACTCCTCCCGGAGTGGGAAATTTCAACGCCTGGTGTAAGGTCGAAGGCACTGCCCTCATGTTGTAGACCCATGGCCTTCCGAACAAAGCGTTGTACCTCATATACCTTTCGATCACGTAGAACATTGTTTCTTGGGTGGTCCCGACAGTGTTTACCGGTAAAGTTATCTCTCCTTTCGTGGTCTCGCATGCCATGTTGAATCCATTCAATACCCGGACCGCCGGCACGATTTGATCCAATAACCCCAGTTGCTCTACGACCCTCAATCTAATGATGTTGACCGAGCTACCTGGATCAATCAACACACGCTTAACCCGAGATTTATTAATAAGTACAGATATTACTAATGCGTCATTGTGAGGTTGTACGATGCCCTCGACATCTTCTTCGCTGAACGAGATAGCTCCTTCCGAGACGTAATCCCGGGTACATTTTTCCCTCGTGATAGACACTTTAGTGTGTTTTATCATTGTCCCTTGGGGGAAATAGACTCCCCCAATGATCATGCTGATTACGTGGTGAGGCTCTTCCTGCTCGACCTATTTGTTGGCAACCCTGTTTCTGAAGTGATTTTTGGCTCGCTCGCTTAGGAATTCTCGAAGGTGCCCATTGTTGAACAATCGAGTAACTTCTTCTCTTAACTGTCGGCAATCTTTGGTCCGATGACCGTAAGTATCGTGGTACTTACACATCAAATTAGGATCTCTCTAGGCAGTCGGACAGCAACGGTCGGGGCCACTTGGTCTCTTTGATGTGCCCTATGGCTGACACTATGATTTCAGCGTCCACGTTGAAATTATACTCAGATAATCTTGGTTCTTCCTTACTCCCGAGCGACTTGTCAAACCCTCTCTTGCTCATCAGGGCTCGGTCGTTCGGTCCTCGATCATTTCTCTTCTCGTTCCTTGTCGGATGACACACGGATCTGCTTTCCCTCTGATCCGTGATATATGGCTGATATCGATCTCGGACCTGCCTTGGCTCCAGATCAATGGTCCTCTTGGATCTGTCATCAGTTCTGATGGGGTAAACAGATCCCGAAGGGGCTCCGAGTTGGTCGTCTTCGACCCTAATCTTCAATAGATATCTTTTATAGACATCGGCCCAAGTTACCGCTGGGTACTCCACCAAATTTTGCTTTAGCTTTTGAGAGGCCATGGAACTTTGGGGGTTGAGCCCTTGAGTGAATGCCTGAACAGCCCAATCATCTGCAACCGGTGGCAAGTCCATTCGTTCCATTTGGAATCTCGACACGAACTCCCTGAGCATCTCGTTATCCCTCTGTTTGACCTTGAAAAGGTCTGACTTCTTTGTCTCGACCTTGATGGCTCTGGCATGGGCCTTCATGAAAGCATCTGCAAGCATAGCAAATGAGTCGATAGAATTCGGAGGCAAGTTATGATACCATATGATTGCTCCTTTGGACAAGGTTTTCCGAAACTTTTCCAGCAACACCAACTCGATTTTGTCGTCTTCTAAGTCATTCTCTTTGATCGCACATGTATAAGAGGTTACATGCTCATTTGGATTCATGGTCCCATTATACTTGGGAATGTCGGGCATTTAAAACCTCTTCAGGATTGGCTTCGCTGCTACGCTCGGGGGGAAAGGCTTCTGAATAAACTTTTTGGAGTCTGGTCCCTTCAATATCGGAGGTGCTCCCGGGATTTGATCGACCTTAGACTTGTACGTTTTAACCTTCTTGTTGTTGGCCAGATCTTTTTCTCACCTGACTCCGCCTATTTTGTCAATGCTTCGAGCATCTTCATCACCTCGGAAGTTTCCATGGGTCTGAACTCACCTGGTTCCACAGTAACTTGTTCATCCTTTCGAGTATTTTCCCGGGAACTGTTCGAGTTCGACCCTGTTAGGGGCGTGGCTTTGGTTCTTCAACTATGCTATCGCCGCTTGTTGAGCCTGCAACATTTTGAAAATCAACCGATGGCTCACCCCTTCATCTTCACCTTCGGGCGCTTCTCGAGCCGCTGGTCGGGGTCCTCCACGAACACTGTTTTTGGGATCAGTTGGTAAAATAATATTGATAGCCACCTACGAGTTAGCATCGACTGGGTCGGTGGCTGGGACACCATTGGGATCGACAGGAGGCACATCATTACTAGGCATCCCATTATTGTTCTCTTCGTGATGGCCTGACTCAGTGTCAACGTTCAAGTGAGTAGACTGAGAGTTTGACATTCTTAGGCTAACCTGGAATCAAAATTTCAAAGAACAAGCGTAAAATAGGGTGTGTTATGAAGATTCGTATCAAATCACCACTATTATCCTTAGCCCCACGGTGGGCGCCAAACTGTTTACCCCAAAAGTGAGTAACAATTAAATTTATATACAGTTTAAAGATGATTTAATTCAATATGAATGATTAAGAATAATAGGTAAATAGATTAAAGATAAAATAAATGATCAAACCAATCACGATGTTATGATCAAGCCTGATATTAAGCTGAACAGTAAGATTCGTCCTCGATCGGACCTTTAGTACAAGCTCGGTCGCGAGTAAAGAAGAGGACAAATGAAGAACACTTTAAACAATAGCTAGAAGACAAAAATAAACTTTTATTGCTTTGATTTTTGTGCCACACTGTGTTTAAATGAAAGAAACATTCCCGTTTATATAGTAGGGGAATTTCAGTCCTAGTACAAGTCTAAATAAGGTAAAATTCTTCTTTCCCTGGTAAATGTCGATCCGCAGTTGACATTGGACGGGTTCGCGCCGTAATATCTGGTTGAGGTCGAACATTACAGCCCCCTACTCGTCATGCATAAATGCTCTTCCCGAGGTTCAGAAGCTATACTTGGTCCTGGTCTGTTATTTCATCGTGCCCAATCTCAAATACATCGTTCATCTATAACGACCCGGCCGGTCATTTTGAATATTATAACCCCATTTCCCTATTTACTGATCAATTTATGCCTTGCTATTGATTTATGGCTTATCGAGTTAGTTGGTTCGGGTCAGGAAGTAATTCGGAGTGAAATGAGACACTTAGTCTCATAATTGAAAAACAATTAAGTTAGAAAAGAGGACCGGATATGGACCTATGTGTAAACAATCTCGAATTTGGATTCTGATAATTCTAATATCTCCGTATGGTGATTTCGGACTTAGGAGCGTGTCCGGAAGAATTTTTGGAGGTCCGTAGAGGAATTGGAATTGAAATACCGAAAGTTGAATTTTTGGGAAGTTTGACCGAGGGGTTGACTTTTTGATATCGGGGTCAAAATCCGATTCTTAAAATTTTAATAGATATGTTATGTCATTTATGACTTGTGTGCAAAATTTGAGGTCATTCAGACGTGATTTGATAGGTTTCGGCGTTATTTGTAGAAATTAGAAATTTCAAAGTTCAATAGGCTTGAATTGGGGCGTAATTCATGGTTTTAGCATTGTTTGAGGTGATTTGAAGATTCGACTAAGTTCGTATGATGTTTTAGGACTTGTTGGTATATTTGGTTGAGGTCCCGAGGGCCTCGGGTGAGTTTCGGATGGTTAACGGATCAAAAATTGAACTACAACAGCTGCTGCAATTTCCTTCTGTTGGAAATTTCTTCTGCCAGATTCGAGCCCAAAAATCTCTTAGAATCGAGTGTAGAAATCGAGCCAGGATGTGAGCCCAGATCGAGCCCAGGGTTGAGGGCCACGATCGAAGCCATGATCGAGCCCAGGGTCGAGGGCCACGATCGAAGGCAGGGTCGAAGACATGATCGAAGGCCAGGGTCGAGGGCCATGATCGAGGATTAGGATCGAAGCCACGATCGAGGCCTAGGATCGAAGGCCAGGATCGAGGCCTAGGATCGAGGACCTCGATCGAAGGCCAAGATCGAGGCAGAACCGAGGTTGTCTGGGCAGAATTATAAAAACAGGGACTTTGTCCCATTCGCCATTTTTGACAAATTGGAGCTTGAGGAGAGGCGATTTTTGATATATTTTTAAGGAAAACTTGAGATAAGTCCCTTGTGATCATTTCTACTCCATAATATTGAATTATCATCGAATAATCCGACTAGATTACATGATTTTGAGGTGTAAATCGGAGATTGGAACTTAAAAAATTGGAAATACGATTTGTAGATTTGAGGGTCGAGTTGTCGGATTTTGGTAAAATTAGTATGGGTAGACTCATGGTTGAATGGGCTTTCGGATTTTATAACTTTTATCGGGTTCCGAGACGTGGGCCCCACAGGCAATTTTTGAGGTAAATTTCGGATTTTTATGAAAAATTAATATTTTTTTATGGAATTAATTCCAATAAATTTTATTGACTGAAACGAATTATTTGTGACTAGATTCGAGTCATTCGGAGGCCGATTTGCGAGGCAAAGGCATAGCAGAGTAAAGAGTTTCACGTTTTGAGGTAAGTAACAGTTTTAAATCTGGTCCTGGGAGTATTAAACCCCGAATTTTGGTATCATGTGATTATTTTGGAGGTGACGCACATGCTAGGTGACGGGCGTGTGGGCATGCACCGAGGGGATTGTGACTTGGTCCGTCCCGGAAAACTATAAAGTTGAATAATTTGTTGTTAGCTATATGCTCTCTATGTGTTGATAAATATTTGACTGTAAATCATGTTAGAAATCATGCCTAGGCTATGTGATAGTACTGTTGGGACCCACAGAGGTCGCGTACTTGTTGAATTGCCTGCTAAATGCTATATGTACTCAGTCTCAGTTTTTACTTGCACATTTTATCTCAGTCTCTGTTATTATTATTGATACATCATATCATTGTTGTTTGGGCTGATTTCATGATTAATGAGAGCCCGAGAGACTAGAGAGATTTATGACTGAGAGAGGCCGAGGGCCTGATTGTGAGATATTGATATCATAGAACGTGAGTTGTCCGGGCAGCACGTGAGTTGGCCATGCAGATCCTTATATTATACTATAGCATGTGAGTTGGTCGTGCAGCACGTGAGTTGGCGTACGGATCCTTATATTATACTATAGCACGTGAGTTGGGCGTGTAGCACGTGAGTTGGCCGTGCGGATCCAAATATTTATATTATGGCACGTGAGTTGTCCGTGCAGATTATAGCGCTTGGGCTGTAGGAGCCCCTCCGGAGTCTGTACACCCCCAGTGAGCGCGAGTACCCATTGAGAGTGAGTGATGAGGGCTGGGAGCCCAGGGAGTGATGAGGGCTGGGAGCCCAGTGAGTGATTGTTGTCCTAAGAGGTTGTACTTGATTTTCATTTGTTGTTGCACTTAGTTGCTATCTGTCATTGTTGTAAAATCTCTGAAAGATTGTTGATATACAGATTACATGAACAGGAACTGTATAAAAATTGATTTGACATTAAACTGCCAGATTTAATAGCATGTCTATTCTTAGCTCGTTACTATCTTCAGTTCCTTATTTATTATTGTTACTTGATGAGTTGGTTGTACTCATACTATACCCTGCACTTCGTGTGTAGATCCAGGTGTTACCGGACATAGCGGGTGTTGATCCTTTCGCGCGGTTGATTTTCAGGAGATTTTGAGGTAGCTGACGTGTTCCGCAGACCTTGTCTCTCCTTCTCTATCTCTTTATTTACTATATTTGGTCTCAGACTATTGTAGATTATATTTTCCAGACTTGTATTCATATTAGATGCTCATGTACGCAGTGACACCAGGTTTTGGGGAGTGTTTGTATTGTATTTAAATATTATATTTTCAACCTTAAAGAGAAGTTTTGGTTTATTGAGATTTTCGGCTTGCCTAGTATCGAGATAGGCGCCATCACGACAGGTTGGGATTTTGGGTCATGACAAATTGGTATCAGAGCCTAGGTTAGATAGGTCTCACGAGTCATGAGCAGGTTTAGTAGAGTCTTGCGGATCGGTACGGAGACATCTGTACTTATCTTCGAGAGGCAGCAGAACCCTTAGGAAAATTTCACTTTCTTGTATTCTGTCGTGCGAATTTGTTGATTCTGGAAACTAAATTTCTGCTATTCTATTCTCTCATAGATGGTGAGGACACGTACTATCGGATCGGACGGTCAGCCACCATTTAGGGCCGTGAAAGGCCGGGGCCGTGGTAGAGGCCGGGGCTGAGGTAGAGGTCGAGGTGTATCTCATACCACAGTTGGAATAGCACCCGTAGTACCACCAGTTGTTCCAGCTCATGCGATAGGCGCCATCACGACGGGTTAGGTTTTGGGTCGTGACAAGATGGTATCAGAGCCTAGATTACATAGGTCTCATGAGTCATGAGCAGGTTTAGTAGAGTCTTGAGGATCGGTACGGACACGTTTGTACTTATCTTCGAGAGGTTGTAGAACCCTTAGGAAACTCCACATTCTTGAATTCTTGTCATGCAAATTTGTTGATTCTAGTAACTAAACATCTGTAGTTTCATTCTCTCACAGATGGTGAGGACTCGCACTACTGGACAAGATGTACAGCTACCAGTACCACCAGCAAGGGCCGCGAGAGGCCGAGGTCGCGGTAGAGGCCACGGTAGGGGCAGAGGTGCAGCCTGCACAGCAGCTGGGGCAGTGCCTACAGATCTTCCAATTGCCCCAGATCAGGACCAAATTCCCATGGTTGATGCACCAGCTCAGGCACCACATGTGCCTATTGTGATTCGGGCCTTCAGGAGGCCTTAGCTCAAATTCTAACCGTGTGTACCAGCCTTGCTCTGGCAGTCTCTGTTCCGGCCGCAGTAGCCACTTCTCAGGCCGGGGGAGGTGCTCAGACTCCCGCTGCTCGCACACCAGAGCAGGTGGTACAGGGATTCCAGACACCGGGGGTACCACCAGCCTAGCCGGTTGCAGCTGCTCAGGATTATGTGGTTCCTACTATGCCTGAGGATGAGCAACATAGATTGGAGTAGTTTGGTAGACTCCAGGCTCCATCTTTCAGTGGTGCAGAGGGTGAGGATGCACAGGGTTTCTTGGATAAGTATCAAAGGATACTCCATACAGCAGGTATTCTGGACACCAGTGGGGTCTTATTCACTACTTTTCAGTTCTCTGGGGCTGCATTCAGTTAGTGGGAGGCTTACGAGAGGCGTAGGCCGGTCAGCACAGCGCCCCTTACTTTGCAGCAGTTCTCCGTTATCTTTCTGGAGAAGTTCGTACCTCAGTCCCGCAGAGAGGAGCTGCGCAAAAAGTTTGAGCAACTTCGTCAGGGTGATATATCTGTGACGCAGTATGAGATGCGATTCTCGGAGTTGGCCCGTCATGCTATCTGGTTGGTTCCCACAGACAGGGAGAGAATCAGGAGGTTTATAGATGGCCTCACTTTTCAACTGTGGTTGCTTATGACCAGAGAGAGAGTGTCTGGTGCTACTTTTGATGAGGTTGTCGACATTGCTCGGCAGATTAAGATGGTTCGCGGTTAGGAGAGGGTTGAGAGGGAGGCAAAGAGGCCTCGTGGACAGGGTGGATTTAGTGGTACTCCTTCTGGGAGTCAGTTCCAGCACGGTAGAGGTTGTCCCTTTAGGCATGCTCAGACGGCTCACCCAGTTCACCGTGGTGCATCATCTGGCCATGGTTCTCATAGTTATCAGCAGGGCCATTCATATCTTGGTGCCCTTCCAGCGCAGAGTTCTTCTCGTGCTCCTTCTACTAGTTATCGCAGTGCTCGGGGCTCCCTTCAGTCCCCAGCACCAGTACCGGGGTGTTGCTATGAGTGTGGGGAGTTTGGTCACATGAGGAGAGAGTGTCCCCATCTAGTGGGAGGTCCCGCTCCGTAGAGGATCTAGTCTATGTCATCAGCATCAATTCCTCCACCACCCGCCCAGTCAGCTAGGGGTGGAGCTTAGTCAGTTAGGGATCACCCGAGAGGGAGAGGCATATCAGGGGGTGGCCAGGCCCGTTTTTATGCCCTCCTTGCCAGACCAGATGCTATTGCTTCAGATGCTGTGATTACAGGTATTGTCTCAGTTTGTCACAGAGATGTCTCTGTATTATTTGACCCTGGTTCCACTTATTCATATGTTTCCTCGTATTTTGCTCATTTTCTGGATATGCCCCGTGAGTCTTTAGTTTTATCTGTTCATGTATCTACTCTTGTAGGTGATACTATTATTGTGGACCGCGTATATCGATCATGTGTGGTGACCATTGGGGCTTTGGAGACCAGGGTGGATATTTTGCTGCTCAGTATGGTCAATTTTGATATGATATTGGGTATGGATTGGTTGTCTCCATGTCATGTTGTTCTAGATTGTCACGCTAAGACCGTGACATTGGCGATGCCGGGGTTGCCAAGGGTTGAGTGGAGTTGTTCTATAGAGTATGTACCTAGTAGGGTGATTTCATATTTGAAGGCTCGGCGTATAGTTAAGAAGGGTTGTCAATCCTATCTGGCTTTTGTGAGGGATATTAGTGAATACACCCCTACCATTGATTCTGTTCTGGTGGTCCGTGATTTTATGGATGTGTTTCCTGCAGACCTGCCGGACATGCCGCCTGGCAGGGATATTGACTTTGGTATTGATTTGGTGTCAGTCACTCAGTCCATTTCTATTTCACTGTATCGTATGGCACCGGTGGAGTTGAAGGAGTTGAAGGGACAGCTTCAGGAACTCCTTGATAAGGGGTTTATTCGGCCTAGTGTGTCACCTTGGGGTGCACCAGTGCTATTTGTGAAGAAGAAGGATGGTTCCATGAGGATGTGCATTGATTACAGGCAGTTGAACAAGGTCACAGTCAAGAACAAGTATCCTTTGCCTCGTATTAATAATCTATTTGACCAGCTCCAGGGAGCGAGGGTGTTCTCCAAGATTGATTTGCGGTTTGGGTATCACCAGCTGAAGATTCGGGATTCAGATATTCTTAAGATAGCTTTCAGGACCCGATATGGCCATTATGAGTTCTTAGTGTTGTCTTTTGGGCTGACCAATGCCCCAACAACGTTCATGCATTTGATGAACAGTGTATTCCAGCCCTATTTGTACTCATTCGTTATTGTATTCATTGATGACATCCTTGTGTACTCTCGTAGCCAGGAGGAGCATGCTCAGCATTTGAGGATTGTATTGCAGAGATTGAGGGAGGAGAAGCTTTATGCAAAGTTCTCCAAGTGTGAGTTTTGGCTCGGTTCAGTAGCATTCTTGGGGCACGTGGTGTCCAGTGAGGGTATTCAGGTGGATCCGAAGAAGATAGAGGCGGTGCAGAGTTGTCCTAGACTGTCCTCAGCCACGGAGATTAGGAGCTTTCTTGGTTTGGCGGGCTATTACCGTGGCTTTGTGGAGGGATTTTCATCGATTGCATCGCCCTTGACCAGATTGACCCAAAAGGGTGCTCCATTCAGGTGGTCGGATGAGTGTGAGGAGAGTTTTCAGAAAATCAAGATTGCTTTGACCACAGCTCCAGTGTTAGTTCTGTCATCAGCTTCAGGTTCTTACACCGTGTATTGTGATGCCTTAAGGATAGGTATTGGATATGTTCTGATGTAGGAGGGTAGGGTGATTGCCTATGCCTCACGCCAGTTGAAGACTCATGAGAAGAACTATCATGTCCATGATCTTGAGTTAGCAGCTATTGTTCATGCCTTAAAGATTTGGCGGCACTACTTGTACGGTGTTCATTGTGAGATATATACTGATCACCAGAGTTTGCAACATCTGTTCAAGCAGAAGGATCTTAATTTACGTCAGTGGAGATGGTTAGAGCTTCTTAAAGACTATGGTATCACTATTTTGTACCATCCGGGGAAGGCCAATGTAGTTGTCGATGCCTTGAGCCGCTGGGCAGAGAGTTTGGGAAGCCTAGCATACCTTCCAGTAGCTGAGAGACCCTTGGCATTGGATGTTCAGGCCTTAGGTAGTCAGCTTGTCAGATTGAATATTTCGTAGATGAGTCGGGTGTTGGCTTGTGTGGCCTCCAAGTCTTCTCTTTATGACCGTATCAGGGAACGCCAGTATGATGACCCCACTTGCTCGTTCTTCATGATAGGGTTCAGCGAGGTGATGCTATGGATGTGATTATTGGTGATGATGGCGTGTTGAGGATGTAGGGCCGGATATGTGTGCCCAATGTGGATGGGCTTCGGGAGTTGATTATTGAGGAGGCCCACAGCTCGCGGTATTCCATCCATCCAGGTATCGCGAATATGTACCAAGATTTGAGACAACACTATTTGTGGAGGCGAATGAAGAAAGATATAGTTGGTTTGTGGCTCGGTGTCTCAACTGCCAGCAGGTTACCCGGGTGGCTTGCTTCAGAGGTTAGAGATCCCAGAGTAGAAGTGGGAGCGGATCACCATGGATTTCGTAGTTGGGCTCCCATGGACTTCGAGAAAGTTTGATGTTATTTGGGTTATTGTGGACCGACTGACCAAGTCTGCATACTTCATTCCATTTGGTACTACTTACTCTTAAGAGCGGTTGGCTGAGATTTACATCCGAGAGAGTGTTCGCCTTCATGGTGTCCCAGTTTCCATCATTTCAGATAGAGGCACACAATTTACATCGCAGTTTTGGAGGGCCGTGCAGCGAGAGTTGTGTACTCAGGTTGAATTGAGCACAACCTTTCACCCTCAGACGGACGGACAGTCCGAGCGCACTATCCAGATATTGGAGGACATGTTACGTGCCTGTGTCATTGACTTTGGGGGTTCATGGGACCAGTTTCTGTCGCTCGTGGAGTCTGCATATAACAACAGTTATTAGTCGAGCATTCAGATAGCTCCGTACGAGGCTTTATATGGGAGGAGTTGTAGATCTCCAGTAGGATGGTTTGAGTCGGGTGAGGCTAGGGTCTTGGGTACAGACTTGGTCCAGGATGCATTACACAAGGTGAAATCGATTCAGAAGCGGCTTCACACGGCGCAGTCTAGGCAGAAGAGCTATGCGGACAGGAAGGTTCGTGATGTGTCTTTCATGGTTGGGGAGAAGGTTTTGCTGAAGGTATCACCCATGAAGGGTTTTATGAGGTTTGGGAAGAGGGGCAAGTTGAGCCCCCGGTTCATTGGGCCTTTTGAGGTGCTTCAGAGGATAGGGGAGGTGGCTTACAAGCTTGCCTTGCCACCCAGCTTGTCGAGTGTGCATACAGTGTTTCACGTTTCTATGCTCCGGAAGTATATTGGAGATCCGTCCCATGTTTTGGATTTCAGCACGGTTCAGTTAGATGGTGATATGACTTATAAAGTGGAGCCGGTGGCCATTTTGGATCGGCAGGTTCGGAAGTTGAGGTCAAAGAAAATAGCTTCAGTGAAGGTGTAGTGGAGAGGTCAGCCTGTGGAGGAGGCCACCTGGGAGACCGAGCGGGAGATATGGAGCAGATATCCACACCTATCTGAGACTCCAGGTATGTTTCTAGACCCGTTCGAGGACGAACGTTTGTTTAAGAGTAGGAGGATGTAACGAACCGGCCGGTCGTTTCGAGAGTTATAGCCCTATTTCCCCCATTCCTGCTTCTTTTGTGTTCTTCAGCTATATTATGATATGTCGGGTTAGTTGGTTTGGGTCCGGAAGGAATTCGGAGTGAATTGAGACACTTAGTCTCTTTATTTGAAACTTAAGTTGGAAAAGTCAACCGGATGTTGACTTATGTGTAAATGATCTCAGATTTGAATTTTGATGGTTCTGTTAGCTTCGTTAGGTGATTTTGGACTTAGGAGCACTTCCGTAATGGGATTTAGAGGTCCGTAGTAGAATTAGGCTTGAATTGACAAAAGTTAGAATTTTGGCAATTTTGGCCGGCAGTGGAAATTTTGATATCGGGATCGGATTGGATTTCTGGAAGTTGGAATAGGTTCGTGGTGTCATTTTTGACTTGTGTGTAAAATTTGAGGTCAATTGGGCGTGGTTTGGTAGGTTTCGGCATCGTTTGTGGAATTCGGAAGTTTAGAAGTTCTTTGGCTTGAATCCGGGGGTAATTTGGTGTTGTGATGTTGTTTTGAGTGATTCGAAGGTTCGACTAAGTTCGTATGATGTTATGGGACGTGTTGGTATGATTGGTTGAGGTCCCAAGGGACTCGGGGTGATTCCGGGTGGTTAACGAAAGGTTTAGAACTTGAAAAATTCAGCTGAAGCTGCTGCTACTGGTGTCTTCTGCACCTGCGGAGTGGGAGCCGCAGGAGCGACTGAGGAGCCGCAGGTGCGGCCATAGAGGACTTGAGCAGGAACCGCAAGTACGAAGGTATTCCCGCACCTGCGAGAGTCGCAGATGCGGGTAGGCATGCGTAGGTGCGAGAGAGAGAATCCGCAGGTGCGAGGTAGTTTCCGCAACTGCGATGATCGCAGATGCAGTCGGGAGTCGCAGAAGCGGTCCAGGGGTTTTAAGTAACTTTCCGCAGAAGTGGAGATGGGTCCGCAGATGCGGCGTAGTAGAAGCGACAAAAGGACCGCAAGTGCAGTTTCACTAGGCAGAATGTATAAATAGAGGACTTTGACATTTTTCCTCGTTTCCACAATTTTGAACTCGGACTTTGGGGCTTTTGAGGTGATATTTGAAGGAAATTCAAGGCTATTCACTGAGGTAAGTTCCTTGAGCCTAATTATCCTTAGTTATGGTATTTTTCCGTTGATTTCTCACCTAATTAGTGGGGTTTTAGAGTGAAATTGGGGGTTAGAGCTTGGGATTTTGGAGAGTGAATTTTGGGGATTTGAGAGACAAATGATGTCGGATTTTAATGAATTTAGTATGGTTAGACTCGTGAGTGAATGGGTTTTCGGGTTTTGTGATTTTTGTCGAGTTTTTGATAGCTTTCTTGTGGGATTGATCCCTTAAACCTATTGTAATGGTGTTGTACTGATTATGACTAGATTTGGAGCATTTGGAGGCCGATTCGAGAGGCAAGGGCATTGCGGAGTAGGATTTCTGCGCGGTTGAGGTAAGTAACAGTCTTAAATCTGGTCTTGAGGGTATGAAACCCCGAGAAATTCATATGATGTGGATATTTAGAGGTGATGCGCATGCTAGGTGATGGGCGTGTGAGCGTGCACCGTGTGGGATTGAGACTTGGTCCGTCCCGGGAGACTGTAAAGTTGAATAGCCATTTTTATTACTTGTTTTTCCTTGTCTTGAGCAATTGACTGCCTTTCATGTAAGCAACCATGCTTGGGCCATATGATATCACTGTTGGGACCTGCAATGGTCGTATACTTGTTGAATTGACTACTAAATTGTTGTCTTGTACTCAGTCACCGTTTGCTTATACATTATATCTCAGCTCTCTCTCATGCCTTGCTTAATACTTGTTATATTCTCCGTTTGGGCGTTTATTGTGATATTCATGAGGCTGGAGAGGCTAGTGACGGATATAGGTCCTGAGTGCCGGGTTGAGAGCTATGTGAGATATATTGGATCGGGTTGCAAGCCGCAACAAGCCTTCGGGCCGTGTTATCGGATCGGGCTGCACGTCGCAGCAGTATTGGGTCGGGCTAGACGCCGCAGCAATATAGCGTTTGGGCTGTAGGAGCCCCTCCGGAGTCTGTACACCCCCAGTGAGCGTAGGTACCTATTGAGAGTGTGTATTGAGGGTTGAGAGCTGAAAGTATGAGCTGTTGAGATGAGTTGAGTGACTGCTGCCTCGGTAGGCTGTACTTGCTTTTATTTATTGTTGCACTTAGTTGCTATCCGATGTTGTTGTGAAATTTCTGGAAGATTCATATCTGTTTTACTTGGGCTCGAACTGATTTGACTTATACCACTGGATTTGAAAGCATGTTCACTCGTTACTGAAAACTTTTGATATGAACTGTATTTTTTTATAGCTCGTCATTGCTTCTCAGTTCCTTATTTAATTCTGTTACTTGCTGAGTTGGTTGTACTCATGCTACACCCTGCACTTCATGTGCAGATCCAGGTGTGTACGGTTCTGGCGATTGCTGAGTTCGTGCGCGGGCTGATTATCGGAGACTTACGAGGTAGCTGTCGGCGTCCCCAGTCTTTGTTTCTCCTTTCTTATTATCTTTTCTCTCTTGTATTGCCATTTGGCACAGACTGTAGTAGACTCTGATTCTAGATTGGTTATTAGATGCTCATATCTTAGTGATACACCGATGTCGGGCTATTTTTTCGCACTTATAATTTGGGTTGTATTCCCCGTTCTTATGAAAAACTCCTGTTATTTTAAATGCCTTAATTCATTTTTGTTAAGTTTGAACGTGGTTTTGGAAAGGCCGGCTTGCCTAGTATCGCGATAGGTGCCATCACGACGGGTTAGGTTTTGGGTCGTGACAACGTTCGCGAAGGTCTAGCCCGCCTCACCTCCGCGTTTGCGAGACTGGGCTCGCGTTCGTGTAGAGTTACCTCAACTCCCTTGCCCCGGCTATCTAACGCTACATGTTCACGTGTGGCTGGTCGCGTTCGCGTAGAGCAGGCCCCCCAATTCTCCGCGTTCACGACCAAGCTTTCGCGTTCGCGTACAACAAAACCTCCCCCAGCCCATTTTACCCTTCGTGATCGCGGGAGTATATTCGCGACCACGAAGAAGGAAAGACCAGAAACCAACAGAAGTGAAAACCAGCAAACTTTCTAAGTTCTAATCATCCCGTAGCCTATCTGAAACTCACCCGAACCCTCGGGGTTCTAAACCAAAAGTGCACACAAGTCCAAAAATATCATACGAACTTGCTCGCATGATCAAATAGCCAAAATAATACCTAAAACTATGAATCGGACACCAAATCAAATGAAATTTTCAAGAAAACTTTAAAACTTCTATTTTCACAACCGAACGTCTGAATCACGTCAAATCAACTCTGTTTCTCATCAAATTCGACAGACAAGTCATAAATATTATAGTGGATTTGTACCGTGCTCCATAACTAAAATACGGACCCGGTATCCACAAAACCAAATATCAATAAATTCTTAAAATCATTAAACCTTCAACTTCTAATTTTTCATCAAAATTCCATATCTCGAGGTATGGACTTCGGAATTTGATTCCGGATATACGCTCAGGTCCCAAATTATGATACGGACCTACCGGGACCACCAAAATACAGATCCGGGTCCGTTTACTCAAAGTATTGACCAAAGTCAACTCAAATGATTTTCAAAGCAATATTTCATATTTTTCACAGTTTTTAATATAAAAGCTTTTCGGAAACACGTCCGGACAGCGCACGCAACTCAAAGAGGGTAAAAATGAAATTTTTAAGGCTTCAGATTACAGAATTAGGTTTTAAAATATAAGATGACCTATCGAATCATCACAATTAAATATACAAAAGAATGTATATTTTACTTGAAAAGGCGAAAAGGTAAAGATACACCGCACCTATAGCATGACTATGATGGAACGTACTTGGATATGTAAATATAATATTCTAGCTACTAATTATTTAAAACTAAAATCAATAATAATATAAAGTTATTATTAAACAATCGAAAATCAGATAAAAAGTTAATAATACTCTGTATAATACAAGTAGCCTAAATAGAGTCTTAAAAATAATATCTAAAATGGAGGGATGCCAAAAGAATTTTAAAATCAAAAACTAACTTGAAGAGAATAAATTAAAGAATTGAAGGACAAAATTCTTAGCTTTGTAATCTTTTATTTTGGAGACAAAGATCTAAAGTGTATTTGTTACTACTTGTAAACAACACAACGAAAAGAATATAAAATTAGAATTTAGTTTGAGAAATTACTATGAGTTAAAATTTGGATATTTAAGTTTTTAAAAAGTATTGCTAAGCAATTTTTGCTCAAATTTAAAAAAGTTATCAGGTTTATGCCCCAAATGAACGCCCTGAACATTGGGACTTACACTTAAGCGAATGTCCGGAAGGTTGACGCTAACGCTCCATGATACTTACGCCCGTTAATACGTCTTGGTGCGTTTTTGGTAAGTCTTTGGATATTTAAGTTTTTACAAAGTATTGCTAAGCAATTTTTGCTCAAATGTGAAAAAGCTATCGGGCTTATGCCCCAAATGAATGTCCTGAATATTGGGGCTTACACCTAAGCGAATGCCCGGAAGTTTGAGGCTCGCTCCATGACACTTATGCCCTGCTAATACGTCTTTGGTGCATTTTTTGTAAGTCTCGCCCGAGGACTCTGGCCAAAATTAAGACATTGTATATAACTCCTATATACCTATCTCACTTTCTCCTTTTAACGATGAACCCTTTTCTCGCTCGGAATCCCCCCTCATCACCCAGAAAAGTGGGGGGGGGGGAGGGGGGATACAATAGGTAACGATAGATTTAGCAATTTAACGAACATTAATGAGTCAAAAAAATGACGCTGCGGAGGAACTATTAATTGAGACACGCTAATTAAATAATTTAATTTAAAGTCATAACTTTGATTGCAACATATCTTGGGGAGTAGGGTAATGATCGAAATATAGAGTTGCAGAATCTTGTTAATCTGAATTTTAATACTTTTGGAAGGTAAATCTTTAATTAATTACAGTCTTGTTTGACTCTCATCTTGATTTCCTTATTAGTCCACCCCAAATCTTTCTATCATTCCGTTTTAATAAATTCTTCAAACCTCATTCTTCCTCCTCTCCTATTAGTTCCCAATCTCTCTCTTTCTCTCTCGTCACCCATTTCCTTAATCAATCATCATCTTCCTTCTGTAAAAACCAAAGCCAAAGAAGCCCCACAAATGTAAAACCACTATCCTCCAACAGTCCTTTCAAGAAAACCATTAGATTCCCATAAATAAAGGACTTAAAGTTCCATATTATCCAGCTCCCTTCATTCCCACCATTTTTTCCTCATTTCTTCTTTTCTCCATTTCCACAACCCAAAAAAAATAAATCAAATCTTTCACAAAAATGGGTGGAAAAAAGGAGGAAATTTTCAAACTCTAACACTTAGCTTTTTTCAAGAAAATCCAAGAAAGTTGCTTATTTTGCCTTGAAAACAAGAGATACCCAAATTGGGGTAAGCTCAAATCTCCAAGATTTCCCAAGAATAAATGTCCCAAATGAAGCACATTGACAATATCCCATCAACTCCTGGAAAGTTCAAGGAAAAATCCCCTTACAATAGGCTAAGGCTCCATTTTTCTTTAACCAAGCTCACATTTTGGTCATTTGTGTTCTTGGGGTTGATCTTTGTATTCTTTTTCAGATCACCATCTTCTTCTTCATCATCCCCTGCAGCTTCAGATCTCTCAAGGAGATCTCTTAGAACCAGCTCTTATGATGGTCCAGCTTGGGAGAAAAGGATTAAAGCTTCAGCTAAAGTCAGGTCACATTCTGGTATTTCGGTTTTGGTAACTGGTGCTGCTGGTTTTGTTGGGACTCATGTCTCCGCTGCCTTAAAACGTCGCGGTGATGGCGTTGTGGGGTTGGATAATTTCAATGATTATTATGATCCAACACTGAAAAGAGCCCGGCAAGCTCTTTTAGAGCGCACCGGGGTCTACATTGTAGAGGGCGACATCAATGACGTCGCCCTCTTGAAGAAATTATTTGATATTGTTCAATTTAGTCATGTTATGCATTTGGCTGCACAAGCTGGTGTTAGGTATGCCATGGAAAATCCTGGCTCATATGTGCATAGTAACATTGCTGGTTTGGTTAATGTTCTTGAAGTTTGCAAAAATGCTAATCCGCAACCTGCTATTGTGTGGGCATCATCTAGTTCTGTATATGGCTTGAATACTAAAGTGCCCTTTTCAGAAAAGGATAGGACAGACCAACCTGCTAGTTTATATGCTGCAACTAAAAAAGCTGGTGAGGAAATTGCACATACCTATAATCATATATATGGGCTTTCACTAACTGGATTGAGATTTTTCACGGTTTATGGACCGTGGGGTCGGCCAGACATGGCTTACTTCTTTTTCACAAGGGATATTTTGAAGGGAAAGTCAATTCCCATCTTTGAGGCAGCTAATCATGGCACTGTTGCTAGGGACTTTACCTACATTGATGACATAGTAAAGGGTTGTTTGGCGGCATTGGACACTGCTGAAAAGAGCACGGGAAGTGGTGGGAAGAAGAAAGGCCCTGCTCAATTGAGGGTGTTCAATTTGGGCAATACTTCCCCTGTGCCTGTTTCTGATCTTGTTAGCATTTTGGAGAGGTTGCTAAAGGTAAAGGCTAAAAGATCGGTGATGAAGTTGCCAAGGAACGGCGATGTGCAGTTTACTCATGCAAATATAAGCTTTGCCAAAAGGGAGCTTGGATATAAGCCTACAACAGATTTACATACTGGATTGAAGAAATTCGTTCGATGGTACCTCAGTTACTATGGCGATGGTAAGAAGAGTGCACAATGATACATTCTTTCAGTTATGTGGTAGGAGTTCAATTTCTTGTTCATTTTGATTCTTGTTATTGTTTTCAGCATATGTGCATTGCCCCCCATTTTCTTGCTCTCATATATGATGCGATAAAAGGAGCATATCCGATCCCACGATGAAGTAGTTGTGTGATAGTTGGACATTGTTTTTCTGGCAAATTATTTTGTATCAAATGCAACCTTTAACTAACTTTTGCCACTTCCAGGAATGCCACTGTTGTAGTTTTATAGAATTCATGATTGATAGAAAACTGCCGATTATGGACAGTGGACATGTACCATCTTTATTACATTATAATAAAAGTACCACATGATAGTTCCATATTTGAATTCTTTTTGTGTATATCACATTTGGTTGGAATGTCTCTCGCTTGTTGGAGTATGATCTTGTGTTCTAAGGGGTCGTTTGGTATGATGGATAAGCAAAAATAATCCTGGGATAAAAATTTAGTTTCGTCTTATCCCTTGTTTGGTTATTAAACCTGGGATAAGTTATCCCAGGATTAAAAATAGTACCGGGATAACTTATACCTGCCAAAGGGTGGAATAGCAATCCCAGGATGAAACAATAAAATTGACAATCCCATGATTAATACAACATACCAAACAGTCAATGAGAAATAATACCAGGATAACTAATTCCAGCATAATTAATCCCAGTATAACTAATCTCAACATAACTAATCCCAACATAACTTATCTTCAAACCAAACGACCCCTAAGTGTGCCGATTTGGTTAATCCATTATGCACTAGTATTTAGATATCTATTCCCTTTCTGATCTTTGAATCAATCATTCCCTCTACATGATTTCTGAAGTTAGACATCTTATTTTGGCTCTCAGATGAAAGATTCTACTATTTTTAAAAGTTAAACCGTTTAGAGTCATTATATAAGATGATTGCATTGGTTCTTTTTACTATGCTTTCTATAGTTTCTTTCTGGAGAGGGGAAAGAAAAAACCATTTGAAGCTGCAAATGTAACATATACCTAACAATGATGCTTTATTGGTAATAGTTGCAACATACACCAAAAATGACAAATTATGAAATCATTTTTCCTATGGTAGCACAAGAGAAGAGCGATTACAGATATCATCATCTTGTTAAGAAACCAGAAGAAGTGAAATCCCAACTCCAGCACTTCTCTAGCCTTCTTTCCTTTTCAAATTAATATTTGTACAACATTGTTGCTGGCTTATAAGAAATCTTGTCCTCTTTTTCCCAGAAACGAAAAAATGAACGGCTCCTGTTTTTCACTCTGCCCTTTTACACAATGATGTTGGGGGAAAAACAGGACAATGATGTGGAAGAAGAAGGAAATGTGAGTACATGTAAACAACTTCTAAATTTTACTTTAGTAGCTACAAAGAACTTAGCCATATTTTTACGAAAAGAAAGTCTGATTTATTGATTAATTAGATGATTAAGTGGTAGGATAGTTTGATGTATTGAAGATACCTTCTGATAGGTATAGTTCAATACTAGCATAGAATGAGACATGAAGTGTAAATGAAATGAAACTATTTACTTCCAGAGTGTCAGTTTCTCTTGTTGGAGTTGCTGCAATGCAGTGTGCAGAGGCAGAAGCTAGATTATTAGTTACGGGTTCGGACGAATTCAGTAGTTTTTGCTTATACCCTATATTTTTAAATGTATATAAATATTTAATTGAAAACCTAGTAACTAAGACGAGCTATGAATTTGGTGTCAACTTAAGAACCCGGTTTCGCCTCTATCAGTGTGCCAGTGTCCTTGAAGCTATACGTTGTGCACAAAATGACAAAATACAGGAATTCTAAATCTAAATTTCCTTTCCAAAAAGGACATGAACACATGACCTTTATTCTTGTAATTTTGTTCCCCTTTTCCTCAAGCATAGTTGGTGATTTCTCTAAAAGTTGTCTAATCGTATTCCTTTTTCTCTTTTTTTATTTGTATACATAATGTCCCATCGGATTCCTATTAGTCCTTTCTTTTGGTTTCAGTGGACCATCCACCAGCTGTTTTGATGTTTTGGAAGTTATTCTTTTCTTACATTGAAAGATTTTTGTATCTTTAGTGACCTTGCAATGAAAAGAAGAAAGTACGTAAACTGAGCATACAACATAAAGATTCTAAAAAGTCTCTTGAATTCGAATGGGAACAAGACAAAATAAAGTAGTATTTTACTTCATTTGAGCCCCGTTTCTTTATACTATAGTTATTAAAGTCTGTCAAGAACAAGAATAGAAAATTATTGGTAGGCCAAACGTGAGATAGGTTAAGTGGTTGGATTCTGCGAGAGTGATGGAGCATAGTTCATTTTCGTCTATCTGCTTATTATTATTGCCTTTCAACTATTTTGCTTTGAGGGTGGTCTGTTTGAATAGTAAAGCAGCAATAATGCAGGTTCCAATAACTAATGAACAGGGGCAAATTGATATTGTCAATTCTAAATTCCAAACTGCTTCCATGTTTTTTCCAGTAGGTGTCACAAAATGCATGAAAGTCACAACACTTAATAGGATGGAATAAGAGAATGAGTCTGCATATATTTGGTTTGGTTGGACATGATATTCTTTTCCACCAAAGGGAGTTAATACCAAAAACTTAAAACCAGAGTAGCCACACGAGTCCAGCTTATAATTTTTCCTTTAAGCATAAGCCTCAATGAATACCAACATATGCAAAATATGCTAGGGGAAGTTTTCTCTGTCTAAAGCCTTAGAGTAGAGTTACCTGTGTTGAAGCCTTAGTAGACAAAATTATCCTATAGGTTGTTAAAAGAAAATTCTAGTAAAATGTTAAAGGAACGGTTCCATGCAAACACTTTGTGAAAGGAGAGAGGCCATTAATAATTATACCTATTATCAACGAAAACCCACTAGCCGCGAATTAATAACTGAATGCACACTGTATTCTTTCTGTTTCTCTAAGTGATATACGGAAATATAAGCAAGCTCAATTGGGTCTCACGAGGGCAGAAACTTCACTTGACGAGAATTTGGCAAGATGAGAATTTAAAAACATAGATAAGCAAAAATTATACGTACCATAAATAACAAGTCTGAATGTTAAAATCCTGAATAGGAAACTTAAATGAACCCTATCATCCGCTCGAGCACATAATTTGTTACAATTGAAGTATCCAGGCCATGCCAAAACAACTTAAATCTAGAATTTTCAAGATATGACTTGACAAAGAAAGTAGAGCATCGCATGCCCTGACTTCTCTATGCCACGAGAGTACTGGCAGTGGTAGAGTACTGGCAGTGGTTGATTCACTGCAAGGTAAAAACTGAAATTAGTACACAGCAATTCACAAGGAGAGGAAAAGGGGGAGGTCACATAATTAGATTTGTGCAGACAAAAGAGCTCCAATTCGGCAGATGTCCGACTCACATGACAGGGAAGAGTAAACACTGTTGCTTCTGATTAAAAGTGTTTAACAGCTTTAAAGCTGTGATGGTGATACCATTGAGCTCCATCTTAGAATTTAGCCGTTTGCTTAAAAAGATAAAGAGCTTGCAAAAAATGTTTTTCAATCTAGAAAAACCCCACCTAAGTAAACCAGAACATGAACAAGCAACCTGACAAAAACCCATACCCTGCTACTTCCCTCCCTACAAAGGACTAATGATGCCATTAGAGGACTAAGCCGCACAAACACATCCAAGCATCCTGCACCTGTCTGCAAATCTGAACGCACAGCACATGGTATGGTATCTTGTATGAAACCAAACCTTAATAATATTCAGCAAATACAGTTTGAAGGGTCGGGCAGGAAACATGAAGATTTCCATAAACTTCTCTCCATTTGCTTTCATTAATATTTGAAAGAAGAATGTATGTTCTTTTGCCAGACTAAAGCAAGAAAAAGAAGTGGTGCCTTCAGCATATATATACTGCAGTAACTATAAACAACCCATTTGAGGACAACTTATCCTTGAGACCAAATTCTTTATAGCAAGTGTAAAAATTGTTCTCTGGAACCACACAAGATCTACAACTTGAAATAGTCTATCTATTACTACACCGGAAAGAGAATAACCATAATGCATTGACAGAATCAATATTCTCCAACCAAAATAAACATTTCCACCAAATTTCCAAGGACAATTAACAGAGCATGCTTAGATAAATAAGTCAATTCATAAAAGCATTGGACATATTCACAATTTCACATATATTTGCAAATATATTATTTGCAAATGCAACATAAAGCTTGATTAAAAAGGTGAATCAGAAGCAATTCACTAGTAGAGTCAAATAGGCAGACTGGACTTACTACTTCCAGACTGGTGGAAGCTTCTTTGTTTTCTTGTAGTAGCGAGCAAGTCGGTGAATCCTGCTCTCCACAAGAATCAATCTAAACTTGGAATCTTTGTCTTTCCTGTTTCTTTCAAGATGCTTCCTGATTGCAACTGCTTTCTTGATAAGGTGGTACAGATCCTCGGGAATCTCAGGAGCAAGTCCTAGCAAATTAAGTATCATTATTCTATCAAATATTTCCTTGAGACAACTAATACCAACAAAAAACACAATATTGAATAGGTACCATGAGCCTTCAAAATTCTGAGAATCTTGCTACCAGTTACACTCTTCACCTGAGCAATGCCATGGGAATCACGAAGAATAACACCAATTTGAGAAGGTGTTAAGCCTTTTTTTGCAAACTTGCAGATGTTATCTTCAACCTGAAACACAAGAGAATGCTGCTAGTTAAGAAACTAGAAATAAGTACAGGACTTTATCCAATCAAGTTACACATTTAAATATTTGGACATAGTTTTGAATTTTAGCAATTTCCAACCAGGTTCTGTACTGAACCTTCCGATCGATGTTCAAACAGACAGAAAAGCTCAACTGATCCTCATGAAGGGAAAAAGCTCGACCGATCCTCATGAAGGGAAAAAGCTCGACCGATCCTCATGAAGGGAAGAAGCTCGACCCTTTATATGAAGAAAACCACAAATGACCCTGGTAATGGGAAATATAATTTTCTGCTTTCTACTAAATTACAGGAAGCCAAAATGCACAAGCAATTTATATGCCACATTCTTCTACGTAAAATGGCGTATACCCTTAAAATCACTAACACAAAGGAAGGATCCTGCATTGCCTCTGTCACATTACTTCAATCTTACCTAGCATGGTTATACCATTTTTTTTTATTAGGGACCTTGTATACCTTACTTTTATCTTTTCAAGTACAGGAATATATAACTTCAGTGAATAAGAGGGAAAAGATCCATCTCTTCCACTATATGGTAGGAAATTAGTGTTACTTCGAAGAAGCATGTGGCAAGGGACAAGAATCCCAATTAATCAGGAGTCAAGTCCACCTATAACCCCATAACACACTAGCACCTTCCTTTCTTTCAACCAGTCAAACAAGGGACACAATACTGCAACCAGCTGTGGCACTTCAATAGGCACATTTACATAAAAGGCATTAAGAAAATACCATGAATCCACCATTTAAGTATTAAAAGGGAAACCTAGGGTAGCAGACGCAAGAGATTTAGACATAACTGCAAAGATAAGATGGCTGACTACTCCGCTAAACATATGAGTTGTTTTCTTAGTGGTTACACTAGAGTCCAATAGTACAACCAGTTAACAACATAATCATGATAAGCATAAATTGCCTACTTGATAACTTCCATCTTTCATTAATGTAAATGTTTCATATGACATGGAGTCCATAACAAAAATCATTACAAGCTCCAAACTTTATATCCCCTTTTCAGCCAAATGAAAGTAAACTACCTAATGCCACCAGCGCTTTAGTCTAGTGGTAAGAGCTCAACTTGTGAATGGATTCGAACCCATCCAACTCCAGATAAAAGCCTGGTATTTAAGTGGAGAAGGATAGAGGGACGAATCCATTATCCACCGAGTTTTGAACCATACGTCACGGACACCAGGGACTTCTCATTTTTAAGCAAATATATCAAGCAAATTTTTTAAATAAATGTGCAGAATTTTAAAAATTAAAACTGAAACAAGTAAATATCAAGAGGTTTTGAAATGCCAGTAGAAATTACTTACATCAGGTGCAGAGATTTTCAACCAACTTGGTGGTGTCCTCTTGTACGGAAGTGCTGAAGCCGAAATACCCTTACTGTGTAACAAGCAATATTCATAAAAAAATATACAAAAAAATATAAGTACAATGTGCCATTAATAAGTGTTATATATGAAATATATACAGAGAAAGAGAAAGAATGAACCGACCCTCGACTGTGCATACGACCCATGGTGGCTGGAGGTGGTGGTGTGCGTGTGTGTGTGTTTTGGGGGGAAGGGGGTAAGGGGGCTGCTGTCCGGTTGGCTCTGAACAAGGAAACCCTAGATTGGCGAAATGGAGAAGATTAGGGTTTTTATATGAACTCTTTATTCGCTATGGAGTCCTTCGATTTGTTTTGAATTGTGTTTTTGAACTTCGTAATAAGTACACATTACACCATAATGTTTTGTGATCTGGCGATCAGGCCCATGGGTGTAGGTAGATTCGAGGTTATGAATTTGCAAAAACGATGAGTCGGGACTTGGGATCTTAATGCTCTTAACATTATACTAGTTTCGCCCCCCGCGCAAGTATATGATTTTATAAAACAATGTCATATTATTATAATTAAAATTTTGCGTTAATAATATGCATGAAAAAATAAAGTATGAGTTTATGTAAGAATAAGTGTCTATCGTCGTATGGTAATTGTTCGTCCTCTTTAATAATATCATGGCTGATTTATCTGGTTCCTCAATTACGTCGCATCAATATCTTCAAGTTCATGTTTATCTTGAATAATTAAACTCCTTTATGTTCTCGCTTTTCTTATCAATCTTGACAAGAAAAGTGAATTATTAATATTTACTCTCTTGTAGCATTGGTAAGACGAATATTGTGGGTCATCTTTAACCTATAATATAAATACTACACATAAACATTAAATTCAAGTATAATGCTAAATATGATTTTTTTTTTTTCCTTCATAATATGCGTGATGCACTTTAACTGGACATGAAGTTTAAAAAAGAAAGATTTTTTTTAAACTTGTAGTTTAAATAAACCATAAATATCTGTGTGACTATAAATTATTTAATTAAGGGTGAAATAAAAAGTTTAAAGCAATATTATTTCTATATATAAAATGTGCATCGCATAAATTAGGACAAAAGGAGTAACAAATTGTGCTTCTCTCTCAAGAGACACCAAATTCACAAAAGGTCATCAATTTTAGAATAATATAAAAGTATAAATATTATTTAATCTCATGATCCCAAAACAATAAATCAAGTTTCAAGTATCGATATGATTCTTCCGAAAAAAATATTTATCATCCCTCAATTTGAAATAACCAAGATATTTTTAACATAGTTATGATAGCTTTTTGATTTTTTTATTCGGCTGCGAGATAAGCATACTAAAAATGTCATCCCTATATTTAGCATGAATTTCAAGATCATCGCACATTGGATTTGCAACATAAATCATCCCTCTGACAAGTTATGAGAAGTTGTAACCGTTTTCTTCTTCTTTTTATTCAATAGTACTATTATACTTTTGCACGTTATGAAATGAATTATTGAGAGAATTATTTAGACTATATTCTCCATTTTTGCGAAAACATTTCATGAGACAGAAATTGCCACCATATTTTATCTCTGTTTATAAAACCAGCTTCATTTAATTTTCAAGCTAGGCCAACGGCAAAATTATGGCCATTGGAATTGTCATAGGTATTTCAAAGCACTGACAACATCACACAACACCATGACCACACAACTTTATCTAATTTATACCTTTAGAATGAGTATGCGATCCACGACAGTATATCCTTGGTGATGACCCAAAAGGTCATATTATGTTTTAGAATTCGAATCTGCGTTCTTAAACCTTAAAAATTTTATTTTTATCCTTCTCGATTCGCGTGCGTAGTCCGGGCATGTTTCGGAAAGCTTTTATGTTAAAAATTGATGAAAATAAGAATTTATGTCTTAAAAGTTAATTTTAGTTGATTTCGGTCAATATTTTTGGTAAAAGGGTCCGGATCCGTATTTTGACAGTCCCGGTAGGTCCGTATCGAATTATGGGACCTGGACGTATGCCCGAAATCGAATTCGGAGGTCCCTAATTTGAGTTATGAATTTTTGATGAAAATTAAAAGTTTGGAAATTATTATTTTTAAGAATTGATTGACATTTGGCATTATTAGTATCGGGTCCATATTTTAGTTTCGGAGCCCGGTACAGGTTCATTATGATATTTAAGACCTGTCTGTGAAATTTGGTGAGAAACGGAGTTGATTTGACGTGATTCGGACGTCCAGTTGAGAAAATAGAAATTTTAAAGTGTTCTTGAGAATTTCATTTGATTTGGTGCTAAATTCGTAGATCTACGTGTTATTTTGGCAATTTGATCGCGCGAGCAAGTTCGCACGATATTTTTAAACTTGTGTGCATATTTGGTTTGGAACCCCGAGGGCTCGGGTGAGTTTCGGATAGGCCACGGGATGTTTTGGACTTGGGAAAAATCTGGTTTTTTGGAGATTCTGGTGTCTGGCATATCCTTCTTCGCATTCGCGAAGGTCCTCTCGCGAACGCGAAGAGTAAATTGATGAGACAGGAATTTCTTCTTCGCGAACGTGAAGGCTTGGTCGTGAACGCGAAGCGATGGGGGCGTTACCCTTCGCGAATGCGACAAGCCCATCGTGAACGCGTAGTGTTAGGCATTGGGGAGGGGGAATCAGCCGTTCCTTCATCGCGAACGCGAGCAATGCCTCGCGAACGTGAAGGCCAGGGGGAGTAACCATCGCGAACGCGAGCTGGGTCTCGCGAACGCGAAGGCTTGACAGCCAGTACCCTTCGCGAACGCGACAGTGCTCTCACGAACGCGATGAACACTGTTGCCCAGCACTTAACAAAATCCAAAAACGTGATTTTAGCCAAAAATTTATTTTTCTCAAAAACCAAACGGTGAGAGGCGATTTTTCAAGAGCCGTTTCTTCCCCAAATTGTTGGTAAGTGATTCTAAACTATTTTCTTTCAATTACCATTTTATGAATTATCAACCTAAATTCTAGAGTTTTCATGGTAGAATTAGGGGTAAGGGTAGAAACTAGGGATGTCCGAAATTTGAGGATTTAGACCCCAATTTGAGGTCAGATTCCAAAATCAACTATATATTCGGGCTCGGGGGTGAATGGGTAAATGAATTTTGGTCCCAACCTTGAGTTTTGACCAAGCGGGCCCCGGGTCGATTTTTTGACTTTTTGGAGAAAAATTTGGGAAACTTAATTTAAGCAATATAATTGATTCCTTTAGCAGTATTTGATATTATTGAGTCATTTTTGAATAGATACGAGTGGTTTGGAGGTGAATTCCAAAGAAAAAAGCTGTGATTGAGAATTAAGTGGCCTTCGGAGCGAGGTAAGTGTTGTGCCTAACCCTAACTTGAGGGAATTAGGAACCTTAGATTACTTGCTAAGTGAAATTCATGTGAGCGGCGTATATGTGAGGTGACGAGTACTTATGCGCCGCCAATTTACCTGTTTTCCATGTTTCTCTGTTTTTCTTATATTGTCTCTTTCATATGCCAAATTGCTACATGTTATACTAGTGTTATTTAATTTATCGTTCTTATCATGTTTACGGATTTTTTGGTGATAATTGAGTTTTTATTTCAAAGTTGAGATTGATATTATGGAACCAAATGTTGAAGTAAGGTTTGTACTTGTTATTCTATCTCCCTGTTGTTATTTATGCATTGCATTATGGTAAGGGAGAGTGTTAATGCACGAAGGGTGATGCCGTGCCATATTGTGAGTGTTAATGCACGAAGGGTGATGCCGTGCCATATTGTGAGTGTTAATGCACGAAGGGTGATGCCGTGCCATATTGTGAGTGTTAATGCACGAAGGGTGATGTTGTGCCATGATATGAGAGTTAATGCACGAACGGTGATGCCGTTCCGTTTTTATTAATTTTATGGTGAGATTGAGAGTAAAAGCACGAAGGGTGATGTCGTGCATTTTTTCTTACTGTATTCACTATTCCTGTTGATTCATGGTATATTGACTGCTCCGGTGATCATTCTGTTGTAGTTCTTTATCTTGCATTCCCCTCAGTATGTTCCCCTCCCTACATTTTCTGTTTAGTTTTTCATTTCTGTTATTTATATATACACTGTTAAATTGTACAGGTTGATTTGTAGGTGCATTGCCTTATCCTCGCCACTACTTCATCGAGGTTAGGCTCGACACTTACCAGTACATGGGGTCGGTTGTACTGATACTGTACTCTGCACTTTCTATGCAGATTTTGATACCGGCTCGGGTTGATCGAGATTTTGCTATTGGTCCGCTGTCCGGAGACTCAAGGTAGATCTGTCGGCGTTCACAGACCTTGAAGTCCTCGTCTGTCTTTTCTGTTCTACTATTTCTTTCATTCAGACAGTTGTATTTCTTTCTGACTATTACTTGTAGTAAATTCTAGAATGCTCGTGAATTGTGACTCCAGATCCGGATGGTACTAATTAATACAGCTTTATGATATTCCGCGCTCATTATATTTTATCTTAGTTAATTATTGTTAATTACTGAATGGAAATAAGGAATTGATTTAATAATTCTCTAACGTTGGCTTGCCTAGCAAGTGAAATGTTAGGCGCCATCACGGTCCCGTCGATGGGAAATTTCGGGTCGTGACAATCCTTCAGTAGATCGAAGACAGCATATATTAGATATTTACTGTCCTAACATGTATTTCATTTCTTCAAAATTACAAACAATGGAGGATTACTAAAAATAAGTAAAAAAAGAAGAAATAGAACCCAATTTTGTCGCATTCTTCTTGTTCACTTTAAAAATTTTGATGTCATCTCTTTGACTATCCAGTATTGTAGTACAGTTGTAACGACCCGGCCGGTCGTTTTGAGTATTATAATCCCGTTCCTCCCATTTACTGCTCAAGTTATGCTTTACAGTTATTTTATGACTTACCGGGTTAGTTGGTTCGGGCCCGGGAGGATTTCGGAGTGAAATGAGATACTTAGTCTCATAATAAAAAACTTAAGTTGAAAAAGTTGACCGGATATTGATTTATGTGTAAACGACCCCAGAATTTAATTCGGATGATTCCAATAGCTTCGTGTGGTGATTTTGGACTTAGGAGCGTGTCCGAAAAACTATTTGGAGGTCCGTAGTGGAATTAGGCTTGAAATGGCGAAAGTCAAATTTTTGGAAAGTTTGACCGGGGGTTGACTTTTTATATCGGGGTCGAAATCCGATTCTGAAAATTTTAATATGTCTGTTATGTCATTTATGACTTGTGTGCAAAATTTGAGGTCAATCGGACTTGATTTGATAGGTTCCGGCGTCGTTTGTGAAAACTTAAAATTTCAAAGTTCATTAGGCTTGAATTGGGGTATGATTCATGATTTTAGCGTTGTTTGAGGTAATTTGAGGGTTCGACTAAGTTCGTATGATGTTATGGGACTTGACGGTATGTTTGGTTGAGGTCCCGAGGGACTCGGGTGAGTTTCGGGAGGTTAACAGATCATTTTTGGACTTGGCATATTGGCTGAAGACTGCTGGTTTGTTTTTCTAGTTTCCTTCTTCGCGTTCGCGAAGGGGAATTTGAGGCAGGCAAGATTTGCCATTCGCGTTCGCGAGGGGGTCTCGCATTCGCGAATAGGAGCTGGGTTATTCATCGCGTTCGCGAAGGGAAAAAATAGTGGGCTTGGATTTTTGCCTGCGTTCGCGAAGAGGAGCTCGCGTTCGCGAAGAAGAGCTCGGTAAAGCATCGCGTTCGCGAAGAAGAGAGGTCTCGACAGAAAGTTTAAGTTCTGACGTCCTATTTTCTATTTTTGACGGATTGGAGCTCGGGAAGAGGCGATTTTTGGGAGATTTTAAAGAAAAACAACGACGTAAGTGTTCTTAACTCATTATTGGTCAAATTACCCGAATCCATGGTTGTTTTCAACATTTAATGGGTGAATTAAGTTGGAAAGATTAGAAAACCCTCTTGGTTTAATTTGAAGATTTGAGGGTCGAGTTGATATCAGAATTAAGTAAAATTAGTATGGTTAGACTCGTGGTTGAATGAGCTTTCGGATTTTGTAACTTTTATCAAGTGGCGGAACGTGGGCCCCATGGGCGATTTTTGAGTTAAATTTTAGATTTTTATGAAAAACTTTTATTTTTATATAGAATTAATTCCAATAAATGTTATTGACTGAATCGAATTATTTGTGGTTAGATTCGAGTCGTTTGCAGGCCAATTCACAAGGCAAAGACCTAGCGGAATAAAGAATTTCACGGTTTGAGGTAAGTAACAGTTCTAAATTTGATTTTGAGGGTATGAAACCCCGAAATATGTATTATGTGATTGGTTTTGAGGTGACGCACATGCTAGGTGACGGGCGTGTGGGCGTGCACCGTAGAAATTATGACTTGGTCAATTCCATGGAACTGTGTAGTTAAAAAATATGTTGATATCCGTACATTTTTCCCCGTATTAGTGAAATTGATCTATGAATCATGTTCAAATCATATGTTTATACTGTTGGGACCCATAGAGGTCGTGTACTTGTGAAATTATTTGCTAAATTATTATTTTGCACTCAGTCACAGTTCTATTTGCACAATTTTACCCCAGTCTCTCTTATTCATTATTGATGCATCATATCATTATTGTCACGACCCAAGACGATGGGCCACGCCGGGCACCCGGTACCTTACTCAACCGAGTGCCAACATAACATATCTTTTCGTATCATACTATCATAGATAACTAAGCCGGAGAGGCTGCCGTGAGATATGTAGAATACAATATGTAATACCAACTTATACATAAGACAAATGGGCCTATAAGGCCAACATAACCACTCGTACACTGAACATAGGCCGACAAGGCCATACAATCTTTTACGTACATGACATCTGTGTACAAGCCTATAAGAATACATAATTTTCATAAGGGTAGGGACAAAGCCCCGCCATACCAAACAATACACATCTAAATCATACTGACCAAACAAGAAACTCTGGAGCAAATAGAATGCACCAACATCTTTCGCTGAGCTGATCGCCTACTTGGAGGAATCTCGACCTGTCTATCGAGACCTGCGGTCATAAAACGCAATGTCCCCAGGCAAAAGGGACGTTAGTACAAATAATGTACCGAGTATGTAAGGCAATATACTGAAAGCTGAAACTGAACTGATAATATAATAACTGAAAGTAACTGGGAGTCAAAGATAATCTGAAGATATGCTCACATGCTGATACTGACTCAACTTTCTCTATATAGTAAGTAAAATAGTTGTCCGGCTCTCTCTCTCTCTCTCTCTCTATATATATATATATATATATATATATATATATATATGTACGGCCGAGATACAGAGCCTAGTATATCTCAGCCATGCTGGGCTTACTCATAGGCGCTCGGCCACAGTAGGCTCGGTATATAACTTACCATCTGATCAGAGGTTGCCCAATAGGAGCCTGCCCATCGAGTATAGCTCGATGGTAATGAAAATAGTATAATACTGTATATATAGGCTCTCTGCTCTCTTGACTGGAAGAATATAATACTCAATTAAATATGAAGTCCCGATAAGGAGAATACTGTAATTTATGAGACTGGGATAATGTATATAAATTCGGGAGTATGAACTTCTCTTTATGCCTCGTTATTAAATACATGTAATTACGAGATTATGCCAAAATGAAGGAAGGGCTTAGCCTTAACATACCTGGAGTAGGGAAAAATCCGTATGATATTCTTGGGAAAGGTTGCACTGTACTCCCTTAGAATCGCAAAACCTCACGTTGCTTAAGACACAATCTCGTATGAATTGTTGGATAACTCACGTTACTATTACATAAGTTCTTATATGAACTTGCTGAAGCATCCTTCATCACCTTGTAGAGATACAAAGTGAGTTTAGAAAGGTTTTTAAGCCTTTAGGTGTGGGCCCCACAGGACATGATGATTTGGCCACTAAATTCTCTTAAAAAGTGCCACCTTGCTATGTAATATAAGAGTCATAATTTGGGTCTTGATCCTTGTTCCAATTGCTGCCACATTGGCTTAATTAATCTTATCCAAATATTATAATTAATTAACCACTAATCTCTTGATTAATTTAATAATCTCCCACTATCCAATAATTAACCAATTACTCACATAATTAAGAATTATCTTAAATTACTTAAAATACTACATACTTTTACCACACTTTATACACCTTATAATCACGGTCATGTGGTACATTGTATGGCACTAGTCCATAAATACCGGGTATTATAGCTTGGACCGTATTTTATCTCAAATTGCCAAACTTCGATGAAACTCATCTTCTTCGATTTTCTTACCCTCTCACCTTCACAAATTTACTTATCACTTGTTTGAAATAACGTAATACTTACAATCCCAAAATAATCTCATTCCCGAACTTATGTCGCTTAACTTACGACGAAATTTTAACGTACAGATGTAACATCTCATTTCCGAGCTTATATCAATTTACTTATGGCGTACTTCCACGTACGAAAACATAGGGTGTAACATTATTCCCCCCTTTGGAACATTCGTCCTCGAATGTTGACTGATGCAATTATCATTTTCATAACTTATGTCTTCCGAATACTTTAGTACTTTCCTTGCCATCTAGGCAACTGCTCGGCAAATAACTCCAAAGCCCAAGGCATTCCCCATTTTAGGCCTCTTTCTCACACCACGACTTATGGTTGGAATTCTTCCAATCCCGTAATTGTTGCTACCTTCTATCATGCAACCTGTACCACTTTTTCCTTGTATGTGCGCCTATGCGACTCTTCCCTCCAGCTTTTTCCTCCAGTTTTTAGCCAATCTTTAGGCCTCACTTTGTAAACATATACAAAGCTTGACAAGATATCTCTCTAGGCATCTATAGGTATATTAAAGTTCTTCACTCGATACTTTGTCGAACCTACGAATGTTGCTATATCTTATTTCATAGACACAATTATCTATCCATATGACTTTACTGCATCTAGATAGGGCATACTATACCATAACTCTTACTTTGATTTATCGTTACTGAGGTCTGCTTCCAAACTCCAGGTTACTCTCGTTGCTTATCCTATATGTATAAGTCTCCTCATTACTGTTCATCTTAAGAATGATGGCCTAATCTCATCTCATACTTTGTGACTTTTGTCCATCCATTGTTGATTCACCTCAGTATTAATCTACAATTCACCACTAATAACTTGAAACCTCTTACGTAATCACTAGGGCTCACGTTGCATCGTGGAACATTTGAAGTGATTTTTCTGATCCACCTGGGGCGATACAATACTATACTTCCATAACCGTATTTCATAGCATCCCAATGTAATTCACTTACGTGGGTATTTTAATCCTGTACAATTCTTGAAAAAACCCTTTTTTGTCACAATTACACCCTCATTCTATTACCAGGGCAGCATTCCGTCTCTTCTAAATGCTACTAGTCTTAAACTCCTTTGAGTTCATTCGGCTACACTGAGCTTTCTACAACTTAGAGAAACCATCAGCTCTCTTGTTTACATGGGCTCAATCTTGAGGACTTATCCATTCTCGTCACCTTCTTACTTTCCCTTTCTTATCCTTACTCCTGTCCTCCTAAAACCTTGTCGCTTTTCCATACTTTAGCTTGCGACCTATACATATCTATTTATACTACTCGTAACCTTCCTTCAGCTTGCTTGCACCATACATTTCCTTATGTTATTCTAGAACATCAAGCGAGATATTACATCGTCTCTAACTCTTCTTTACTCTCTTGGCTGGATCTTTCGGTACCTAGAAACCATAGGCTAGAAGATATGCTAATGACAATGCCGCTATCATTCCTGGATACTGAATCCCTATGCTTCTAGCCTTCTATCCGAAGTATGGACTATTCACAACCCTCTGTATTTGAGTATCTTGTACGTTGTTCACCTTTACCTTACTTACCTTAAAGTCTCGCATCACATCTTCTATCTCTTTCATGACCTCTCTTCCACATAGTTATAATTGAGATCCACAACTTGAAGCTCTATTACAATACTTGCACCTCTGGTGCATAAACAATCCGGTGGGGGCTTCATACTGACTTCTTATGAGGCTCGTACTTTTATAACTAGATTTATCGTAGAGCCATTATAGAATATGGTTGTTGTGCTATCTCTCTTGTACCTCTGATATTAAGAGTGATTCTGCAATGTTCTCAATCATGATGTCTATAATTTTCTAGGTCTAATAATCAGACTCGTGATTTACTTGGTTGACGTAACTCTTTAGTTTCCTCTTCCTTCTGATCAGCCTTTATGTAGGCTTAAGCTATCTTCTGATCTGTGGCTCCTGGTATTAGTGATTACTTTAACCTTTCATGGGCGCTATGGAATATCCATGATACAATCCTTTAACAATTCAATCCTTTGTCTATGACCCGGGCTCAATTCTTCCTTCTAACTTATACCGGAATCTTCTACGGCCATATGATTGTCAACATATATGCTGCTTAGATAATACTCTGAAATCTTAAGTGCGTTCAGAACGTAACTAGCTCTGGATCATTGATCGAATAATTCCTTTCGTTCCATCTCAACTTCCTTTAAACATAGGCAATTACTTTTCCTGGTCTTTCTGCCCCCTTGTTGCATTCATACTTAGCTTATCTTAGTTCCCACGCATGCCGAAATTTTTGTGCAACTCATATGGTCTCGAATATTACTTTCGATTTTTACTCTCCGTTCATTAGTCACGGTAGGTGCCACTTTCTTTTAGAGTGCATATAATTTTGTTGTGAGACTGTTGTTACATGACCCTTTCCTCTTTAGGTCACTATGCTTAGGTTGAAGCCTTCTTCCTTATTTCCTCAGCTAGTCTTTCATTGTAGTACTTAGGGAGGACCCTTTGACTCTTGTAAAGCTGCGAGCTTACTACATTGTATACTTGACAGAATTTTTGATGTTCTTCCTCACCTATAATTATCCGTAGTTACTTATTTCCATGCACTTGCGCTTGTAGGGTTGCTCCTGAACTGAAGTTTTGACTGTCTTCCCAGTGAGACTATCTTTTATTTCCATAACATTCATACGGTACCTTTAACTACCCCAACTCTTGTCTGAATATTTCCCAAGGGTCACGATATCATATCTGCGAGACTGAATTCCCCATGTTGAGGTTCACTATGTTCGTCTTGCACAATCTGTTGATTTGTCTGTGTCCTCTTGTTTAGCCATAACTAGGCTCTTCCTGAATCAACTACTAACTACTCGTTGGCCCATTCTCATATCAATTTTCTGCATAATCTTTCGTGGGTTATTTCCTTTGTCTTAATTTACGTCTCGCACTGGTTCCTTATCTATCAATAATATCTCGGGTAGGAACCCTTACTTCCTCTCCTTGATGTCGTGCTTGTATAATGTTCTAGAATCATAGCATATCTGTAGGATTTGAATGAGTGCAATGTCATCCATTTCTCCTTTTTTGTCGCCTTCCTTTACCATTCCATAGTTACTAGAACCACTTAATTCTGACTTAATGTCACATCACACCATATCCCCCCCTTTAGGGGAGCACTAAGATTTAGTGCTACGATGATCTACGTATAGATGTTTTACCTTTTTATCTTTGGCATCTTTTCACATCATCGATGATCTTTACTCGCCTCGCGGTAATCCTTTTGTACCAAGGATAACAAAATTCCTTAGTCGCGAGGGTGACACTTAGTGTAACCGACACATACAGTCTCTTAAGATTAACTTTGCTCACCTTGCTTACTTTAGGGAAGCGTCTTCCTGAATGACCTTTAAAGGGTATTCTTCTGTCCTCCATTCTATTATCGCCGAGACGCAATCTCTGAAATTCTCATGATGCCGACTATTACTCAGTCCCTAGTTCATGTTTAGTTTACCTTGATCATCAGTCCATACTATTTTCTATTACTCTAGGGTCTAACTTTTCCTTCTGGTAGTCACGTTGGAGTCACAAGCTTATTTATCGAAATGAGGATATGACTTTATGGCCTATACTCTTTTGTTGTCTCAATGCCTGTCACCTCTCGTCTTTTCCTTCACTTGACTATAGACTCTGTAATACTGTCATCTTTTGATCTACCGTTGTCATCCATGTATCATATCTTACTCATAATGCTTCATTAACTCTTTTCTTATTTTTCGCTAACATTTATGTCTATCACTTTATTCTGAAAACTCGAATAAGACATTCTTTTGTTCTTAGCTCCCCTTTGCTCCATCCAGTGGCTCTTCGGGTTGCTTAACGTTCTCGCTCAACTAGGGACGCGAGCCACGCTAAGGTAATATTTATCCATCCCAAGCTTTTAGAGCCTATCTTCTGGAATTTTTTTTGATCATGCTAGTATTCACATCTAATTGTAATATTCTATAGTGCACCATTTGGGTGTCTCACAAGGAGTTCTATTAGCACCTTTGTAATAACCTTCGAAAATGCCAACTAACATAAACAATCCATTCACCATTTTGGGTTACTGTAACCCCAGCCGGATCCTGATATCCCGTCCTTTTCTTAAACTACACTTGTTAGCCCCCAATAGGGTATAACTGAGATGGGTGTGGCCAATTATACATACCTTTGTTATTGTTGAAGGTAACTAAAAAGGCTTATATTCCTCTGCCTGAATTGTAAATACTAATAATCTTTATTAGCTGGGCGTCTCGTACCCTTCTTCCTATTGGTTCTTTTACTTGTTGAAACTTGTATCTATCTTCTGAATCTCTCATTGCCTTTCACCATAGGGGTGGATAGATATTCTTGCCTTAAGGCTCCTTATCAAAAAGCTTACACGTCTTAGTACACATATGATCTGCTGAAGACCTTACATTTATCCATTATAATCATCATGCAAAATCGAGTTCCTCTGACTCAACTCTTTCACTGCCATATGCAATCTCTTACCAACCATCTTTCTAGATGTAGGCATCGTTGTATTATGAATAAGATAAAGTTTAGGACATTGAGTTCCTACAACTGAGCTCTACCACACGATATAGAGTAAGAAGAAAGAGTGACAGTCCTAAATGCCCTGTAGTCTCCTGCTTATAAGTGTGGTGCACGACACACCCATAAACAAGACTCTACTAGACACGGCTTGTAGACTTCATAGAACAAAACTGCTCTGATACCACTTTTGTCACGACCCAAGCCGATGGGCCGCGACGGGCACCCAGTACCTTACTCAACCGAGTACCAATATAACGTATCTTTTCGTATCATACTATCACAGATAATTGAGACAGAGAGGCTGCCGTGAGATAGGTAGAATACAACATGTAATACCAACTTATATATAAGACAAATGGGCCTATAAGACCAAAATAACCACTCGTACACTGAACATAGGCCGACAGGGCCATACAATCTTTTACGTGCATGACATCTGTCTACAAGCCTCTAAGAATACATAATTGTCATAAGGGTAGCGACAAAGCCCTGCCATACCAAACAATACACATCTAAATCATACTGACCAAACAAGTAACTCTGGAGCAAATAGAGTGCACCAACATCTTCCGCTGAGCTGATCGCCTACTTGGAGGAATCTCGACCTGTCTATCGAGACCTGCGGTCATGAAATGCATCGTCCCCAGGCAAAAGGGACGTTAATACAAATAATGTACCGAGTATGTAAGGCAATATACTGAAAGCTGAAACTGAACTAATAATATAATAACTGAAAGTAACTGAAAGTCAAAGATAATATGAAGATATGCTCACCTACTGATACTGACTCACTTTCTCAATATAGTAAGTAAAATAGTTGTCCGGCCTTATAAGGCTCGGTATATATATATATATATATAACTAACTGCTATGCCGTAGTAGGCTCGCTCATAGGCGCTCGGCCATACTAGGCTCTGTATATCGGCTAACTGGGCTCGCTCATAGGCACTCAGCCACAGCAGGCTCGGTATATAACTTACCATCTGATCAGAGGTTGCCCAATAGGAGCCTGCCCATCGATTATAGCTCGATGGTAATAAAAATACTGTAATACTGTATATATAGTCTCTCTGCTCTCTTGACTGGAAGAATATAATACTCAATTAAATATAATACTCTCTTGACTTCTCTTTATGCCTCATTATCAAATACATGTAATTACGAGATCATGCCAAAATGAAGGAAGGGCTTAGCCTTAACATACCTGGAGTAGGGAAAAATCCGTATGATATTCTTGGGAAAGGTTGTACTGTACTCCCTTAGAATCGCAAAACCTCACGTTGCTTAAGACACAATCTCGTATGAATTGTTGGATAACTCACGTTACTATTACATAAGTTCTTATATGAACTTGCTGAAGCATCCTTCATCACCTTGTAGAGATACAAAGTGAGTTTAGAAAGGTTTTTAAGCCTTTAGGTGTGGGCCCCACACGACATGATGATTTGGCCACTAAATTCTCTTAAAAAGTTTCACCTTGCTATGTAATATAAGAGTCATAATTTGGGTCTTGATCCTTGTTCCAATTGCTGCCACATTAGCTTAATTTATCTTATCCAAATATTATAATTGATTAATCACTAATCTCTTTATTAGCTTAATAATCTCCTATTATCCAATAATTAACCAATTACCCATATAATAAGAATTATCTTAAATTACTTAAAATACCACATACTTTTAACATACTTTATACACCTTATAATCACGGTCATGTGGTACCTTATATGTCACTAGTCCATAAATACCGGGTATTATAGTTTAGACCGTATTTTTTGGATCGTATTTTATCTCAAATTGCCAAACTTCGACGAAACTCATCTTCTTCGATTTGCTTACCCTCTCACCTTCACAAATTTAATTATCACTTGTTTGAAATAACATAATACTTACAATCCCAAAATAATCTCATTCCCGAACTTATGTCACTTAACTTAAGACAAAATTTTAACGTATGGATGTAACATCTCATTTTTGAGCTTATATCAATTTACTTATGGCATACTTCCACGTATGAAAATATGGGGTGTAACATTATTCTCCTCTTTGGAACATTCGTCCTCGAATGTTGACTGATGCAATTATCATTTTCATAACTTATGTCTTCCGAATACTTTAGTACTTTCCTTGCCATCTAGGCAACTGCTCGGCAAATAACTCCAAAGGCCAGGGCATTCCCCCATTTAGGCCTCTTTCTCACACCACGACTTATAGTCGGAATTCTTCCAATCCCGTAACTATTGCTACCTTCTATCATGCAACCTGTACCACCTTTTCCTTGTATGTGCGCCTATGCGACTCTTCCCTCCAGCTTTTTCCTCCAGTTTTTAGCCAATCTTTAGGCCTCACTTTGTAAACATATACAGAGCTTGACAAGATATCTCTCTAGGCATCTATAGGTATATTAAAGTTCTTCACTCGATACTTTGTCGAACCTACGAATGTTGCTATATCTTATTTCACAGACACAATTATCTATCCGTATGACTTTAGTGCATCTAGATAGGGCATACTATACCATAACTCTTACTTTGATTTAAGTCCTTTAATGCTTCCTCATTACTGTTCATCTTAAGAATGATGGCCTAATCTCATCTCATACTTTGTGACTTTTGTCCATCCATTATTGATTTACCTCAATATTAATCTACAATCCACCACTAATAACTTAAAACCTTTACGTAATCACTAGGGCTCACGTTGCATTGTGGAACATTTGAAGTGATTTTTATGATCCACCTAGGGCGATACGATACTATACTTCCATAACCGTATTTCATAGCATCCCAATGTAATTCACTTACGTGGGTATTTTAATCCTGTACAATTCTTGAAAAAACCCTTTTTTGTCACAATTACACCCTCATTCTATTACCAGGGAAGCATTCCGTCTCTTCTAAATGTTACTAGTCTTAAACTCCTTTGAGTTCATTCGGCTATACTGAGCTTTCTACAACTTAGAGAAACCATCAGCTCTCTTGTTTACATGGGCTCAATCTTGAGGACTTATCCATTCTCGTCACCTTCTTACTTTCCCTTTCTTATCCTTACTCCTGTCCTCCTAAAACCTTGTCGTTTTTTCATACTTTAGCTTGCGACCTATACATATCTATTTATACTACTCTTAACCTTCCTTCAACTTGCTTGCACCATACATTTCCTTATGTTATTCTAGAACATCAAGCGAGATATTACATCGTCTCTAAATCTTCTTTACTCTCTTGGCTGGATCTTTCGGTACCTAGAAACAATAGGCTAGAAGATATGCTAATGACGACACCGTTATCATTCCTGGATACTGAATCCCCGTGCTTCTAGTCTTCTATCCGAAGTATGGACTATTCACAACCCTATGTATTTGAGTATCTTGTACGTTGTTCACCTTTACCTTACTTACCTTAAAGTCTCGCATCACATCTTCTTTCTCTTTCATGACCTCTCTTCCACATAGGTATAATTCAGATCCACAACTTGAAGCTCTATTACATGTGCCGAGTGATGAGCGACTGTGAGGAAAGAGTGACTGTGAGGTTGGAGTGAATGGAAGGACTAAGAGACTGTTACTCTGAGAGGATGCATTGATATCATTATTTGCTGCATTTCCGGTGTCATATATCACTATTTTTGGAAATTTCGAAAAAATATTATTTTCTATTTCAGTCAAACTTGATATGAAATTTTAGTGAAATCTTAAATGTTGAACTTGAGAGCATGCCTACTCTTTTATGTTGGAAAGTACTGTATTTGGACTTAGCTGAGAAGTTTGTCACTACTTTCAGTTCTTTATTTATTATTGTTATTTATTGAGTTGGTTGTACTCATACTACACCATGCACTTCGTGTGCAGATCTAGGTGATCCCGGATACAATGGGTGTTGATTCTTTCCCATACTCGATTTTTCGGAGATTGAGAGGTAGCTTTCATGTTTCGGAGACCTTGTCTCTCCTTCCCTATCCTTTTGTTTATTGTATTTGGTCTCAGATTATTATAGTCCATATTTTTCCAGACTTGTAATATATAGATTACCATGTACTCAGTGACACCAGGTTTTGGGAGTATTTGTATCGGTAATTGTGAGATTTTTGGATTGCATTTAAATATTATATTTTCAAACTTAAAAGAAATTGTGGTTTATCGAGGTTGTCGGCTTGCCTAGTATCGAGATAGGCGCCATCACGACAGGGTAAAATTTTGGGTCGTGACAAGTTGGTATCAGAGCCTAGGTTACATAGGTCTCATGAGTCATGAGTAGGTTTAGTAGAGTCTTGAGGATCGGTACAGAGACATCTATACTTATCTTCGAGAGGTTGCCGAACCATTAGGAAAATTTCAATTTATTGTACTCTGTCGTGCGAATTTGTTGATTCCAGAAACTAAATTTATGTTATTCTATTCTCTCACAGATGGTGAGAACACATACTACCATATCGGACGATCAGCCACTAGTGCCACCGGCTAGGTCCGCGAGAGGCCGAGGCCGTAGTAGCAGCCGGGGCCGAGGTTGAGGTCGAGGTGTAGCTCGTATCACAGTTGGACCCGCACCTGTAGTAGCACCAGTTGCTCCAGCTCAAGAGCAGATTCCAGATATAGCTGAGCCGACAGGACCAGTTCAGGCACCAGCTGTGCCCATTGAGATTCCAGGCCTTCAGGAGACTTTGGCTCAGATATTGACAGTTTGCACTAGTCTTGCTCAGGTGGTTTCGGCTCAGGCCACACCTACCACTTCTGAAGCCGGGGAGATACTCATACCCCTGTAGCCCGTACTCTAGATTAGGTAGTACAAAGACTTCATATACCGGGGGCACTACCAGTCCAGCCGGCTGTAGCTGTTCAGGCCCCGGTATTCCCCGTTATGGTAGATGATGAGCAGAGGAGACTTGAGAGATTTAGGAGGCTTCGACCTCCATCATTTAACGGTGCTGAGTTAGAGGATACTCAGGGTTTTCTGGATAACTGCCAGCGGATGCTTCGGATAGCAGTAATCTGGAGACCATTGGGGTCTCGTTCACTACTTTTTAGTTTTCTGGGGCTGCCTTCAGATGGTGGGAGGCTTATGAGAGGCGCAAGTCGGTCGATGTTGTACCACTTACACGGCAGGAATTCTCTGTTCTCTTTTTGGAGAAGTTTGTGCTGTAGTCTCGTAGGGAGGAGCTGCGCAGACAGTTTGAACAGTTACGTCAGGATGGTATGTCTGTGACGTAGTACGAGATAAGATTTTTTGAGTTGGCTCGTCATGCAGTTTGGTTGGTTCCCACTGATAGGGCGAGGATTAAGAGGTTCATTGATGGCCTCACATATTAGCTACAGTTACTTATGACTCGGGAGAGAGTATCTGGTGCTACTTTTGATGAGGTAGTTGACATTGCTCGGCAGATAAAGATGGTCCGTATCCAAAAGCGTGGAGAGAGGGAGGCTAAGAGGCCTCGTGGTCTAGGTGATTTCAGCGGTGTTCCTTTCGTTGAGGTAGGGGTCGTCCTTACAGACACGCTCAGACGGGTCGTCCAGTTTACCGTGGTGCATCATCCAGCCAGGGTTCATATAGTTCTCATCAGGGTCAGTCATCTCTCAGTGCCCTGCCAGCCCAGAGTTCGTCCCGTGCTCCTTCAGTTCAGGGTTCATTTGCACCGGGTGCTTCTAGTAGTTATTCTGGTTCTTGGGGCCCGATTCAGTCCACACCACCAACAGTACCAGGGAGCTGCTTTGAGTGCGGGGAATTTGGGCATATATGGAGACAATGTCCTCATCGCTCGGGAGGTCCAGTGCAACAGAGAAGTCAGACTACGACTTCAGCACTAGTTACTTCACCTCCCGACTAGCCAGCTCGGGGTGGGGGTCAGTCAGCTAGGCATCGCCTAAGAGGGGGAGGCCGATCAGGTGGCGGTCATGCCCGATTCTATGCTTTTCCTTCCAGGCCAGATGTCGTTGCCTCAGATGCAGTGATCACAGGTATTGTCCCAGTGTGCCACAGGGAAGCTCCTATATTATTTGACCCTGGTTACACTTATTCATATATATCATCGTATTTTGCTCGTTATTCGGATATGCCCCGTGAGTCCTTAGTTTCACCTATTCGTGTATCTACGTTGGTGGGCGATATTATTACTGTGGACCGTGTGTATCGGTCATGTGTGGTAACTATTGGGGAATTGTAGACTAGATTTGATCTTTTAGTACTCGGTATGGTTGATTTCGATGTAATTCTGGGTATGGATTGGTTGTCTCCATGTCATGCTATTCTGGACTGTCACGCAAAAACTGTAATGTTGACGATGCCGGGGTTGCCAAAGGTTGAATGGAGAGGTTCTCTAGATTTTGTTCCTAGCAGGGTAATTTTTTATTTAAAGGCCCAACGTATGGTTGGGAAGGGGTGTTTGTCATATTTGGCCTTTGTGAGAGATGTTGATGCAGATACTCCTACTATTGATTCAGTACCAGTCGTGCGAGAATTTTCGAATGTATTTACCGCAGACCTGCCGGGTATGCCACCTGATAGGGATATTGATTTCGGTATTGACTTGGTACAGGGCACTCATCCCATTTCTGTTCCTCTGTATCATATGGCACCAGCTGAGTTAAAAGAATTGAAAGAGCAACTTTAGGAACTTCTTGATATGGGGTTTATTAGGCCTAGTGTGTCGCCTTGGGATGCACCGGTTCTGTTTGTGAAAAACAAAGATGGTACTATGCGAATGTGTATCGATTACAAGCAGTTGAACAAAGTTACAATCAAGAATAAGTATCCTTTGCCGCGTATTGATGATTTATTTGACCAACTTCAGGGAGCGAGGGTATTCTCCAAAATTGATTTGAGATCAGGGTATCACCAGTTGAAAATTCGGGATTCGAATATTCTAAAGACGGCATTCAGGACTCGTTCTGGTCACTATGAATTTCTTGTGATGTCATTTGGGCTAACCAATGCCCCCATCAGCATTTATGCACCTGATGAATAGCGTATTCCAGCTGTATCTTGACTCATTTGTCATGGTATTTATTGATGATATCCTGGTGTACTCACGTAGCCAAGAGGAGCATGCACAACACTTGGGTATTGTATTACAGAGGCTGAGAGAGGAGAAACTATATGCCAAATTCTCTAAGTGTGAGTTCTGGCTTAGTTTAGTGGCATTCTTGGGACACATAGTGTCCAGTGAAGGGATTAAGGTGGATCCGAAGAAAATAGAGGCAGTTCTGAGTTGGCTCAGGCCATCTTCAGTTACTGATATTCGGAGTTTTCTCGGGTTGGCCGGTTATTATCGTCGCTTCATGGAGGGATTCTCGACTATTGCATTGCCTATGACTAAATTGACCCAGAAAGGTGCTCCGTTCAGGTGGTCGGATAAATGTGAAGAGAGCTTTCAGAAGCTCAAGACAGCTTTGACTACAGCTCCAGTATTGGTGTTGCCTACAGGTTCAGGGTCTTATACTGTGTATTGTGATGCGTCGCATATTGGTCTCGGCACAGTGCTTATGTAAGACGGTAGGGTGATTGCCTATGCATCCAGACAGTTAAAGGTACATAAGAAGAATTATCCGGTCCATGACCTTGAGTTAGCAGCTATTGTTCATGCCTTGAAAATTTGGCAGCATTACTTGTACGGTGTCCTTTGTGAGGTTTATACCGATCACCAGAGTCTACAACATCTGTTTAAACAGAAGGATCTTAATTTGTGGCAGCGAAGGTGGTTAAAGTTCCTTAAGTATTATGATATCACCATTCTCTATCATCTCAGAAAGGCCAATGTGGTGGCCGATGTCTTGAGTCGTAAGGCGGAGAGTTTGGGCAGCTTAGCATACTTACCGGTAACAGAGAGGCCTTTAGCCTTGGATGTTCACGCCTTGGCTAACCAGTTTGTTAGATTGAATATTTCCGAGCCGAATCGAGTTTTGGCTTGTGTGATTTCTCGGTCTTCTTTATATGATCGCATAAGAGAGCGCCAGTATGATGATCCCCATCTGCTTGTCCTTAAGGATACGGTTCAGCAGGGTGATTCCAAGGAGGTCACTATTGGTGATAACGGTGTATTATGGATGCAGGGTTGGCTATGTGTGCTGTTGATACCCAATTTCGCCCTCATATTTTTGCAAATAAGCGTATATGCTTTCAAAATATTAACTTGCATAATTATTTAATTTACAAGATTTATGCAAGCATCTTCTATAAATTTCCATAATTTTTAGAGATTTAAATTGATTTTTTGTATTTAAATTGCTTGAATAATTATTAATTATTTCTTCAAATTATTTTGTGATGAGTCAATTACCTAAATCCTTATTTTGCATCAATAATATTTTTAAAGGTATTTTACTCTATTTTTTTATAATTACATTAGTATTTTCAGGCTATTTGCACAATCTCGCAATAATAACCTATATTTTACAATTATATTGCATTTGTCATTTTATTCAGGGTCAAAATAATATCTTACATTTTTATAATTTATTTAATTATTTTATTAAAATATTTTTTCCCTTAATTTCTTATTTAAAGGCTGGGCCAAATTTCGAGTCAATTTTCGGACCAAACAAGCCCCAAATCTCTGGCCCAACACCCCAAAGCCCAATCCAAACGACCCATGAAATTAACCCGGTCGTGACCCGCTTAATAACCCGCCCCGCTGCCCCGTTCAATCTTGGCCGTTGATCTTAAATGATCAACAACCCATAATTAACCTACCCTTTCCTTATATCCCCAATACCCCAAACCCTAGAGACAAATCCTCAACCCACCGCCTTTGTATCCTCACACGCTCTCGTCTCTCAAACCTAAACTCTTGCCGTCCTCACTCAAATCTCAGTCCCAATCCGACATTACATGGAAACCATCCATGATTCCTTTCCTTTCTTGCATACGCGGAGTTACTTACCATCTTTTGAACGCTACAAGTACTGGTTACTTGATTATTTATGGAAGTTGAGTCGTTATGTTCGTTTGATTCCGATTCTGTATCATCTTCATGTTTCTGACCTGATACATTAACTATCAGACTCCTTGGTTTCGATTCAGCGAGATTTTGGCCATTTTTTTGTTCCTCGTCTAAACTAGGGTTTACTCGTTTTCTCTCCTAAATTGATCTGAATCGATTTTGCATGCTTTCTTTCCTTATTTTAGGTTTTATTTACTTTGTTTCCTTATTTATTCGTCTAATTTTGCTACTATATAAACCCCTCTCCATTCCCCTTTGAGAAAAAAATGATATAATCTCACTAAAAATTTGAAGTTTTGCTCTATTAATTCCTTCATTATCTTGTTCTGTGTTTTGTGTTGGCCGGCTGAAAGCCAAGGCCACTGAGAGTCTGCTGTTCGAACTTTCTCTTGGTGCGAGCATTGCCCGGGGTTCTTTCGAAGCTCTTGGGAACTTTGACGCATCGAGGTTTCTGGGTTTTTGTGGATCTTTTGTTCTCTATTATTGTCCGTTTAACTAGTAAGCTGCTTGACTTTTGCAATTTCATCCCTATGTGTCTTTGATTTACATGTGTTCTCACCTCTGGAATCCATGACTTAATATGTTTTCTGGATTTCTTTTGTGCACGATTCTGTTAGTTCTACTTTGTTCTAAGTCTCTTTAGCATTTGACTTCCTCCTAATGCTACTAGTCCTGAGATTGCCTAAGTCTAACTTGGATAATCCGACACTCTTAAGTTTCGTTTAGCCAGTATATTAGTGCTTGAATGTTCCCTAAAACATGCTTATTTGCTTTGTCCTTAATCTCTATAATGAATGCTTCACATTTGTGCTAGAACATCCTGTGTTAATTATGACACATTCTCCTGCTATTGTGTCACTCAGCATGATCCCTATACACCATTAGTGATTGACTGAGATCTTAACAGCTACCTCAACTTGTTTTCTCTGCCCTGTTTGAACCATTTTATTTTATGGCATAACTTAGATCTTCTTTAGTTAATTAGTCTATTGTGTTAATCCCAGAATCCCTACATGTGCTATTTGGTATGAACTTGCTACCTCATACTGCTCTGAATCTCTGCAATGTTTGTCTTGCATGTACAATGTGTTTCAATTTGTATTAAGACCATTCTCTATGATCTTGCTTCTGTGCCAATATGTTCTCCAGCATGTCTATGGTTCATCTGATATCCTGTTCTTTCAGTGATTATTTGGCTTGTCACAATGTGCATCCCCCCATCATATCTAAATACTGATTAGCATGACACTAGGATGCATGTTTAGCATAATCTCTTAGGTTTTAACTTGTTTGTATTGTGCATCTGTGACTGCAAACTTGTTTCTCCCCTGACCCTTCCCACATGCGGGTTTGCCATAATGTGTGCTCCCTATCATGTCTCAATGCAGTCCTTTTTCCTGATGAGAATTAATATGTCTATCTTATTGATGCTAAGATGTATACTTAACCTAAATTGGACTTCTTAGGTCTCAACCTATTTGTGTTAACTTTTGTCAAACTTTACAAACCTGTTCCTCGCTCTAATTTCCCCAATATGGGTTTGTTATGTGCTACTTTGCTAAATGTTGAAGTTCTACTGAACAAAGTCTTGCGATCTGCTTGATTAGTTGTTTTGTATGCTCAACTTAGCTATGTCTATTTTAAGTATAAGTGTATCACCTAACTTCTGTCCCTCCATCGCTATCCACCTTCCTTACTTGCTACTTATGCTATTCTGAATCCTTCATTCTTAGCCAGTTGAAAGCCAAGGCTATCTAGGTTCTATTGTTGGCCTCCCTAGTATGAGCACTGCTCGGGGTCCAATTGAGGCCCTTGTGAACTCTGACACACTAGGGCTTGGTCCTTAGACACTCCCTTAATCTCAAAACTGTTCCTATTCACTCCATTTCCCCTGTTATGTGATGTGTACCTGAATTGATTGCTTCAAGTGATGTAACACTTGTTGCTGTGGTTAAGTAAACTGGTTTTGGACTCCTCTATGGATCCCTGAGTCGTATATTGAATGTGGCTCTTTGTTGAAGGCCTGGATATGCCATGTAAGAGTTATTGAAGGTCTATGCAATGCTGGATATTTGTTTGATTGGGCCTGCTATGGGTCTATTATCACTATTATGTAACATTTATTACTTTTACTCATTATTGGGCATGTAATAACCTTTGTACAAACAATTATGGTATTAGTATAAAGGGAATGTGTAGAGTTTTATATCTACATGCAACAGGTAGATAACATGCCTATAGGACTTAATAATGTGTTTGCTATAAGCGTTGTTCGATTACCTGAGCACTATAGAAATTATGATATTAGGAGAAGCACACACACACACTACTTGCTTACCATTAATCATGAGTTCAAATACTATGTCTAATGCTACGTATTTATAGACAGCATGCCAATAGGAAGTAAACACTTCTTCAATCTGGATGACTACTTTCAAATACATTAGAAACCTACTTATAGAAACAAATGTCAATGGATTTTCCTTCAATTCCCTTCAGTTATTCACTAGAAATTATGCCTATAGGATTAAGGTATGCCGATAAAATCAACTCTAAGTTCTGAACGTTAGAGATCCTGCCTATAGGATATAATTACTCGCCATAATTTGTTAATGTTAAATCGCTCAAACATTATTTCACTATGCTATTGTTAGAAAGCATGAATAATTCTGGGCTTTCCTCCAATAGGTTTCATTGTCACTTAGTGATTCACACCTAGACACAGTATTTATATGTTAAATAACTGGAAACCTGCAAATCTCAAATCAACATGCAACAATCATATAATTTGGAGATAAGCAACGCTTGGCCTCTAAAAACTGCTTGCATGCCTTAATGCCTTATCACATAGAAATCATGTCTATAGGGATTTAAGTTTCTTAATTCTGAATTGCTTAACTTGAAATTTGTCTTGTGTGCATTTGTTGCTTAAGTGTAGAGGCAAACTTGAGCCCTTAACTGCCATATTTGAAGTCCAATATGTGTTTTGTATGTCGCCTAGTTTTATCATTTTGAGCAGCCTAAGTAAAGTCTAGAACCACCCTAAATAGAGGTCCAATGCCTCCTGGACCATAGGTATGCGACGGGTAATGCACGCATAGGGTATGACTTAGAATTGAATTAGAACGCTTTTAGGTAATAACTTTAACATAGTAATCGGGTAGCAGGAGATGATAGTCTGTGCCCGTTGAATAATATGAGTAACTCCCTATTCTAAGGCTATTGTTACTAATTTAGTTGAGGATGCTTTGGAGAAAGTTAAATTGATTCAGGAGCGACTTCACACGGCGCAATCTAGACATAAGAGTTATGCTGACTGGAAGGTCCATGATGTTGCTTACATGGTTGGGGAGAAGGTTCTGCTCAAGATTTCACCCATGAAAGGTGTGTTGAGGTTCGGGAAGAAGGGCAAGTTGAGCGCTCGGTATATTGGGCCTTTTGAGATACTTAAGAAAATTGGAGAGATGGCTTATGAACTTGCCTTGCCACCTAGTCTATCAGGTGTTCATCCAGTATTCCATGTATCCATGCTCCGAAAGTATGTCGAGGATCCGTCTCATAACCTGGATTTCAGTACAGTACATCTGAACGGTAATTGGACTTATGATGTGGAGCCGATGACTATTTTAGACCGACAGGTTCGAAAGCTGAGGTCAAAGAACATAACATCAGTGAAGGTACAGTGGAGAGGCCAACCAGTCGGAGAAGCTACTTGGGAGATTGAGCAGGAGATGCGGAGCAGATATCCACATCTATTTGAGACTCCAGGTACGATTCTAAACAAGTTCGAGGACGAACGTTTATTTAAGAGGGGGAGAATGTAACAACCCGGACGGTCGTTTTGAGTATCATAACCCCGTTCCCCCATTTACTTCTCAAGATATGCTTTACAGTTATTTTATGACTTACCGGGTTAGTTGGTTTGGGTCTGGGAGAATTTCGAAGTGAAATGAGACACTTAGTCTCATAATTAAAAACTTAAGTTGAAAAAGTTGACCGGATATTGACTTATGTGTAAACAACCTCAGAATTTAATTCGGATGATTCCAATAGCTCTGTATGATGATTTTGGACTTAGGAGCGTGTTCGAAAAATTATTTGGAGGTCCGTAATGGAATTAAGCTTGAAATGGCGAAAGTCGAATTTTTGGGAAGTTTGACCTAGGGGTTGACTTTTTTTATATCGGGGTCAAAGTCCGATTCGGAAAATTTTAATAGGTCCGTTATGTCATTTATGACTTGTGTGCAAAATTTGAGGTCAATCAGACTTGATTTGATATGTTCCGGCGTCGTTTGTGGAAACTTGAAATTTCAAAGTTTATTAGGCTTGAATTGGGGTATGATTCGTGGTTTTAGCGTTGTTTGAGGTAATTTGAGGGTTTGACTAAGTTCGTATGATGTTATGGGACTTGACGGTATGTTTGGTTTAGGTCCCGGGGGCCTCAGGTGAGTTTCGGGAGGTTAACAGATCATTTTTGGACTTGGCATGTTGGCTAAAGACCGTTGGTGTGTTTTTCTGGTTTCCTTCTTCGCGTTCGCGAAGGGGAATTTAAGACAGGCAAGATTTTCCCTTCACGTTCGCGAGGGGGTATCGCGTTCGCGAAGAGGATCTGGGTTGTTCATCACGTTCGCGATTGGGTATTGCGTTCGCGAAGGGAAAAAATAGTGGGCTTGGGTTTTTTCCTTCGCATTCGCAAAGAAGAGCTCGGTAAAGCATCGCGTTCGCGAAGAAGAGAGGTCTGTACAGAAAGTTTAAGTTCTGAAAATAGGACTTTTTGACGGATTGGAGCTCGGGAAGAGGCAATTTTTGGGACATTTTCAAGGAAAACAACGAGGTAAGTGTTCTTAACTCATTATTGATCAAATTACCCCAATCCATGGTTGTTTTTAACATTTAATGGGTGAATTAAGTTGGAAAAATTAGAAAATCCTCTTAGTTTAATTTTGAAAATTGAGGGTCGAGTTGATGTCGGAATTAAATAAAATTGTTACGGTTAGCCTCGTGGTTGAATGGACTTTCGGATTTTGTAACTTTTGTCGGGTTCTGAGACGTGAGTTCCACGGACGATTTTTGAGTTAAATTTCGAATTTTTATGGAAAATTTTTATTTTCTTATGTAATTAATTTCAATAAATGTTATTGACTGAATCGAATTATTTGTGGCTAGATTCAAGGCGTTTGGAGGCCAATTCACGAGGCAAAGACCTAGCGGAATAAAGAATTTTATGGTTTGAGGTAAGTAACAGTTCTAAATTTGGTCCTGAGGGTATGAAACCCCAAAATATATGTTATGTGATTGGTTTTAAGGTGACGCACATGCTAGATGACAGGCGTGTGGGCGTGCACCATAGGCATTATGACTTGGTCAATTTCATGGAACTGTGTAGTTAAAAAATCTGTTGATATCCGTATATTTTTTCCCGTATTAGAGAAATTGATCTATGAATCATGTTTAAATCATATGCTTACACTGTTGGGACCCACATAGATCGTGTACTTGTGAAATTATTTGCTAAATTATTATTTTGCACTCGGTCACAGTTCTATTTGCACATATTTTACCTCAGTCTCTCTTATTCATTGTTGATGCATCATATCATTGTTATTGGGCTGCTTATAATGATTTTTGAGAGCCCGAGAGACTGGAGAGGTTGATGATTGAGTGAGGCCGAGTGCCTAATTGTGAGAATATTTATGGATCGGGTTGCACGCCGCAACATGTTTCATTGATTTATGCCATGATTGGCTTGATATAACACTTGGGCTGAAGGAGCCCCTCCGGAGTCTGTACACACCCCCAGTGAGCGCAAGTACCTACTGAGTGCGAGTGCTGAGTGATGAGCGACTGTGAGAAATGAGCGACTGTGAGGAAAGAGTGACTGTGAGGCTGGAGTGAATGGGAGGACTGAGTGACTGTTACTCTGAGAGGATGCATTGATATCATTATTTGCTGCATTTCAGCTGTCGTATATCACTATTTTTGGAAATTTCGGAAAAATATTATTTTCTGTTTCGGTCAAACTTGATATGAAATTTCAGTGAAATCTTAAATGTTGAACTTGAGAGCATGCCTACTCTTTTATATTAGAAAGTACTGTATTTGGACTTACCTGAGAAGCTTGTCACTACTTTCAGTTCTTTATTTATTATTGTTACTTACTAAGTTGGTTGTACTCATACTAGACCCTGCACTTTGTATGCAAATCCAGGTGATCCCGGATACAACGGGTGTTGATTCTTTCACACAGTCGATTTTTCGGAGATTCAGAGGTAGCTGCCATGTTTCGCAGACCTTGTCTCTCCTTCCCTATCCTTTGTTTATTGTATTTGGTCTTGGATTATTATAGTCCACGTTTTTTCCAGACTTGTAATGTATATAAGCTCATGTACTCAGTGACACCAGGTTTTGGGAGTGTTTGTATTGGTAATTGCGAGATTTTTGGATTGTGTTTAAATATTATATTTTTAAATTTAAAAGAAATTGTGGTTTATCGAGGTTATCGGCTTGTCTAGTATCGAGATAGGCGCTATCACAACAAGTTGAAATTTTGGATCGTAACAACAGTAATCCATATGTTCAGATGTGAAATCTTTTCATTTTCGTAAGCTAACTCTGAAGCCATCATATAGAGGTCCATAAGGTCTTTGCGTCCTATTCCTATTTGAACTTTCTTTTCGGCATAAATCAGATTCTCCAACTTCCTTGGTCAATATCTCACTTTTGTATAGGTTTATACAATCATCTAAATATCCAATAGCACTTATGAAAGTTTCGGAACCTCTATATAGAATCACCACCTTTCCGTGCAAGATATTGTGAAGGCCAACCAAATTCTCATTGCAAAAGAAAAGATATTAGATTGATTAACTCCAGGATACGACGAGTCCATTCATGAGTTAACTGAAATGAACGAATATCTTCGTCATTGTAATAACATAGATGTAGTGAGGAAGTTCAATTTAATGGTAAGTCATGTGAGTCAGCAAGCATCAAACTCGACGAAGAAGACCTTATTCATACAAGTGAAAGCAACGGTTCCACCAAATAATGTTCTTGTCAAATATATAATCTTTACTTTGCTACACCAATGTATGGTCAAGAAGTGCCTCTTCGATTCATTTCTATAGCGAAGAGTGAAACTATGTTTCTAGCCAATGAAATAAAGAGAATTATTGATTCATAACGTTTCATGCTTCTTCCAAACTAAAATGGTTTCTTCAAAACCAAAAGTTGCCACCGTTTCTTAAGTGCTTTATAGGGTTTTTTTATTTGTTAATTAAATAGGGTCTTAAGATAAAAAGGGTAAAAAAGTAATTTGACTTTTAACTTAAGGGCTTCCCACTTTTAATATAGTATAGATTATATATATTTATTTTTATTATATATAAATGATTAGGAAGGACGAATCTTGTATTGCATTATTGTACTAAAAGTAATGTGTATTATACTTCAATTTGAGTCCTCTAATGTTTCTTTTCTAGGTACGTATGTTACCGTTAAATAATATATGTGGGTGACAACTGTTTTCACTTCCATTTTTACTTCTACGCCCAAACTGCCACGACTCAAAATTTCACATGTCCTGATGGTGCCTATGAACACCTAATATTTGCCCCACATAGGAAATTACTCCTAAAAATAATTTTAATTATTTTTATGAATTTTAGAAGTTTTTCTTTATTTATTTTACATTTATTCGCATTGTTTATGCATGTTAGGAATATCATAAATCATAAAAATTATAAAAATATTCAAATCTTAATTTCATAGCATTTTAGATTTTAAATTGCATGTTAGAATTTAATTACATTGTTAAATGAATTATATAAATATCTAAAAATCAAAAAAAAAATACATTCTTAGGTTAGTTAATTAATTAGGTCATTAGTCAATTAATGAGTAAAGTATATATAATAGTTTAGCCACACAAATTGGTTTTAATTAAAATTTGAGTCCAAAGTGACTAATTTTGCAATTGTTTCAAGTCCATCCCTTTAGAAGCCCAATCCACCCCATAGCATGGCCCATACTCTTCTCCTAAAACACCCATCACCCCCACTCTATTAGAGAGACCCTAATTCCACCCCTCTATCTCTCTAATAGAGAACGGACAGACCCCTTCCCCTAAGATGGAACCCTAGACGCCTCCTCCTCATTCACTCTCTCATTTACACCCACTCTTTCTCGAGGAGAACACACACTCTTTCCCTCTCGTTTTTCTCTAATTTCATCGACACACACACGCAATTTAGGGAGCTAAAGGAAAAATCATAGACACACCCAGATAGATAAAGAAAAACTCTGCCTATTTCTAAAAGCTCAAGAATCTGGAAATTTAGCAAGCTAAAAAGGGATCCCAAGCTATTTCAGTTTCCATTCATCTACACTGGTTTTTCTGGAAATTCAAATGACTTATTGAGCTGTGAAATACTGTCTGACTGTTGATTTGCCGGGTCATTGTTGCTGAGCTCTTCGCGTATCTTTTCTGCCCTTTATTTGGCTATTTTGAAATCTTCACTGGACTGTTGAGGTATGAACTTGATTTCAGTCATGTAATTATTTGATTGGATGAAAGTAGTACAGATCCATGTAGGAAAGGTGCTATGATGTTTGTACAAGCATTCATATTATAATTAATTTGTGCTCCACATGAACATGACTGTTTATTTAAAGTAGGATTTGAAAGTGAGATTTTCAGGTTAATTCGAGAATATAAAAGCAATCAGCGTCAACCCAAGAATTTGATTAGTGTTAAATGGACTTGGAATTATAAAACAGGGGAGAAAGAGCAAATTCATGTTTTCTTAATCGTATTCTTTGTCACCAAGTTTTTGTCATTTCCTGTTAAAGGTTCAAATACACTGATTTCCCCAAAACAATTTCATAATTAATAGCCCTATACATTAATGTCAAACCTTAGGAAAAATAAATAATTCTTTTACATCGTAGCTTGCTTTAGGCGCGATTAATAAATCATCGCGGCCATGGGTACGGTTCAAGCGGCACGGTCACGATACATAAATCCCAATTCGAGTGCGCGTTTCACGCGACTTGACCCTAACTTCAAATAATAATAAAATAAACATGTTGTGAATCACGGATGCGTTTCACGTGACGCGATTCACAATGTGTATAAAAATAATAAGTGTACGACATCGTGACTTATTTAAATAAAATCCATAAATACTAAAAGCGGTTAATTGAATATCAAAAGCGGTTAGAAAGTTAAAAATGCACAATAGGTTTTAAATATGTATTAAATCAGATAATTAGGCCAATTATTAATAGTTGAGTGACCGTGCTAAAACCATAGAATTCGGGAGTGTCTCACATCTTCTCCCGGGTTAACTCTTACCCAATCTTTTGGTTTTTGCGGACTTTAAACATAGTCAAATTTCCTCGATTTAGGATTTTAAAATAAACGGTGACTTGGAAAACCATAAATTATCCCAAGTGGCGACTCTGAAAAATTAAATAAATAATCCCATTTCGATTAATATCACTTTAATTGGAAAAACTCTCCATCTTTCGGGAAAAAGGAGGTGTGACAGTGCCTATCACAGAACTAGGCAACCGACAATCCCAATAAAACTAGGCATTTTTATATTAAAAATTAGATGAAGCAAGTTTAACAATAATAACTCTCATAAATAGCCGATATAAACAACTGCGACTTCGAATACAATTTTTCCAAAATTAGGGTATTACCGAGTATATGAGCATCTATACAATAATATAGTCTGAAACACCGTCTAGGAAGGGAGAATAGTATAAGTAAAACTAATGGATAGAGGAGGAGAGTCAAGGTCTACGGACGCCAAAGCAACAACCTCGATGATCTCCGAACGGGTAGAAACTCCAAGATCAACAACCACCGTGCCCGAAAATACCTAGATTTAAGTGCAAGGTGTAGCGTGAGTACAACCAACTCAATAAGTAACAAGTCTGACCTTTGGGATGAAAGCAGTGACGAGCTCAACCAATATAGTACAAATACAAAGTTTAACAGTACAAAAATGATAGGAAATAGGACAATAATATCTCCAAGAAAACCCATAATCTATTCGTACACAGTACAAGAAATGTAGACATGCTTCCAGGTTTAACAATTAAGTGCAACACAGCTAAAATAAGCCAAGTGTGGCTGATATGAGGAATATGACATCTCTATATCTATATATGAATAACGTATGTGATGCAACACAAGGAAAACCCCACGTACTCATACTCTCAGAGCACTCAATCCGAGTGTCTCAATTTTCACTCGACACACTCAGTCACTTAGCACTTTACGGTGCCTGCTGCGGCGTGCAACCTGATCCCATTAATAATAATAAAGCATATAAGGTCTGCTGCGGTGTGCAGCCCAATCCACATATAGCCATAAGGCCTGTTGCGGTGTGCAACCCAATCCATATATAGCCATAAGGCCTGTTACACGTGCAACCTGATCCACATATAGCCATAAGGCCTGTTACGGCATGCAACCCGGTCCACATATAGCCATAAGGCTTGTTGCGACGTGCAATCCAATCCACATATCTCACTCACACACGGCTCTCGGGCTCCAACTCAGTCATCAATCTCTCCAGTTTCTCGTCTCACAAATATCATGCCAATTAGCCCAAAATAATGATACATAACACAACAATAACAGTGACAGAGACTGAGGTATGATATGCAAATAATTGATATGACTGAGTACAAAATTGCTATCTAAGCAAATAATTCATCAACAGAAATGACCACAATGGGTCTCAACAGGATAAACATACAGTAACATCATTTCTAACATGAATCAGTAGCTTAGTTACTCTAACACATAGAGATCACATGAATGGCTACAAGGTATGATGACTACACAGTACCACGGAATCAACCGGATCATAATTTCTACGGTGCACGCCCACACACCCGTCACCCAACATGTGTGTCACCTCAACACCAATCATATAACATGTAATTCAGGGATTCATATCCTCAAAATCAAGTTTAGAAGTGTTACATACCTCAAACCGTGCAAATCTCTACTCCAAGAAGCCATTGCCTCACGAATCGGCCTTCGAACGCCTCGAATATGGCCATAAATAACTCGATACGATCAACACAAGCTATAGGAAATAATTTTATATGAAAATGCTAAATTCCTAACACCCATTCAACCATGAGTCCACGTCTCGGAATCCAACAAAAGTTACAAAATCCGAATACCCATTCAACCACGAGTCCAACCATACCAAATTTACCACATTCTGATACCAAATCGTCACTCAAATCCCCAAATTTTACTCTCCAATCCCTAGCCCAAAACTCCCAAAATTCCACCTTAAAAACACATAAACTAGGTGGGAAATTCAATGGGTAATCAATCATCAAAAGTGGCTTGCCTCAAGAAATCACTCGAAACCCCTCTAAAAAATCGTCTTAATCCGAGCTTGCAAAGTCCAAAAATAATTAAAAATCTCGAAACTCTTGAATTTAAACACTGCCCAGGTCCTTTCGCTTCTGCGGCCCCAAACTCTGCACCTGCGGAATTGATTTTGTGATAAAAACTCTACTTTTTGCAATTCACATAAGTCCAAAAGATTCGTACCTGCGGAAACGCTTCTGAGCCTAGTCATCTGCTTCTGCGAAGCCAACTTCATTTACCCATTCTCCGCATTTGCGGGGCCTTATTCGCATCTGCGGGCTCGCAGATGCGGAAGATTCCTCGCACCTGCGACATACCCCAGGAAAACCCTAGCCCCACTTCAGCCGCATCTGCGGCGTCTCAACTGCGGCTAATCTTCTCGCAGGTGCGATCACACCAGAAGGTAAAATCTCAGCAATGCTTCAAGTCCAACTTTTGATCTGTTAACCATCCGGAATCCACCCGAGGCCCAGGGACCTCAACCAAACATATCAACAAGTCCTGAAACACGATACAAACTTAGTCGATGCCTCAAATCACATCAAACAATATCAAAAACATGAATCGCGCCCCAATTCAAGCCTAATGAAAACTAATGAATTCCAACTTCTACAATCGATGCCGAAACCTATCAAATCAACTCCGATTGACCTCAAATTTTGGACACAGGTCGTGAATGACATAACAGACCTATTCCAACTTCTGGAATCAACATCTGAGCCCGATAACCACAAAGTCAACTCTCAGTCAAACTTCTCAACTCTCCAAACTTCCATTTTTCCATTTTTCGCCATTTTAAGACAAAATCACCTACGGATTTCCAAATCACTATTCGGACACACTCCTAAGTCCAAAATCACCTTACAGAGCTATCAGAACCGTCAAAACTCCATTCCAGAGCCATTTACACATAAGTCAATATCTGATTAACTCTTTCAACTTAGGTTTCCAACCTTGGGACTAAGTGTCCCAACTCATTCTGAAACATCCCCGAAACCAAACTAACCACCTCAACATGTCACATAACAACAATTGAGCATAGAATAATTAGTAATGGGGGAGAGGGTCTATAACACTCAAAATGACTGACTAGGTCGTTACATCCTCCCCCTTTTAAACAAACATTCGTCCTTGAATTAGTCTAGAATCATACCTGGAGTCTCAAATAGGTGTGGATATCTGCTCCGCATATCCCGCTCGGTCTCCCAAATAGCCTACTCGACTGGCTGACCTCTCCACTGCACCTTCATAGAAGCTATATTCTTTGACCTCAACTTTCAAACCTGCCGATCCAAAATGGACACCGACTCTACATCATAAGTCAAATCACCATCCAACTGAACCATGTTGAAGTCCAAAACATGAGACGGACGGATCACCGACATACTTCCAGAGCATGGAAACATGAAACACTGGATGAACACTCGATAGACTAGGCGGCAATGCAAGCCTATAAGCCACCTCTCCAATCCTCTCAAGCATCTCAAATGGGCCAATGTGCCGAGGGCTCAACTTACCCTTCTTCCCAAACCTCATAACACCCTTCATGGGTGAAACTCTGAGTTGTACCTTCCCCCCCACCATGTAAGCAACATCACGATCCTTCTGATCGGCGTAACTTTTCTGTCTAGACTACGCCATGCAGAGCCGATCCTGAATCAAATTAACCTTGTCCAAAGCATCTTGAACCAAGTCAGTACCCAATAGCCTAGCCTCACCTGGCTCAAACCAACCCACCGGAGATCGACACCGCCTCCCATACAAAGCCTCATACGGAGCCACCTGAATGCTCGATTGGTAGATACTGTTGTAGGCAAGCTCGGCAAGCGGCATAAACGAATCCCACGAACCCCCGAAGTCTATGACACAAACGCATATCATATCCTCCAATATCTGTATAGTGCGCTCAAACTATTCGTCCGTCTGAGGATGGAATGTTGTACTCAACTCAACCCGTGTGCCCAACTGTCGCTGCACTGCTCTCCAAAACTGCGATGTAAACTGCGTGCCCTGATCTGAAATAATAGACACCGCCGCACCGTGAAGGCGAACAATCTCACGGATGTAGATCTCAGCCAACTACTATGGAGATTAAGAAATCCCAACAAGAATGAAATGCGCGGACCTGGTCAACCGATACATAATCACCCAAATAGCATCAAACTTCCTCGAAGTCTGTGGAAGCCCAACTACGAAGTCCATGGCTCTACGCTTTCATTTCTACTCCGGAATCTCAAGCCTCTCAAGCAATCCACTCGGTATCTGATGCTCGTACTTCACCTGATGACAATTTAGGCACCGAGCTACAAACCCCACTATGTCTTTCTTCATCCTCCTCCACCAATAGTGTTGCCTCAAGTCCCGATACATCTTTGCGACACCCGGATGAATGAAATACCGTGAACTGTGGGCCTCCTCAAGAATCAACTCATGTAGCCCATCCACATTGGGGACATAAATACGACCCTGCATCCGCAACACCCCATCATCTCCAATAGTAACATCCTTGGCATCACTGTGCTGAACTGTGTCCTTAAAGACAAGCAAATGGGGATCATCATACTGGCTATCTTTGATGCAATCATATAAGGAAGACCGAGAAACCACACAAGCTAGAACCAACTGGGCTCCGAAACATCTTATCTCACGAACTGATTGGCTAGGGCCTGAATATCTGATGCAGGTGATCTCTCACCAATAGGAATAAAAGCAAGGCTACCCATACTCACCGCCTTCCTACTTAAGGCATCGGCTACCACATTGGCCTTCCTGGTATGATACAAAATGGTAATATCATAGTCCTTTAGTAGCTCCAACCATCTCCACTGCCTCAAATTTAGATCCTTTTGTTTGAACAAGTGCTGGAGACTCTGATTATCCGTAAATACCTCATAAGACACGCCGTAGAGATAATGCCTCCAAATCTTTAATGCATGAACGATGGCTGCCAACTCCAAATCATGAACAAGGTAGTTTTTCTCATGAGCTTCAACTGGCTGGAAGAATAAGCAATCACTCTACCCTCCTGCATCAAGACACACCCAATACCAATCCGAGAAACATTACAATACACTGTATAAGAGCCTGGCGCAGTTGATACCCAATTTTTCCCTCATATTTTTAATATATATATATATATATATATATATATATATATATATATATATATATATATATATATATATATATATATATACATATACATACATACACACACAGTGCATATGTATCATCATTGATTTACAAGCATATACACGTATTTTATAATTTTTCATAATTTTTAAAGGCTTTAAATCAATTTATTTCCGTATTTTTATTATATAAATACCCATTAATTACCTTACAAATAATTGTTATAATAATTTTATCATCTAAACTCATCATTTACACCCATATTAGGTTTTAAATATTTTTTATTACATTTGTTATAATTATATTTGCATTTTAAAGGCTAAAATTGCATATTTTTGCAATAATAGCCTATATGTACTTATAATTACTTTATTTATGCAAAAATAACCTTTATATTTTTATAATGTTGAATATTTGTTTTTAATCATTTTAATGCACAAGTTATATTTTTATTATTTATATATTATTTTTATAAATTATTTTATTAGTTAAATTTGGGTATTTAAAATCTGGCCCAATGTTTTTTAAATTAATTTCGGACCTAAGACTACCCAAAACTACCCAAACCAGCCCAAGCCCAATACTCCTAACCCAATTACCCTTACCCATTCATTAAAACCCGACCCCAGTCCGTTTAAATTTCGGGCTCATAAATAACCACCCCATTTCCTAATATCTCCCTCCTCTCTACCCTAACCCTCATTTTTCTAAACTCGCCGCCCTTGTTTCCCCTATATTGATGAACCCTAATACCGCCGCCTCACCCAAATCCCCCCAAATCCCGTTCCTAATGGGATTCTTTCCCTATTCCCTTGCTATTTCGGTATTTTCCCCTTATTTGGTGCTATGTTATAGAGTGACTTAGGAACTTGCCTAAACATGATAAGTACCCCGCTTTGATTCTGTCCAAATCTATGTTTGTCTCTTGAATCTGGACAACCTTGAGTCCAAGCATGTTATTTTGTAACGATTCTCTCATATATTGTTGATTCGCAATAAACCCTAAAGGTTAGGGTTCCAGATTTTTCTTTAAATCGAACCTAAACTGGTTCAAACTCTGATTTCTAGCATTTTGCCGTCTATATTCATTCTATTACTTGTGAATCTGCTTATTTTTGTCGATTCCCTTCACTTACCTAATTTAGAGTTTCAAACCCTTTTACTTGAATCAAATCTCGTTCGATTCTAGGTTTCCTTTTGAATAATTTCTTACCTATGTTTATTTTTATGTTAATATGTGATTCTTGCCTTTATTTTCTGCCAATTTTGTGGTTTACCTAACTTAGGGTTTCAGTTTACCTAACTTAGGGTTTCAGACCCTTTTACTTGAACCAAATCTGGTTTGATTCAGTATTATTTTTTTAATAATAATCTCTTTCTGTTCATTATATGCCTATGTGATTTTTTACCTTATTTCCTACTGATTTTGTGTATATTCACCTAAAATTTGGGGTTTCAATCTCATTGATTTGAGCACTTGCCTTTTAATATTTTAATTAGCTATTTCTATGCTCTAGTCTCAACACTAATTAAACCCCTCCCTACTTCCCTTTGAAAAGGCAAAAAAAAAGAGAGAAGATTTAGAGAAAAAAAAACTTTTCACTATTATATACCAAAAGATGTGTACTCTTGCTCTCTCTTGAGCAATATTATTATGTGTTTTGATTCTTGGCCGGCTGAAAGCCAAGGCCATAAATCCTTTTGCTTCCGTTTGGTGATATTTGCTATACTGTTGGATTTCTTTTCCCTGTTCATCTTAACTGACTAATTCGCATGATTTGAGTTCGGTCGGGACCCACCGTTGTGGACCTCGATGAGTGCCTAACACCTTCTCCTCGAGATAATTTGAGCCCTTATCCGATCTTTGGTGACGCAAACTAGTAAACCCGAGTCATTTGCAATAGGTGCCCTAACGCACCTTAATCCGTTAGGTGGTGACTCTATTTTTACACCCTTCCTTTTAAAAGAGTTGTCATCGTCCAAACCCGATTTCGCGAGAAAGAGGGGCGCGACAACATGGCGACTCTGTTGGGGATACCCTTAGGTTCTTACCATAATGAACTTGGTATGTGTGAATTATTCTCCCTCGATAAGCGTGTCTTTATTATTTTATGCTCAAATTCACCGTTTATTTCCTATATGCACACCCTCTTCCCTATTTTCCCTTTTACATGAATTTACATGCAATTTTTTGTTTAACCTTGTTCGCTGGCTTCAATCTTTATGTCCTTCCCAATCCCTACCCTTTTTATCGCTTTATTATAATTTTGCCATTATGCAAACTAACTCCTTCTTTGTTTTGCTTTCTTTCATATCTTTACATTTATTAAATACCACATTTATCGCTTTCATCATGCAAAATACTTGACAAGTTGTTGTTTTATTTTTTGCATAATTACATGCTCTGTATCATATTTCACTCGTGCGCAATTAATACCATAGCGGCACTTGATGAGTGTCCGCGCTCTTCCTATATTACCCTTTTTAAATTTGGAAAGGCTTATTTGCGGTAAAACTAGTCGATCAGCGGTGCAGTCGACAGTTCTGTGCCTTTCCCTCTCAAGTTGTCCGCATGAGGGTAGCGGTCTAGACTTCTATAGAAAACCCTATTCTGATGTTAACTGTGCATGCATCATGTTCAAACCTAGCATGAGTTAGAATGTTGTCAACTCTCTAAGAAAATTCTTGTCCAAAGTCTATCAAGATTTCCATAATCCCAACGGGCACGATCATGATATGTGCATTATTTGGAAAAAACGTGCAGATGTACTAATCATTAATGTGTAAGTAGTCAAACTCGGAGGGGAAAGGGCTAACTTTATTTGTTTTGCATAAATGAGGCACGAAGTCCCCAGGTTCGGTATGGTTCGAATTATCTCACCTCTATTGCTAGACTGGTAGGAGAATCTCTCGCCAAGCGACAAGAACTATGGGAAAATAATTCTTGGAAATTTACCTTCTTTGCTGGACATTCAGCCAAACAATGTACTGATCGAGGCCGCTACTATGTTCTGGGATGAAAAGAGGGCTGTTTTCCATTTTGGTAACATAGAGATGACTCCCCTTCTTGAGGAAATAGGAGGTTTTGCCGAGCTACCCTGGGATAGCCCTGGTCTGCTGGTACCGAAAAATCGTACTTCTAGGGGATTTCTGAAAATTATGGGTCTTAGAAAGAATGACGAGTTAGTCTACCTGAAGAAGTCCTACATATCTTTTGACTTCATCTACGAGCGTTATGGGCACAATACATCCTACCGTATCTATCATGATGAGTTTGCCATCACTTCTCTGGGCTGGACTCATCGTCGGGTTTTTGTGTTCATCGTCTATTTTTTGAGTATGATAGTATTTCCAATTCAAGGAGACATGATTCACACTCATTTGGCTATGGTTACCAAGACCTTAATGGAAGGGATTGAGGGACAGACTTACACTATTTTCCAAATGATCGTGACAGAAATATACCGAGCTTTGGACCGCTGTAAGAAGAGATTCATACATTTTGAGGGTTGTAATTTGTTACTGCAAATATGGCTGTTGGAGCATCTTCAAAGAGGACAGTACCGTTAGGAATTTCTGCGGCAACCATGGAATGACCACATAGCTTTCACCATCCAAAAAGAATGACTTTCATCCTAGACAGGTTTGCACGACTAGAAAACGCCGTGGATTGGGTACACTTCTTTAGCAATTTGACTCATGACAAGGTCCATTGGATGTTCGAGTGATTCCCTACTAGCGAGTTCATCATCAGGTCCAGGGATGTTCCTCACTTAGTATTAATCGGGCTGAGGGGTATCTATCCTTATGCTCCTATCAGGGTCATGAGACAGGCTGGGAGAAAACAAGTCATACCGCGAGTTTCTAAGATGGTTCAGTACAAAGCAGACTTTCAGGGTGGTGCCATTCCATTCAAGTGTGAGGCCCAACACATGTGGCATCTGAAGATTATTGTGGAAAAGGATACCATCAAACCAGATTGGTACCATGCCGGTCATGTGTATTTCTACCTATCATGGTTGGATGATGACATAGCAGGAGTAGTCGAGCCAGGGATCGATCGAGGAAACAGGGTCATAGACGATGCTGCTAAAGCACAAGTAAAATACAAGAGGCTGCGCAAGAGAATCCTTGAGTCTGAAGCCAGACATTTGGAACAACACAAGATAGACATGGAATCAATCAATGGATAGAGGGAAGTTGCTACAAAATCAACAGAGAGGTTGGAGTACTTAGAGCAGGGTCTGATGGAACTTGAAGGGAAGATGAAGAAAAGGATCATGGATTGTCAGAATACAGAGGGCAACAAAGGAGGACACCTAGCAAGGGCGTAACTGCTACTGGACATGCGCGACCTGGGGAATCTAATAGATGGGGCCAAGAAGGCCAAGCTTGGATAGGGTCCCTCCGGGACCAAATAGAATAGAATTGTTGTTTATTTGCTTTTCTAAAGTCGTTTTAGAAATTGATTGTAATAAGGAAAATGCCACTAGCAACTCTTTTAATTATTGTCATTTTAGAGGTTTGATATATTTATTACATTAATGAAATGAGGCAGTTATCGGCATCAAGTTTCTCTAAATCTATGTGTCGCTAGGCCTACCTCAGGCACAATGAGGTCCCCAAAATTAGGACGCAAATTTATAATTCCGCAATACATGTTTAAATACTGCAAATATCCTTCAAAATCCCCTACTGACTTGTTTACCTTTTTGCTTTTCTTTGTTTTGATTATTCCCATCCCCTAAGGTTGGTTCTTGTATACTGGCATCATCAACGTATCATACCAGATCCAGAAGCCCTCCACCTCCTCCTCTTCTAAGTGATCCTAAAAGTAAGGGAAAGGCTAATATGGATGACATGAGTGGTATCAGGAAAGACAATGCTGCGCATGCGAAAAATGTTGTAACTTCAGATGGTTGGAGTACTCCGGCACAGAATGATTTGGTTCTACGGTTGGAGCAGAAAATACTGGAATTGTAAGGGGAACTTGAGCAGGTCCGCAACTTGGCAAACCTTTCCCTCACCTTAAACATCCCAGATATTAACCAACAAAACGTCCAAAACCCAGCACCTCCTCAAAACACACCAAACCAACATCCACAAAATCCTCCTGCACCTCATCAATATGCCACACCTCCTCAAAATCCTAACCCTCCACCAGTGCCAACGTCTCCTCAACACCAACATCTTCCAACTCAGTATCCACAAACTACTACTTACCATACTCCTCAAAATACACCGCAACCTACCCCCGATCCGCAGAACTCAACCAATGATCATCACTACACCCAAATCCCCGGTATCCACCAAAGTAACCCCATATACATAGAAACTCTACCTCACCCTACTCAATAAACCTCATACACACCAGAATCTGCCGAGAAAGACCTCCTCATCAAGAATATAGCAGAGGAACTTAAGAAGCTTACGAGCCGAATCCAGGGTGTCGAAGGGGGTAAAGGCATTGAGGGTTTGAACTATGAAGATCTGTGTATTCAGCCAGATGTAGAACTGCCGGAGGGTTACAAACCTCCCAAGTTCGAGATATTTGATGGAACAGGTGACCCAATGGTGCATCTAAGGACATACTGTTACAAGCTCGTAGGAGTTGGAAAAGATGAAAGAATTCGCATGAAACTGTTCATGAGAAGCTTCACTGGAGATGCCCTTTCGTGGTACATCAGCCAAAATCCAAAAAAGTGGGTTAGCTGGGTAAACATGGCATCAGATTTCATGGATCGGTTCAGGTTTAATACAGAGAATGCTCCAAATGTCTTCTGTATCTAGAATCTCAAGAAAAAGCCAACAGAGACTTTCCGCGAGTATGCTACTCGATGGAGATCGGAAGCTGTGAAAGTAAGGCCGGCATTGGAAGAAGAGCAGATGAACAAGTTTTTCGTCCGGGCCCAAGATCCACAATACTACGAAAGGTTAATGGTTATCGAAATCACAAATTCTCCGACATCATCAAATTGGGGGAAAGGATTGAAGAAGTGATCAAGAGCGGAATGGTAACTAATTTTGAGGCATTACAGATTATGAATAAAGCTTTGCAGTTAGTGGGTATATCCAAGAAGAAAGAAGTAGGGGCCATGATGGTAGCCCAAGGTCCAAAATCTCCTCTTACATATCAAACACCTCCACTCACATATCAGCCTTCACCTCCTAGATATCCACAACCCGCCACTGCCTACCCTACTTATAACACCCAACCAGCATACTATCACTCCCTACCAACCCACCAAAACTATCAGAAACCTAGACCAAATTTTGACCGCATGCCGCCCAGACAATACACCCCTATTGTTGAACCTATCGATCAGTTATATGAGAGACTGAAAGCTGCTGGATATGTCACCCCTATTCCCACTGTTGCCATGGAAAACTCTTCTTAATGGGTCAATCCAAATAAAATATGTGCCTACTACTTCAGCATGAAAGGTCACACCATCGATGAATGTCGCACTTTGAGAGATAAGATACAGACATTAATTGATACCGAGGTCATATAAGCAAAGGAGGCTACACCTAACGTCCGTAACAATCCCTTCCCAGATCACAGGGGCGAGGGTGTGAATGTGATAGAAACTGATGAAGAATGGGACCCAGAAGGGTCAATTGGGCTTATTCGAGAAGGGGATGACCCAAAGAAATCTGCGGTCACTCTCACTCCTATTGTGGTACAGATACAACCACCAGTCAAAGTTGAAATAGCCGCACCAACCCCGTTCGAGGTGTAAGCAACAACAACTGCACCTGCTCCGTTTGAAGTAGAAGTAACCATACCCTTCACTGTGACAGTAGCACCCACACCGTCCTTCAAGTCCAATGCCGCACCCTAGGACTATGTTGCAGAAGCCAGGAGGAAAGGAAAAATGGAAGAATCTAGTGCAGCACAAGGGATGACCAGGGCTGGTAGAATTTACACACCTGAGCACTTAGGGGGAACAAGTAAAGAAGCTGCTTCCAAGCAACCCATCATTGAGACTGGCCCGGATAATCTTTGGAAAAAGGTGCGAGCAAGAGAATGTTCTGTAGTAGACCATATGAACAAAACTCATGCTTAGATATCCATTTTATCACTACTGTAGAATTCTGAAGCACATAGGAATGCCTTGATGAAAGTATTAAACGAAGCCTACGTGCCTAACAATATCGCAAGTGGGGAAATGGCTAACATGGTAGGGAAAGTACTGGAGAGCCACAAGATCACTTTTCATGAGGACGAATTGCCACCAGAGGGATTAAGCCACAACAGGGCGCTGCACATCACGGTACAATGCGAGGATAAATTCATTGCCAGGGTCTTGATAGATGGAGGTTCCAACCTCAACATCTGTCCACTGACAACTTTGAAAATATTGGGTAAAGGTTTGCATGAAATACGAGTAGGGACTATGAACTTGAAGGCATTCTATGGGTCTCAAAGGGCCACAATTGGGGAAACCAACATTAGCCTACAGATGGGCCCAACCTGGTTTGATGTTGAGTTTCAAGTGTTGGACATATCTGCTACCTACAACCTATTGTTGGGACGACCTTGGATACATGTCGCTGGGGACGTAGCTTCTACTCTACATCAGGTAGTGAAGTTTTGAGTGGAACCATCAGGAAGTGATCATCCATGGGGATGGAAGTAATCCCATTTACACCAGTCAAGCTGTTCCGGTCATTGAGAATAGAAGGAAGTTGGGTGGAGAAACATACCATCGCATCGAGCGCGTCAACCCAACTAAAAAGGACAAATGGTGGAGCAGTAAGATAGAAGGCATATTGGCATGGACATGGTATGAGCCTGACAAAGGTCTCGGCAAGAATCTCCAGGGGATCACCAAACCAATACAGCTAAAGAGTCACGACACAACTTTTGGGCTTGGATATGAATACACATGGCAGGAGTATCAGAATTGGTCGCCACCATGGCGTGGTCCTTATTACTCTCTAGAGCAACCAGTACCATATTTGAGCCAGTCATTTCACCAAGCTGACATGATGTGGGAGTCCAAAGAAGATGAAGTTCTAGCCGGTATAAGGAATCTATTTCTGGATGATGGAGACATGGATTGCAGAGCGATAGTTGAGGAGGAAAAGGAGGAAGGCCTCATTATTCAGACCTTGGAGAAGGGAGCTGTTCTCAAGAACTGGACTGCTGCACCATCAAGGGCCCATCGAGTTCCTGGGTAGCCTGGCAATTAGCATTATTTATTTTTAAAAGCAATTTTTATGAGCATTTAAGATATTTTCAGCATTTTGTTTTAAGCATGTTTTATTTTGAAATAATTGCTCGGGTCATCGAGCCACGCCTGTTTGACATTTTCAAGATTTATCTAAATGCATTGATGTTTTTAGTATTTATTATTATTCTTTACGTTTTTTTCTACAGCATTATTATTACCTACCCCGATGAACTTACGACTGTGACATGTAATGAGACAATGCAACATAAGGATAACGACTCATAGGATCTGGAAGAGGATATAATACCCGAGAAAATTGTCAGAGAAGTGAAAAACTTTGAAAACAAGCCTAAGTCCAATTTAGATGAGACTGAAACAGTTAATCTAGGAGACTTCGAAACAGTCAAGGAAACACATGTAAGCATTCACCTGTCACCATCAGAGAAAGAAGAATACACTCGTTTCCTGAAGGAATATGAGGATATCTTTGCATGGTACTATGATGATATGACCGGTTTGAGCACGTCCATAGTGGCTCATAAACTACCTACCAACCCAATGTGTCTGCCAGTAAAGCAAAAGCTCAAAAAGTTCAAGCCAGATATGAATTTGAAAATCAAAGAAGAAGTCACCAAACAGATCAAAGCTAAGGTTCTCAGAGTGGTTGAATATCCAACTTGGTTGGCTAACATCGTGCTAGTTCCGAAGAAGGATGGGAAGGTTAGAGTATGCGTCGATTATCGGGACCTAAACAGAGCAAGTCCCAAAGATGATTTCCCGTTACCCAACATACACATACTGATCGACAATTGCGCCAAGCATGAACTCCAATCCTTTGTGGATTGCTTCGCAGGATATCATCAGATCTGGATGGATGAAGAGGATGCCGAAAAGACAACTTTTATCATACCATGTGGGGTGTACTACTATAAAATGATGCCGTTCGATTTGAAGAATGCTGGGGCCACTTATATGAAGACCATGCCAACTATTTTCCATGACATGATACACAAGGACATAGAGGTACATGTAGATAACGTCATCATCAAATCCAAGAAGAGTACAGATCACATAGTAGACTTGAGGAAATTTTTTGATCGGCTTCGGAGGTACAATTTGAAATTGAATCCCGCAAAATATGCCTTCAAGGTCCACGCAGGAAAGTAAATGCGAGGCTTTGATCATGAAGGTGGAGTAGTGGGGGGACTACCCTTCGCGAACGTGACAATACCATCGCGAACGCGAGCCCAGGCTCGTGAATGCGAAGGCGAGGTGGGCTAAACCTACGCGAATGCATAGAGTATGTCGTGATCGCGTAAGCCAATTGAGCAATTCCCTTCACGAACATGTTAGGTGTCTCGCGATCGTGATGAACACCTGACGCCCAGTCATTTAAACTTCTAAAAAATGGGATTTCACCCATTTTTCACCATTTTCCATTAGAGCTCGGCCTAGAGGCGATTTGGAAGAGAAAATTCATATCTTTTCATAGGTTAGCATACTTTAACTCATTTTCTTCTATTTCTACCATCACCCATTAAATTATAGCCTTAATCTTTGTCCGTTCATGCTAGAAAATTAGGGATTTGGGAAGAATTGGGGGGTTTTCTCAAATTTAGGATTTAGACCTCAAATTGGGGTCTGATTTCAAAACTAATTACATAATCGGGTTCGGGGTGAATGGATAAATGGGTTTTGGTCTGAATTTTAGGTTTTGACCAAGCGGGTCGGGATTGACTTTTGGGAAAATGTGTAAAGATCTTAACTTTATGTATTGTAATTTAATTCCCTAGCATTATTTGATGTTATTGAGTCAATTTTGGATAGATTCGCTTGGTTTGGAGGCGGATTTTAGAGGAAAGGTTCCAGTAGAGTTTTGATTTGCTTGCGGAGCAAGGTAAGTGTAGTGGTTAATCTTGACTTAAGGGATTAGGACTTGTTTGCCTATTTGCTACGTGTTTAATGTGTTGGTACAACGTATATGTGAGGTGACGAGTACTTATGCGTTGTTGTTGGGTTAGAGTATACAGGTAGAACTTGTTACCTTGTGATTTATTGCCTCTTTAATTATGACATCCATGTTTAGAATAGATTATTACTTATTTGATCATTCCTTCCGTATTTATGCATTAATTGTGATGGTTGAGTATTTTGAAAGTTGAGGTTTGGTATCTTGGAATCATTATTGACGTAAAGTACATCCTTTGCATTATTTATCTCCAAAAATTTTATATTCATTACTACATGGTAAGGGAAAGTGTTAAAGCACGAAGGATGATGTCATGCCATTTTATTACTTCATTTATTGATTAATACATAGTGAGGAATAGAGATAAAGCACGAAAGGTGATGTCATCCCATCTATATCAATTATTCATTGTTACATGGGCAAATCAAGAGTAAAAGCACGAAGGGTGATGTCGTGCCATTTTATTTTACTTATGTCATCATTTCATGGTAAGGTTGAAAGTAAAAGCACGAAGGGTGATGTCGTGCCATATTTATTCTGTATGTTTATCTTAGGGTTCATCGTTAGCCGCCGAGAAATTGAGCTAGACCCATCAAATGTCAAGACTATCCAGGATTTACCGCCTCCAAAGAACAAGAAAGAGGTGATGAGCTTCTTAGGATGTCTTAATTACATCAGCCACTTCATAGCACAATCAACAGTGATCTGTGAGCCGATTTTCAAAATGTTAAAGAAGGATGCCACAACCAATTGGACTGAAGACTGCCAAAAAGCTTTTGACAGAATCAAAGAATATTTGTCCACACCGCTAGTCCTGGTCCCGCCAGAACCTGGTAGACCACTGCTACTCTATCTCTCCGTATTAGATGGGGCTTTAGGTTGTGTCTTGGGACAACACGACGAGATGGGAAGTAAAGAACATGCCATATACTATTTGAGTAAGAAGTTCACACCCTACGAAGCACGATATTCTTTGCTGGAATGCACCTACTGTGCTTTGACCTGGATAGCCCAGAAACTGAGGCACTACTTCTGTGCCTATACCACATATCTCATATCAAGGATGGACCCTCTAAAGTACATCTTCCAGAAACCCATGCCTACAGGGAAGCTGGCAAAATGGCAGATATTGTTGAGTGAATTCGACATTGTCTATGTGACTCAGAAGGTGGTTAAGGGATAAGCATTAGCGGATCATCTTATGGAAAATCCTGTAGGAGGAGAATACGAACCACTAAAAACGTATTTTCCTGATGAAGAAGTATCATTCGTAGGAGAAGATATCGCCGAAGCCTACGACGGGTGGAGAATGTTTTTCGATGGAGCCGCAAACTTCAAAGGAGTGGGTATTGGAGCCGTTTTGGTATCAGAAACAGGTCAACATTATCCGGTATCCGTGAAACTCAGATTTCCGTGCACCAATAATATGGTAGAATATGAGGCTTGCATATTGGGGCTCAATTTAGCCGTTGACATGAATATCTAGGAATTACTGGTAATTGGCGATTCAGATCTGTTGGTACATCAGGTGCAGGGAGAATGGGCTACAAAGAATACCAAGATATTACCATATCTATATCATGTGCAATAGATGATGAAGAGGTTCACGAAGATAGAGTTTAGACATGTCCCGAGAATCCAGAATGAGTTCAGAGACGCATTGGCCACTTTGTCCTCCATGATACAACACCCAGACAAGAACTTAATCGATCCCATTCTGATAAGAATCCATAATCAACTGACTTACTATGCTCATGTTGAAGAAGAAACAGATGGGAATCCATGGTTCCAAGATATTAGGAAATATTTGGCAAAAGGAGAATATCCAGAGCACGCAAGCCACACCCAGAAACGCACACTTCGGAGGTTGTCTAACCATTTCTTCCAGAGTGGAGGATTTTAATATTGAAGAACTCCAGATCTAGGGCTATTACAGTGTGTTAACGCTAAAGAAGCCTCTAAACTACTTGAAGAGATACACGCCGGAACCTGCGGCCCACATCTGAATGGTTTCGTCCTAGCCAAGAAGATACTCAGAGGCAGATACTTTTGGATGACTATGGAAATAGACTGCATCCGGTATGTCCAGAAATGTCATCAGTGCCAGATACACATAGATATGATACGGGTACCTCCAAATGAACTTAATGCAACCAGCGCACCTTGGCCTTTTGCTGCCTGGGGAATGGATGTCATTGGACCAATCGAGCTCACCGCTTTAAACTAGCACATGTTCATTCTAGTGGTTATCGACTATTTTACAAAGTGGGTTGAAGCTGCATCTTACAAAGCTGTAACCAAGAAAGTCGTCGCAGATTTTGTCAGGGACCGTATTGTTTGTTGATTTAGGGTTCCAGAATCCATCATCACTGACAATGCCGCCAATCTCAATAGTTATCTAATGAAAGCCATATGCGAAACCTTCAAGATCAAGCACAAAAACTCCACAGCATACCGACCCCAAATGAATTGAGTTGTAGAAGCCACCAACAAGAACATTAAGCAGATACTAAGGAAGATGGTAGAGAATCACAAGCAGTGGCACGAGAAGTTACCATTTGCCTTATTGGGATACCGTACCACAGTCCGCACATCAACCGGGGCAACTCCTTACCTACTGGTCTACGGTACTGAAGCCGTCATCCCCGCCGAGGTAGAAATTCCTTCCGTGAGAATTATACAAGAAGCTGAGCTCAGTGATGCGGAATGGATAAGAAGCCGCTACGAGCAATTAGCTCTCATTGATGGGAAAAGAATGAATGTGGTGTGTCATGGTCAGCTTTATCAGAACAGAATGTCAAGAGCTTTCAACAAAAGGGTCAAACTTAGAAAGTTCGCATCGGGGTAGCTAGTGTTGAAACGAATCTTTCCACATCAGGATGAAGCCAAAGGAAAATTCTCACCCAACTGGCAAGGACCATATATGGTTCACAGAGTACTAACAGGAGGAGCGCTCATACTCGCTGAAATAGATGGAGAGATTTGGCCAAAGCCTATCAACTAAGATGCAGTCAATAGATACTATGTTTAAAGTTGTTTACATTTATGCAATTGATGTAACTGAACTAAGATTGACCTGATTCCCGTTTAAGAGAGAATACATAGGCAGCCCTTTGGGTTCGGTCACAATACAATAAAATTTCCATTTTCCCCATAATCGAAAACTAGGGCAGAATTTTGAGGAGGACCCTCAAAATTTCGAAGCAAGTTTTGCTAACGGCACTGTATGCGGAACAACCAGAGATTCATCTAGGTAATTAGGGCAGAATTTTGAGGATGACCCTCAAAATTCTATGGTAAGAAGGTCGCAATGTCTCTAACAATGTCGCAGTTATCGGTTCATCTAATCAATTTTTAAATTGCACATTACTGTGTTTTGATAAATATGCATGCATATTTTTCAAAAACTTTATTTTTAGCCAGATGCTACCCATGGTAACTCAAACAGGATTCCAACGCAGAGCGGAGCAGACAAAGGCACGAACAAACCTCCCTCTCAAAACTCACGATTTTTCTTTGAATGCAGGAACAAGAGATAGTCGCCAGTACGTGCGCACCTTAGAATAACTGTCTTCACAACAACAAGTCTACCAAAATCATCCACAGCTAAGAAATACTCCGCTATCACTTATTATTTATTCGCTGCATGAGACTAAGTATTGTCTCAAATCTTGCATGAGGCTAAGCCCTGCCTCCTCAACTACATAAGGCTAAGCATTGCTTTCCATTTACATGAGACTAAGCATTGTATCAAATCTTGCATGAGGCTAAGCCCTGCCTCCTCAACTGCATAAGGCTAAGCATTGTCTTCCATTTGCATGAGACTAAGCATTGTCTCAAATATTGCATGAGGCTAAGCCCTGCCTCCTCAACTGCATAAGGCTAAACATTGCCTTCCATTTGCATGAGCCTAAGCACTGTTTCCATCCTTCATGAGGCTAAGCCCTGCCTCCTCAACTGCATAAGGCTAAGCATTACCTTTCATTTGAATGAGACTAAGCATTGTCTCCATCATGCATGAGGCTAAGCCCTGCCTCCTCAACTGCATAAGGTTAAGCATTGCCTTCCATTTGCATGAGACTAAGAATTGTCTCAAATCTTGCATGAGGCTAAGCCCTGCCTCCTCAACTGCATAAGGCTAAGCATTGCCTTCCCCTTGCATGAGACCAAGCACTGTCTCCATCTTGTATGAGGCTAAGCCCTGCCTCCTCAACTGCACAAGGATAAGCATTGCCTTCTCATTGCATGAGACTAAGCATTGTCTCTCCTTGCATAACCACAAATGTTGCTCTGCTCCAAACCTTGCATTATTCTCTTCTCTCGGGACTAAGCTCTGCTCCCGACTCTACACAGGACTAAGCTTTGTCTTGTTTTATCTCAAGCATCATATCTTTGCATCTCATGGGCTGATACATAGCCAATTTGTCCAAAGACGTCATAGCCCGAATGCATTATCCTTATGCCCGGGAGACACCATGCCATCGCCTGAGGATCTATTAATATTGCACATCATTATTTAAAGGCATCATGGTTTAGAGGCACCATCTTCATAGCCCGAGAACATCATTTCATAGCCTGCGAATCCTTTACCGCACAATTCATGGCCCGGGATATCATGGTTTAAGGACGTCATCCTCACCATCCAAGGACGATCTCCATGGTCCAAAGAGAATTTGCATCATGTTTAAATTCATGCGATAATCTGTATGCATGCATTGTATTCTGAGTTTGCAGGTAATCCGGGAAGTAACCGTTCTCATAACGGGATCAATCTTCGCTCCAGTTTCCATTCAACGTTCATATCCTTCAATTATTTCAAACGTAACCGACTACCGTCCGTTACCTATTCTCACCTGATGCCCACTCAAATATCCGTAACCATTCTCAACCTGTCATATCCAGAATATTCAGTCTGTTCTTACAACAGTTCCATCGGTTTATTCCATCGTCGGATCTAGAACTACACATGGCCTGATTCCTATATAACCAGGGATATGTAGGCAGCTCAGAGACTAAGGTGCGGCCTATATTTTTCAAAACACCACATTCGGTCAAAATTGGTCATCATTTCTTTACGCTACAACTCTTTCTTCCTTTCTGGGTAAAGAGGGGCAGCTGTTGATACCCAATTTTCCCTCATATTTTTCAAATATATATATATATATATATATATATATATATATATATATATATATATATAGTGTGTGTGTGTGTTATTTGATTTACAAACATATACAAGTACCCATATTAGGTTTTAAATATTTTTATTACATTTGTTATAATTACATTTGCATTTTAAAGGCTAAAATTGCACATGTTTGCAATAATAGTCTATATGTACTTATAATTACTTTATTTATGCAAAAATAACCTTTTTATATTTTTATAATGTTGGATATTTGTTTTAAATCATTTTTATGCATAAATTATATTTTTATTATTTATTTATTATTTTTATAAATTATTTTATTGGTTAAATTTGGGTATTTAAAATCTGGCCCCATTTGTTAAAATTAATTTCGGACCTAAGACTACCCAAAACTACCCAAACCAGCCCAAGCCCAATACGCCTAACCCAATTACCCTTACCCATTCATTAAAACCCGACCCCAGTCCGTTTAAATCTCGACCGTTGATCAAAGATGATCAACGACCCACAAATAACCACCCCTTTCCTTATATCTCCCTCCTCTCTACCCTAACCCCTATTTCCCTAAAACTGTCGCCCTTTTTTCCCCTCTACTGATGAACCCTAATTCCGCCGCCTCACCCAAATCCCCCAAAATCCCGTTCCTAATGGGATTTTTTCCTTATTCCCTTGCCATTACAGTATTTTCCCCTTATTTGGTGCTATGTTACGGAGTGACTTAGGAACTTGCCTAAACATGACAAGTACCCCGCTTTGATTCTGTCCAAATCTATGTTTGTCTCTTGAATTTGGACAACCTTGAGTCCAAGCACGTTATTTTGTAACGATTCTCTCATATATTGTTGAATCGCAATAAACCCTAAAGGTTAGGGTTCCAGATTTTTCTTTAAATCGAACCTAAACTGGTTCAAACTCTGATTTCTAGCATTTTTCCGTCTATATTCATTCTATTACTTGTGAATCTGCTTATTTTTGTCGATTCCCTTCACTTACCTAATTTAGGGTTTCATACCCTTTTACTTGAACCAAATCTGGTTCGATTCTAGGTTTCCTTTTGAATAATTTCTTACATATGTTTATTTTTATGTTAATATATGATTCTTGTCTTTATTTTCTGCCAATTTTGTGGTTTACCTAACTTACGGTTTCAGACCCTTTTACTTGAACCAAATCTGGTTCGATTCAGTATTCTTTTTTTTAATAATAATCTTTTGTCTGTTCATTATATGCCTATGTGATTCTTTACCTTATTTCCTACTGATTTTGTATATATTCACCTAAAATTTGGAGTTTCAATCTCACTGATTTGAGCACTTGCCTTTTAATATTTTAATTAGCTATTTCTATGCTCTAGTCTCAGCATTATTTAAACCCCTCCCTACTCCCCTTTGTAAAGGCAAAAAAAAGAGAAGATTCAGAGGAAAAAAAATACTTTTCACTACTATATACCAAAAGCTATGTACTCTTGCTCTCTCTTGAGCAATAATATTATGTGTTTTGATACTTGGCAGGCTGAAAGCCAAGGCCATAAATCTTTTTGCTTCCGTTTGGTGATATTTGCTATACTGTTGGATTCCTTTTCCCTGTTCATCTTAACTAACTAATTCACATGATTTGAGTTCGGTCGGGATCCACCGTTGTGGACCTCGATGAGTGCCTAATACTTTCTCCTCGAGGTAATTTGAGCCCTTATCCGATCTTTGGTGACGCAAACTAGTAAACTCGAGTCATTTGCAATAGGTGACCTAACACACCTTAATCTGTTAGGTGGCGACTCTCTTTTTACACCCTTCCTTTTAAAAGAGTTGTCAACGTCGAAACCCGATTTCGCGAGAAAGAGGGGCGCGACAGGTGCTAAAGGCAAAACTAGAGCTGGAGCTTTGGTCAAGGCAGTGTTGTGTAACGCCCCAAACTCGGGGAGCGCGACCGGCGCTCAATCGAGAGAACCCGATCGAGCAAGCCTGTTAGATTTTCTTTTACCCAAACTCATCCATAAATAAATAGGAGATGTACTCCATTAATCAAACACTAAAAAAAGTTTTTTAACAACTTCCATTTCATTCCCATTAGGAACTTTATTCATAATTTCCAAAATATTACGAGTTTATAAAATTAATGAAAACATGATTTCTAAATTCCAACATTTCTAGTTCAATTCCCAACATTAACCACAACCCACAACCTGTCTATAGAGCCTCTAAATACAATAGAAGAGTAATAGGGAAATGCTGGCAACAAGGCCCCGACTATACCTCAAAACACAGTGCATGAGAAACAAAAGATACATGACCCCCTAGATGAAGGGGGCTCACCAAGTCAGCTGAAGAAAGTGTACTGCTATCACTGATCAATGCCGCATGCTATAGAACCACCTGCATCCATTAAAGATGCAGCGCCCCCGACAAAAGGGACATTAGTACTGTCGAATAGCACTAGTATGTATAGCTAAAAAGTCCTCTTTCAAAATAGAATGCCCATATAAGAAAAGGCAACACATAGAAACAGCAAGTCACAGTCAACAATATCCAAATGTCTAGTTAAAACATAATAATTTTCAAAATACGAACTTCATATACAATTTTTGGTTAGGAGATCATTAGCACTGATATACCACCGTCTTTGTTAGCACCGAGTCCGATCATGCCCGATCGGCTAGGCCATCTCCCCACGGACAATGTGGTTTGACAGGTGATGCGAAAGAAAGTTGTTACCAAGAGTAGTACCACCATTTGCACAACATGGCGTCCGATCTCCACCCGATCAGCTAGGCCGTCTTCCCACATATGCCGTGCGGGGTGACTTTTCCAATCCTCAATTGTTACCAGTTTCATCCTAATTAAGGGAAATAATATCACAATTTCTCCAATATTTCAATTTCATCCCAAATAAGGGGAATATTCACAATCCACCTTTACACCGGCACGTGTAATTTCAGATGTGGGCCTTATGACCCATTCTTCCTCGGCTTTGCTAGTGATGCTCCCAAACATATTTTTTTTATTAGATTTGCACACAAAGGTAATATAAATATAATTGTACTCACCTCAACATCTTTCACATTGTATAAATTCTTATTAGTATTTCCAGACACTCACAACAACAATATTTTCTTGGCTCATTTGGCCATTCACAAGATTCTTTATTCCTAGCACGATGGCCGTATTTTATATTCCACGCTTTCACCTCTTTTAATTTCAAAGATCACCAACAAATATCAACATATAGAATATTTCAGCAACCATATACCTCAATGCAAGAACACATCAAATCATAAGCAATCAATACGCCATTTATTCTTGCAATGCTCTTTCCTAGAAATGACAACATACAATTTCAACACCTGAGTATGTAAGAACTCGAATCACACTGGATATATTTGTAAAGCAAAGCATTAGTTAAATTAGCCACTTATGACATGAATTGAGTACAAAAGCTTTTAGGCAATTCTATTTTCGAAATCATTTTTAAACAATTGAGTCGAGGCTCATTTCATATTCGTTATCGCATTCTCTCAAATTATTTGCACTACTAGCCACAATCATAACTTAAATTCTTGGCACTTTTGCCACACACTATACCCCCAATTCAATTGTTTCTTTTCCAACCATCTTTATAGATTATCAACAATAAGACATTTTCAATCAAGACTTTAGGTACACATATGAGCAATTAAGAGTCTTAAAAATATTGAAATTTTCTCACACAATTTGGCATACTAGCTTTCACTTGAAATACGATTCAAAGCCATAACATTTTAATATGCAACTCATACTTTGAAACTCATGGGAACATTATGGAATTTGATTCTAAGAGAGAAAGTTTAGCCAACATACCTCAATGGAGCTTCCTTTAACTCTAAAATGTTTCGGAATTCTTAGCAACCTCAATCTATTTTAGAAATAGAACAAATTGAACCAAAATTAGGAAGATGATCATGGTTCTAGCTCATTTGAGCATTTTATCAAACACTAGGTGTGCATTAAGGTTTCAAGGTCTTTTTATAGAGGATTCCATCATCCTACAACCCATTCTTTACCATTTTTAGCTCAACAATCTTCCTACACCCTTTGATAACACATGCATGTAAGATGCACAACTCCCATGCCCAAAATTATCTTACTAATTACCCAATTCTAGACAAAATTCAAAATTGAGGATTAGGCTGTAGAATCTTACCTCTAGGATGAAGACCTAGTGAGTTTCCCTTCTTAGTCTTCCAAAATTTGAGCAAGAATTGAAGAACAATTATTGAGGAACACCTTCTCATTCTAGGGCACTCCCTCTCACTCTAAAATGTCAGATTTTAGCTCAAAAATGGCCCAGAGCATAAATTTAACGAAGTAGGGTCAGGTTTTAAAAAAAATAAAAATGAAGCTCCGAAACAGGTTCTGCGGTCGCATATGCGACCGCATAATGATTATGCGGTCCGCGAAATGACCGCGAAATTTGGGTGCCAAAACTGGAAAAGAACTGACCAGGTATGCGATCACTATGCGGCCCGCAGACCTGTTCTGCGGTTGCATAATGCACCGCAAAATGATTCTGCGGTCACATTGTGCACCGCAGAACCTCCCTCTGAAAAATCCCAAAGCGGGATATTGGACAAGAGTGCGGCCCGCGAAATGGTTATGCGGTCGCATAATGGGCCGCAAAAATGATATTAAAAATGGCCCAAAGGACTGCTCCACTTTGCGGCCATTCTGCGGTCGCAAAATGGACCGCATAAATGCCTACTTCTGCCCAACCTTTCCCTTCAACTCCCCAGTGCACTGTTCAATCCAAAAAGTTCGAACCGTTCTAATATTATTAACCTCTACGCCTACTTCGTCATCATGGAATTCAGGTTTTTAGAAATATTTTTACGGGGCCTTACATCTTGAGCTTCTGAAAGCTCTCCTCATACTCATCCGGCCACCTGAATGGAGCACCCTCTGGGTCAACCTGGTCAAAGGTGCTACTATGGACGAGAAACCACTACAAGAAAGTAGACATACGGCGACATTTTATAAATGTCGTATTAAGCTAGGGTTTAGGGATGAGGAAAGGGGAGAGATTGCTAGGGTTTCTAAGAGACTAACGCTAGACTTCTTTTCTGAAAGAAGAAGTTAGGCAGGTCCCATATTGTTTGTTTTCATTTAATAAATCTTAAAAACTACAAATGTAAGAAATTTCCTCCTTTTGTTTGTAAACGTCACTAAATACCTACTAATATAGCGACATTTGTATTAAAAGTCCTAATAATTTTGACATTTTTTATCAAATGTCATTAAAATTTACGACATTTATTAAGAAAACGTCAATAAATCTATTTTTTCCGACATTTATTATACATGTCATTAGCTAAATGTCATCGTAGGCCTACTTTCTTGTAGTGAACCTTCCAGAAGCGACGATAATATCCGGTCAAGCCGAGAAAACTCTGAATCTCAGTAGCTGAAGACGGTCTGGGCCAACTCTGAACCGCCTCTATCTTCTTTGGATCCACCTTAATCCCCTCACTGGATACCACGTTCCCCAAGAACGCCACCGAACTGAGCCAAAACTCACACTTAGAGAACTTGGCATAAAGCTTCTCCTCTCTCAACCTCTATAGTACAATCCTCAAATGTTGGGCATGCTCCTCCTGGCTACATGAGTACACCAAGATATCATCAATGAATACTATGACAAACGAATTAAGATATGGTTGAAATACACTTTTCATCAGATGCATGAATGCTGTTGGGGCGTTGGTCAGCCCCAAAGACATTACAAGGAACTCATAGTGACCATAGCGGGTCCTGAATGCCGTCTTCAGAATATCCGAATCTTGAATCTTCAACTGGTGATACCTAGACCTCAAATCAATCATAGAGAACACCCTCGCTCCCTCAAGCTGGTCAAATAGATCATCAATCCGTGGCAAAGGATACTTGTTCTTGATTGTAACTTTGTTCAACTACCTATAGTCGATGCACATCCGCATAGTATCATCCTTCTTCTTTACAAACAAAACTGGTTCACCCCAAGGCGACTGTCACGACCCGAAAATCCCACCCTCGGGGCCGTGATGGTGCCTAATATTTCACTTGCTAGGCAAGCCAACGTTAGAATAGTTTATCCATTTTCTTATATAGATCAAGTTAAATAATAATAAAGAAACCGAAATAACTGAAATAAATTCTGAGGTAAAGTGCGGAAAATCATAACAACTGAAATATCTAATACAACACTGAATCTGGTGTCACAAGCTACTAGAAGTTCTACAAATAGAGTCTGTAATAAATACAATTGTTTTGAATGAAATGAACAGTAAGAGAGGAAAGAGGAAGGGGACTTCAAGGTCTGTGGATGTCAGCAGATCTACCTCAAGTCTCCAAATGTGATAATCCGAGCTAGTGCACCTCACGTACAACTGGGACCAACACCAAAATATGCATAAGAAGTGCAGAGTATAGTATGAGTACAATCGACCCAATGTACTCCGTAAGTGTCGAGCATAACCTCGACGAGGTAGTGACGAGGCTATGACAGGACAGTCACATAATTAAACCTGTACCAACGCAGATAAATGTACCAAACAACAACAAAATAGAGATTTAATATGTACAGTTGGGAGGGGACATGCGAAAATGGGACAAGATACAATAACTACAACACGAATGACAACACAAGACAATCAAATAAATCATCAACCAATAAAGCATTGAGTAAAATACACCCCCAGTCCCAACTACTCTTCACGATCGCGAAGAAATATGCACCAAAAACCAGCAGAAGTCAAGAAAACTAGAATTTCTAAGTTCAAAAACACCGGTAGCCTATCCGAAACTCACCCGAGACGCTCGGGCTCCAAATCAAACATGCACACAAGTTCAAAAATATCATACTAACTCGTTCACGCGATCAAAATGCCAAAATAGCACCTAGAACTATGAATCAGACAAAAAATGAATGAAATTTTCAAAGAAACTTAAGAACATGAAACTTTTCAACTGGACGTCCGAATTATGTCAAATCAACTCCGTCTTGCACCAAATTTTGTAGACTAGTCATAAATACAGTAATGAACCTACACCAAGTTCCAGAACCCGAATCCGAACCTAGTAGAAATAAAGTCAAACTACGATCAAACTTGGAATTTCTATAAACCTTTAAACTTTTAGTTTTCAACAAATGGTGATAATTCGAGCTAGGAATTTCCGAATTCAATTCCGGGCATACGCCCAAGTCTCAAATCACGATACGGATCCACCAGGAATGTCAAAATACTAATCCAGGTCCATTTGCTTAAAACATTGACCGAAGTCATCTCAAATGAGTTTTAAGGCACGATTTCACATTTTAATCAAATTTTCATATAAAAACCTTCTAGAAAAAAGCAGGGACTGTGCACGCAAATTGAGAAAGACTAAACATAGCTAATCAAGGTTTTGAAACACAGAATTTAAGATTAAAACTATAAATGACCTATCAGGTCATCACAACAACATACTAGGCCTAATAAACCCCTTATCAAGAAGCTCCCGAAGCTGTTCTTTCAATTCCTTAAACTCTGTTGGTGATATACGATATGGAGGAATAGAAATGGGCTGAGTGCCCAGCACCAAGTTAATACCAACGTCGATATTCCTATCGGGTGGCATGCCCGACAGGTCTGTAGGAAACACATCCAAAAAGTCTCGCACTACCAGAACAAAATCAATAGTAGGAGTATCAACACCAACGTCCCTCATAAAGGCCAAATACGACAAACATCCCTTCCCAACCATCCGTTGGGCCTACAGATAAGAAATCACCCTACCGGGAATATAATCTAAAGAACCTCTCCACTCGGTCCTTGGTAATCCCAGCATCACCAACATCACGGTCTTAGCATAACAATCCAGAATAGCATGACATGGAGACAACCAATCCATACACAAAATCACGTCGAAATCAACCCTATTAAGCAATAAGAGATTAACTCTAGTCTCAAATTCCCCAATAGTCACTACACATAACCGATACACACGGTCCACAATAATAGTATTTCCCATCGGCATAGATACATGAACAAGTGAGACTAAGGACACACAGGGCATGTCTAAATAATGAGCAAAATATGATGATACATACTAATAAGTGGAACTAGGGTCAAATAATACAGAAGCATCCCTGTGACATATTGAGGCAATACCTGTGATCACTCTGTCTGAACCAATGGTCTCTGGCCGGGCAGGAATAACATATATTCCAGCCTAACAACCACCTGATCGACCTCTCCCTCTAGGGTAACCTTTAACTGTCTGAGCCCCACCCCGAGCTGCCTGCGCGGGTGGTGAAATGACAGGTGCAGAAGTCGTAGCTTGACCCCTCTCCTACACCGGACCTCCCAAGAGATGGGGACAACACCTCCTCATATGTCCAAGCTCCCCACACTCGTAGAAACCCCGTTCCATAAATGGTAGTGGTGACTGAATCGTTCCCCAAGAACCAGAATAATCGCTAGAAGAACCTGGTGCAGATGAACCCTAAACTGAAGGAGCACGAGATGAACTCTGTGCTGGGAGAGCACTGAGAGATGAATGACCCGGGCGAGCACTGAATGAACCATGGCTAGCTGATGCACCATGATGAACTGGACGAGCCATCTGAGCGGGCCTAAAAGGACGATCCTTGTTGTGGTAGGACTGTACCCAGAAGGAACATTGCTGAAGCCACCCGAACCGCGAGGCCTCTTGGCCTCCCTCTCCTCACGCTCTTGACTACGAACCAACTCTAGCCGCCGAGCAATATCAACCACCTCATCGAACCTAGCACATGATGCATTCTCCCGAGTCATAACAAAATACAACTGATAGCTGGGGCAATCAATGAACCTCCTAATCCTCTCTCTCTCTCTCTCTCTCTCTCTCTCTCTCTCTCTCTCTCTCTCTCACTCTCAGTAGGAACCAACCAGATCGCACGACGAGCCAACTTTGAAAATCTCATCTCATACTGGGTCATAGACATACCCTCCTGGCGTAGCTTCTTGAACTGGCTATGCAACTCCTCCCCGCAGGTCGGTGGCACAAACTTCTCCAAAAAGAGAACGAAGAACTCATGCCCTGAAAGTGGTGCAGCACCGACTGACCTGCTCCTCTCATAGGTCTCCCACCATATGAAGGCTGCCCACGTCAGCTGAAAAGTAGTAAATGAAACCCCACTAGTCTCCAGAATACCCTCCGTGCGAAGAATCCACTGGCACCTATGCAAGAAGTCCTGAGCATCCTCTGACTTAGCCCCACTGAATGATGGACGCTTGAGCCTCCCAAATCTCTCTAGTCTCTTATGCTCCTCATCACTCATAATGGGACCCACCTGGGCCTGAGCAACTGCCACCGGTTGGGCTGGTAGTATCCTCGATGTCTGAAGTCCCTGCACCACCTGCTCTGGAGTACGCGCGATGGGAGTCTGAGCAGCTCCCTCAGCCTGAGAAGTGGCTGGTGCGGCCTAAACTGAAATCGCCTGAGCAAGGCTAGTGCAAACAATCAATATCTGGACCAAAGCCTCCTGAAGGCCTAGAATCACAATGGGCACAACTGGTGCCTGAGTTGGCCCTACCGGCTCAACCACATCTGGAATCTGCTCCTGAGCTGGAGTAATTGGTGGGTCTATATGTGCTGCTCTAGTGGTTGTACGAGCTGCACCTCGGCCTCTATCGCAGCCCCGACCTCTCGTGGCCCTAGCTGGTGGTGCTAGTGGCCGTCCGCCTGATCTGACAACACGTGTCCTCACCTTCTATGAGAGAATAGAATAACAAAAGTTTAATTCTCGGAAGCAACAAGTTTGCATGACAAAAATACAAGAAAGTGAAATTTTCCTAAGGGTTCGACAGCCTCTCGAAGATAAGTACAGATATCTCCGTACCGATCTGCAAGACTCTACTAAACCTACTCATGACTCATGAGACCTATGTAAACTAGGCTCTGATACCAACTTGTCACGACCTAAAACTCCACATGTCGTGATGGCGCCTATCATAGAACTAGACAAGCCGACAATCCCAATAAAACTAGGCATTTTTATATTAAAAATAAGATAAAGCAACTTTAACAGTAATAACTCTCATAAATAGCTAATATAAACAATTGCGACTCGAATATAATTTTTCCAAAATTCGGGTGTCACTGAGTACATGAGCATCTATACAATAACTTGATTTGAAACACCGTCAATGGGGTAGAACAATATGTGTAAAACTAAGGGATAGAGGAGGAGAGTCAAGGTCTACGGACGCCAAAGCAACAACCTCGATGATCTCCGAACGGGTAGAAACTCCAAGATCAGCAACCACAGTACCCGGAAATACCTAGATTTGCATAAGAAGTGCATGGGGTAGCGTGAGTACAACCAACTCAATAAGTAACAAGTCTGACATTTGGGCTGAAAGCAGTGACGAGCTTAACCAATATAGTACAAATACAGAGTATAACAGTACAAAAATGACAGGAAATTGGACAATAATATCTCCAAGAAAACCCATAATCTATTCGTACACAGTACAGGAAATGTAGACATGCTTCCAGGTTTAACAGTTAAGTGCAACACAGATAAAATGAGGAATATGGCATCTCTATATCTATATATGGATAACGTATGTGATGCAACACAAGGAAAACCTCACGTACTCACACTCTCAGAGCACTCAATCTGACTGTCTCAATTCTCACTCGACACACTCAGTCACTCAGCACTGTACGGTGCCTGCTGTGGCGTGCAGCCCGATCCCATCAATAATAATAAAGCATATAAGGTCTGCTGCGGCGTGTAGCCCAATCCACATATAGCCATAAGGCTTGTTGCGGTATGCAACCCATAGCCATAAGGCTTGCTGCGGTGTGCAACCCGATCCACATATAGCCATAAGGCCTATTGCGGCGTGTAACCTGTTCCACATATCTCACTCATACACAGCTCTCGGGCCCCAACTCAGTCATCAATCTCTCCAGTCTCTCATCTCACAAATCGCATGCCAATTAGCCCAAAACAATGATACATAACATAACAATAATACTGACAGAGACTGAGTTATGATATGCAAATAATGGATGTGACTGAGTACAGAATTGCCATCTAAGTAAATAATTCAACAGCAGAAATGACCACAGTAGATCTCAATGGGATAAACATATAACCTAAAATGATTTCTAACATGAATTGGTAGCTCAATTACTCTAACACATAGAGATCACATGAATGGCTACAAGGTCTGAGACTACACAGTACCACAGAATTAACCGGATCACAATTTATACGGTGCACGCCTATACGCCCGTCACCCAGCATGTGCGTCACCTCAACACCAATCACATAAGATGTAATTCAGGAATTCGTACCCTCATAACTAAGTTTAGAAGCGTTACTTGCCTCAAATCATGTAAATCTCTACTCCAACAAGCCCTTGCCTCGTGAATCGGCCTCCGAACGCCTCAAATATGGCCACAAACAACTCGATACGATCAACACAAGCTATAAGAATCAATTCAATATGAAAATGCTAAGATCTTAATCAAAAGTCAAAAAGTCAACCCGAGGCTCACATCTTGGAATCCAACAAACGTTACAAAATTCGAACACCCATTCAACCACGAGTCCAACCATACCAAATTTATCAAATTCCGACACCAAATCATCACTCAAATCCCCAAATTTTACTCTCCAATCCCTATCCCAAAACTCCCAAAACTCCACCTTAAAAATACATAAACTAGGTGGGAAATTCAATGGGTAATCAATGATCAAAAGTGGCTTACCTCAAGAAATCACTCGAAACTCCTCTAAAAAATCATCTTAATCCGAGCTTGCAAAGTCAAAAAATGATTAAAATTCTCGGAACCCTTGAATTTAAACACTGCCTAGGTCCTTTCGCTTCTCTGGCAACAAACTCCACACCTACAAAATCACTTTTGCGATAAAAACTCTGCTTCCGCGAAATTCACTTAAGTCCATAAAATTCACACATGCGCTCCAAGATCTGCACCCGCGGAAGCGCTTCTGTGCCTAGTCGTCCGCTTCTGCGAAGCCAGGTTCATTTACCCATTCTCCGCATATGTGGGCTCGCAGATGTGAAAGATTCCTCGCACCTGCGACACACCCCAAGCCAACCCCAGCTCCGCTTCTGCGCCACTTCAGCCGCACCTGTGGTGTAGCACCTGCAGCTAATCCCCTCGCAGGTGTGATCACACCAGAAGGCAAAAATCTCAGCAATGCTTCAAGTCCAACTTTTGATCCGTTAACCATCTGGAATCCACCCGAGGCCCTCGGGACCTCAATTAAACATATCAACAAGTCCTAAAATACGATACAAATTTAGTCGAGGCCTCAAATCACATCAAACAACATCAAAAACATAAATCGCACCCCAATTCAAGCCTAATGAAAACTCATGAATTCCATCTTCTATAATCGATACCGAAACCTATCAAATCTGTAAGCCCCCGTAAAATTTCGTAAAGGAATTTAAGGTTTAGTGGTGCCGAGGTAGGCTTACATGTTTGAGGATTGTAGTACAGACTTTTTGGGTTGAAGAATGCACTGAGAGTTGATGGAAAAGTTTTGGCAAGAGAAGGCAATTATGCAGTCAAGTTTGCGACCACAGAACATGTTTTGAGCCCCATATACATCGCATAGTTGAGTAGAGTTGTTGAAGTTTGAAAGTTGTTTTGCGCCCATTATGAGGTTGTATAATTCATTTTGCAGCCGCATATGTGGTGTGCGGACCGCAGAACGGTCGCAGACCTGGCTAGTCTAGCCCAGATTTTTGAGGACCATTTCACGGTCCAGTTTGCGGATCACAGGCATGCTCTGCGGTGCATTCTGCGACCGCATAGTTGAGATTGGAGGGTCCATTTTCTGATTTTTATAACCCGACCCCATTTTGATAAATAACTTTTGGGGCTTATTTTTGGGCGATTATCTGATGGTTTTAGAGAGAGGTAAGAGCATTTTAGAGTGAGAAGGAGGAAACCTAACATTCTAAACATCCAATCTTGCTCAAGCCTTGAAATTCAATAAGAAACCTCACAAGTTCTTCATCTAAGAGATTGGGATTGCTAGGATTTTCGGAACGTTGTAATAATTTAAGAAAATCTCAAAGCGAGGTATGTTGGCTAAAATTTCTCTCTTAGAATCGAATTCCATAATGTTTTCGTAAGTTTCAAATATGGTTGGCTCAAGTTCCTAATTCCTATATTGCGGGTTATTCCTTATAAAGTTGACTATTCCGAATGAGCCTTATGTCAAGAGATATATGTTCAAAGTGTGTGTTGCGTATTAAAATGTTATGGCTTTGAGTTGTGTTTCAAAAGAAAGCTAGTATGCCAAATTATGTGAGAAAAACTCGATATGCTTAAGACTCTTAATTTCTCATATGAGTACCTAAGGTCTTGATTGAAAATGTCTTGTTGTTGATAATCTATAAAGATACTTAAAAATGAAATAAGTGAATTGGGAATATAGAGTGTGGCCAACGTGCCAAGAATGAGAATTATACTTGTGGCTAGTAGTGCCAAAGAAATTAGATGATGTGAGATAGGTTAAGAAATAAGCCTTGATTCAACTGTTTTAAAATGACTTCGAAAATAGAATTACCTAAAAACTTATACACTTAATTCGTGCCCATATGTGGTTGTTTTAACTAATTCTATGCTTTGCAAGAATTTTCAATATGTTTTGCGTTCTTACAAATTCGTGAGTGGGAATTGTGTATTTCCATTTTTGAGGAAAAGTATTTCAAAAATAAATGATGTACTACTTATTTATGATTTTAACTTGCGCTTCGATTACCAATTATTTTATTCCATTTCTTGAAGAGAAATCTATTGTGTTTAAAGCCTTCATTTCTAACGAACTTGCTGTTGTGATTTTCGGAATATTATATATGTTGATATTGATAATGATTATCAATGAAAGGAAAGATATGAAAGTGTGGAATATAAAATACGGCCACCGTGCCTTGAATAAAAAATCTTGTGAATGGCCAAAAGAGCCAAGAAAATATTATTGTTGTAATTTGTTGAGAATACTAGTGAATATTTATACAATGTGAAAGATGATGAGGTAAATATATTTGTGCTTTTGTTTCCCTTGTGTGCAAACCAAAAATATTTTTGGGAGTATCATTGGTAAACCGAGGAAGGGTGGGTCATAAGGCCCATACCCGAAAGTACACGTGCTGGTATAGGAGTGGATTGTGATTATTCCCCTTACTTGGAATGAGATTATTCCCCTTAATTGGGATGAGATTGAAAATAGCTGTGAATTGGAAAAGTCAACCCACACAGTATATGTGAGAACGCGACCAAGCTGATCGGGTGGAGATCGGATGCCATGTTGCACACATGGTGGTACTACTCTTGGTAACACCTTTCTTACGCACCATATGTCAAACCACATTGTTCGTGGGGAGATGTCATAGCCGATCAGGCGTAATCGAATTTCGTGCTAAAAATACGGTGGTATGTCGGTGCTAATAATCTCCCAACCAAAATATATATTATTTTCGTATTTTAAAAATTAGTATGTTTTAATTGGGCATTTGGATATTGTTGATTGTGACTTGTTGTTTCTATGGGTTTTCCCTTTCTTATATTGGCATTCTATTTTGAAAGAGGACGGTTAGCTTTACATGCTAGTACTATTCCATATGTACTAACGTCCCTTTTACTAGGGGCTCTGCATCTTCAATGGATAGGTGGTTCATCAGCGGGCAACTTTGGTCCTCGTTAGCAGTTAGTCCCTATTCAGCAGGTTTTGGTGAGCCCTACTCTATTCCAGGCTTGATATCATTTGATGTTGTACTTTGTGTTTTGAGGTATAGCCGGGGCCGTGTTGCCGGCATTTTCATATTACTCTTCTGTTGTATTTAGAGGCTCCGTTGACAGGTTGTGGGTGGTGTTTGATGTTGGGAATTGAACTAGAAGTGTTGGTATTTGGCAAACATATTTTTCATTATAACTATAAACTTGTAATATTTTGGAAATTAAGAATGAAGCGGCTAATGAAAATAAAATGGGAGTTGCTAATGAAATCTTTTCCATGTTTGATTAATGGAGTGCATCTCCTCTTTATTCATGGATGAGTTTGGGTAGAAGAAAATCTAACAGGCTTGCTTGGTCGGGTTCACTCGGTTGAGCGCCGGTCGCGCTACCCGAGTTTAGGGCGTGACAAAATCAACTCCGATATTGACCTCAAAATTTGCACACAAGTCGTGAATGATACAACAGACTTATTCCAACTTTCGAAACTAAAATCCGAGCTCGGTAATCACAAAGTCAACTCTCGGTCAAACTTCTCAACTCTCCAAACTTTCATTTTTCTAATTTTTGCCATTTCAAGCCAAAATCACCTACGAACTTTCAAATAACTATCCGGACACACTCCTAAGTTCAAAATAACCCTACGGAGCTATCAAAACCATCAAAACTCCATTCCTGAGCTATTTACACATAAGTCAACATTGAGTCAACTCTTTCACCTTAGGCTTCCAAACTTGAGACTAAGTGTCCCAATTCATTTTAAAACATCCCCGGAACCAAACCAACCACCCCGACATGTCACATAATAATAATTGAGCATAGAATATGCAGTAAATGGGAAAACAAGGCTATAACACTCAAAACAGCCGACCGATTCCTTACACAAACTTCTCTTTCTTTCTTCAAATTTATCTTCCTTCTACTTCTCTCATTTTATTATCTTCTATGTTGCTATATTCTCTCTGTAAATTTCTGTTCCTCTAAAATGGTCCTCCTCCAATGTTTTTCGGTGAGTTCTCTTTCATTTTAGGTTTTTTTTTTCCTTTTTTCTTATCAGGTCTTTTTTCTTTTCGAAATTTGATGGGTTTCTCTATCGAGATGGTTAGAACGAATAATGCTACAGAGAGTCCTCTTTCTTTTTGTGTTGATAATTTAATTTAAAGGTATTTTTCTTAACTGATGCTTAATATGAATATTGAGTTTTATTTTTGCATTAATTTATTTTCATATTATTTTTTGGATGTTTCCTTGTCTATGTAATATCACTGTGTTTGCTCTCTTTTCTTTATTTATTAAATGAACATGTACGATTTTACGAAATTTTGCTTAGATAAGAAAAAAACTGAACTTTTCTTTTTGAATCAGAAAAACCTGGAGTCCTGATTTAGTTTTGGTTAATATGACTTTCTTGCAAATGTTTTGTTAATGTATTTGACCAAGGTAGGATTATCATTCAATTTTGTCTTTGTTCTTCCAAATACTAAGGCTGCTTTTTAGATTTCCTAAACTGTTAGGAGAAGTAGATAGATGGTAATGAGAGTTTAGAGGTTACTGAATATTAGTTGGCTGGCTTTATATATCCTTGAAATTCTAGACTCTGAACATGCCCTATTGTAACTTTATTTTTATGTCAAGAGCTGTCAAAAGGCACAGAAGGTCATAAGAAGTAGTAATATTCATGAATGTGCTTTGCTCTGATTTGGTTTAGAAAACTGGATCCTAAACCTTCTCTTTCTCAGCTAGCAACTTAGGCGACGTCAATAAAGAAAACATTTCTACATTTACTCGTGATGGTGATTAATTCTTACTATAAAGAATCAAATAAGAAATTAAAGAATAGTTTAAAAGATGGAATTTAGGTAAATTCATTAACTCCGTTAGATTATTCGTAGCTCTATCTCAAAAAGAAAGGTGATGTTCAGAGAAGTGGAGTAAGTACCTCCTACTTTTATAGCTTTTATAGATTAGAGAGCACTGTGTTATCCAGTATCACTATAGAAATTAATTAAGTGACATTGTTCTTTCTTGAAAGTGTGCTGGAATTCTGGATTGTTCAGTCATCTGGATGTATACATGTTTGGTATAAGTGATTTATATTTAGTTTTATCCTCATTGTTTACCTTTAATTGGAAGATCAAGAAGACAAATAAAATTCTTAATTTGATTAGTTATTCATGGATTATTGTTCCTAAACTGTCATGACCCAAAATCCCACCTAAGGTATCGTGATGACACTTAGTTTTTAAGACTAGATAAGCCGATTATAATAACAATTCAAGCCATTTTTTTTATACAAGTGTCAACACTAACAACGAAAATATTCACACAACCTTCCAAGACTGGAAATAGTGAGTCACGAACTCTAATTGAATACATGGAATGATCCCGAGGACCGAATATACAATACTGTTCGAGTAAGAAATTAACATTACAATAAAAATGGAAAGACTCCAAGGGACTGCGACGACCAAGCAGCTCTACCTTGAATCCTTGCGATCGTACTCTATTTTGTCCGAGTCCGATATCTCCAATACCTGGCTCTGCACAAAAATGTGCAGAAGTATAGTATGAGTACACCACAGTTGGTACACAGTAAGTATCAAGACTAACCTCAGTGGAGTAGTAATGAGGTACAATCAAGACACTCACTAGTCTATTAACCTGTGCAATATAGTATACAAAAATAATAGGAAATAAATAACAATAATAGCAACACCAATCAACTAGTGATTTAAAAAGCAAGGCAGCAAGAACACCATAAATATTGCTCAAATGAATAATAGACACAAGTACAACCAATTAATCAAGTCCTTCAAAATATACATCTTTTATCTATAAATGTTTCAAATAAAAATCTTTAGAATGTGATCCATACAGTTAAAAATATATCCCGAATATACTTCCTTCAATTAAATACCTCACGAATATAATTCTTTCAAGTAAATATCTTTCAAATATAATTCTTTCAAGTAAATATATTTCAAATATAATTCTTTCAAGTAAATATCTTTCAAATATAATTTTTTTCAAGTAAATATCTTTCAAATATAATTTTTCAAGTAAATATCTTTCAAATAAAAGTCACCATGTGACACCTCATTTAACTTTCCTGTTGTTAGAAATATATTCAACATATCACATCAATTGGCACGACAATACCTTCGTGCACTTGCCTCATTCTCACCCAATATATATACATGCAGATCAAATCAATTGACACGGCAACACCCTTCGTGCACTTATCTCTTTCTCTCCGTGCATACACATAACAATACCAATTAAGTAGAAGAAATGCCAACAGCAATAAAAGAAATAAAGTGGGAGGCACACAGGAAGCAACAACGATTACAAGTCACATAGAAAATATAGGTGCACAATAACATCTCAAGATAAAGGCATGAATGTATACACAACGAAAAGATATCACAATACAATATATGTCTCTTGTCCTCACCTGCACGGCAATACCCTTCATGCCATGAACATATGATAATATAAAATAATGACACGGCATCACCCTTCATACTTTTACTCTCATCCTCACGTGATAATATAAATGAAATGGCACGGCATCATCCTTCGTACTTCTTTACACTCTCAAATGGCACGGCATCACCCTTCGTGCTTTACACTCTCAATGGCACGACATCACCCTTCGTGCTTTACACTCTCAATGGCATGGCATCACCCTTCGTGCTTTGCACTCTCCCTCACATAATAATGTATATGAAATGGCACGGCATCACCCTTCGTACTTTACACTCTTCCTTACCAAGCACATGTATATCATTAACAAGCAAGGTAGGAAGCATAGATAATATCAAGGAGAGTGTTTAAACGACAACACCATACAACAATTCATATCACAATTTGTCCAATGACCACAACCAATTCCAAAGATATATCAAAATCAATAAATTTCTCAACAAATATCCCAAGGCTCCGCACAACATATATAAAATCTCAAAACAACAACAGAGATGAAAAAATAACTCAGCATAGGACAACGCCTTCTTTAATCTAATTTTTAATAAATATAAATTAATGCCTCATTTTAAACTTATTTAATAATTATTTGCAGATAAGGATTCCAAGAAAAATATTAAATCAACAAACACACGGAATTCACATAAAAATCTAAGTGTCAATAACACTAAATTATCATATAAAAATATAAATTGGACAAACAAGGAATGGGGCATGACCATTCAAGGATTTACTAAGTTCCAACAATTTTCCAATTTAATACATAAGAGCATCTACGAATTTCAACTAATAATATTTGCACATATAAACTAAGTACATACTCGTCACCTCGCGTACACGGCTTTCACATTACACAAATGACACATACAACTCAATGCTTAAGGGGTAATTCTCCCACTCAAGGTTAGGCAAGATACTTACCTTTTTGAAGTTATGTCGTTATTCCAAAATAGTCGTCTTGCTTGAATTAATCCTATGGATAGCTCAAATCTATCCAAATTAATTCAATTCAGTCAATACTAATTACAGGGATTAATTCCATATGAAAATACTAATTTTCCAACAAAATCCAAAATTTAACTCAAAAATTACCCCTGGGGCCCACATCTCGGAATCTGACGAAACTCACAAAATCCGACAACCCATTCCGATACGAGTTCAACCATACCAATTTTATCAAATTCCGATAACAACTCGACCTCCAAATCTTAAATTTTCGTTCTTGAAAAATTTTCCAATAATCTTGTTTTTCTTTCATTTAAATCCGAATTAAATGATGAATATAACCATGGATTTATGAAACATAATCACTTTCGGATATAGGACGCTTACCCAAGTCAAAGTCGTGAAGAACTCCTCCAAAATCACCCAAAAATCGAGCTCCAAAATCTCAATCGAAAATGGCAAAGTGACATGATTTTTTGGTCCTTATGTTTCTGCCCAGTTTCGCACCCGCTGGCAAATTTGTCGCGCCTGTGAGCTCACTTCTGCGAGCACTGTTCACGCTTTTGCATTGCTTCCACTTATACAAGCACTGTTCATGCACCTGCGGTGTCGCAGGTGCGAAATTTTTTTCGCTTCTGCGAGAAAACCAGCAAGCTGCCATCTTTGCTTCTGCGTTTTTACTTGCGTTTCTGCAATCTCGCAGGTGCACAGAAATATCCGCTTCTGCGAGTTCAAGCCAGCCTCTGCTCAGCTCCCTTTCCAGTCACTTCTGCGACGATTTTCTTTCTTCTGCGATGAAACTTTCGCAGAAGCGAAAGCATCAGCTGCTGCCCAGAAATTTCAGCAGCTTTTCTTCAAGTCCGAATTGATCCGTTAACCTTCCAAAATCCACCCGAGACCCTCGTGACCTTAACCAAATATACCAACATGTCCCAAAATACAATACGAACTTAATCGAGGTTTAAAACTACGCCAAACAATGCCGAAATTACGAATCGCGCATTGAATCGAATTATGCATTTTCAAATCTTTCAACTTCTATATTTTGCGCCGAAACGTATCAAATCAATTCCGATTGACCTCAAATTTTGTACACAAGTCATAAATGAATAACGGATTTATGGAAATTTTCAGAACTAGATTCCGACTCCGATATCAAAAAGTCAACTCCCCGGTCAAACTTCCCAAAAATTCAACTTTCGCCATTTCAAGAAAATTTTACTACGGACTTCCAAAAAACTTTTTGGACACGCTCCTAAGTCCAAAATCATCATACGGAGCTATTGGAATTATCAAAATTTCATTCCGGGGTCGTTTGCTAAAAAATCAACTCTCCGATCAACTCTTTCCATTTAAATTTCAAAAATGAGAATTGTTCTTTAAATTAAATTTTAAATCTTCCGAAAATCAAATTTGACAACACATGCAGGTCATAATACATATTACGAAGCTGTTCAGGACCTTAAGTCACTGAACGGGGCATTAATTTCTAAAACGACAAGTCGGGCGGTTACATAAACTATCTCTGAAGAGATCCTATGATCTAATGTATTCCTTTCTATATTTTGAATTTCATACGGCTAATTTTAGCATTAACATACATAATTAATTAAAGCTCCAGTAAGGGGACATATTTAGGAACCCACTAGCAGTTAGTACTGTGTTCTCTGCTCATTTTTGCTGCAGATATGTTATTTGAAAATTCCATGTGTTTAAGATTTACGAATGTTCTATCAATATATGTATGTGTTATATTGCAGGACAAGATGTGGAACAATTATGGTTTGTTCCACTTCTCTTGTTTGCTCTGTTATCCTCTAACAAATTAGAGCAGAATAATATTTTATACCTTTCATATTGGTTCATGTTCTTTTCCTTTTATAAGGGAGTTTCTATCTTCTCTTATTTTTTTTTTTATGGTTGTTTACCTTGTATTCAATTTTATTGGGGATTGATGTGGTATGAGCTGTTTAACTATTTATATTAAGGTGTTCATAAAAATTAATTTATTAAATGTTTGTTGTGTTTACAGTTTAGAATGTAATGTTTTTGGAGCACTTCTTTTATAGACACACAAGAAGACGAAAATCTATATTAACATATTCGGAGCACTTCTTTTATAGTAACACTTTTTGGACTACTTTTATTAAATGTTTGTTGCTTGGTATAGATGGAGATGCTGTACATTAGAATAGTATTTTATCCTATAAAATTAGCATACTGGGGTAAATGAATAGATTTATAGCTAGTTTGGCCAAGCTGCAAAAATTATTTTATTTTGAAAAGTGTTTTTTTTCAAAAGTACTTTTGGTAAGAAATAGTTTGTGTTTGGCTAATTAATTTGAAAAGCACTTCTGAGCAACAATTAGTATTTGGCCAAACTTTTAAAAACTGCTTCTAGGTATATTTTTCTCAAAAGTGATTTTCAAAAAAGTACTTTTGGAGAGAAGCTACTTTTTTCTGTTTCTCCAAAACTGTTTCTGCTTCTCTTCAAAAGCACTTTTTTCATTCCAAAAGCTTGGCCAAACACCTCAATTTTTGGAAAAAGCACTTTTGGCCCCAAAAAAGCTTGGCCAAACAGGCTATTATAGATAATAAAATATTAATAGTAATTCTACGGGGGATTTGCAGCCGTACTCTATATTTGTGCCACCTTTTAACATGTACCCTATTTTTAAAAATTATTGCTTTGATAGCCAGCTGACAAAAAATCCACAATAATATGACAATTACACCACTGACAAAAGATATAAAACCTGCATCACGCATTAATCGCGTGATCTGCAACCTCATTCGTGAAAAAAGATCTCCTCCTTTCCTCTTAGCAGCTTTATCAAAAAATTAAAAACTTATCTAGATTCATCTTCAGAATCACACTTGCATGAAGTTGTTTCACGTTGAAGCTAAAATTTCATGCTAATATAGCATGAAGTTGTTTCTCATTGAAGCTAAAACATCATGCTAATGCATGCTGAAATTATTTATCTTGCAGTCTACAGTTTTGTCATGAGTTTTATCCGAAACTTTAGTCTAATATGCTGAAGTTATTTAGTTCATTTGCTAAAATATCAGACTAAACATGCTTAAATTTTTTAGTTTATTTGCTAAAACTTCAGACTAAACATGCTTAAGTTTTTTAGTTCATTTGCTAAAATTTCAGACTAAACATGCTTAAGTTTTTTAGTTCATTTGCTAAAACTTCAGACTAAACATGCTTAAGTTTTTGTCTTATAGTATGTAATTTTCTAATGAGTTTTTGCTAATGCATGCTGAAGTTATTTAGTTCATTTGCTAAAATTTCAGACTAAACATGCTTAAGTTTTTTTAGTTCATTTGCTAAAATTTCAGACTAAACATGCTTAAGTTTTTATCTTGCAGTGTGTAATTTTCTAAAGAGTTTTTGCTAATGCATGCTGAAATTATTTAGTTTATTTGCTAAAACTTCATGCCAAAACATGCTGAAGTTTTGTAACGCAGTCTACAGTTTTGTCCTGAGTTTTATCCGAAACTTCAGTCTAAACAAGCTGAAGTTTTTTTTAGTTCATTTGCTAAAATTTCAGCCTAAACATGCTTAAGTTTTTGTCCTGCAGTTTGTCAATAGTCTTTTATTAAAGAAGAAAAAAATTATCTTTTTAAAACGCTTTTAATAGGGTACAGATGCAAACGGAAAAAAAAAAACGGGTATAAGTTAAAAAGGGGCGACCAAATAAGGCGCCCCATACAATTTTTACAAATTCTACATCAAACTGTTGGGCCCGTGCTTTATGCCCGAGCATCCCAATTCTAGTTTAGTATAAATTCATAAAGCTAATTTTAACTAATTAAGAATTTATGCATAGATAATTGATTGATTGATATTAATTTTGTTTTTTTTTTGGATAGAAATATGAAATTTTCATTCATTAGCTAATTCTATTATATAAAGCTAGAGTCCCATTGGGCTCATTAGTAGATACATCCACCGTGTTATTTTCATTTGGATTATAAGTTACAAAAGGATTCCCAAGTTCATCCAAGCTAGTAAGTATATTATTAGATACAAGCCTAGGTTCAGTAGAGCCAATTTTGTCGTCATGGACTATTTTCAAAAAGGCATCCGACGGTTGCTCCTAAAGAGATAGAGGGCTGTTGTTTGCTTGCTTGGATCCTTGGGTGGCCAAAAAGTGAGCAACCTTGTTTCCTTCTCTGAAGTTATGCCGGATCGGTGGATTCTCCAGTTTCTTCAGTAGTGACCTGCACTCAGTAACCAAGTTAGAATACATCGAACAAGTATCTCTATCAAGCAGGCGAATGATATCCGTAGCATCGGTTTTAATTTTTAAGCTTAATTTTTTTTTCACAGGCTAATTGTAGCCCAGTCTTGAGAGCTAGTAGCTCCATGTAAGTAGGGGTATAGGCAACGGCTGAGGTGCAAAAGCCCAAAATCCATTCCCCATGATTATTTTTAAAAATTCCGCTGATGCCCCCTTTCTTATACTTACCCTTGAAGGCACCATTAATGTTGAGCTTAAGGAAAAATGTTTCGGGCGGGAGCCACTTTAATGTGATGGTTGTAGTAGGAGGGATGTAACTAGGAGAGTTTGTACAATATTTAAACTCTTTGCAGCGCATGATAACCATATCTAGAGACAGTTGGCTGCATAAATTGTTAAATGAGTTGTTATTTCTATTGAGCCAAAGATGCCAAATAGCAAAGGGAAGAATTATTCCCATGGGGTACCTAAGTGATCCGATGCTATGTTTGTGTCTTTTAATAAGGTGAGCCAATGCTCAGAAGTTTGATTAAGGGGAAGAAAGTTTAGGTGCGCATTACTCCAAAATTTCATGGCTATAGGACATTCGAAGAAAACGTGGGTAATTGTCTCCTCTGCCCCTTTGCATATTGAGCAAGTAATATCAATATTAAAGCCAATGTGATGGAGATAATAATTTGTAGGAAGCCAGTTATGGGAGAATTTTCAAAGAAGGTATTTAATCTTATGGAGAGTTTTTAGCTTCCAAATCCAATAGAACTTATAGTTAGTAGGTGTTGGAGCAGAGAGAAGTTTATAGGTAGAGCTCGTAGAATATATACCGTTTGGGGTATGGGCCCAAGTTGGGATGTCTCTAGTATTGTTGGTAGTGGCGTAGTTAATGAAAAAAATTTTGTTCCTTATATCCGGAGGAAGAACAAAGGACAATTTGGAGAGGTCCCAATTGTCAGAAATCCAAAGATCTTTGACTTTGTGGGTTTGGTCAGATTAGTTCAGCTGCCCTTGGATAAGAGTATTTAAAGGTGGGAGACCAGGCATCTATGCGGAGAACCAGCAACTTATGTTTCCTGGACCAATTATCCATTCCAGACCCTTACTACAGATTTTCTAGCCTATCAGAATGTTATTCCAAATGAAAGAGTAGGAGGTGGGTTTCTCTTATGGCTGTATTTGTTAATTAGTGTGTGGGCCCATATAGAACCTGGGTTGGTGAAGAGTCTCCCAGAAAGACTGGCATGCGAGACTACGTTTTTTTCAGCTGCTTTCCTAATTCCCAGGCCCCAAGCGTGCCTAGGCTGAGTGACATTGGACCATTTGATGTAGTGAATTTTCTTTTTCAGAGTGGTGGTGCCCCAGATAAAATCTTTTTGAATTTTTTCAGTTTGCTTGAGTGTGGAGGAGGGAAGTATGAGGTATTGCATTGCATGATTTGGGATAGAGTTGAGAGTTGATCTAGCTAGGGTTGTTCTCCCTGCGATTGAAAGAAATTTTATTTTTCAACTGGCAAGCTTAGAGCTCTTATTGTCAATGACGTAGCGTAAGTCAGAGGCCCTACGTTTATATGTGAGAATAGGGAATCCCAAGTATTTACCAAAACTATCACTAATTTTAATGTTAAGAATATTTGCGAGGTGAGTTTTGGTTTGAGTGTCACAGTTTCGGGAGAAGATGATTTTTGATTTGGTATTATTGATTTTATGTCCTGAAATTTGAGAGAAGAAAAGAAGGTTACGCTTTATTGTGTGGATTGACTTTAAGTTGGTATTACCTGAAAGAGTTAAGTCATCCGCATAGAATATATGCGAGAGTGATGGACCAGTGGGGTTGAGCTTGATTGGATCCTAGAGTCCAATATTAACCTCATGGTTAATATATTTGGATAGTAATTCCATACAAAGAGTAAAAAGGTATGGTGACATTGGGTCGCCTTGTCGTATACCTCTTGATGGATGAAAAAACTTTGTTTTGGACCCGTTAACCAAGATAGCAATTCTAGATGTAGTGATGCAACTCATAATAAGCTTTGTGATTCGTGGGGAAGATTTAAAGAAGAGTATGGCACGGTAAATGAAAGACCATTCAAGCCTGTCGAAAGCCTTTTCCAGGTCGATTTTTAGTAGGACCTTCCCTTGGCAACCCTTAATTTTTTGAAAATGGTTAATGATCTCTTGAATAATAATGACGTTATCACTAGTTCTTCTACCTTTGAGAAAACTAGATTGGTAAGGGCCAATCAGTCTATCAAGGTAGGGCTTGATTCTGTTAACAATAATTTTAGTAATAACCTTGTAAATAGTGTTACAAAGTCCTATAGGGAGAAAATTATTGATATTGTTCGCATAGTGAAATTTTGGGATGAGACAGATATAGGTAGAGTTTAGGGCTTCAGGAATTAAGCGATTCTTGAAAATATTATAGCAAAAGGTTAAGACAAAATTTCTAACTACATGCCAATATATTTGGTAAAAAAAGGGGGTGGATTCCATCAGGGCCCGGGGCTTTAAATGGTTTAAAGAAAAATATAGTACGGGTAACTTCAAAATCTTTTAACGAGCAGTCCAGTTCAGAAAGATCTATATTTTCGAAGTTAGTTTGTGAATTATGGATATTTTCCAGGAGTGTTTCTATATGGTCAGTTTGAAAAGCATTTTGGAAATATTGAGCAGTGTGATTAAGGATTTGTGCTGGATCATTGATCTAATTACCATCACTATCTTTGAAAAAGGAAATACTATTCTTTCTTCTATAATTTACAATACTTAGGTGGAAGAATTTTGTATTTGCGTCCCTATCGTTGAGCCAATTTAAACAGGAACAAATTTTCCAATAATCTTCCTCTATTTTCAAGATGTTGCTATAATAAGATATAAGATCATTTTCTAGAAGGTGTAGAAAATGGCTAGTGGGATAATTTGGGGAGGATTGGATACCTTGGAGTCTCGCAAGGATTCTATTTTTTTTCCTATTAGTATTGCCAAAGGTGACCTTTGCCAGTGCATAACCTTATGTTGGAAATAGTCAGTGGCTTCAAGAAGTTGTCTCTCATGCCAAGAGTCTTTGACAATGGTTTCAAATTCATTGTGATAATACCAAAAGGTTTCAAGCCTAAAGCGTTTCCTACTAAGGGGAGGGGCAAACCTTTTGAATTGGAGAAGTAGAGGCGTATGGTCTGAGTGAATTCGAGGTAAATGAGTGATAGATGCATCATGATATTGGTTGAGCCACAAGGTGTTAGCAAGACATATGTCTAGTCGTTCTAGGATTAGACCATTGGAGTTTATTCTATGGTTAGTCCAGGTATATTTTGCACCTTTAAAGCCTAGGTCTATTAAATTGCAATAATTCACACATGACCAAAAGTGTGTGGAGCATTGAGTATTAATAGGTCTACAACCGTATTTCGTTTTGGGAGAGTATTTCATTAAAATCCCCTACTACTAGCCAATGTCCTTGATAAGTGTCCGCTATGGCATAAAGGCTATTCCAAAAATTACTACGCAGATTAAGAGAAGTACTGCCGTATAAAATACTAATAAGACTAGGGGTTTGGATAGGAGATACCTGAAGCATTGCATGGATTTTCTGGTGGGATCTTCTTACGAGATTCAGTGTAACTAAATTCCCAAACAAAAGGATAACTATTCCTCCAGCAAGGCCTATGGCTGGAACCTCCAGCATATCAGAGAAATGAAACTCATCACGGAGAAAGGTATGATCAGTCATTTTTGTTTCCAACAATGCAACCATGGCAGGGTTATGAGTATTAAGCAATTCCCTAAAATTTCTTTTAAACTCATTATTGTTGCACCTCTAATGTTCCAAACTACAAGACTCATTGATCTATTCATTAGGAGATGATTGTTGTTGAGATTGTTGTTCCCTAGTCCCTCATGTAGGAGTTTGAGTGAATTTCCTCAGAGATGGGCTCAGTACTACTGCAAAGTTTCTTGTCGCTTCTAGGATTGGAGGGCGGATGTCGATGGAGCATTTGTAAAGGGCTACTGGACACTTGAGTATGTACTTCCTGTCCTCCGTATCTTAGAATAGCATGAGAGATGATTCTCTGATGCTTGAAATTTCAGTGAACAATCTCCTGACCTGTGGAGTGATTATTTCCTCTAGCATCTCTTCTAGTATCTCTTGGATCTCTTGTTCTTACTCGTTGGGAGGGTGTTGTTGGTTGTGGATATCCAGTGGGATCGGATTGTGTTGTGGGATTGACTGCCATGGGTAAAAAGTAGGATGGTCCGTCACTTGATTGACCAGAGTGAAGAAGGGGAGTTGATATAGTAACTCTATGTTGTTGGGGGGAGGGGGGGGGTTGAAGTGTTGCATGAGGTTCCAGTGTGCTTGCATGTTGTGGAATAGGGTAGGATCTAGAGCTGGGGCTAATGGATCTAGAACGTTGGCTAGCCACATGTGATTTATGTAATTCCCCATTGCTAGGGCCATTCCTTCCGATATCAGTCGTGCTAGGAAGTTCGGATTCTGTAGAACAATCCATTCTTCCTGACCATTGATGATCATCGGGAAGAAGGCTGCATGGCCTTGTAACCCCTGTTCTATCCAAGTTTGTGGATCTTGGTTGGGAATCGGGGGTGGCGATACAAAGGTTGGAGGGTGGAAGGGAATCTGTGGTGGAAAAGGTGGGAAGTGCGCTATTGTTTTCCTTAGCAAGAATTGTGAAAATATTTTGGCTCTGTTGAGGATGGTCTGGACGTTCATTATTTTTCAAGGGGGAAGATATAAATGGTATGGTTGAGTGCATATTTGGTGTTAATGATTGCAAATCTAAAAGGGAAGATTTTGCATGCATGGGAGAAGGGGAAGATCGAGGAAGGGGATTATCGGTGATTGGAGGGAGTGTTGTAATTGACACTTGGTTAATGTCTTTTGCCAAGTGTTGTTGTAATTTTTGGGCTTTAGAAGGAGAGATAGTATGCGTGTTGGCCCTATAGGTAGGGTGATTAGTTGGCACTGAGTTGGCAAGTAGATTAAGGTTTGAGTAGTTGCATGAGTTTGGGTTGCCACGTGTATCTTCTTGAGTGACTGCTCTTGTGAGGGCTAGGGAGTGCTTAGGAGTTATCGAAAGGGAGGCGTATGCAACATGTTTGTCACTGACAGAATTCGTTTATTTTTCTGCTGTGATGGAAGTAGATTCCTGAATTAACAGAGAATCAAATATATTAGAAGTGGGTATTAACTCATCTTTCTTAACATTAGGAAGAGGGATTGCATTAATATTGTTAGGGCCCATATTGTCAGAGTTATTAAAGAGAATAGGGTTATTAATAGCTTTGTAAGTTAATTTCTGGGTGTTGAGATACTTACTCGACACTGCGTCATAGATTTTAACATCGATACTAGCACCTAGTTGTGAATTAATTGCTAGGGAATTTCTGTATTATTTTTCTGTCGATTTCTCTTTTCCTTGGTTCCTCCGCCTGTTGAAGGTGACTGCTTTCCATGGATCTTCTGGTGGAGGTTGTCGGATGCTCCTTTTTTTTGTCAAGATCCTGTAAATCGTTGTTGTAATCCATCGTTATCTCTGTATTTTTTGGTGCTTGAAGACATGTGTTAGCTGTGTGCCCAAGGTGGCCACAATTTTTTGCATAGGAAGTTATTCCCTTCATAAACAAGTTGTTGTAAGTGTGTGCCTATTAGGATGCATGTTTGAACTGGTCTATCTAATGGCAATTCAATACAGAGACGCGCGTATCTTCCTCTGAGGGTAGCGCTGGTGCATGTGTCAATCTTGAGAATCTTTCCAATTGAGTTGCCAATTTTTTTTAGTATATGCCATCATAGAATTTTGTAGGGAGTTGTGGCAGTCGAACCCAGACTGTCATGTGAATCTGTTTGGTTTTTTTTGCCACAAAATTTGGTTCCCACTGTCGCACTGAAAGAAAGTAGCCATTAATGAACCATGGGCCATTCTGAAGAGCTTGTATCATATTTTCATCCTTAGTGAACTTGATAATGAAGTAGTCATGGCCAGATCAATTAGATGAAAAGTTTCAGTGGGTTTCCAAAGCTTAGAGGTTTTTTCTCTTAGGTTATTGATGTTGGATTCAGAGGCGGATCCAGAATTTAAATCTTATGGGTTCAGTTTTAAGATTTTTAGCATTGAACCCATTATATTTTTAAAGTTATGGGTTAATATCTACTATTTTTACAATTTTAATAAATTTTTACATATAAATTTTTACTCCGCATCAAAAGTTATGGGTTCAGTTGAACCCGTAGCCACTAAGCTACATCCGCCTATGGTTGGATTCTTTTCCCAATCAATTTTATAATCAAAGAGTATTTCCATGACGAGTACATCCTATTCCGGTGGGCTTCAGTTAATATTATTTTTTTTGATACCCTTAGTACTAGTAGTAGGAGTATCCAACATCATGGTTTCCATGGTTGTGTCACTTTGAGATTCTTGGACATGTGAGTTGACAGGGGATAGGGGCTATCTTGGATCATTGAGTTGATATCTGCCATGGATTCATAGGCTAGTAATTTTTCCTTGAAAGATGAAATTTGGGTGCTTTGTTCCCCACGCTTGAGTTCGTTGGGAATTCCAGAGGTTTTTGGGGGATGTGTGAATTCAGATCCATGTCTGAGTTGATGATGACGTTGTTCATGGGAGAGAGAGAAAGCTAGCAAGTCGTTTCGGCTATGGCCTATCAATGATATTAACTTTGTTGCTTTTCCGTTTGACATTATTTTGTTGGTCTAGATATGAAAGAAAACAATTTTGCTTATTGAGTTTAAGTTGTGCTTCAATTTTGCCAACTTCTATTGTGGCGCTATAATATTTAATCAATGTAGTAGGAATATGTCAATTTTGAATGATAGCTTGTTCGAAGTGATATATGTCACTGTATGTTTCATTTTCTTACCATCTTGTATTTGCAATGTTCAGCATATTATTTTCACATATTATTTGCCTAAATTAGATGTTCTATTGTAGCATGAGCAGCATGTCTAATATTTGTAATTTATTTGAAGTCTTGAATTTGAATCACAGGAACGAAAAAATATGATAAGATACATTTTTCTTTTAGTGGGCTCTATGGATGTGAAAGTTGGGAGGAGACATGGGAGGAAGCTGATGGATAAATCAATGGAAGAAAGCATTGGAGAAAATACAAGATTTTATAGTTGAAAGTAAACTGAGTGTGTTCACTCTTTTGAAAGCATGTGATAGGAAAAATTTAAGTTTAAAACTGATTAGTTTATACAAGTGGCAATTTTTAGTTGAAAATAATATCATTATTTTAGACTTAATTAGTTATCACTATAACTTAGACTAACAGTTTTTTTTTATTCGCCGGAACCACCTCCACCAACGTCGACATTAAACTCCGCCGTTTTCTAGCAAAATTTTTGTTATGAAAAAACCACTCTCGCTCGTTGTAGAGCTTCCAAATAGTACATATGATTCACGGGGGTCATACCTCCGTCGATTCCTCTGGCGACCGGAGAACCGTGAAACAAATGGTTCTGCAACAAAAACCTACCCACACCATGCTAAATAAACTACCGGATTCACCAAAGCTGAGATTCAACGGCGATGAGTCCAACATCATTGCCGGCGACGAGTTCTCCACTATTACCGCCGGCGACGACTCAACAGTACTGCTCTGGCTCGAACTACGATTTTCATTAACTAATTCACATTCTCTGGCTCTAAAATCGAAAAATAATTTCACATTCGCCGACATCCATGCATATGAAATTGGAATATAATAAGAAAAAAAAGAAGAAAAAAAGAAAAAAGAAAAAAGAAAAAAACATTATTAGCTAGCAGTGCGTACACAACACTCCCCATCAGAAATCTGGTTGTCCAGTTTTAAGGGTGTGTTTATTTTATTTTAAAAAGGTTTAGGGGTGTTATAGAATCCCCGCAAAGATAAAGCGTGTAGTTGAAAATCCGACTATCCGTAAGGGGGTACTTATGTATTTTCCCAAACGACATACACAATACATACAATTAACATAATTGTATGCAAGTTGTATGTGTTCGATCGAATTTTATACCCAAAATAATTATATATAAGTTGTATATTTTGATCGGATTATGTACAGTAAAATACTATATACATGTTGTATATAAATTATATATCTTGGCTAAATTTGTATATATTTTATAAGAAATATTCTAGTATCTTCTTGTGAATAGGAAAACCTAGCTAAAACGGGTAATATTGTCCTAATTTTGTATCTACAAAAAATCCTTGAATATATGTTTTATGTCAATTATATATGTGAATTAAATTTGTTAGTAACAAAAAGGTATATTTGGTCCACTATTCTCGAACTCGGGACAAGTGCACTACATTCAATATTAGTATCGCCGTTTAATCTACAGTCAATATTTTAAAATTATTTAAGTTATACCTAGTTTGTAGTAAGTAATTAATATTTGGAAAAAAATATCCCTAAATTATAAAACAAAGATAAAAATAAAAAAATCAATAATATTTTACACATGTTTCTGGTTATGTTGCTTTTAACGTTTCAATCTTCTTCTTCTACTCAAGGGCCTTTTTTTTTTTTTTATCATTCCTACAAAGACTTCAAAAGTTATCCAAATGTAAGTTAAAAAAAAAGTATGTGTAAGCAAAACTACAGTGTCATAATTATCCAAGTTAATTTGAATTGTTGCATATTAGTGCACGGATTACATGGTTTGTGGCTCCGGATAGTATTGGTATAGCATGTCAGTAGAGTAGCTTGTATTTGATGAGATGAAATTTTTGGGCCTGAAGTGGTTGCTATCGAATTTGATTACGATGTGTTCGGAAGAGTAATATCGGAAGTAAACTTAGAATTTGGTCTATGGTTTTGGTTAGGCGAGAGAGCTCTGTGAGTTGATTTGGTGAGTGGTTATGAGTTTCTGCGTGTTTCTTTCATCATCGGCAGTGTACGGAGATTTTAAAACGAGGTTCTGTTTGATATGAGGTTTATTACCGATACCAGATTTTTTTTGAGCAGCTATTGCGGTCGAAAGTTATTGCTATGAGTATTTGAGTTATGTGGTATATCATGTGATTACATCTTGGGTTAAGATTATGGCTCGATATAGCTTGTTCAGACATGTGCAATGTGTAGATGCGAAATTCGGGTCTTGTAAGGAATTTCGGATGTTGGAAATTGGGTTTCAAGGTTTATGAGTTAAGGTTGAATTAAGGATCTTCAGTTAGGTTATGTTGTCGAGCCTATATGGAATAGGGTGACGTGGGATCATCCTCGGGTATGTGCATGGTAAGGTTACACATCGATTTGATGGCTTTGAAATGACTCTTGGCACGTTCGAGGATGAATGCATGTTTAAGTGGGGGGAGGGGGGGGAGGAAATGTAACGACCCAGCCGATCGTTTTGAGCATTTGCATTCCGTTCAGCTATTCGAAGTCTTGAGCAGCATCGTATGATGTATTATGACTTGTGTGAATCGTCGATTTTGGTTTTCAGGTTATTCGAAAATGATTTGGAAGAATGAATTTCATGATTGAAACTTTAAAATTGGAAGAGTTGACCAAATTTGACTTTTGAGTATTTGACCTCGGACTGGAGTTTTGATGGCTTTGTTAGGTCCGGATGGTGATTTTGGACTCGGGCGTATGCTTGGATTTGCATTTGGATATTTCTAAAAGGTTTCGGTACTAATTGGCGAAAGTTGGAAATTTAAAGGTTTGGAATGTTCATAAGTTTGACCGAGAGTTGACTTTGATGATTTTGGATTCGGATTGTGGTTCCGGGAATTGGACTAGCGTCGTTATGTCATTTGGGACTTGTGTTCAAAATTTGAGTTCATTCCAAGTTGATTTGATATAGTTTAGCACGAGTTTTGGAAGTTGAAAGTTCATTTAAGTTTGATTCGAGGTGCGATTCGTCGTTTCGATGTTGTTATGTGTGATTTGAGGCCTTGAGTAGGTTCGTGTTATGTTATATATTTGTTAGAATGTTCGGATGGGGTCCTGAGTGGCTCGGGTGTGATTCGGATCAATTGCGGACCATTTTACTTCAAAATTGCATTGTTGGTTCCTGCTGATGTCTGGTGCACCAAGTGTTCTTCGTGATCGCGAAGTTAGAGGTGCGATCACGTGTAGGAAAAATCTAGAGCTGAGTATTTCTTCTTCGCGTTCGTGAGTAATTTTCTATGTTTGCATAGGTTGTTGCAGATTGAGCATCGCATTCACGCAAGTGTGCACACATTCGCATTGTAGAGATGAGCTGGGCATGTCTTCATGGCTTCTTCATCACGTTCGAGGCTGGGGCCGCGTTCGCGTAGAGACTTTTCGAGACTGAGCAGTTTGTGCTTCGCGATCGCGAAGCTTGCTCCGCGATCACGTAGTGCATTTTTAGGGGCAGTGCATTTTCTTCTTTGCGATAGCAATATTATTTCCGCGATCGCGATTCATTGACTCGTCCAGTGATTATAAAGTACTCTACTTCGGAGGTTTCAACCATTTTTGCATATTTGGAGTTATGGAACTCCGATTGAAATGATTTTTGAAGCGATGTTCGCCATATGGATTAGGGGTAAGTGTTCTCTACTCGATTTTGATTATATTTCATGAATTTGTCCTTGTTTTTTGCATTTGTTTGATGAATTCAAAAGAGAAATTGGGAGGTTTTTGTCTAAAGTTCCATAGAGTGAATATTTGAGTTTTGAACATCGATTCAGAGTTAGATTTGAGTGAAACTAGTATGGTTGGACTCGTAACTGAATGTATTGTGGGATTTTGTGAGTTTTGTCGTGTTCCAAGGTGCGAGTCCGGGTTTGACTTTTTGGTTGACTTTGGACTTTTGATTAAAGATTCGACCTTTATCGATTGAGTTTGTTTCCTTAGGCATTATTTGATGTATTTGAGTTGCTTTTGGCTAGTTTCGAACCGTTCGGAGGTTGATGCGCACGGGATGACATTTCTAGAGTATTGTTTGGCTTGCTCAATATTGGATTTGGCTTGTTCGAGGTAAGTAACACTTCTAAACTTGGTGCTGAGGGTATGAACCCCTGAATATATGTGTTATATGTTTGGTGTTGAGGTGACGCACATTCTAGGTAACCGGCGTGTGAGCGTGCACCGTGTGAATTATGACTCGATTGATTCTGTGTAGCTACCTAATCTTATTTTTATCCATGAAATCTCTACGTGCTAGAGTAATTGAGTTGTGATCGTTAGAAACCATGTTTACGCTATACGCTTATTCTGTTGGGACCTACTGAGGTCATTTCTATTATTGGATTATTTGCTTAAATTACATTTACATACTCAGTCATATTCATTCATTTACATATCATATCTCAGTTTCTGTTATCATTTGTTGTCACATCATGTTGTTATCATTATTTGGGCTGTTTGGCATGAGATTTGTGAGCCCGAGAGACTGGAGAGATTGATGACTGAGTTGGGGACAGAGGGTCGGATTATGAGTGATATTGATGGGATCAGGTTGCACACCGCATCAGATATTATTGATTTATAATGGGATCGGGCTGCACGCTGTATAAGGTATTATTGATTCATGATGGGATTAGACTGCACGCCGCAGTAGGTACTATTGATTCATGACGGGATCGGGCTGCATGCCGCAACAGGTTATATTAGTGCTCGGGCAAGATCCGTCCCTTCGGAGTCTGCACACCCACAGTGTGCGCATTTACTGTTGATTCATGATGGGATCGGGTTGTGCGTCACAGGAGGTACCGTACAATGCTGAGTGACTGAGTGTGCTGAGTGTTTGAGCGTGATGAGTGGGAGTGTGAGATTGTGATATTGAGTACTCTGAGAGTGTGAGTACATAAATTCATCATTATGATGCATTGCTGCTGACATGCATACTTGACATACATGCATAGAGATGCATTTCCTCGTGTTACACGGTTTTGTGACATTTATGACTCCACATGCACATTGACATGTAGGCATATAGATGTACTTTACTCATGCTATCTGAGATTGAATCATCTTATCTGTTGCTGAAAGTTTTTTTTGGAAAAATCAAAAGTTTCTGACTTACTCATATTTTGGTGATTTTGGTAAAGGATTTGGGTTTTACAGTTATACTTGAAAAGCATGACTATTTTCCGTAACTGTGAACTTGCTGAGCATCATATCTCTAAGTTATTTCCTGTACCACTTTTATTATACTATTATGAGATGTTGTTGGCTATTGGTGTTGGACTCTGACCTTTGTCCCAGCTCGTCACTACTTTCAACCTAAGGTTAGTGTAACGACCCTGCCGGTCGTTTTGAGAGTATTAGCCCCGATCCCCTATTAAATGCTTCCCCCGTATCTATTTCTGCTTATGTGACTTGCCGGGAGGTTTCGTTTTTGGTTTCGGAGTGTTTTGGGACACTTAGTCCCTAAAACAGAATCTTAAGCCATAGGATTTTGACCGTAGTCGGAATTGTGTAAAGATGACTCCAGAATGGAGTTTTGTCGGTTTCGTTAGCTCCGTTGGGTGATCTTGGACTTAAGGGCATATCCGAATTGTGTTTTGGAGTTCTGTAGCTGATTTGGGCTTGAAATGGCGAAAGTCGAATTTTTGAAGATTTTGACCGGAAGTGGAATTTTTGATATCGGGGTCGGATTCCGATTCCGGAAGTTGGAATATGTCCATAATGTTGAATATGACTTGTGTGCAAAATTTGGGGTCAATCGGACGTGATTTGATAGGTTTCGGCATCGGTTGTAGAAGTTTGAAGTTTCAAGTTCATTAAGCTTGAATTGGTATGCGATTCATATTTTTTGTTGTTGTTTGATATGATTTGAGGGCTCGACCAAGTTTGTATGGTGTTTTAGGACTTGATGATATCTTTGGTTGAGTCCCGAGGGCCTCGGGTGTGTTTCAAGGTGTGTTTTGAGCGAGTCCGGGAATTTTGGCACTCTGATGTTATTCTGGTACTTTCGGAAGTGCGGGCCACACATTTTGGAGTGCTGAGGCAGAAGAAAAGTGTTGAGACACAAGAAAAATTGGAGGCAGATGAAAAATGCGGACTGCATAATTCTTCTTGCGGCCGCACTTCAGGGTGTTTTGCAAGTTCGCTGGTCCGACTTCGGAAGCTTGTATCTTTTGATCCACAAGGTATTTGGAGATAATTCAAAAATAAAAGTTGTAACCCTTCATGTCTAGTTTCCAGAAAGGTAAATAAATCTATATTTAGACATATGTATAGAAAGTTATGGCTATTTTACTAAAGCATACTAGGGCAGAATTTGCTGAAGTGCGGCCGCACAATTCGGATTGCGGCCGCAGGACCTGGGATGTGCGACCACACTTGAAAATATGCAGTCAGCACTTTGGAAGGCAGCTTTGGTACTATATAAATGAGGGTTAGGGTATTATTTCACATTTTGGATTTTGGGAGCTCGGTTAGTGACGATTTTTCGTAGGGTTTTCAAGAAAATCATCGGGGTAAGTGATTCTAACTCAGATTTGGTTAATATACATGAATATATCACTGATTTCATCATTTAATTAGTACTTTGAGATGAAAATTTGGGAAAAATTATAGAAACTTCATAAACTATAAATTGAGGATTTGAAGGTCGAGTTGTGATCAGAATTGGCTAATTTTGATATGGTTGGACTCGTGAGTGAATGTGTGTTCATATTTCGTGACTTTTACTCGATTCCGAGACGTGGGCCATGGGAGGATTTCTAGGGCAAATTTTGAATTTATTATTAAAGTCTTGATTTCATTAATTAGATTAGTCCATTATCGTTGTATTTATGATATGTAATTGCTTTTGGCTAGATTTGGGCCATTCAGAGTTTGACATTCGTAGTAAAGGCATTATTACCGATTAATTGAGCTTGGTTCGAGGTAAGTGGCTTGCCTAACCTTGTGTGGGGGAACTCCCCTTAGGATTTGGTACTGTTGTGATATGTGAGCGCCGTCTACGTGAGGTGACCAGTACGTACACAGGCTAATTGTTGGAAAATCCGATTTTTACTGAGTAATAACTTGTTTTCTTCTTAATTGAGTTATACCAGCATATGTAGTTATCATGTTTAGCCTAGAATAGCATGTCTACGTGCCTTAATTGATTATTTGAACTATGTGTAGCATGCTTAGTAGATTTCCTGCTTTTTCCTTGACTTGTACTTAGTCTAAACTGTAGGATTTCTTGTCGTAACTGTAATTTCTATTATTTGAGCTACGTATTTACTTTGGTACTACGGAACAGTATTCCAGGAGATCCCCCTGCATATTTACTTTGGGACTATGGAATAGTATTCCGGGAGATCCCCCTGCATATTTACTTTGGGACTACGGAATGGTATTTCGGGAGATCCCCCTGCATATTTACTTTTGGGACTACGGAACGGTATTCTGGGAGATCCCCCTGCACATTTACTTTTGGGACTACAGGAGGTATCCCGAGAGATCCCTCTACACATTTACTTTTGGGACTACGAGATGGTATCTCGGGAGATCCCCTATTGTTATTCCAGTGTACTGTACTGTTATTCTCTGTGATTGCCTTTTTGTGAAATTTCAGTCTCTTATTATACCGCGATATTTATTCTGCCTTATTTAATTTATATATACCATTAGGTCCCTGACCTGACCTCGTCACTACTCGACCAAGGTTAGGCTTGGCACTTACTGGGTACCGTTGTGGTGTACTCATGCTACTCTTCTACACATGTTTTCGTGTGCAGATCTAGGTACCTCCTTCCAACCTCATTTTTAGTTGCACAATTGTTGCTATTCCGGAGACTTCAAGGTACATCTGCCTGCGTCCGCAGACCTCGGGGTCGCCTTCTATCCCTTCTTATGTTGTTCCTCTTTTTACTTCTTCTAGTATTGATGTATAGAATAGTTAGACAAAAATCTTAGAAGCTTGTGACTTATGGTGTTCCGGGTCTTGGGAGAATTTGTGTATATTCGAGCGTGGTTATTGTATATGCCGAGCAACACTTATATCAGTTGTTAAATTATTTTTTACAGTTAGTTTTTAAATTTATGTTTTTATTTCATTATTTCGCAATGTTAGGCTTACCTAGTCATAGAGACTAGGTGCCGTCACAACATCTCACGGAGGGAGGTTTTGGGTTGTGACAGTTAAGTTTGTTACTTATTGAGTACATGGGGTCGGTTGTACTCATACTACACTTCTGCACCTTGCGCGCATATTTTAGGATGCTGGTGTTATTGTGTATGGTGGGAGCTGGCATTGAAGGCGTACCTGTGTTCCGGTCATAGTTGCCTCTTATTCTTGGTAGCTTTAGAATTATTAATCTGTTCATGTATATCTCAAACAGATGACGTATTTATTTCAGACCAGCTTTGTAAATCTAAATCTTAGAAGCTCATGATTTGTACTACTAGTCCTTGGAAATTATTTGTATAAAAGTTCAGTTGTATTATCATTACTTCTCTTAATAAATCTCATTTGAATTGGTTTATTGTTAATTGGCTTACCTAGCAGGTTGGATTAGGTGCCATCACGACTAGTTGTAATTTGGGTCGTGACACATATGTAGTAAATTATGCCTATGGGTTTTGCTTCCTTGCTTTTGCATAGAACAAATTTTGCTTCCAATGTTGGCATGATGCTTTATCAGTGTGTAGTTATTCTTTGTCAGATTTGGAATTCTATTTTGGCATTATTTTTTTCTTCAATATATACTGATAGAGAAGAGTTGCCGAAGGAGATATTTTCTAATGGTTTTTAATTTGATGTTGCCGGAGAAGATGACTGGAGATTGTGTCAGATTTTTATGGTATGTCTCCCTTCCTGTAACGACCTGACCGGTCATTTTGAGCTCTAGTATATCATTCGACGGTTTGAGTCCTTGAGTAGCTTCACTTCATGTTTTGTGACATGTATGTGTGGTCGAAATTGAATTTCGAGAAGTTCAGAGTTGTTTCAGACGGAAAATTCTCAATTCGGAAGCTTTAAGATGAAAGAGTTGACTAAGGTTTGACTTTTGAGTAAATAACCTTAGAATCGGGATTTGGAGGTTCCAACGGGTTCGTATGATGATTTCTGACTTGGTAGTATGTTCGGGTTGAGTATCGGGTGGTCCGAGAGCATTTCGACGCTTATTATGGGAAGTTGGCATTTTGAGAGTCTAAGAGTTTCTAAGTTTGGTTTGAAGTGGACTTTGGTGTTATCGATGTCTTTTTTGGATTCTGAGCCTTGGAATAGGTTCGTATTGTGATTTATGACTTGTGCGTAAAGTTTGGCGTCATTCGGGGATGTTTATGTATGAATCGGACGCGTTGGTCGAAGTTCGAATGTTTGAAAGTTTGGAATTTTTCTTAAGTATGACCATGGTTTGACTTTAAGGCTACCGGGTTCAGATTTTGGGTTCGGGACTTTGAATAGGTCCGTTTTGTCATTTGGAACTTGCCTGCAAAATTTGGTATCATTTGGAATCTATCTGATATGGTTCAGACGATTGGTTGCAATTCTAGAAGTTCTTGAAGTTCATTGTGATTTTTATGCGTTTTGGTGCCCCATTCGTGATTCTAGAGGTTATTTTGGTATTTTGATCATGCGAGCATATTTGCGTTATGTTTTTAGACTTGTGTAATTCTAGGCATTTGTATAGGTTCAATTGATTCTAGTGCACTGTTCTCACATTTGCGATAACCGCATTTGCGAGATCATTCTTGCTTTTGCGAAGTCACTGAGCTCGCATTTGCGACCCAGGTAGTGTTAGTCGGGTTTCACATTTGCGACCATCGCATTTGCAAACCTCATGTCGCAAATGCGACATCTGAGGCTATTATTAAGACTTCATTTTGGGACTTAGCACATTTCTCTCACATTTTCTTTTGGTTGGCGATTTTTGGAGCTCTTGAAGGGAAGATTTTCATCATCTATGTCAAGGTAAGTAATTCCCGCATATTGTTAGTTAACTACATGGATTCTACAAGGATTTAATCATGGAAATTAGTAGAAATTGTGAGATTTTGATAGAAAATCTATAATTTGGTAATTTGGATTTTGACCATGAAATTGGACATGTAATTAGGAATAAATTATATAATTGAGTTTGTGATATTATGGGTAATGATAATCTTCAAGAATTTTCGGAATTTGGGCACGTGGGCCCGAGGGTTGACTTTATTAACTTTTCAAGCGGAGTGTGGAAGTGTTATAAATTAATTAATTATGATGTTGGAGTATATTTTTATTGATTTTCATGAATGTTTGACTAGTTTCGGATCGATGGGCATTGGTTTGAGGTGTTAGAGAGGCGTTGGAGCCGGGTATGGAATATCGAAGTGAGGTAAGTCTCCTGTCTAACCTTGTGAGGGGGAAACTACCCCTAGGTGATGTAATTGTTATGTGCTACTAGTTGTGGGTGTTACATACGCACGAGGTGACGAGAGTCCGTACGTAGCTAAAGCATGTTTATGTCCGGGTAAACTTGGGACTTCATCATGTAATATTTGAATTATTTGAACTCATTCTTTTAGCTTAGTTAAGTGAATTTATAATTGAAATTGACTTAGGAATATACATTAGGCCGAGCCTTATCACCTTGAGTTGTTGGCAAAATATTTGTTAAACGGTAAAGGGTATACCCGATTTATGCTCATGTACTTGTATTGTAAGCATGTGACTCGTAATTTGAGAAGTTCCTTCCTTTCTTATGGAGCGGGCCGAACGCCTCAGTAGTATATTGAGATGCATCTCTGGTTTGCTCAGGTCGACCCTCAGTAGTGTACACAACACTCTGGATCGGGCCGTACGACCTCGGCATAATCGTGCGTATTACCGCTAGGAGTCCGAACATTCATGAGATGCCCTTTATTTGAGTCTAGGCATTTATGAGGTATTCCTTATTCGTTTGAGAATACATTTGGTATTTCTGATATGTTGAGATAACATATTACCTTCGGGAGATTTATATTGCCAAAAGAAATATTGGAGGATTATGTTAGTTACTGTTTTACCTCATTATTACTGTTTCGCTTCATATCTGTTTATGATTTAATGGACCACTAGTAAGTGTCGATGTCGACCCCTCATCACTACTTCTCCGTGGTTAGGCTAAGATACTTACTAGGTACGCATTGATTTACGTACTCACGCTACACTTCTTCTCTAAATGTGCATGATCCGACAGGTTCATTTGGTGGTCATCTTGGCATGTAGGCGCAGCTACTGAGGAGACTTTATGGTGAGCTACATTCCAGGTTACGTATCGCAGCCCACAGAGTCTCCATCGTACTATTTACTTTATCTTGTCATATTTACATTCGAGACATATGTTGTATTATTATTGTACTCTTTAATAAATGCTCATGCACTTGTGACACCAGGTTTTGGGATATTTCAGTTGATGCTTACGGTTTTGTGCATTATTATTACCATTTATTTTTATGTATTACTAGTTATGTATGTACCCGTAATTTTAAAGGTGTACATTTCCTTACTTAATAAAATTTATGATTTCGAAAGTAATAAAATGAACAACTAATGTGATAGTTCACCGTCAGCTTGCCTAACGACGACGTTGGGCGCCATCATGACCTATAGTGGGTTTTGGGTCGTGACGGCTTGGTATCAAAGCTCTAGGTTCACTTGGGTCTCACGAGTTATGAGCAAGTCTAGTAGAGTCTTGCAGATCAGTATGGAGACCTCTGTACTTATCTTCGAGAGGCTACAGGGCTGTTAGGAGCACTTCCCTTCTTGATTCATCGTCGTGCGATTTGATTCCATTGAAGCTTATGCCATCATTTCCTTCCTACTCATTCCTATACGATGTGGAGCGCTTTTTATCAATTGGACGTCGAATAGTTGTAGTAGTACTATAGATATGGTGTTGGATGTTTCTCCCGGTGTGTTCGAGCGGGCTATTATCGTCACCTTGAGGAGGGGTGTTCCGTTATTTCAGCGCAATATTAGCGTTACCTATGGTTTTGCAGCTATGCATAGTGTATTATGATATCCATGAGTTGTTATCGCGTAGTTTTGGTGTAATGGTAGTGTGCTTATTTATGTGTCGAGGCAGTGAATAACTCGAAAGGAGGATTTCTCGGTGTATGGTTTAAAGGTTCGACATTTAATTCTAGAGGAGGAAAAAGGTAATTAGACTACGGGATTCATGCTATGGTTGACAGGGTAGCGAGACTGGATATTTTCGAGCGTGGTGGAATTTTTATTTGTGGTGTAGTGTTGTCGTCCTTATTGGAACACATTAATGACTATGGTTGTTAGGTCTGATGTGATTGGCCTTCGGGGCATGGTGTTGTAGAATGGTGCCTAAGCAGCGGTTATTAGATATGGCGGTGTATGTTGGCTTCAGAGTCGAATCGGTGTTTCTAATGTTGGTGGCTCGAGGGAAATGATCTTTGAGGAGGCTTAGAGTTGGTGCCATTTTATCCGTTCTGGTGCTACAACAATGGATTATGATTTGAGGTGGTATTTTGGCAGCGAAAAAGGAGGAAGGACATGGTAGGAGGTGTCTTACTGTGGTTGAATTGCTAGCAGTTCAAGTATAAACAACAGAGGCCGAGAAGTTGCTTAAGGGGATGAGTTTAGCGAATGGGGAGTGGCGGAGTAGCGTACGGATTTTGTGGTAGGATAGCCACATGCTTTGAGGAAGTTTAGAGCGATTTGGGGATCATGGTGGGCAATGACTAAGTCTATACATTTCATTTGGGATGGTGACTACTGTATTGAGGAAGGTTGAATATGACGGAAAGGAGTTTGCTTGGAATAAAGAGGGGTGTAAAAGCTTGATTATCGTTGTAGGATACGACGTGACTTCAAATTTGGAATGTATTGTCGGACTTTTAGTTGATGTCAATGGGGAATGAATAAACTCTTACAGCTAGCGGGCGAGCATGGGCTCAGGCGGGTTTACTGATTTTGTAGTAGTTGTACCCAGTGTAGTGTCATTGGAAGATGTCGGTATAGAATTCCACAGGTGGGCTATCTCCTGAGAGCATGTCAGCAGTTGCTTGATTTTTGATGAAGCTTCTACGAGGAGTTCTGTGTACTACCCAGTGGGAGGTCGAATAGGCAATTGTGGATGATAATTTGGGATGTTTTATGAAAATTTTAATAAGAGATTTCGAGAGATTTGGCGGGTTAACGGTGCGAGATCATGTTGATTGAGGAGGAGGATTCTTTGTGGATTCTAGATTTATGTGCTTGTAGCTTAAAGCTAAGTGGGGGAGCCCAGCGCCTACGATTGGATCGCGTGGTTATCTGCTGGTGCGGTTTCTGGTTATCGGTGCATTGATGGATTATTTATGACTAAGGAAAGAAAATATCAGGGGTAATTCGAGCAAAGAACTTGATGAATGTGTGCTATATTTCGCCTTATCGATTCATCTGCAGGTTTTTGGGAAGACTCAGAGTTTACTCCTTGTGGATGTGATGTACAAGGAAAGGAATTCATCGGTTGCTTCTTTGGGAGTGTTCATATGCTAATAGAGCATTAGAGTTTGGTTATAGTCGTGACCAGGTCATGGTGGGTGACTCTCGACAGTGGTTCTAATGGTTTCAAGAATGTAAACGCGGTGTCTAAGGACTTTGGGCTCGTTGTATGGTTGAAGACCAAGATTTTGCAGTAGAGTGCGAAGAATACTTGGGAAAGTTTCTATGTTATCATCGTGTCTGCGAGGCAGTATTAGAGCAATGGGAGAAATAGCTTCAGATTTGCGGAAGGTCTTTCAAAATGGGTATACCAGTTGGAGATGCTATTGCGCACATAAAGAAGGTATGAGATGGTTCATGGGTATTGAGATGATGTGATCATGTGATTTGGGTCACTTGGGATGAGTGTTGATTGAGTTTCGTTTTGCTTTTGAATGGAGCTATTATTATTTCGAAGGCAAGTCAAGAGTAAATTAGAAGAAGTGGGTCGGTTAGTACTAGTTTGAATCAGTATGATTGTGGCACTGATAAGTTCCTTTGGCATGTTAAGTTATACAGGTGGTTTGTGGTTGTACGTGCGTGTTTGACAGCCACCATAATTTGATTGATTTGGGAGGTATTTGATTCAAATGGCCTTGTTATGTGTAATTGGATCCCGAAAGAGTTATAGTGGTTTAGACCACGACTTGAGGTTTGTACTTTCTGCGGTTATGGGAATTCAGTTGCGTATTGCAATGGTTATTCTGAAATGAGTTAAGTGAAAAGTTTCTAGCAAATGAAGTATTTATTCTACTAGTAGTTTAGGGGTAATGCTGGTTTCTTGTACTCTCGCGTAGCGGTATGATTGATGCAGTGAGCGGCATGAGAATTGGAGGTTGAGGATCAAGGTTGCGGCTCGATGTGGATAAGAATGTCACGGGCTCGGGCAAGCAGGGAAGAATTCAGATATTCAGAGTAAGTTGATATTATCTTAGTGTCGCCTGAGAATGGTTTTCTATGGAAGAGGCATTGTGTTTTGATTTGCGGATTCTTGATTTATTTTACAGAATTTGTACGGTTGGTGGTATGGAGGTGCAAACTTTGCTACCTGGTGCGGAAGGTCATGAGAGCGTATCCCACGTGAAAATTATATAAGTATGACATGTTAGTCACTTGATTGTTAAGGATTGAAATCAAGTATGGAGATTCTGGTACTATCACTAATGTGAAAGTTTATGCCTAAAAGGCGCTCTGTTCATTTGGTTGTGGACTGTGGGAGTTTATTCCAGATTGGACGGCTGCTTGTGTGTGTCATGAATAGGGCCATTATGGATCCTTGAAAGGTTATTGGCCCAATATGGTATGATCAGAACCGACTTGAGGTCTGTTGGTGGGTCTAATGTGAATGTGTCCTCTACGTCAGGTCAGATGTTTTCATTCGGCATAGCATTGCTTACGGAAGAGTCTTTGGGCATTGGATGTTATTTTCGTCATCAGCTATTCCATGTAATTCTCTACTGTGCCTTGTGGTGTTGTATGAGAAAGATGGCTCTCGAGATGCAGGTCATTTATTGTACCTTAGTTGTGCTTGGGTTTTTATAGCGTATAGCGCTATCCGTCGCCCCAGGGTTGTATTCTGCATTTAGCGTGCTTGTGGTCGATATTCAGTCATTTCGTGAGTATAAGCATTATGGCTTGATGGGTGTTTCCTTATTGATTATTATGTGTGGATCAGGTGGCACGCCGCCAGGGGCATATTGTTTGGATCGAGTGGCATGCCGCCACGGGTGTGTTGTGTGGATCAGGTTACGCGTCGCAACGATGTCATGTTTGGATCGGGTTGTACGCCACAATAGTGTCATATTTAGGATCGGGTTGCACGCTGCAATGTCATATTTGGATCGGGTTGTACGTTGCAACAGTAAGATGTTAAGTATTGTTCCTTATACTTATTTTGTGTGCCTTGTTTCTCATCTCTGAGATAGATCCATAACATCGGTTTGGCCATTTTATTCGTTACACAGGCTGGACGGTTCTTTTCCAGTGTTCGTTTTTCCCTATGGGTCATATTCGAGTTGTAGCTTATTGGTGCTGTATGAGGTTTAAGACGATGTGTGAGGTGGCGTACTGCCCGAGCAGCTTGTGCTGGGTGAGACGAGGTTATTAGACCTGAGATCAGTGCGATCAGATTTATATAACATATTTTAAAGGGAAACTATCGTTATTCAGTTCAGAATGAGGTAATAGTTCTCGTCAGGTGGAGAGACTCCATGATTTATTGATTTGGTAGGTAGTGATGAGTCTCTACGCGTCTCTTTCATCGTGGCAGTACTGCGAGAGTTGGAACAAGGCTTATATGTGTTATGAGATGTATTGCGGGCATTAGATTTGTGAAATTGCAACTATTATGGTTAGAGGATGTTATTGTGGGCAAACGACTTATGTGGTGCATGGAGTGATTTCAGTATAGGTGCATGATCATGTTTTGGTACAGTGTGTAATGATTGATGCATTGTTCGTATGTTAGAATTGGGTCTCATGGAGAATTTCGGATGTTGGAATTTGGTTCTAAGGCTTGTTAGCTAAGGTTATAGGGAGGATCTTTAGCTTGGCTCGAGCTAATGTGCTCACATGGATTGTAGTGGCACGGTTAAGTGCACAAGGTGTTAAACAATGGTTTTGGACAACTTCGGAACGGTTCTTGGCACGTTCGATGATGGACATTTGTTAAGTGGGGGAGAATATAATGAGCCGACCGGCCGTTTTGAGCTCTAGCGCATCTTCGGCGGTTTGAGGCCTTGAGTAGTTTCACTTCATGTTTTGTGACTTGTACGAATGGTCGGAATTGAATTTTTGGAAGTTCGGAGTTGTTTTGAATGGACAATTCTCAATTCAGAAGCTTTAAGTTGGAAGAGTTGACTAAGGTTTGACTTTTGAGTAAACGTCCTCGGAATCGGGATTTGAAGGTTCCAAAAGGTTCGTATGATGATTTCGGACTTGGGCGTATGTTCGGGTTGAGTATCGGGTGGTCAATGAGCATTTCAACGCTTATTATGAGAAGTTAGCATTTTGAGAGTCTAAGAGTTTTCTAAGTTTGGTTTGAAGTGGACTTTGGTGTTACCGATGTCCGTTTGGGATTCTGAGCGTTGAAATAGGTTCTTATTGTGATTTATGACTTATGCGTAAAGTTTAGCGTTATTCCAGGATGTTTAAGTATGAATCAGACGCGTTCGTCAAAGTTCGAATGTTTGAAAATTTGGAGTTTTCCCTAAGTTTGACCATTATTTGACTTTAAGGCTATCGGGTTTGAATTTTGGGTTTTAGACTTGAAATAGGCCCATTTCGTCATTTGGAACTTGCCTGCAAAATTTGGTGTCATTTGGAGTTGATTTGATGTGATTCAGACAATTGATTGCAATTCTAGAAGTTCTTGAAGATCATTGTAATTTTTATGCGTTTTGGCGTCTGATTTGTGATTCTAGAGGTTATTTTGGTATTTTGATCACGCGAGCAAGTTTGCGTTATGTTTTTAAACTTGTGTGATGTTTGGTTTGCAGCCCCGAGGGCTCGAATGAGTTTTTGGACGCGTTCCGGAGGAGTTTGTAGAGGTTCAGCTGGTTCTGGTGCACTGTTCTCGCATTTGCGCTAGCCGCATTTGCGAGATCATTCTCGCTTTTGCCAAGATGGGCTGGGGCAGGGGAGTTTGCATTTGTGAACAATTTAATTGCATTTGCGATTAAGCATCTCCGCAATTGCAACACAAACTGTCGCTTTTGCGAAGTCACTGAGCTCGTATTTGCGACACAGGCAGTACTGGTCGGGCTTCGCATTTGCTAACCTCATGTCGCAAATGTGACACCTAAGTCTGTTATTAAGACTTCATTTCGGGACTTAGCCTATTTTTCTCACATTTTATTTTGGTTGGGCGATTTTTGGAGCTCTTGGAAGGAAAAGTTTCATCATCTATGTCAAGGTAAGTAATTCCCGCATATTGTTAGTTAACTACATGGATTCTACAAGGATTTAAACATGGAAATTAGTAGACATTATGGAATTTTGGTAGAAAACCTAGAATTTGGTATTTTTAGATTTTGACCACGAAATTGGACATGGAATTAGGAATAAATTATATAATTAAGTTCGTGGTGTTATGGGTAATGATTATCTTCAAGAAGTTTCAGAATTTGGGCATGTGGGCCCGAGGGTTAACTTTGTTGACTTTTCAAGCGGAGTTGGAAAGTGTTATAAATTAATTAATTATGATGTTGGAGTATATTTTTATTGGTTTTCATGATTGTTTGACTAGTTTCGGATCGATGGGCATTGATTTGAGGTGTTAGAGAGGTGTTGGAGCCGGCTATGGAACTTCGGAGTGAGGTAAGTCTCCTGTCTAACCTTGTGAGGGGAAAACTACCCCTAGGTAATATAATTGTTATGTGCTATTAGTTATGGGTGCTACGTACGCACGGGGTGACGAGAGTCCATACATAACTAAAGCATGTTTATATCCGGGTAGACTTGGGACTTCATCATATAATATTTGAATTATTTGAACTCATTCTGCTAGCTTAATTAAGTGAATTTATAATTGAAATTGACTTAGGAATATATATTAAGCCGAGCCTTATCACCTTGAGTTGTTGGCAAAATATTTGTTAAACGGTAAAGGGTATACCCACTTTATGCTCATGTACTTGTATTGTAAGCACGTGACTCATAATTCGATAAGTTCATTCCTTTCTTGTAGAGCGGACCGAACGCCTCAGTAATATATTAATATGCATCTCTGGTTCACGCCGGTCGACCCTTGGCAGTGTACACAGCACTCTGGATCGGGCCGTATGACCTCGGCATAATCGTGCGTATTACCGTTAGGAGTCCGAACATTCGTGAGATGCCCTTTATTTGAGTCCAGGTCGAGAATACATTTGATATTTCTGATCTGTTGAGATAACATATGACCTTCGGAAGATTTATATTGCCAAAAGAAATGGTGGAAGTTATGTTAGTTACTGTTTTACCTCATTATTACTATTGTGCTTTATATCTGTTTATGATTTATTATACTGATTTATTGGACCACTAGTAAGTGTTGATGTTGACCCCTCGTTACTACTTCTCCGGGGTTAGGTTAGATACTTACTGGGTACGCATTGATTTACATACTCACGCTATACTTCTGTCCTATATGTGCAGGATCCAACAAGTTCTTTTGGTGGTCATCTTGGCGCGTAGGGGCAGCTGCTGAGGAGATTTTATGGTGAACTGCATTCCAGGCTACGTATCGCAGCCCACATAGTCTCCATCGTACTATTTGCTTTATCATATCTTATTTACATTCCAGACATATGTTGTATTATTATTGTACTCCTTAGTAAATGCTCATGCACTTGTGACACCAGGTTTTGGGATATTTCAGTTAATGCTTACAGATTTGTACATTATTATCACATTTTATTTTAATGTGTTACGAGTTATGTATGTACCCGTGATTTTAAAGGTGTAAATTTTCTTACTTAATAAAATTTATGATTTCGAAAGTAATAAAATGAAAAACCAATGTGATAGTTCACCGTTGGCTTGCCTAACGGTGACGTCGGGCTCCATCACAGCCTATAGTGAGTTTTAGGTCGTAACACTTCCTCTAAATCGGATTCGATTGGGTGTTATGGCAAACAATTTAAAATACTTTAAGGAGCTTATATCTAAAAATTTCTCGCAATTTTTATAAAGATTTCGAATGGATTTAGTAGAATTTCAGTCCTAAATCGAATGAGGAAGAAAACCTTGCTGCAATTTGACTGACCTGTATACGTTTTTTATTAAAAAAGTCTAATTACTATCTAAAAACACAAAAAACTAGCTAACATCGGATAAATAAATTTAAAATTTTGTACATATACGAAAAACTTTCAAGAAGTTTGTGCGGCATGACAATGCTTGAATTTTGACAAAAATCCATGTTGTACCAGATAATTTTTACTTAAAGAAATAAAAAATATAATTAGAAAATTACATTACAGATATTTCTGGCCACAAATTTCTATAGTATAAATAATAAATAGATAGTTTATGCAATAACGGTTGAGTATGACTTAGTTTGGCTCTTTAGATTAACTAAATCCAACAAAATAGAAGATAAAAAGAAATACGTAATAAGTAAGATAAAAGTTAATAGTGGAGATAATATTACATTGTATGATTCTTTCAACTAAAAAAACAAAATAGCCACCGAGCATTTGTTACTTAGTCGTATTAGTGGTTGATTTCTATCTTCTACTAGATGGCATGTGCCCGTGCTGTGCAAGGGCATATACATGACATCGTTAGAAAATCTCAAAAGTTCAATTTAGTAGGGCATCAACACTAGTAAAGCTTGTTTTAGAGCAGAGCAAATAAAAAATATAGTACTCATATGAAGATTAGTCTAATACAAACTAACTTGTTACAATTTAATTTATCGTAAAATATAAATAAACTCATGCCAGTAAGGGAGTAGCCACATTTATAAGTTTAATATAATTCATGCCAGAGTTTGCCTTGAATCTATTTATTGGCTAATAAAAACATGGACTTTCACGCTTCAAGAATTCTTTTTGCACAAATACTTCTTCCTCTTTTGACTACAACTTCAGCAAGAGCTTGTCAAAACCTGCATGAATAACATGTGAAATTCTAAAACTTTAACTATTAAACAAACATTATATGAAGTGTTTAAATTTTGAACATTATGTCCTAAAATTTATTCTATCCAAGAAATATTCTTTAAAAAACATTCATAGGACAATTTATATAGTCTGCTCATATGATTTTCTTAATGCCAGCCTTTCAATAGCACGATAGATAGAATGAGATTGGAGACAAGAAAAAATTAATATGCAAATTTTCAGGAGTGCTATTTACTGCTCGTGTGGCTAGAACAGTTGGGTTAATGAGTATCCCTATAATTCAAATTTTACCAGAACCTCCACTCTACCTATACTAAAACTATCTAGATAAAAAGCTTAAAACTACTTGCTACTGCAAAGAGTTGTTAATACTTCTAATATTAACAGTAATCATTTATAGCTCTACATATACCTCATTATGTGCCACATTAACTTTATAAGACCAAAACATGACAAATGATTACATTAGGTAGATAAGCTATGGTAACGGGAGATACATATTATAAAGGAAATTGTTCAAGTATCTTATTGAACCCAACAATTTAAATAGCAACGTAGCCTTTGTCATTCCTAATTTAATTAGGTTCTCTTTTTATCATAACTTTGCTGCCAATCCTGCATTTTCCTTCTCATCATTGTTATACGTTCTTCATAATCTACATGCCTATCTTGCAAATCAAAAATGACAAAAATATATTTTCCATTAATCTTAAATTAAATTGTGCGGATCTCATAAGATATTGCTTTGTTGCTCAAGTATTTTATACTTTGAAGGATAAACAGTATCAATATCCTCATTTGCATTTTTTTGACGATTAAATAGTGAAATAAGAAGTGAACTACCAACTTAATTGTTCATTTTATTATTTTTGAAATCATGAATCTTATTAGATAGAGAGATCGATGCATCAAATATCGTACATACATATGATTTAAGTAAAATATAAAGTAGATGTGTCTCAATGGTAAACAAAATTATAAACAAATTCTAGAGCACCCCAAAACCCGGTGTCACAAGTGCATGAGCATTTACTAACGAATACAATAATAATACAACATCTATTCGGAATGTACATGATAAAGTAAATAATTATGATGGAATCTCTGTGTGCTACAAATCATATCATGAAATGCAACTCACCATAAAGTCCCCTCAACAGCTGCGCCTACGTGCCCAAATAACCATCAAATGAACCTGTCAGATTTTGCACATTTAGTGCAGAAGTGCAGCATGAGTACGTAAATCAACGCATACCCACTAAGTATCTAGCCTAACCCCAAAGAGGTAGCAACGAGGGGTCGACATTGACACTTACTAGTGGTCCAGTAAATCAAATATAATAAAGTAGACAAGTATGAAACATGGTAAGTAAACAATGAATACAGATATAGGCAAATAATACGGTCTACAACTGAACAATAAAAACAAAAGTCCTCAATTATCAGATACCTTCTCAGATGGAATACATAATGGTCAATACCAAATCAACGGTCACATCTCAAGTCAGGAAACTCATGAGTACCCGCACTTCTTATCAAGTATTTTGCACGATTCTGCCGAGGCGAGTGGTCCGATCCCATAAGAGTATTTTATAGAATTACCGAGGCGAACGGCCAGATCCCATAAGAGTGTTTCATAGAACTGCTAAGTCGAACGACCTGATCCCATAAGAGTGTGATACTTAGTTCTGCCGAGGCGAACGGCCCGATCCCATAAGAGTGTATTACAATATCCTGTTGAGGCGAACGACCCGATGCCATAAGAGTATGAAGTTTTTACAGGTTTATGACCCCAATCACAAATATACGTGTGCGTTATAGAATTCAAGGAAAACTTTTCGATGAATACGCACAAACACAGGAAAAATCCGAAAGAGAAGTACCATTCTTACGGCTAATCAAGTAGCTCATCAAATATCTAAAATAGCGAGTCCATTACTCTACGCGAGTCTAGTCTCAGGTCATAATACGAATTAAAGTAATTAAACAGGCAAGAATAACTCAAATAGTATAATTAAAGCATGTCGTGAATCTAAGTCTACCCGGACATAATAAGGAATTCTAGCATGCGCATGGACACTCGTCACCTCATACGTGCATATCTCCCATAACATGTATCATGCAATAAGTATAACACCTACATGGTAATTTCCCTATCACAAGGTTAGACATGAGACTTACCTCGCTCCGAAGTTTTATAACCGACTCCAACGCCTCTCTAGCACCTCAAACCAATGGCCATCGATCCGAAACTAGTCAAACAATCATGAAAACAATAAAAATACACTCCAACACTCATAATTAATCAATGGCAGAATGTCACCTATACTTGTGTCACTTTGTCATGCCGGTCTTCCTACTTTACCTTTTTTTATCCAGACACTTTAACTTATTCAAAATCTATATTTTAAACCCCTCTGACCGTGTGTGTATCTTACTTGCTTGACGTGGATGACACATCATATTCCACGTTATTTTTTTTATATTTTATCTACTAAAAACACTTATTATATACTATTTCCTTAAAGAAAAAGAAAAAGAAAATCAATGCCTCCATCTTATCTCTCTTCCCTCAAATTCACAGATTTCTTCTTCCTTGTCCATCTCATATCCCTTATCCATTCTCATCTCCCTTCTCTGTCTCACTATTCCGTCAATGAATAGTCATTTAGGTATTTTTTACTCAAATGATGAAATTAGTTAGGCCAAGAAAGTGGCTATTCATGCAAATGATCCAAATTTTGATGTACCAGAAGAGAATCAAACTGAATCTTGAACCTGGATCTTTGTTGAAGATTGACTTGAATAATGATTGAGTTTGTTTTTGCCTTGAATCTGCTAATGTTATGGCGATCTATGCAGATAGAAGGAAAAATAGGAAGGATCTGTTATCTGGATTTGGGAGTGGGGGTGAAGGGAGGGGGGAGATGTTCATAACCAGAAGGGGGAGGGGAGAAAGAAGAAGCTGGGGAGGAGAGAAGCGTACAGGGGGGAAAACGAAAAGGGAGGGGGGGTGTTGTGGGGAGAGGGGAGGCAATGGGGAAGAAGAAGAAAAAGAAGCGTATTTTTTTTTTGGGGGGGAGAGGGGGGAGAAGAAGAAGGCATACAGGAGGGGTTTAATATAGTTGTTTGTCTCTTTTGGTTTTTTTCTTTTTCTTTTTACTTATTTATTTTTTATTCTTATTTTAATGATTTTTTCTTTTTATTTTAATTATTTCTAGTTCAAAATATTAATATCCACGCTCATTATCCGCGTGAATTACACCTATTTTGTCCAGCTCAACCATTATTTTGCCACATGTGCTTGGTCAACGGTCAGAGGGATTTAAAATATAGATTTTGAACAAGTTAAAGTGTCTGGATAAAAAAAAATGAAGTAGGAGGACTGACATGATAAAGTGACACAAGTATAGGTGCTATTTAGGCCATTCTGCCTTAATCAATTTATAACAAGTTCTATTTCCGCTCGAAAAGTCAACAAACCCAACCCTCAGGCCCACATGCCCGAATTTCGAAAACTTTCAAAGATTAACATTACCCATAACACCACAAACTCGAATATAATTTATTTCTAATTTCATGTCCATTTTGTGATCAAAATCCAAAAATACCAAATTCTAGGTTTCTTCCAAAATCTCATAATTTAAACAAATTTTCATGTTAATATCCGTATATAACTCATGTATATAACTTAAAACAAGTGGGAATAACTTACCTCATGATAGATGATGAAAATCTCCTCTTCAAGAGCTCCAAAAATCGCCCAAGCAAGTAAAAATGAAAGAAAATGAGCTAAATACTATATTAAATCAAATTTACCCAAACCCGCTTTTCGTCGCGATCGCGGAAAAACCCTCGCGATTGCGAAGGCATCTCCTCCGAGATGCCCAGATACTCAGCGCGTTTGCGACCTCCTGATTGCGTTTGCGATGCCCAGCTGATCCTTCCCTTCGCGTTCGCGTTCCACACCTCGCGTTCGCGAAGGCCTTCTGCCTCACAGCCATCCCCCTCCCAGCCTTCTCCGCGTTCGCGAAGTAGGGCCAGGTCCTTCTCCGCGTTCGCGTGAGCGTCCTCACGTTCGCGAAGAGAAAAACAGGGGCCCTTCGTCAGCCTTCTTCGCGATCGCGAAGCACACTAGCACACCAGTACAACAACAATTTCAGCCAAGTTCAAACATGCTCCAGGTGGTGAGAAACACACCCGAGCCAACCAGGGCCCCATCCAATTGCACCAACAAGTCATAAACATATTGCGGACTTACTCGAAGCCTCGAAACATATAAAACAATACCAAAATCAAGAATCGCACCTCAAAACCTCATTAATCAACTTCTAAGCTTCAAACTCATTTCATCCAACTTCGAACACGTCGAAACATACTTAGACAACTTGGAATGACGCCAAATTTTACGCACAAGTCATAAATCACAATACGAACCTATTCCAATACTCGGAATCCCAAACGGACATCAATAATATTAAAGTCCACTTCGACTCAAACTTAGAAAATTCTAAAACCTTCAAAATGCCAACTTTTCACAATAAACGTCGATATGCACTCGGACCACCCGATACTCAATCCGAACATACGCCCAAGTCCGAAATCATCATACGAACCTATTGGAACCTTCAAATCCCGATTCCGAGGTCGTTTACTCAAAAGTCAAACCTTGGTCAACTCTTCTAACTTAAAGCTTCCGAATTGAGAATTTTCCTTCGGAATCAACTCCGAACTTCCCGAAATTCAGTTCCGACCACACGTACAAGTCATAAAACACGAAGTGCAGCTATTCAAGGCCTCAAGCTGCCGAACGACGAGCTAGAGCTCAAAACGACCGGTCGGATCGTTACAGTAGAAGCCCAAACTTTTTTTCTTGCTAGTAATGTCTATATGTTTCGAGGCCTTGCTCTTACCTGATGCAACAGAATTTGGAGATAATAGCAATTTCTTAGTACGGTAATCTCAAGGATCACAATATGTTGACATATTTCTAGTGCAGAGCAACAATCACCACAACTGTTGTTATCCAGATTGTTGTGTAAAGTGACAAATTCTTTAAGAATAGCTTAGGATCACATTTATACCAGGCTATATAAGCTCAAATATGTACTTGAGATATTGAGAATCAGCTAATAAAGCTAAATTCTAGTAGAGATATATCACAGAAGGAACTATTGACTTTCTTGAAGCAAATAGATTTACAAGTTTTCCAAAGGATCACTTCCATTAGGCAGTTCAAAAAATTTCTTAAAGTTGCCATTCAACTATCCTCAAAATACTTGATTCAAATTCAAAAGAACTAATTTTCAAATAAATAATGGAGATGCTTCAGGATATAACTAAATTATTCATTTTAAATAAGCAATAAGACGTACTCTTTACATACGTTCCTCTTTCTCTGTGTAGCGCAGTTGCAATCTTTCATAGGTGCTTGCAATTTAAAATTCTCATTAGGATGATATCACAACTATATTGAGAGCCACCGGTAAGTTTTTCAGGCAATCCTTTAATTTCTCCAAGAATAAAGCTTGAAACTTTTAAACCCTGAAAATAGCTCTATTAAACTGGTAAATTAAATACCTCTAGCTGGCTGATAGCTAGTGCAGTCATACCTTATTTTAAGACATTTCAGTAAATATAATCTCTTTTGACAAGAGTGGGTTGCTCTAGTGGTGAGCACCCTCCACTTCCAACCAATAGGTTATGAGTTCGAGTCACCCCAAGAGCAAGGTGGAGAGTTTTTGGAGGGAGGGAGCCGAGGGTCTATCGGAAACAACCTCAAAACCACATGGTAGGGGTAAGGTCTGCGTACACACTACCCTCTCGAGACTCCACTAGTGAGATTATATTGGGTTGTTGTTGTTGTTGTTTGTATAAGACTTTGTCCTTAAGAAACCTATTAGAAAGAGGGCATTGCACTTGAAAATGGTGGTTGTTCTCGTGTTACAAGGAACACCAGGTCAACTCGACATAAGAAATATCTTTTTTTTGTAAGCAAACACATATTATAATGATATCCTATATTAACATTTTGAAAGATGTATTTTGGCTCCAAGGTGACAACAATCCAGAAAAATCAAGGAGTATACTATCTCAATTCTGGACATGTGGAAGCATTATAAAATAACAATTGATCTTACTATTTCTAGCAAATTTAATTGCACCAACATTCGCATAAGAGATGGATTTCAATTTAAAATATTTGATAACGTAGATTGTACATACAGTATCTGGGCATATGAATAGAGTATTTCCATGATCGTGTATTTTCAGTTAGCTTCAAATGCCTTCTTTTCTTCTTGTTTCTTCTCAGAAGTTTTTGAAGATTGCTTGGTATTAGCAATTGTCCTACAAAGTAATAAACGGCCAGTTTTAGTTATAGAAGAAAGATTGACCCTAAGGGAAAAAAGAGCATAGTATCTCGATGAATAAGAACATTGAGAAGAGTAGAAAAACACACTTGTTTTGTTTTCTCTAAAGACATTTTCTGCTCTGTGGACATAGAATGAAATGATCATCCTTGAAAGATTGAATTGTTCAGCTTTGTTAATGCCCTGTTTATGCGTGGGAAGAAAACAATATATATGCAATGTAAGATATAACTGCAAGTGGTTCTTGAAAATCTTAAGCTAGTCTCCATTACATCTAAAGCAAATTCGGACTATTTGAAACTCTTAAACTTACCCTTACATCTAAATTAAAGTTAAACTTTACTCTGAGAAAAACGGAAGAAATCTCTGATTAATTTTCATTAAATAAAATTGTTGTTTACCCGAAAAACGAATAGAGTTGAATTTATACGTAGTTCTAAGGATATGTGATATAGCTTTATACAAATCGTAAGGATAAATAGAAATATCAAATATGGATTGCAAAGAATGCAAAATAAACAAGGTTGGAAAGAAGATGATTTTTAGGACTAAGCAAGATGAATCAATTTATGAAGCTTAAAAGAATAACTCTTGAATATAGGAGAATATGATGCTTGAATTACAATGTAAGTAAAAAACTGTCTTTTACAGAAATGTAGCCATCCTCTTTATAGTGGAGGATCCTACTTTTAGATATAATTAAAAATACATAGTGGAAGACCCATGATAAATTAGTTTTTCCATAATTCCTGTCAGGATTCTCTCCACTAGTGGGATTGCAATGGCTCTTGTCTATGAGCTCGATATCGACTCGAGTTTTCGGTCTTGACTCGAGCTCTCGATCTTGACTCGAGCTCGATTCTGACTCGGATCCCTGTATTGATTCGGGGTCAGTGTTGGTCGGTCTCTGAATCATAAACTCGATAACTTTACTTTGCATCATAGTTTAACTTGGATTCAAGCTTGATAATAACATCAAGCTCGACATTGATCGGTCTTTCGGGCTCGAAGCTTGGTGACATGATTTCGAACCTCAACCCGATACTATGAAGACGCTTCTCCGATCCAATATATTACCATTTAAACCAGTTTGTATGAAAGACTAACCGGTTTTTACCGTATACAGATAATCCCCTTGTTTCTCGGGAAGGATGTAGCGAGAAACGACATGATTTCACAACGGCTCGATCAGATATAAGCTGACATTTGCATCGAGCCCGACCATGACGTACGTGATAGTTGTCCGTCGGTTTATCTTCCCAAGGCATTTAATGTGTGTCTGAAGGTGGTCGGCCACCACTGATATTGAACCGCCATTGCTTCAATCTATAAATAGCCCTTCCTTTTACCATTTATCACTTTTACGTCTTCAATTTTCCAAATCTTCTAAGTTCCTTTCCGTCTCTTCTGAGTTCATTCGTAGATATGTGATTCTTTTCTGCAAAATTCTTCTTAAAAACCACCAAAACTTTATCACCTTCTTTAAATCCAAAAATGGTGAAGAGATAAAAAACAGTCCCCCAAAAAGAAAAAGCTTCTTCTTCCCAATCCGCCGCTGACAAAACACCCTGTGGATCCGCGGCCTGAGGAGTGCGTTCCGGCGGCGTGTGTTCTTACCTCCGATTTCAAACTCGATAAAGGTTCACCGGTTCCCGGCCAATGTGAGCCCCTATTGAGATATATTTGTTCGATAACCGGGGGGTATATCGAGCAGATAAAAAAAGATTGTAACTGGGGGAACAAAGAAGTGGTAGTACCGTCTCCCGAGGAGGATATTACTACTCACGTGAAAGGGTTTTTAAGTGTGTATACTTAACCTTTCACATTAGGTCCCCTCGACCCTGTTATCATAGATTTTTGTCGTAAATGCCTAATAACCCTAGGCCAGATTCATCATTCTTTTTAGCGGATCGTTATTTTGATCCTATACTTCGTGAACAAAATCGAGGGGATGCCTTTCACCATCGATCATCTCATCCGATTGTAGCGTCCTCGCCTTTTTCGAGGAGGGTTAATAAAACTTCAGCGTCGAGCTACCAAGGCTCTGTTCTCGAGCATAGATGAGGATAGGGATCGAGGCTAGATGGGCAGGTTCATTCGAGTAAGGACTTCAGACCTGATTCTGACTGAAAAGATGCCTTTTCCCGAGGAGGGAACATGAAGCGTAAGTGTAATTCTGCTGTTATCTCCTACTATTTTGCCTTTTTATTTATTTTCTCACCGATATCTCCTTTTTTTGATGCAGTTTTTTTCCTGGATGCCCGGTGCAGTTCCCGATCTCAAGAACTGGGTACAGGATCTGGTTTTGACCTCCACATATGCCGAGCACTCATGGCGTGACTTGTCAAAGGGCCGATGAGAGGCCAAAAATCATGATAAGACCCTTTCTCATATTTTTTGGTAATTCGAACAAGATGTTTTTAATATACTCTTAATAAAATTTCCTATATGTAGGCATGGGCAAAGATGCGGTTTTGAGGCCCTTGGCCGTCGAGGAAGAGGAAGAGGCATCCGTTCCAGAGCCGGTGAAGGATAATAAGAGGAAAAGGGCCTCCGTTCCCGAAGATCCAAAACCAAAGAAGAGGACGACTTGTAAGCCGAAGAGGAATACAATTCCCTTGACCGTAGAATCAGTTCTGCATCTAAGGGATGAAGACAAAGAAGAAGAAGAAAACAACGTGTCCGCGCTGGCGGCCCGAATGAAGAAAAGCACCGATGCCCTAAAGGTGGCTGAATCGACGGTGATTCATAAGGCTCCGCCCGAACCAAGGAGATATCAGAGGAAGGTTCAGGCAAAGTCCCCGAGTCATTAGAGATCGAGGATGCTTCCTACCGAAGTCAACAAATGGTGGGTACATCGGAAGGGACCGGTCCTGAAGCTCTCCAAACTGAGGAGAACGCCCCAAGCGAATCGCCTGGGGCAATAGTAATCGGAGATTCGCCCACTCTTCTTGCTTTTTCCGAAGGGGCTATTCGGGAAGCCCAAGCTTTGGGGGCCCTCGAGATGAGCCGGTCACATGAAGGGGAGGACCCTTTCCGTAATCTGTTTACAAGGGTCGAGGATGCTGCTGGACCTAGTGATGTGTCGGGCCTTCTCTGTGAAGTGCAGCTAGCTCTGAACCGGGTAAGCTCTTAACTCCCCTTGTTGATATTATTTTTCATGTTTTTCTATTCTTTCCTAACTTATTTTCTTCCTTCTACGCAGGCCGTGGCGGTTCATCGAGAAGCATGTTCTCGGTCTCGAGCTAAGCTGCATTAGTTCGAGACCGATCTTCAACGGGTCACAGAGGAGAGGAACTCCCTTAAACCCCTCTTAGGGCAAAGAGGGGAGGAAATCAAAGACCTCTGAGCTGAGTTGGCCAAGGCTCATCAAGATCAGACCGGTCTGTCCGAGTAGGTAATAATACTTTTAAAAGCCTATGGAATCGATACCAGAACAATGGCTAATGTTTCGGTCTCACAGCTGCAACAGAAAAATGAGATGATCGGGAAACTCCGTGAGGAGGTTGATGTGATAAAAGCGGAGTCCTTGAAGTGGAAAGAAGGTATGGACCACTTTGTTGCAGAGAAAGAGGCTGCTCGAGCCCAATTGTCATCGGCCGAAAACCAACTTCAAAGTATAAAGGATAAAAGCTCGGTTCAAGTAAGAAGAATAGAGGAGCTCGAGGCTCGGTTTGCCTCAGAACTTGCTAAGGCCGAATCTGAAGCCGAAAAGGAAAAGGCTGATGCGGATACATTCGTGGCCGTTTATCGGGCCGATGCTGAAGCTGCTCAGGAACAAGCAAGAGAGGCAGCCGAGACCGCCAACACTCGAGCACATTGGGTTGTTGCGCTTGCTAAGTGCTGATCTCGGAGGGAGACCTTCGAGGAGATCCACGCTCTAGGTTTCAACCTCACTGAAGAGATAAAAAGGGCTAAGGGGCTCGAAGCCGATGCTGAAGCCTTGGTTTCTGATGATGACGATGACGATGATGATGATGGGAGTAAGAGCGGGTCCGAGAGCGGGGAGGAGCCTGATGGAGAAGAGACCACCCCCGGGCATAACCAAGAAACTTAGTCCTTTAGTTTCTATTTCGGATATTACAAACAATCATGTAATCAATCCCGTAAATATATACATATATCTTTTCTTCTCCCGTCTTGCCTCTATTTTATTTTCTGTCTTGTGAAGGTTTCGTTTTATTCATCCCTTATGAATGTTTTCATAAGGCTTTAGGCAATTTGATCGAATTCGGACTTCGTATCCTTTACATCTGAGTGAACGTTTTCGAACTCGAAGTAATGTAGCCTGTAGGCTTGGTGATTTTGAACTTGAAGTATTGTAGCCCGTAGGCTTAGTAGTCGAGTGAGTGATTTTGAATTCGAAGTAATGTAGCCCGCAGGCTTAATAGTCGAGTGAGTGATTTCGAACTCGAAGTAATGTAACCCGTAGGCTTGATAATTTCGAACTTAAAGTATTATAGCCCGTAGGCTTAGTAGTCGAGGGAGTGATTTCGAACCCGAAATAATGTAGCCCGCGGGCTTAATAGTCGAGTGAGTAATTTCGAACTCGAAGTAATGTAACCCGTAGGCTTGATAGTCGAGTGAGTAATTTCGAACTCGAAGTAATGTTGCCCGTAGGCTTAATAGTCGAGTCAGTGATTTTGAACTCGAAGTAATGTGGCCCGTAGGCTTAATAGTCGTGTGAGTGATTTCGAACTCGAAGTAATGTAGGCCATAGGCTTAATAATCGAGTGAGTGATTTCAAACTCGAAGTAATGTAGCCCGTAGGCTTAATAGTCGAGTGAGAGATTTCGTACTCGAAGTAATGTAGCGCGTAGGCTTAATAGTCGAGTGATAGATTTCGAACTCGAAGTAATGTAGCCTGTAGGCTTAATAGTCGAGTGAGTGATTTCCAACTCGAAATAATGTAGCCTGTAGGCTTAATATTCGAGTGAGAGATTTCGAACTCGAAGTAATGTAGCCCGTAGGCTTAATAGTCGAGTGAGTGATTTCGAACTCGAAGTAATGTAGCCCGTAGGCTTAATAGCCGAGTGAGTGATTTCGAACTCAAAGTAATGTAGCCCGTAGGCTTAATAGTCGAGTGAATGATTTCGAACTCGAAGTAATGTAGCCCGTAGGCTTAATAGTCGAGTGAGAGATTTCGAACTCGGAGTAATATAGACCGTAGGCTTAATAGACGATTGATAGATTTCGAACTCGAAAAAATGTAGCATGTAGGCTTAATAGTCGAATAAGTGATTTCGAACTCGAAACAATATAGCATATAGGCTTAGTAGATAGTCCCCGAGTGAGAATGGTTGCTCTAACTCTAGTTGGTGTAGCGAATGGGCTTTATAGTTGAGTGAGTGTTCCTCGAACTCGTTGATTTACCTTAAGCTTGTTTCCATAATAAATCTCGAAATAGGGGAATCTTTCTTGGATATAAGATATCGGTAAAGAAGAAATTTTTATTTGCAATTCATTATACATGTGTCCATATTTTGTGTCAGGGCTCGGGCCAACTATATGAGCATGGTTCGTTTTGACCATTAGGTTCTTACAACTTTTCCTATCGGAACCCTGTTATTATGAAGTAACTTTCTTGCATCAAACTTGATATATTTGAGGGGCTAATGCCCCCCCCCAGTATTCGAGGTCGATTGTAAAGAGGCCTCGGATACTGTCGAATTGTTTCTAAGTTAGCACAATCAATGGTTGCCTCATTAAAAACCTCGTTGAAAAAACCCATTTGGGATAAAATGGGTATAAGGAAAAAAAAGTGCAACGCGTGCTTTCAGACCTAGGGCTTCGTATTGAAGGATCCATCATATCTCCTGATCAGACTCATGCAGGGGTTAGTTTTGAAATATAAACGAATATGGGAGGGTCGTACCTTATCAGTAGTATCGCTTTAGGTGCGACACATTCCAATTTCTTGATAGTTGTTTGCCGTTTATAATACCGAGCTTGTATGATCCTTTTCTGATGTTTTTGAGAACCTGATACGGTCCTTCCCAGTTCGGTCCTAGTTTTCCTTCGTTTGGATTTCGGGTACTGAGGGTGACTTTCCTTAGCACTAAGTCCCCAAGTTTAAAATGGAGAAGCTTGGTTCTTCGATTGTAGTATCTTTCGATTCGCTGCTTTTGGGCGGCCAATTGGACGAGAGCAACTTCTCGTTTTTCATCTGATAATTCGAGGCTAGTGTTCATAGCCTCGTTATTTGACTCTTCTATTGTATATCGAAACCTGGCACTGGGTTCCCCGACTTTGACTGGAATCAAGGCTTCGGAGCCATATACTAAGGAGAACAGGGTTGCCCCCGTACTAGATTTTGATGTTGTTATATTTTCCCAAAGAACGTTAGGTAGGATTTCTCTCCATTTTCCCTTAGCGCCGTTCAACCTTTTCTTTAGGTTTTGAATGATAGTTTTGTTCGTTGATTCGGCCTGTCCGTTCCCACTAGGGTGATACGGTGTTGATAATATCCTTTTTATTTTGTGGTCTTCGAGGAATTTCTTCACTTTGCTGCCAACAGACTATTTCCTATTGTCACACACTATTTCGGCCGGTATTCCGAATCGACATACGATATGATCCCAGATAAATTCTATAACCTTTTTCTCTCTTACTTTCACGAATACCTGTGCTTCAACCCATTTAGAGAAATAGTCAGTCATAAATAAAATGAACTTAGCTTTACCTGGGGCCGATGGCATAGGGCCGGCGATATCCATTCCCTATTTAATGAATGGCCATGGGGATAGGACTTAGTGAAGTTGCTCTCCGGGATGATGGATCATTGGTGCAAACCTTTGACATTTGTCATATTTTCGAACAAACTCCTTTGTACCTTTGTCCATATCGATCCAATAATACCATGCCCTGATTATTTTAGGACTAATGAATCGGCACCGGAGTGATTTCCATAAGTTCCCTCGTGCACCTCACGTAAGACGTAGTCGGTGTCTCCTGGACCTAAGCATACTGCCAATGGTCCATCAAATGTCCTTCGGTATAACGTTCCATCTGCAGTTAATGTGAATTGAGCAGCTTTGGTTCGTAGGGCCCTCAAATTTTTAGGGTCCGATGGGAGCTTTCCATTCTTTAAGTATTCAATATACTTATTCCTCCAATCCCATGTTAATCTTATAGAATTTATCTCGGCATGACCTTCTTCGATCACGGATCTCGAGAGTTGAACGACAGTCCCCGAGCTTATCTCGCCTTTCTCGACCTCTGATCCCAAATTTGCAAGTGCATCGGCCTCACTGTTTTGTTCTCGTGGAACATGTTGTAAAGTCCATTCTTTGAAATGGTGCAAAGTGACCTGCAGTTTGTCCAAATACCTTTGTATTCTATCTTCTCGAACTTCGAAAGTTTTGTTTACTTGATTTACTACGAGCAAAGAGTCACACTTGGCTTCAATGACTTCTGCTCCCAAGCTTTTAGCTAGCTCAAGACCTGCAATCATGGCCTCATACTTGGCCTTGTTGTTAGTCAACCTAGTAGTTTTGATAGATTGCCTAATAGTGTTACCCGTGGGTGGCTTTAAAATGATGCCTAGCCCGGACCCCTCCACGTTCGAAGCCCCGTCCTTAAAAAGGGTCCATACCCCCGATGACGTACCCGATTTTAATAAGAGTTCTTTTTCAACTTCGGGTAAGAGGGTCGACATGAAATCGGCCACGAAGTCCGCTAAAATTTGAGACTTGATGGCCGTACGTGGTTGATATTCGATATCGTACCCACTGAGTTCGACGGCCCATTTGGCCAATCGTCCTGATAGTTCGGGCTTATGCAAAATATTACAGAGTGGGTAAGTCGTCAATACGCATATAAGGTGACATTGAACATATGGTCTTAAATTTCTAGAGGCGCTTATCAGTGCAAGTGCCAATTTTTCTAAGTATGGATATCTAGTTTCTGCTTCTCCTAAGGTTCGACTTACATAATAAATAGAAAATTACGTACCTTGATCTTCTCGAACTAGGACACCACTTACCGTGATTTCCGATACTGCCAAGTACAAGCAAAGTTTTTCATCTGTTTTTGGAGTATGAAGCAGTGGTAGGCTCGATAGATATCATTTTTATTCCTCTAATGCATGTTGGCATTCCGGGGTCCAAGCGAAATCGTTCTTCTTTTTTAGTAGAGAGAAAAATTTGTGACTTCGATCTGACGATCTTGAAATGAATCGGCCTAAGGCAGCAATCCGTCCCGTTAGCGTCTACACGGATTTTACGCAGTCCACGATGGCGATGTCTTCGATGGCCTTGATTTTATTGGGGTTAATCTCGATCCCCCAATTTGATACCATGAAGTCGAGGAACTTGCCCGAACCGACCCCGAAAGCACATTTCTCGTGGTTGAGCTTCATATTGTATTTCCTCAAAATCTCGAATGTTTCCTGCAAATGAGCCAAATGGTCCTCTGCTCGCAGGGACTTAACTAGCAAGCCATTAATATAAACGTCCATTGATTTACCTATTTGTTCCTCGAACATTTTATTTACTAGGCGTTGGTAAGTAGATTCTGCATTTTTTAGCCCGAAGGGCATCACATTATAACAATATGTTCCATACTTGGTGACAAATGAAGTCTTTTCTTGGTCTTCCGGGTTCATTTGAATTTGATTACACCCAGAATAGGCATAGAGAAAAGTAAGGATCTCGTGGATGGCCATAGTATTGATCATGCAATCGATGTTAGGAAGTGGAAAAGAATCTTTGAGGCATGCCCTGTTTAAATCCTTGTAATCTACACACATTCTAAGGTCTGTTCTCTTTTCTAGGGACTACAACTATATTGGCTAACCATTCGGGATATTTCACCTCCCGAATGGACCCTATTCTGAGAAATTTAGTTACCTCGTCCTTTATAAATGCGTGCTTTACCTCGGATTGGGGCCTGCTCTTGTGCTTTATCGATTGGAACCTAGGGTCTAGGCTTAGCTAATGCGTCGTTATATCCGGTAGGATCCCTGTTATATCTAAATGGGACCAAGCAAAACAATCCATGTTATCGATAAGAAATTGAATAAGCCTTTTCCTGAGTTCGGGGGTTAATCCCATTCCCGGTATACCTTTTGTTCGGGCGAATGCTCGATTAGTATAACTTGTTCCAACTCTTTAATCGTTGATTGGGTAGCATCAGAATCGTCGGGAAGCACGAAGGATCGAGGGATCCTTTGATCATCATCTTCATCGATCTTCTGATTTTCTGGTTGGGTTAAAGCTGATGTCTGTGATTGCTATTTGGCATCTTGTTCCCCTTTTGAGCCCAATCCATTTATTGGTAAAGGTGAGGATATCGTATTCGCTTCCTCGACGGCAAACATTTCTCTAGCGGCCGATTGTTCTCCGTACACTGTTTTGACTCCCCTTGATGTTGGGAATTTAAGAACCTAGTGTAGGGTCCAAGGTACAACTCTCAGGTTATGGATCCATGGCCTTCCAAAAAAGGCGTTGTACCTCATGTCACCTTCGATTACGTAGAACTTCATTTCCTGGATGGTCCCGACCACGTTTATCGACATAATTATCTCGCCTTTGGTGGTTTCACATGCCATATTGAATCCGTTTAGAACCAGGGTAGCGGGTACGACTTGGTCCTGTAGACCGAGCTGTTCTACAACCTTCAATCTAATGATGTTGGCCGAGCTACCTGGATCAATTAACACACGCTTAACTTTAGTTTTATTCAAAAGTGCGGATATTACTAGTACATCATTATGAGGTTGTATGAATCTTTTGCATCTTCATCATTGAAGGACAAAGTTCCTATGTGTGCGTAATCCTGAGTTCGAGATCGCTTGTCCCTCACAATCGATGTCTTAGTGCGTTTAAGCATCATCCCTTGAGGGGTATCGACGCCGCCGATGATCACGTGGATGACGTGCTGTGGTTCTTCTTGTTCGTGTTATTTGCCGAAATCCCTATTTTTAAAATGGTTCTTTGCCCTATCGCTTAAACATTCTCGAAGGTGTCCTTTATTGAATAACCGGGCTACCTCCTCTCTTAGTTGCCTGCAATCTTCCGTTCTGTGGCCATGGGTGCCATGATATTCGCACATTTTATTAGGATTCCTCTGGGCATCAGTCTGCATGGGTCGAGGCCATTTAGTGTCTTTGATGCATCCGATAGCCGACACAATGGCGGATGCATCAATGCTGAAGTTATACTCCGATAACCGAGGCTCTTCCTTAGATCCGGTAGGCCTGTCGAACCCACTTCTGTTCATCAACCCCCGAGAACCTTGACCTCGATCACTTCTTTTGTTACTTTGTCCTGTGTTACGTCTCGATTCATTAATTCTGTGGTTTCCGTTATATGGTATGTATCAATCCCTGATCGGACATTGTTCTCGATTGATATCCCTTCGAGCAGCGGGTTAAGACCCTAACTGATTATCTTCGACTCTAATTTTTGATTGGTAGAAATTGTGCACGTCGGCCCAAGTGATATCCGGGTACTCGATCAGGTTATGCTTGAACCGCCGTGAAGCCGTCAAACTTCGTTCGTTCAAACCTTGAGTGAAAGCCTGAACAGCCCAATCGTCTGTGACTGAGGGTAGATCCATTCGTTCCATTTGAAAATGAGACACAAACTCCCTTAGCATCTCGTTATCCTTTTGTCTTACCTTAAACAGGCCTGACTTCCTAGTCTAGACTTTTATGGCCCCGGCGTGTGCTTTTACGAAGGAATCCACAAGCATAGCAAAAGAATCGATAGAATTATATGGCAAATTATGATACCATATCATTACACTCTTTGACAGGGTTTTACCGAATTTCTTCAATAAGACGGATTCGATCTCATCATCCTCTAGATCGTTCCCTTTGATGGCACATGTGTATATGGTGACATGTTCGTTGGGGTCAGTAGTTCCATTATATTTAGGAATCTCGGGCATGCAGAACTTTTTTGGGATCGGCTTAGGAGCCGTGCTTGGGGGGGAAGGCTTTTTGTATGAATTTTTTGGAATCAAAGCCCTTCAATATTGGTGGTGCCCCTGCGATCTGATCAACCCTTTTGTCATTTGCTTCGATTCTCCTTTCTGCCGATTCTATTCGTTTGGTCAGTTCTTTGAACATCTTAGCAATTTCGGGATTAGTCCCTGACTCCTGCTCATTTGATTTGACTATAGTTGGTTTCATTGTGTGGGCGATTTCTCGGGGTTGACTGGGCTCCGGTCTACTCGGTATCTGGGTTTAACTCTGCAACTAAGCTATTGCTGACTGTTGAGCTTGCAACATTTCGAAAATCATACGCAAGCTGACGATGTTTTCCTCGACGTTATGGGTATCTCGAGTTGCAGACCGAGTGCCACCATTAATGCTATTTTCAGGTTTAGAATGAAGGTTCGCCTTAATGGCCACATGTGAATTGATGTCTATCGGCACTTCGATTCGAGCTCCAACGGCGTTGACAAGTGGTCTTTCGGTACTGGGTCTCAAGTTGTTGTTCTCATCTTGAAAACCAGCATCGTTGTCAATAGGTAAGGCCATTTGATTGATAGTTGGTCGTTGCTAATCCGAAATCCAAGATACTTTCGGAAACAAGCGCAAAACGGTGTGTTTTTGCAGATTCATATCAAATAACCACTGTTATCCTTAGCCCCACGGTGGGCGCCAAACTGTTTACACGAAAAACGGATAGAGTTGAATTTATACGTAGTTCTAAGAATATGTGATATAGCTTAATATAAATCATAAGGATAAATAGAAATATCAAATATGGATTGCAAAGAATGCAAAATAAACAAGGTTGGAAAGAAGATAATTTTTAGGACTAAGCAAGATGAATCAATTTATGAATCTTAAAAGAATAACTCTTGAATATAGGAGAATATGGTGCTTGAATTACAATGTAAGCAAAAAATGGTCTTTTACAGAAATGTAGCCATCCTCTTTATAGTGGAGGATCCTACTTTTAGATATAATTAAAAATACATAGTGGGAGACCCATGATAAATCAGCTTTTCCATAATTCCTGCCAGGATTCTCTCCTCTAGTGGGATTGCAATGGCTCTTGTGTATGAGCTCGATATTGACTCAAGTTTTTGGTCTTGACTCGAGCTCTCGATCTTGACTCGAGCTCGATTCTGACTCGTATCCCTGTATTGATTCGGGGTTAGTGTTGGTCGGTTTCTGAATCATAAGCTCGATAACTTTACTTTGCATCATAGTTTAACTTGGATTCGAGCTTGATAATAACATCGAGCTCGACATTAATCGGTCCTTCGGGATCGAAGCTTGGTGACTAGATTTCGGACCTCAACCCGATACTATAAGGCGCTTCTCCGATCCAATGTATTATCATTTAAACCAGTTCGTATGAAGGACTAACCGGTTTTTACTGTATACAATTGTCATAACTGAGGCATCTCCAAATCTAAGGTGCATAGTCCACTTGACCCAAAATCTCACATGTCGTGATGGCACCTATCGCAATACTAAGAAAGTCGATAACTCACAAATACCAAGCATCGTTATTTTAAAACATATCAAAATAAGCTTAAACAGTGAAGATCTCAAAATTAACTGATAAGAAAATACTGCAACTCAATACAAAATCCCCCAAAATCCGGGTATCACTGAGTACATGAGCATCTAAATGACAACATAGTCTGACTACTAAAAACATTGTCTAGAAAGATAGAACAATAAAAATAACTGAAAAGAAGGAGAGTCAAGGTATGCGGTCGCCAAGGCAGCTACCTCGATAGTTTCCAACAGATAAAGCTCTAAAGCTAGCAACCGCCGTACCCTTAAGTACCTGGATCTGCACACGAAGTGTAGAGTGTAGTATGAGTACAATCAACTCAATGTACTCAATAAGTAACAAGACTAACCTTGGGCTGAAAGTAGTGACGAGCTCAACAGATACAGTCTACATACAAATTTTAAACGGTACAGAAATGTAGATATGCTTTCAAGTTTAATAGTTAAGTTCAACACAGATGAAATATGCCAAGTGTGACTTATATGAAGAATAATACATCACTATATCTACATGTCAATTATGCATGCCAAATGTAATGCGACACAGTGATAAAATCATATGCATACTCTCGGAGTATTAAATCTCACTCAGCACAATCAATCAGTCAGTCCTCCCAGTTACTCAGTCCTCTCAGTCACTCAATCTTCCCAATCACTTGCCACTCTCCCTCAACACTCACACTCAACACCCGCAGTAGGTACCTATGCTCATTACTGGTAAGTCAGACTCAAGAGGGGCAAATCCTGCCCAAGCGCTAAAATAAGCCAATCATAGCATGAATCAATAATGCATGTTGCTGCATGCAGCCCGATACCATAAACATCACTCACAATCAGGCTCTCTACCTCACTCAGTCATCAATATCTCAAGTCTCTCGGGCTCACAAATATCATGGCAATCAGCCCAAACAATGATGATATGATGTATCAATAAATGGCAATAAAGACTGAGATATGATATGCAAATGATAGATGTGACTGAGTACATAATAGCAAATTAAGAAAGTAATTCAAGAGCAACACGACCTCTGTGGGTCCCAGCAGTACCTGCATATAGCCTAAGCATGATTTCTAATAGGAATCACAGCTCAATTCCTCTAACATATGAAGAGTACACGGATAATACTCATATTAGATGACTACACAGTACCACAAAATCGACTGAGTCATAATTTCTACGGTACACGGCCGTCACCTAGCATGTGCGTCACCTCAACACCAACCATATAACACGTAATTCAGGGATTCATACCCTCAGAACCAAGTTTAGAAATATTGCTTACTTCAAACCGTGCAAACCTCTACTCCAATAAGCCCTTGCCTTGCAAATCGCCCTCAAAACAACTTGAATCTATCCACAAACAACTCGATATAATCAACACAAGCTATAGGAATAAATTCCATATGATAAAGCTAAGTTTTTTAACAAAAGAAAAAAAGTAAACTCAAAAAGTCAACATCGGGTCCACGTCTCGGAATCCGATAAAAATAATAAAATCTGAACACACATTCAACTATACCAAAATTACTCAATTCAAATTATAACTCGACCTTCAAATCTTCAAATTAAAGCCTATGAAGTTTCTACAGTTTTCCCCAATATTTCCAACCCAAAATACTAATTAAATGATAAAAATAATGGTAGATTCATGTATAATAACCAAATCCGAGTTAGTATCACTTACCCCAATTAACTCCTTGAAAATCCCTTCAAGAATCGCCCAAATTCGAGGTCTCTAGCTCAAAATATGAAAATTGGGTTCACACCCTCGATTTTGATATTTAACACCGTTGCCCAGATGCTTTTCTTCGCGAAACACAAACACTCCACTGCCAAAAGTTTCTCTTACGCGAACGCAAGTGCCCAGTTGCAAAAGCGATGACCAAACGACCCCATACTTCGCGAACACGAATCCTTAATCGCGAACGTGTAGGTCTAATGCAAGAAGTCCCCCCCATCCTGCCTCTCTTCTTTGCGAACGTGGCTCCCTTCTCGCGATTGTGATCCACAACCTCACCAAGCCTTCGCGAACGCGAAGGGAAAACTTTTCCACCCTCCCAAATACCATTCGTGAACGCGAGACCTCTCTTGCAAATGCATATAAGGAAACCAGACACCAGAAATCTGTAGCTCTATAAGGCCAAATTCAATCCGCAATCAACCCGAAACTCACCCGAGGCCCCCAGGACCTCAACCAAACATACCAACAAGTCGTAAAACATCATACAAACTCGCTTGAAGCCTCAAATCATATCAAACAACACTAAAATCACGAATGGCACATCGATTCAAGCCTAATAAACTTATGAACTTCTAACTTCCAAAACTAATGCCGAAACATGCCAAAACTAATGTTTCTTCGCCAATTCAAAATTCCGAGCCCGGTAACCACAAAGTCAACTCTCGGTCAAACATCTCAACTTTTCAAACTTCAACTTTCTTCGTCAATTCAAGCCAAAATCATCTACGGACCTTCAAATCAATATCCAGACACACTCCTAAGTCCAAAATTACCCTATAGAGATATCAGAACCATTAAAACTACATTCTGGAGTCAATTACACATAAGTCAACATCCGGTCAATTCTTTCAACTAAGGTTTCCAACTTGGGACTAAGTGTCCCAATTCATTCCGAAAGGTCCCCGGAACCAAACCAACTACCCCAACACGTCACATAATAACAAATGAGCATGTAATAAGCAATAAATGGCAGAACGAGGCTACAACACTCAAAATGACCGAACGGGTCTAGAATCACACCTAGAGTCTCAAATAGGCGTGGATATATGCTCTGTATCTCTTGCTCGGTATCTCAAGTAGCCTCTTTGACTGGATGACCTCTCCACTGCACCTTCACTGAAGCTATGTTCTTTGACCTCAACTTTCGAACCTGCCGATCCAAAATGGCCACCGGCTCCATATCATAAGTCAAATCACCATCCAACGCAACCGTGCTGAAGTCCAAAACATAAGACGTATCACCGAAATACTTTAGGAGCATGGAAACATGAAACACTGGATGAACACTCAACAAACTAGGTGGCAATGCAAGCTTGTAATCCACCTCTCCAATCCTCTCAAGCACCTCAAAAGGCCTAATATACCGAGGGCTCAGCTTTCCCTTCTTCCCGAACCTCATAACACCCTTCATGGGGGAACTCTGAGCAGTACCTTCTCTCCCACCATGTAAGCAACATCATGAACCTTCCGGTCGGCATAACTCTTCTGCCTAGACTGTGCCATGCGAAGCCGATCCTGAAATAACTTAACCTTGTCCAGAGCATTCTGAACAAAGTCAAAACCCAATATCCTAGCCTCACCTGGCTCAAACTAACCCACCGGAGACCAACACCGTCTCCCATACAAAGCCTCATATGGAGCCATCTGAATGCTCGATTGGTAGCAGTTGTTTTAGGCAAATGCTGCAAGTGGCCGAAATGGATCCCGTGAACCCCCGAAATCCATGACACATACGCGTAGCATATCTTCCAGTATCTGAATGGTGCGCTTGGACTGTCCGTCCATCTGAGGGTGGAATGATGTACTCAACTCAACTCATGTGCCTAACTCTTGCTGCACTGCTCTCCAAAACTGTGATATGAACTGCGTGCCCAATCTTAAATGATGGACACCGACATACCATGAAGGCGAATAATCTCGCATATATAGATCTCAGCCAACCGCTCTGAAGAATAGGTAGTCCCAACTGGAATGAAATATGCGGACTTTGTCAACCGATCCACAATTAGCCAAATAACATCAAACTTTCTCGAAGTCCATGGGAGCCCAACTACGAAGTCCATGGTAATATGCTCCCATTTTCACTCTGGAATCTCATGCATCTGAAGCAATCCGCCCGACCTCTGATGCCCGTACTTTACCTACTGACAATTTAAGCACCGAGCTACAAACCCGACTATGTCTTTCTTCATCCTCTTCCACCAATAGTGCTGCCTCAAGTCTTGATACATCTTTGCGGTACCCAGATGAATGGAATACCATGAACTGTGGGCCTCCTCAAGAATCAACTCACGTAGCCCATCTACATTGGGCACACAAATCTGATCCTGCATCCGCAACACCCCATCATCCCCAATAATAACCTCATTGGCATCACCGTGCTGAACCTTATCTATAAGAACAAGCAAATAGGAGTCATCATACTGACGGTCTCTGATGCGATCATATAAGGAAGACCGAGAAATCACACAAACTAGAACCCGACTAGGCTCCGAAACATCTAACCTCACGAACTGATTAGCCAAGTCCTGAGCATCTGATACAAGCGATATCTCACCCGCCGAAATAAATGCAAGGCTACACATACTCACTGCTTTCCTACTCAAGGCATTGGCTACCACATTGGATTTTCTGTGATGATATATAATGGTAATATCATAGTCCTGTAGTAGCTCCAACCATCTCCGCCACTACTAGAAATACAGACTTTTTATACGGAAGAATTGGGGGAAAATCTGTGTGAAATTTTAATATTCCCACGACATTCTCAGGGGAGACGCTCAGTGAGAAAATGGCTGGAGGGAAAATAGTTTCCTAGGACATTCGTGGGTAATTCCCAGGGAGTTTCCCACTGAGCGTTTGGCCAGAACTTGGTGGGGTCACTAGTGTAATTTCCCACGAACGTCGTGGGAAAAGTAGAAAAAATATAATAATTTAATTTTCTTATATTTTCCACCTAATCTGTGGGAATTATTAAAAATAATTTAGATATTTGTTTTTACCATGAAAGCAGTGGAAAATATTCATGGTCTAGAAATAAACATATGAACATTCCCACGAATATCAATGGGAAATGTTGAAATTCTGGATAGAAATATGCACAAAATTCCCACGGAGTCAGTGGGAAATCCGTGGAAAATCTGAAAAATATTTTTATTGCCAAATCTATTTTTAGAACTACACCACCTTCCAAACAGAAAGTACAACCAACAATACAAGACTAAATACAATTAAGCATTCAAATACCAAATTCATCATGCAATCCAATTTATTTCATAAATAACAACTAATCAATCCATTTCATAATCAATATCCAACTAATCAGAAAGTAGAACAAAAACTCAAAAAACCAATATTCAATATTCAACATCCAGGTACCATCCAAGACAAGCTAATAAATGAAACTACTCCTTAGTTATCATCAGATGCTGGAGAACGGGGCACAGGAAATGCACCAGATGCTAAGAGGGACTTTATCTAAGACTTGAGACTTTTAACATTACTAGTGGCAAGTCTTAATGCATCGTCATTTTGCCTCATTTCTTCCTCCCTTCGCCTTTCCTCTTCCTCTCTTCGCCTATCTTATTCCTCCCTCCGCTTTTTCTCTTCTTCCCTTGCAGTCCTTTCTTGAAGATACAACTCAGTAATCTTCGCTACCTTCCTATTCAATTCCTCAAACTCATCCAGATCAACCGAGCAATGTGAGGAAGAATAAGAACCAGACAATCCAAAAGTACGATGACCGAGACTAAACTCTAATCCAAGGCCGTAGACTCTCCCCTTATGCACACCACCAGCTGCCTTAATCCACATGTCCATGATCTCCTCTTGGGATGGTTGGATTGGCCAACCTTGATCATCAATCGACTGACTTTGAATGAACTCCTCCAAGCTTCGTTTGAAAGAATCCTGTAAATAAATTACAATTATTATAAAAGTAAACTTTATTAAAGAAATTGTAAGGGGAAAAAAAGAGTGAATGTTAAGAAATATTAATGTTTTTGACTAATAATTCTTATATTAGGAAAAAAGGAGATCAGAAGGAAAAAGCTAAGTGTGAAGTTATAAATAAAACATGATTCATGTAATTTAATCAACTGGCACTTGAAAGCCTTTGTAACTAAGTGTGATGTTATAAATAAAAGTCAGTGAAAAAGAAACATAACTTTCCTTCAACTTTGAAGCTGAATGTATCTTTTAAATCAAATGGCCTATTATGATCAAATCGAGGTGCAATCCACATGTTTTCGGTGATGGTTTGAGGTGCAGTCCACATTATGACTACGATACGGTAGAGATAAATTTTATTGATAAATAACAGCTATCATTATCATACATGTTAAGCAAATGCATGAACTTACAGGCACCAGTTCATACATGTTAAACAAATGCACCAGTTCATGCTTCTGCTAATGTGGTAGTAGTTTCTTCAACAAAATTAGCAAAAAAGGTAACAAAAACTACAATCATGTTATACTCTATTATGTACTAAATAACTATTCAACCTCCTTTCAACAAGAAAAAGGAAATCAGTTGAAGGGTACTGAGACCTAAAGACAAAAGGGCTATGCCAAAATCAAGAAGACATGGAAAATAGATATGGAGTATTGGAGTGTGGTACAAGTTTAGCATATATGGAAACTATACAGAGCACCCCAAGAGTAATTGAATGTAACAGAGCTTTCAAGAATAGCAACCCTTCCACTGAAAACTTATTCAGGTAATTTCCTCGAGTAACAACAATATATACCTGGAAGATAACAGTATCATGACACCAAAAAGCTCTAAAACAAAATTTAAACATATCCATCTCAATCTTGTTGCAATTTCATCTTCAAATCACATCAAGATGAACTTTGAAGGAGTAGGGAAAGCTACTCCAGCAATTCGGATTATGATAGCTCTCAAAAACCTTTATTCAATTCATCAATCCAGCCAAATCAAACTTAAACTGTATCGCAATCACATTAATTGGACCTTTTTTTTGGTTGGAAAGAGGAAATTATGCATCAGTACTGGAAGTACAAATAACAGTACCTATAGTCACAGGATCATTACAAAAAGAGGTACTAACAGAGGCACCAGATTGTCCAAAAGGTATATTAGAGTTACTCCTAACTACCCAATTACAGAAGTTCCTAGTTTGTCTGTCTCCAAAGATAATGAGATAAACGATGGGAGGAACTGAGTGTTACTCACACTCAAACAATTTAGCAGTTAGATCACTTATTCCAGTTGATAACAACTGAGTGTTACCAACAAATAAGCTAGTTTAAAATAAAGCTCATTAATCTTACATGGGTTGTCTCAGCGCTCGGCTCGACCCAAGTCATTTTTGTTCCATCCTTCAACTTCTTCATGTGGGTTTCCTCAAATACCTCATCATGAGTAACTAGTCTTCCTTTAGCCTTTTCCTAAAAAATAAATAATATCTTAAAAAATGGTAACAAAAATAGTTATAAATCAAGAAACATATATTAAAGAGATTACCAATATTCTTCTATGAGACGACATACTAACTGAACCGCCCATGTGCACCGAGCCACCCTTGTCGGACAAACGGGTTGCCCTTCCCTGGGCGCTCTTTTTCTCAAATTTCGAAGAGTTACAATACTCAAGAAGTTAAACCCATATATCATCAAGAATCCAACTTTGCCTCTTTTTACTTTCTCGAGCAGTCCGAAGCATATCACACAACCTATCAGAATATTTCTTCAAGAAAACGGCTCGTACCTCAGCCTAAGAATCGCGTGACCATGCACATTTCATCTGCAAATAAAACATGTTAGAATGAATAAAAAGAGTTGAAAACTAAAGTAAAATATTAATTTTACCCTAAATTCAGCAAATATTTTGTCCCTAACGCGAGTTGGAACTTCTGACCAGAACCTCCATGGTGCGTGATAAATCGAACACATCGATTCAACCACGACTTTCGTAGCCTGAGGAGGATAAAAGTTGAATTGAATTTAAAATAAGTTAGAAACTATATTTACAAATTAATTAGGAATTTAAAAGATGAATATTTACCCTGCTCCATCGGACACAATAATCAACCTCCGAAGATCATCTTATTTTCCATTATTTGGAGGATCTTGCCTTCGTGTAGAAGTCTGTGTAGCTGTATCACTATAGGTGTATGGGGATGTCGAATTACTATCGACTCTAATATGTGGCCTAGAAATGCTGGGAGATGAAGACGGAGTAGATTCAGACGAAGGCATGAAAGAGTGGCTAGCAGGCAAACTAAATGATGAGGGCATGCCAGAGGAAGATGATGAACGAATGACCGATGAAGATGATGATGGAAGGAAAAGGTAAGATGATGAGGGTATGACATGCAAAGGTGGAGTGGATTTAGATAAAGGCGCGGAAGATTACCTAGCAGGCTGACTAAATGATGATGGCATACCAGAGGAAGATGATGATGGCAGGACAAGGTAAGATGAGGAGGGTATGCCATACAAAAGTGGAGTGGATTTAGACGAAGGCATGGAAGTGTTCCTAGAAGGCTGACTAAATGATGAGGGCATGCTAGAGGAAGATGATAAATGAATGATTGGGGAAAATGATGATTGAATGCCAGAGGAAGATAATGAAGGAATGACCAGAGAAGATGATGATGACATGACTGGTAAGATGATAATGAGGGTACGCCAGGCCTAAGTTCAGGTATGTGCTGGGAAGATGTAGGATTAAAGAAGGGGGTAGATGAGGGAGCGTTATACCCTAGGTTATGTATATAGTATAAGGGGGGTAGAAATAATAACGGGCATGTAGGTGGAGGCACATGCGAACTAGAAGGTGTGTGCGGAGGAGAGGTAGTGATACCTAAGTTACCAAAAACTTTTGCTTTCTTTTGTTTTTTACCCTTATCTGGTGCAGTACCCTCTGGACGATCTTTACCTCGAGGAGCCATCTAAACAATATAAGCATAAGAAAAAATATGTTAATATGTTTAGAAACAAACTTAAATGCATAACATACAAGTTCGTAAAAAGAACAAACATATCAATCCTAATTGCTTAGTTCATCTTCATTAGAAATTTTATCCTCCTCGCTTGTTTCATTTTCATCATCATATTCTTCCTCCTCAGTTAGTTCATTTTTATCAGCGGAATCTTCCTCTTCATTGGACATAGATGTTCCAACCTCATGTTGAACTGAAGGATCAACTTCTTCGTGCATGCCTTCAATATGCAGTTCATATGCTAATTCATCATCCACAATTAGTTGAACACTTGATATATCATTCTGGTATGCTATATCTAGTGCATCCTCAACTTCTATTCTACCAACCGGCTTATTTTTTATAACCACCCACCATTCGACCTTATTTTTACACGATGACGGATAAGGAGCGTAATACACTTGCTTCACATTCTGTGCAATGATAAATGGATTTTATCTTGAATACTGCCTCGTGTGATTAACTTCAACTATTTTATAGTGTTGGTGTACCTTTATTTGGTGTTGGATCAAACCACTTGCATCGAATAAGTACCAGTCTTTTCTTCGGCCAACCAACATACTCTATTTCTAAAATCTCCTAGAGTACACCATAATAATCAATATCTCCATCTTGGTCACCATCACCACGTTTCACCCAGACTCCGCTATTATTGGTTTTTTATTCTTAGACCATTCTTCTGTATAAAACTTGTACCTATTGACAAAGTACTTGGTTATAGTTTTGACTTGAGGTATAGGTCCCCAAGCTATATCACATAAAAATGGATCACCTATACCATTGTCTGGATTATGAACCTATATAGAGTTTGAAGAAAATTGAGAAGTTAGAAAATACTATTTGTGCAATAATGAGAATCTGGTAATATAATAATTAACACTTACATAATCTCTAAACCACTCTGAAAATTTGGATAAACAATATCTTGGCCAAACACACTCACAAAATAACTGTCCGACATATTTATAAAGTATATTAGTTAAAATACGGATATATCATGCAAGTAGGTCAATAATATAATTTCAGACCTACTTGTAAATTGTTGAACTTCGGGGCAATTGAGCAATACATGTGTTGTAGCAACTTTTTCTCCATCCCAGTCCAATTTCCTTTTTGATACTTCTTAGAATTTCTACCGGGTTGATTGAATATGGATATAGGCGGTGCCAAAGGATCATTATCACCTTCATCTTCATTCCGATTTGGCCTATTTCTCAAACATGGCACGTGATGCTCAAAATAATATGAACAGAAATGAGAAGTTTCTTTAACTAGATATGCTTCACATATTGATCCCTCAATCTTGGATTTTGTTTCACCATCCGTTTACATTTGCCAATAGTCCTACATAGCATAATTTTAGATGGGAAGAAGTGTAATCAAAACACATAAAGAAAAAATAATTAATGATTATCACCTCTCAAATGGATACATCCATCTATATTGAACAGGCCCTCCAAGTCGTGCCTCTCTTACAAGATGAACTGGGAGATGTTCCATTACATTGAAAAACCCACTTGGAAATTTTTTTGCCCATTTGTTTATGATTAAATGGATGTTACTCTCCATCAAAACTAGATTTTTCTCCCTCAATGTATTAGAACATAGGTCTTTGAAAAATAAGTTTATCTCTGTGATGGGTTTCCATATTCTCTCAGGCAATGCGTTAAATGCAATAGGAAGTAATGATTCCATGAAAATGTGACAATCATGACTTTTTATATACATCAGCTTTCCTTCTTTCATATCAACACAATTGGATAAGTTTGAAGCATACCCATCGGGCATTTTGAAATTTTGAACCCAATCACAGATCTTTCGTTTGTCATCCATTTTGAATGAATAACTAGCCTTGGGCTTCACCATCCTATTATTTTCTTGTCGTAGTTCTAATTCTCTTCGCCTATAGTATTCTTGTAAGTCTATCCTATCCTTCAAGTTATCATTTGTCCTGTTCTTGTCATCCATTACAGTATGAAATGGATTATCAAAGAAGTTCTTTTCAATATGCATGACATCCAAGTTATGTTGAAGAAGATTATGCTTCCAATAAGGTAACTCCCAAAATATGCTTTGTTTAGTCCAATTATGCACAATTCTATAACCATGTAGTTTAAGCAATGGAGACTCTGTTATCTTAGGTAAATTCTTAACCCTCTCCTAAATTTTTTCCCCCGACAAGATTGTTGGTGGCTCATCATAATCAGTTCAATTTTTTATAAATGCACTAGTATTTCTCCTGAACTCATGATCCATTGGCAAAAATCGACGGTGACAGTCAAACCATGTGTTCTTACCTCCATGTTTTAAAGTAAATGCTTTTATGTCTTCCATACAGCAAGGACAAGCTAACTTTCCGGCAGTCGACTATCCAGATAATATTCCATAAGCAGGAAAGTCATTAATAGTCCACATCAAAGCAGCACGCAATTTAAAATTTTGTTTAGTTGATACGTCGTATGTTTTAACACCTTCATGCCACAACAACTATAGCTCATTAATCAAAGGCTGCAAATATACATCAAATAAAATTTTTGGATTACTTGGACACGGAACTATGCCAGTTAGAAATAAATATAGACTTGTCATACACATCTCTGGTGGAAGATTATACGGTGTAACAAAAATAGACCAACATGAATATAGTGCAGCAAAGACAGAAAGGAGTGAATCCATCTGCACATAAACCAAACCTAATATTTCTTGGTTCATTAGCGAAGTCAGGATATATCCTATCAAAATGCTTCCATGCTTCTCCAACTGAAGGATGACACAAAACACTAGGCGCCCTTCTATTTTTGTAATGCCACCTCATATGAGGAGCGGAACTCAATGATACATACAACCTTTTTAACCTAGGTATAATAGGTAAGTAATGCATCCTCTTAATTGGAACTTTCTTCGCTTTGGCATTTGTGACTTCCTTAAAACGAGATAATCCACAAAATTTGCACGCTTCTAGAGCCGTATCATCTTTATAATATAACATACAACTTTTTTCACAACAATCAATTTTTGTTGAGGAAAGTCCTAACTTGGAAACTAACTTCTTAGACTTATAGTAATCACCGGGTAAGTTAATGTTCGGGCTAACTTCACCGATAAGCCTAATTATAGCATTTATGGCAGCTTGAGAAATATTTCTATCTGATTTGATAATTAGTAATCTAACTGCAACAAACAACTCCGAATGTATTGAGCCTTCATAGAGTGGGCGAGTAGCCGCCTCTAATAATTCATAAAAGTGTTTTGCCTCATCATTGGGAGACTCATCAACATTTTGTTGTTGATTGAACTCCTGGGTGTATCTCAAACCATTTCATGCATTTGAGAATTTTCATAATTATTCTCAAAGAATGTATTACTATCACAACCAGTAAGATTATGTAAGTCAACATCAGCTAAATTACTATTGTTCTCTCCATGAACCATCAAGACATAGTAATTTTCTCTAAACCCCTTTCTATAAAGATGAACTTTAACATCCTCAGGTATCAACAACTTTATACAATTGCACTTAGCACAAGAACACCTAATTGTTCCTTCATTACGGATGAAGTGTTCTTGCATAAGCAATTAATCCTTTAACACCTACAAATTCTTCTTTCAATCCCCCACGATTAGGACGATTTCTATCGTACATCCATCTACGATGTTGTTCCATATATTACACAATAACAAGATAAAAAAATTAAATAAAAAATGAATAATTTATTTTATTCAAGTTAGTTTACAATTAAACTTGAATATACATCTTAGATAACTCACATTTCTTTTTTATTTTTATTAAGTTAAGAAAACTTATGGTTGTATATTAATTTTTTGTGAATGAACAATTCTTTTTAATAGAAGCGCTCTCAACAAATACTTGAAATTAGTTTTAGAAATACCAACTCAAATCAAGACTCTAAGAGACTTATCATGCATCAATATCATGGTTCTTAAAAAAAAAGTAATTAAAGGAGTTGGTAAAGATGTAATTCTCACTCACAAAATTCTAACATATTGCAATGTCTCAATAATTAACATAACATTTAAATGGATAAGAATATAATATCACATAGGAAACTTATTTCAGTTTCTTAATGGTCAAAGTATATATATTGGGTGTAAGCTTTACTGCCTCCTTTATCAATATCTCCTTGTAGCAAAGAAATGATAACCTAGCAAAACAAGTTTTACAAGGAATATTAAATTCAATTTGGATTCTCATCCAAAGGCCTGTACAGTACAAACTAACTAATGTGATTTTTAAAGTCAAATGGTTATGAAAAGATGATTTGCAATTATTTTGTTGTTTCATTAGGGAAACTAGCTAATTTTAATCCATGAATAATTGTATTATCCCAGTTTTGATCCTTGTGTTATCCAACATATCACATTTAACCTTTAATTAAATTTATGTGTGGTTTTACTCCAATTATTAATGAAAACTTTAGAAAAAATATCAAGCCTTGAGGTGCACTGCAATTCCAGTGCTTCTAATGCAATACAAACAATATCAAGCCTCAAACAGTCTCATAATAATAAAATCTTTTTAATGTATACATTACTATGATATGCAGTAGTTATTTTAGACTTCTTCAGTACATTAGTCTTATGATCCCACCTTTATGACCAAAGTTGACAAATTCAGTAGTAATGATGGTCGTGAAGTAGGATTGAGCTGGCCATTTCTGGGAATAATAAGGATTAAAAATTCAGTAAGTTTCTATCAATGAGGATCTTTAACTGAAAATGCAGAAAAGAAAGTAAACTGTTATAGAATCAGGAGAAAACAAAATAGGCCTGCAATCTAAAATCACTATTATAAGAAAACATTCATGGAGTTATTTTAACTCACATGAATTGAACATAACTTATTAGCGAAAATCCTACATTTGCAACATAGGTCATATGCCACTACTACTGAGCATCCAGACGCGAAGCCAAGGTGAATATTTGTAATTATAATTAGCACCTTTGTCGTTAGAAGTTAATGCAATAATAACTTGATGTTTAATTAACTTGAAACAGGGGATTGAAAGGAGAGTACTTTCCCGTGTATGTGGCACTGGGACTAATAGAAATATCCATGGGTTTTGTGGCACACACAGCCACGCATCAGCTGAAGCGTTCGCCTAATGTGTCTGTGAAAAAATCAAGGAGGGAAACTGTACCAGAGGTGGCAGAACCGGACAATGTATTGAATGATTCCGATAGATTTATTAAGAAATCTTTTCTCAGAAAGGTGGCTCATGATCTAAATCTAGGTAAAATCTAATAATAAGCCTAAGTGAAAGGAGAAGAAAAATTCAAATGGGGCTACGAACTAAGGACCTAAGAACCCAACTACACACAAAAGGTAGATTTTCAAGCATGGAGGAACCCTAGATTTTTAGGCATTTAGGGTAAAATCAGAAGGGGGGAGGGGGGGGGGGGCATTTGCGTTTTTATATTTTAGTGGGAACTGCCACTGATAATAATATATATGTGGGAACTTTTCCTGGGAAATTTGTATTTTTCTAGTAGTGCGCTGCCTCAAATTTAGATCCTTTTGCTTGAACAACTATTGGAGACTCCGATGATCCGTAAACACCTAACAAAATACACCGTAGAGATAATGCCTCCAAATCTTCAATGTATGGCTGCCAACTCCAAAACATGAATATGGTATTTCTTCTCATGGGGCTTCAACTATCGTGGCAGAGTTGAAAATCTAATAATAATCCTCTGAAATTAAAGTGAAAGGAGAAGAAAAATTCAAATATGTCTATGAACTCAGGACCCAAGAACCCAACTACACACACAAACTACACACAAAAGATTTTCAGGCATGAAGGAACCCTAGGTTTTTAGGCATTTAGGGTAAAATCAGAAAAGAGAGAAAGAAGGGGGGGGGGGGAGACCTACCGAGAGAGAGAGAGAGAGAGAGAGAGGAGAGAGAGAGAGAGAGAGAGAGAGAGAGAGAGAGAGAGAGAGAGAGAGCCACTTACCTGTGATTTTGCATGAATGAAAGCTTTAGGGCAAGAATGGAGGTTTCTGCGAAGAGAATGAGAGAGAAAGAGAAGAATGAGACTGAAAATTAAAAGAGAAGAAAAATAAGGGATATACGCCTAACGTAATAAGAAGGACATTCCCACTGAATCACTAGGTATATTTGTGAAAATTATCTTATATAAATTCATTTTTGTTTTTGGTGAAATAGTTTTTAAGCTCGCGGGTTTTGGACCAAATATAAGAGTTCGAAATTTTGAGCTTCCCACTGCATCCGTGGAAAATATTAAAATAATCTTTTATGTTAGGTTCCCACCGTTTCACTGGGGAGAGTTTAATAATTTTATTTTTAATGACATTGCCCCTGATTCGGTGGAAAAAATATTACGCATTTTTTTGCGCCACTTAGTTCCCACGTATAGTCTGTGGGAACGTTTTTAAAAAAAGGGTAAAAGAAACCTTTTCCATTTTCCACTGAGTGTTTTTTATATTTCAGTGGGAAGTGCCGCTGATAATATATATGTGGGAACTTTTCCTGGGAAATTTGTATTTTTCTAGTAGTGCGCTGCCTCAAATTTAGATCCTTTTGCTTGAACAACTATTGGAGACTCCGATGATCCGTAAACACCTAACAAAATACACCGTAGAGATAATGCCTCCAAATCTTCAACGTATGGCTGCCAACTCCAAAATATGAATAGGGTAGTTCTTCTCATGGGGCTTCAACTATCGTGGCGAAGTTGAAAATCTTATAATAATTCTCTAAAATTAAAGTGAAAAGAGAAGAAAAATTCAAAGAACCCAACTACATACACAAACCACACATAAAAGCTAGATTTCCACGCATAGAGGAATCCTAGGTTTTTTAGGCATTTAGGGTAAAATCAGAAAAGGGAGAATATAAAGGGGGGAAGGGAGAGTGCGCGCGCGTGAGAGAGAGAGAGAGAGATGCGCCACTTATCTGTGATTTTGCATGAATGAAAGCTTTAGGGCAAGAATGGAGGTTTCTGCGAAGAGAATGAGAGAGAAAGAGAAGAATGAGACTGAAAATTAAAAGAGAAGAAAAATAAGGGATATACGCCTAATGTAATAGGAAAGACATTCCCACTGAATCACTAGGTATATTTTTGGGAATTGTCTTATATAAATGCATTTTTGTTTTGGTGAAATAGTTTTTAAGCTCGCGATTTTTGGACCAAATATAAGAGTTCGAAATTTTGATCTTCCCACTATATCAGTGAAAAATATTAAAATAATCTTTTATCTTAGGTTCCCACCATTTCACTGGGGAGAGTTTAATAATTTTATTTTTAATGACATTCCCACTGATTCGGTGGGAAAAATATTACATGCCTTTTTGCGCCACCTAGTTCCCACGTATAGTCCGTGGGAATATTTTTTTTAAAAAAGGTAAAAGAAAACTTTTTCATTTTTCACTGATTATTTTACATTTCAGTGGGAACTGCCACTGATAATATATCTGTGGGAAATTTTCCTGGGAAATTTGTATTTTTCTAGTAGTGCGCTGCCTCAAATTCAGATCCTTTTGCTTGAACAAGTACTGGAGACTCCGATGATCCGTAAACACCTCACAAGACACACCGTAGAGATAATGCCTCCAAATCTTCAATGCATGGCTGCCAACTCCAAAACATGAATAGGGTAGTTCTTCTCAAGGGGCTTCAACTGTCATGGAATATAAGCAATCACTCTACCCTCCTGCATCAAGCCACACCCAATACCAATCTGAGAAGTATCACAATACACTGTATAAGAACCGGATACTGAAGGCAAAATTAGAATTGGAGTTGTGGTCAAGACAGTCTTGAGCTTCTTAAAGCTCTCCTCACACTTATCCGACCACCTGAATGGCGCACCCTTCTGGATTAACCTGGTCAAAGGCGCTGCAATGGACGAGAAACCATCCACGAAGAGACGATAATATCCGGACAATCTGAGAAAACTCCGAATCTCAGTAGCTGAAGACGATCTAGGCCAACTCTGAATCTTCTCTATCTTCTTTGGATCAACCTTAATCCCCTCACTGGACACCACGTGCCCCAAGAACGCCACCGAATTGAGCCAAAACTCACACTTGGAGAACTTGGCATAAAGCTTCTCCTCTCTCAACCTCTGTAGTACAATCCTCAAATGATGTGCATGGTCTTTTTGGCTACGTGAGTACACCAGGATATTATCAATAAATACTATGACAAACGAATCAAGATTTAGCTGGAATACACTGTTCATCAGATGCGTGAATGTTGTTGGGGCATTGGTCAACCCAAAAGACATCATAAGGAACTCATAGTGACCATAGTGAACCCTGAATGCCGTCTTTAGAATATCTGAGTCCCGAATCTTCAACTGGTGATACCCATACCTCAAATCAATCTTAGAGAACACTCTTGCTCCCTGAAGTTGGTCAAATAAATCATCAATGCGTGGAAAATGATACTTGTTCTCAATTGTAACTTTGTTCAACTGCCTATAGTCGATGCATATCTGCATAGTACCATCTTTCTTCTTCATAAACAGAACTGGTGAACCCAAAGGCGACACACTAGACCTAATTAAACCCTTAACAAGAAGCTCCTGAAGCTACTCTTTCAATTCCTTTAACTCTGCTGGTGTCATACGGTACGGAGGAATAGAAATGGGCTGAGTGCCCAGCACTAAGTCAATACCAAAATCAATATCCCTGTCAGGTGGCATGCCCGGCTGGTCTAGAGGAAATACATCCGGAAAGTCTCGCACTACCTGAACAGAATTAATAGTAGGAGTATCAATACCAACATCCCTCACAAAGGCTAAATATAACAAACGCCCTTTCCCAACCATATGTTGGGCCTTCAGATAAGAAATCACCCTGCTGGGAACATAATATAGAGAACCTCTCCACTCGATCCTAGGAAAGCCCGACATCACCAATGTCACAGTCTTAGCATAACAATCCAGAATAGCATGAATGGGGACAACCAATCCATACCCAGAATCACGTTAAAATCAACCATACTAAGCAATAAGAGATCAACTCTAGTCTCCAAGCCTCCAATGATCACCATACACGATCGATACATACGGTCCACAATAATAGTATCGCCCACCAGCGTAGATACATGAACAAGTGAAGCTAAGGACTCATGGGACATATCCAAATAATGCGTAAAATAGGATGATGTATATGAATAAGTGGAACCAGGGTCAAATAATGTGGAACTCTGTGGCACACTGAAATAATACATGTGATCACTGCGTCTGAAGCAACGGCCTCTTGCCTGGCAGGGATAGCATAGAATTGAGCCTGACCGCCACCTGATCGGCCTCCCCCCTAGGTCAACTTCTAGCTATCTGAGCCTCACCTTGAGCTAGCTGGGCGGGTGGTGAAGTAACTGGTGTGGAAGTCATAGCTTGACCCTTCTGTTGAACTCGACCACAAGGCGACGGGGACACTGCCTCCTCACATAGCCAAACTCCACGCACTCGAAGCAACTCCCTGATGGTGGTAGGGACTGAATCGAACCCTGAAAACTAGAATAACTGCTAGAGGAACCTGGCACAGATGAACCCTGAACAGATGGAGCATGGGATAAAATCTGAGTTGGGAAGGCACTGAGAGATGAGTGACCCGGACGAGCACTATATGAACTATGGCTAGCGGATGCACCACGATGGATCGAACGATTCATCTAAGCGGGCCTATAAGGACGACCCCTGATGTGGTAGGACTACCTTCTAGAAGAAATGTTGCTGAAACCACCTAAATCACGAGGCCTCTTAGCCTCCCTCTCCTAACGCTCCTAACTACGAACCTGCTCTAGCCACCTAGAAATATCAACGACCTCATTGAAACTAGCACCTGATGTAATCTCCCTAGTCATAACAAAGCGCAGTTCATAGTTGAGGCCATCAATGAACCTCTTAATCCTCTACCTCTCTGTGGTAACCAACCAGATCGCGTGATGAGCCAACTCTGAAAATCTCATCTCGTACTAGGTCACAGACACACCCTCCTGGCGTAGCTGCACAAACTGCCACCGCAAATCCTCCCTGTGGGTCGGTGACATAAACTTCTCCAAGAAGAGAACGGATAACTGATGCCATAAAAGTGGTGCAACACCAGCTAGCCTACTCCGCTCATAGGTCTCCCACCATCTGAAGGCTACCCCCAACAGCTAAAAAGTAGTAAATGAGACCCTACTAGTCTCCAGAATACCGGCCGTGGGAAGAATCTGCTGGCACCTATCCAAGAAGTCCCGAGCATCCTCTAACTTAGGACCACTGAATGATGGAGGATTGAGCGCCCCAAACCTCTCTAGTCTCTTTTGCTCCTTGTCACTCATAGTGGGACCCATTCAGGCCTATGCAACTACAATCGGCTAGGCTGGTAGTACCCCCGGTATCTGAAGTCCCTACACCACCTGCTTCGAAGTACGGGCGGCGGGAGTCTGAGCACCTCCCCTGGCGTGAGAAGTGGCTGGTGTGGTCGGAACTGAAACCGCCTGAGCAAGGCTAGTGCAAACAATCAATATTTGGGCTAGAGCCTTCTGAAGGCCTGGAATCATATTGGGCATAGCTTATGCCTGAGCTGGTTCTACCGGCTCAACCACATCTTGAATTTGCTCCTGAGATGGAGCAACTGGTGGATCTATATGTGCTGCTCTAGCTGCAGTACGAGCTGCACCTCGGCCTCTGACGAGGCCCTAGACTCTCATGGCCTTAGCTAATGGTACTGGGGGTCATCCGCCTGATACGTTTACACGTTACCTCACCATTTTTGAGAGAATATAATTATAAAAGTTTAGTTTACGGAATCAACAAATTCGCACGAAAAGAATATAAGAAAGTGAAGTTTTCCAAATGGTTCGGCAGCCTCTCGAAGATAAGTATAAACGTCTCTGTACCGATCCGCAAGACTCTACTAAACCTGCTCATGACTCGTGAGACCTATGTAACCTAGACTCTGATACCAACTTGTCACGATCCAAAATCTCACATGTCGTGATGGCGCCTATCACAATAGTAGGCAAGTCAAAAACTCACAAATACCACACATCCATAATTTAAAACATACTGAAATAAGCTTAAATAGTTAAAATCTCAAAATTAACTGATAAATAAATACCGCAACTCAATACAAAATCCCCCAAAATTCGGGTGTCACTGAGTACATGAGCATCTAAATGACAACATAGTCTGTCTGCTAAAAAATTGTCTAGAAAGATAGAACATTACAAATAACTGAAAAGAAGGAGAGTCAAGGTCCGCGGATGCCAAGGCAGCTACCTCGATAGTCTCCAACAGATAAAGCTCCAAAGCTAGCAACCGCCGTACCAGGAGGTACTTGGATCTGCACACGAAGTGCAGAGTGTAGTATGAGTACCATCGACCCAATGTACACAATAAGTAACAAGACTAACCTTGGGCTAAAAGTAATGACAAGCTCAACAGATATAGTCCACATACGGATTTTAAACGGTACAAAAATATAGATATGCTTTCAATCTTAATAGTTTAATTTCAACATGGATGAAATATGCCAAGTGTGACTGATATAAAGAATGACACATCACTATATCTACATGTCAATTATGCATGCCAACTATAATGCAACACAGTGATAAAATCATATGCATACTCTCGGAGTACTAAATCTCACTCAGCATGCTCAATCACTCAGTCCTTCCAGTCACTCGACACTCGCATTCAGTAGGTACCTATGCTCACTGCTGGTGAGTCAGACTCCGGAGGGGTGGATCTTGCCCAAGCGTTAAAATAAGCAAGTCGTGGCATAAATCAATAAAGCCTGTTGCGACGTGCAGCCCGATCCCAGAAATATTACTCACAATCAGGCCCTCGGCCTCACTCAGTCATCAATTTGTCCAGTCTCTCGGTCTCACAAATATCATGACAATCAGCCCAAATAATGATGATATGATGTATCAATAAATGGAAATATAGACAGAGATATGATATTCAAATGATAGATGTGACTGAGTATATTTTTGCAAATTAAGCAAGTAATTTAACAGCAACACGACCTTTGTGGGTCCCAATAGTACTAGCATATAGCCTAAGCATGATTTCTAACATGAATCACAGCTCAATCCCTCTAACACATGAAGAGTACACCGATAATACTCAGATTAGATGACTACACAGTACCACGAAATTGAATGAGTCACAATTTCAATGGTGCATGACCACACGCCTGTCACCTAGCATGCGCGTCACCTCAACACCAACCATTTAACATGTAATTCATGAATTCATACTCTGAGAACCAAGTTTAGAAGTATTACTTACCTCAAACCGTGCAAATCTCCACTCCAATAAGCCTCTGCCTCGCTAATCAGCCTCCAAACACCTCGAATCTAGCCCCAAACAACTCGACACAATCAACACAAGTTATACGAATCAATTCCATATGATAAAGCTAAGTTCTTTAACAAAAATTAAAAAGTCAACTCAAAAGGTCAACTCCCGGCCCACATCTCGGAATCTGATAAAATGTTAATAAAATTCAAACACTCATTCAACAACGAGTCCAATCACACAAAACTTACTCAATTCCAATCACAACTCAACCTTCAAATACTCAAATTAAAGCCTATAAAGTTTCTATAATTTTCCCAATTTTCAAAACTAAAATACTAATTAAATGATAAAAATAATGGTAGATTCATATATAACAACCAAATCCGAGTTAGAATTACATATCTCAATCAAATCCTTGAAAATCCCTTCAAGAATCGCCCAAATCCGAGGTCTCTATCCCAAAATATAAAAAATGGGTTCGAACCCTCGATTTTGATATTTAACACTGTTGCTTAGATGCCCTTCTTTGCGAACACGGAAACTGCCTCGCTTTCGCGAAGAACAAATCCTCCACTTCCAAAAAGATCTCTTATGCGAACGCAAGTGCCCAGCCGTGAAATCGATGACCAAATGACCCCATACTTCACGAACGTGAATCCTCAATCGCGAACGCGTAGGTCTAATGCATGAAGTCCCCCAGCCTGCCTCTCTTATTCGCGAATGCGACTCCTTGCTTGTGATCGTGATGCACAGCCTCACCAAGCCTTTGCGAACGTATCCCACTACTCCCGAACGCGAAGGGAAAACTTCTCCAGCCTCCCTGATACCCTTCGCGAACGCGAGACCTCTCTTACGAACACGTACAAGGAAACCAGATACTAAAAATCTGTAGCTCTACAAGGCCAAATTCAATCCGCAATCAACCCGAAACTCACTCGAGGCCGCCGGGACCTTAATCAAACATACCAACAAGTCCTAAACTATCATACGAACCTGTTCGAAGCCTCAAATCACATCAAACAATACTAAAACCATGAATCGCACATCGATTCAAGCCTAATGTACTTATTAACTTCTAACTTCTAACTTCCCAAACTAATGCCGAAACATGCCAAACCAACTCCGATTAACCTTAAATTTTTCACACAAGTCATAAATGGCACAACAAACCTATTCCATCTTTTGGAACAAAAATCCGAGCTCGGTAACTACAAAGTCAACTCTCGGTCAAACCTCTCAACTCTTCAAACTTCAACTTTTCCAATTTTTGCCAATTCAAGCCAAAATCTTCTATGGACCTCCAAATCAATATCCGAAAATACTCCTAAGTCTAAAATTACCCTACGGAGCTATCAGAACTATCAAAACTCCATTTCGAAGTCAATTACATATAAGTTAACATCTGGTCAACTCTTTCAACTTAGGCTTCCAATCTTAGGACTAAGTGTTCCAATTTATTCTGAAATATTCCTGAAACCAAACCAACTATCCCGACAACTCACATAACAATAAATGAGCTCGGAATAAACGGAAAAACAGAGGTACAACTCTCAAAACGATCGTACGGGTCGTTATACTACTTCAATGATTTAACTTTAACTATGTAATAAGTGAAAGTACTTTGGTACGCCAAAAGGGTATTTTCATAAATATGTGTTGTTTTATGGGTACTTTAGTAATTCTTTGTCATTAGGAGTCATGTATTGCAACTTCAGATAAACCGCTTTACATAGATACCATCGATACCAAAACCCAATTCTTGGGTTTTCTCGCCTTCGGTTCTTTTACTCTTTTTGGTCTTTACTCTTTCAAGTATGAGCTCATTGATATGGTAAATCTGCAATTTTTTTATTGTGGTACTTGTATATGGGTGAAATCGAGCTTATGGTGCATCCCGCCATCCGACAAGATGAGCCAGCCTTAAGACATGGAGTCAAGGGACCGAAATTGAGCCAAAGTCCTACCGGGCCAGAACCCGGGGGCATGACGCCTGCCCTCGAGAATATTGAGTCCATGGTCCCGGAATCGGTCCTAGCCTTGAACGACTTCGAAGAACATTGTTAGATAATCCAGCATAGCCAACAGAAAGCCGAAATATCTATGACCAACCATATATCACGGCATGGATCTCGGTACGTATCGATAAGGAACTGACAATCAATAAATCAGAAGATTGCTTTACCTTTTATAGAATTGTACCTAAAGTATGACTCTCCTACTATATATAGGGGGTCTGATAATTCATGAACCACATTATAACACGCACTCAAAAGCAATATATTATTATTTTCTCTGTCTTTAGCTCTTGATCTTTTTTATCTGTACCGGTCGTGGTGAGCCCGGCTCGAGAGTGACTATTTCACAAAGGCTGAAACTATCCAACTCGTGTGGTTTGAATTTATTTTTTCTTTGTTTGTTCAATACTAACATAATTTATCGTTTCGTATCAAATTAATCCGCATATCCTTAAAATCACTTACAAATTAATTGTTATCTGATTTTGAAGGTAAACAGTACTATCTGTTGGTAAAAATTAGGATTTGATCTTTACTCTTTCACAGTTTATCCATCTTTGTTCTACTTGAATTCGGTGTGCACTCTCTCGTTTATTGAGTTATTTGTGCAATTTCGCTTTGTTTATTGCAGTTTCCTTGTTGGCAACTACAGTGTGCTGAGCATATATTTATTTTTTCGAATAAATTTTTGCTAGAAATTTTACATCTATATTAGTAATTATGCCCGTTTAACACATGCATTATGTATTTTGTCTTTTGCTAATAACTTATCAGTTCAAAATTAAATCGTTTTACTGAAACTTTGAGGTCTTAAAATTGTTGCTAGAAAATTGGTTCTCATTATTTGTGATATAATATAGATCGATACTAGAAAGAAAGATATGAAGATCGAAAGAGCGGTATGGGTTATCTGTGGTTGCTGGTAACATACGCCGAGTATGATTACTTCACTAGCTTGTGTGACAAAAAAGTCAGAAAATGAAGATGCACCCACATTCGTTTCCTTCGGTTCTTTCACCATTTGTTCCCCTTTTGTGTAATTTTTTTTTTAATTTTTTTATAATGTGATTATTACTAATAATCATTGAAGTGGACTATATAAGTGAAAATTACATTATAAAAAATAAAATTACACAAAAAAGGGGAACAAAAAGTGAAAAAACCGAAGGAAAAGAACGTGGGTGCATCTTCATTTTAAAAATTTTTTGTCACACAAACTAGTAAAGTAATCACACTCGGTGTATGTTAGCAGTAATCACAAATTACCCATACCCCTCTTTCATTGTTCATTTCTTTCTTTCTAAAATCGATCTATATTATAGCACAAATAATGAGACCCAATTTTCCAGCAGCAATTTTGAGACCTCAAATTTTCTGTAAAACAATTTAATTTTAAACTGATAAGTTAGTAGCAAAAGACAAAATACATAATGCATGTGCTAAACGGGTATAATTAATGATATGGATGCAAAAATTCTAGCAAAACATTATTCAAAATAATATAAAATTAATATATACTTAGCACACTGTAGTTGCCAATAGAGATACTGCAATAAACAAAGAGAAATTGCACAAATAACTTAATAAACGAGAGAGGGCACACTAAATTCAAGTAGAACAAAGATGGATAAATCGTGAAAGAGTGAAGATCAAATCCTAATTTTTACCAACAGATAATACCAAAAAAAAAAGATTGCAGAAAAATTTACCATATCAAAGCTCATACTTGAAAGAGTAAAGACCAAAAAGAGTAAAAGAACCGAAGGCAAGAAAACCCAAGAATTCGGTTTTGGTATCGATGGTATTTATGTAAAGCGTTTAATCTGAAGTTGCAATACATGATCGCTAAGGAATGACAAAGAATTACTAAATTACCCATAAAACAACACATATTTATGAAAATACCCTTTCGTCGTACCAAAGTACTTTCTTCGCTTATTATATAGTTAAAGTTGAAGGTCCTAGGCTCCCGTAAGTGGGTTTTTTGGTAAACTAGATAGGAAGGGCCAAATATATCCCTATACTTTTGAAAGTGGTCTAAAAATATCACTCGTTATATTATTGGGCTATATATACCCTTCCTGTCATACTTTGGAACAAATATACCCTTATTTTGAATGGAGTGCCACGTGTCAGCACCAGATGAAAACGACCTATTTATTTTTTTTTACCCGATCCGTTTTAAAATTCAGTTTTTTTAAAGCATATATTTTGTAAAAACTGGAATTTATTTTTGTAAAAACTGAAGAAAAAAAAAATTTATAAATCATATATTTTTAAGTCTTTTCAGTTTTTTTAAAGTATTGTTTTTGTAAAATCAGAAAAAAAAAAATATTTTTTAAAAAATGCTTTAAAAACTGTAAAATATATATTCTATAAAAACTATAAAAAAAAAGAAATTTACAAAATATATATTTTTAAGACTTTTCAGTTTTTTTAAAGTATTTGTTTTTGTAAAAATTAAAAAAAAATATTTTTTTAAAAAACTAGAAAAAATGGCTCTCCTAAAGCAGTGGACTACATATGCATTAGTTTTAAAAAAATAAAAATATTTTGCAAAATTCTTTTTTTTTTTCTTCAGTTTTTACACAAAAAATACTTTAAAAAACTGAAAAATATATATTTTGCAAATTCCTTTTTTTTTCAGTTTTTACAGAATATATATTTTTCAGTTTTAAAGCATTTTTTAAAAAAATATTTTTTTCAGTTTTTACAAAAAAAAATACTTTAAAAAAACTGAAAAGATTTAAAAATCTATATTTTACAAATTCATTTTTTATTTTTATTTTTAGTTTTTACAAAATATATGCTTTTAAAAAGCTAAATTTTAAAACGGGTCGGGTGATGAGTTTTTTAAAACAGATCGGGTAAAAAAAAGAAATGGGTCGTTTTCATCTGGTGCTGACACGTGACACTCCATCCAAAATAAGGGTATATTTATTCCAATGTATGACGGGAAGGGTATATATAGCCCAATAGTATAACGAGGGGTATTCTCCCCTAAGTGAATTTTTTGGTAAACTAGATAGGAAAATTAAACCCCTTTTGCCGTAAAATTAAACATAGCGTAAAATTTACATAGTTTGGGGAGCGTTGCTCCCTGTACAGGAATTATTTTTAAAGTTTGTCTAGTAAAAGTAATTTGTGATATGATTATCCAAAAAATAACATTAACAAACACACAAGAAACTATTTACCCGAAAAACGTACAATTGAATTTGTTCGTGGTTTCTAGACAAGTGAATTAATTTGAACCAAAAAATAATGAAATCACTGATGAAATATGAAATACTTAGCCTTAGAATATAGACGAAACAACAGAGCTAATGAGTCCGGGAACAAGGTTTTCGGGCACAACAATGATAAGATCAAAAGCGAGAGAATAAAGTTGTATTAAAATGCTGTATAGAATGTAGCATAAGTTAGCCAAAAAATTCCCTCTTACAATGATAACTGAGCTCTCTATTTATAACTATGTCTAGAGAAGGAGGTCCTAGGATCATGTCCTTATTTAGTGTCAATTATGAGGGTCATTGATGAAGATGTAACGTTGGACATAAATGCTAAATTCCTTATAACGGACCATCATCCTTAATGCTGCAAAATATTCTGTATTAAATGTTACCGGGCGCAAAGCATTTAATACTCCATTTATGATCGTTATTCCTTCTGGTGACAAGCGGAATAGCTATGTTCGGTGGCCATCCCCATCTTGTGTTCCATATGTCCTTCCTTTAAGCGGCCATGTGTCATGTCGTATTTTTTCCAATACAGATAGTCCCCCTGCTTTCTGGTGACACAATCTTGAGTTATCGGGAAGTTGGTAGAAAGCACTTTTTTGGCGGGAATTACTATAACTCCCTTTGAAGTTCTCTGACAGATGATTAAACGCATGACTCTCCATATTTAATTTCCCGAACACGCGTCATCCCACAATTCAGCATAACCTTTGCCGATTATCGAAGTAATCATCGCCATGAATTTAGCCGCCAAAATTTCACTTATACGCACCATCCTTCTCTTATGTACTTCATAATCTCTCAAACTTCTAATTTGCATATTTATTTCCTAACTTTTTTCTGATCTTCTTCGAACCAGAAATTTTTCTTCCTTCTATTCCAATGGCTTCCTCTTCAAAACGTGCTAGTTCTTCAAAGGGCAAGAACAAAGCCGAGGATCCGTTCCTCCAACAGTGGGTTCCATCATCCAAGAAGGCCTAGTACTTCGAAGGATTTTGAAGAGAAATTTCCTACTGCTAACCCTCGTACATGGGCTGTTAGTAGGTACCCTTCTTCTATTCGCCCTTCCAGTATTCCTGCTGTGAAGGAGGACTGCCGCTGCCATGAGTTGAGCATCATTTCTCCTGACCTATCAGAGCGAGTGACCCTTCCCAGGGAAGGGTTTACATATTTTTTCACGTATCCCTTTACTTTGGGTGCGTTTTCCTTGAGCGGGGAGCTTGATTCCTTGATTGTGGAGTTTTTCCTTTGCTGCCAGGTGTGTTTGGCACAGGTAAGTCCTTCAGTATGGAGGAAGGTCGCCTGCCTTCGGCGTTTGTGCCTAGAAACTAGAGAAGAGCTAACCCTAGCTCATATGATGAATCTTTATTCCCCCAAAATCTTCTGCGGGGGAATGATAAACCTTTGCAAGCATGGCCACCATGCTTTTCTGTCTAGCATGGATGACGACAACGACCGTGGATAGATCGAAAGGTTCGTTGCAGTTACCACTATTGACATTACCCCAACAACGTCTTCATCCTTTCCGGTTGCTTGAAACCGCTCTCGTAAGTTCTCTTTAATACACCTTTTCTTACTAAATATTCTTTCATGCTTATATTGATCCTTCAACCTTCGTTTGTTACAGCGACTCGATGGATCCCGCTGGTGATTAAAGCTTGGACTGGTGGGTTCATAAGACCTTGGACATCACAACGCCCAAAACTCGTTTGTGGAAAGAACTGTCCATTAAATACGGGTGGAAGGCCAAAACTTTTGGTAACTTTAATTTACCTTGTTTCCACTTTTTGTATATGAAAGAACTTGGTCAAACCCTTCTGACTGGCTCACGAAATTAGGTCTACCTGCGAGCTAAGTTGATGTCCCCGAGGAGGATGTTCTGGCTGACCCTGCTAATGTGGCGAGGCTGCTTCAGGAGGCACTTTCTCTATGGAGTCCCCAACTAGAGAACAAGCAACCAAAAAGAAGACGTTCCTCTGTGGCCGGGGAAAAAAATAAGAGGGCAAAGGTTGATACCCCCGAGTCATCTCCGGTGGCGATGATGACTGGTCCTCCTTCTGGGTCGGGCATAGACATTGTGATGATCGATGATGATGTAGAAGCTAATGATGAGAGAGATTCTTTACATAGAAGGCGACGATCCTCATCATCTCAACATGATGCTCATCCTGTTGAGACAGTCGTACCAACCGAGGATGATGTCTCGGCACTTTGGGGAGAATTTAATTTGGTAGATAATGCCAACGCCCGTTCTCGGGCCCCAATTGTTGTGCTCGGTATTGCAAGGCAGAGTACTGGGTCTGTGCCATCTTTGGTTGGCAAGCATCAAATAACTAGCACTGCATTTGATGCAGCTGCTTCACACTCTTCAACTCCATCAGCTTCATCTCCACATTCACCATTACCAGCAATTGCTACATCATTTCCATTTTCGTTCACTCTTCAAACAGCGGTTGTTACATCACCTATATCGGTCGCACCTGACCATGAAGAAGGTATCCCTCCTCCACAGTACCCAGTTCATGGGAATTTGGGAAAAATTTATGATGCCCCTTCTGAAGATCCACAAAGGAGGAGGAGTGTTACCCTTTCGGTCTCTACCGGGTGAAACTTGCTTTCGAGGCCGGTGGAGCTTTCTAACTATCTGAAGCCTTTGGCTTCAGAAAAAGACTGGGAGAAGAATAAGACACTCTCGAGGGAGTGTTTGTTGAACAATGCTATGCATAACGCCGCAGCGGTACATTTCTTTCTTCCTCTGTTATTTCCCCTACTTTTGAATGAATGTATTTTGAGTTTTACCTCTTTTTTGTTTTGCAGGCCAATTTTCTTGCTTCTGAGGGCCTTCAAAGGCTGATTTGTGAGAAGGAAGAACTTACTTCTGAACGGGATCAGTTTTTGGCAGAACGGGACCAGACTGTTCTCCGCCTCCTGGAACTGGAAAATAGAGCCACCAAGGCCGATGTTTTATAAGCTCGTTTGCAACAAAGTGAGAAAGAAGTGATAACCCTCAGCCAAGAAGTTGGCCCGATAAGGGTTAGATTTGATGAAGCCAAGGCTAAATGGGCTGAAGTCCAGGATGCCATTCTTGCTGCAACCGAGCGCGAGGCTGCCTCCGCTGAAAGAGTGATTAATTTGGAAGCAGCCTTAAACTCCAAAAGTGAAGAGCTTGCTGCTGTGGTGGCGAAACATGCCCAGTTGGAGGAGAAGTACAGGAAAACTATCGAGCATAATAGGCTCTATAGTTCAACTATCCGTGGGCTCGATGTTAGTCTCAAATCAGTTGGTCCGTCTGGGAAAACCTTTCCGCCGAAATTACTCAACTCAAAGAAGAACTCAAGTGCCGAGCGACTTCCCTCATTATTGAAAAAACTTATTCCATCTATAGCATGAGGAGAAAAACCTTGGAAGAGGCCAAGAGTGGTATCATTGACATTGATGCCGAAATTGCTAAGGCCTGAAAGCTTGAGTTGGCTGCAAAAAATGGACTCCCGGTGTAGTCTAACGCTCTAGGTTCTTCTGATTCCGATTTCGAGTTCTCGGAAACTGAAGAGGGATCGGAAGGTGATGATTTCAGAGACCAAGCTGGGGAAAATGTTGAGCCATCGGTGGAACCAACTCTCAGCGATGCAGATACTTCTCTTCCTACTGATTCCTGAGATGTTGCAGCTTAGTTTTTTCTTTCTTTTTCTCATTTGTACCTTTATCACTCTGACGCGCCCTTATAAATAAAAACATATTTTTTTCTCAAGTATAGTTTGAGTCTTATTTTTGTTTTGAATATTCATGCAAGTCTTTAACATTCGTACTTGCTTAGGTATTCTGCGCACATTGTTCTGTTCGCATGTTATTATGTGTAATCTCGGATACTTTTTCTTCGAAGCATTTTGGTTTCGAGAATTATCCCTTTTACATGAGGTTTTCAATAAGTATTTGTGCAAGTTTACTTTTTGCGTCTTTTTCGTATGTAGCTTCGGGTGTATTTTTTCACCGATGGCATTATGGATTCCGGACATTGATTCTTTCGGAACTAATCCTTTAACGTGAGGGTTTTTAATAAGAGAGGGTCCTCTTATGTTTACGGTATTCTTGAAGAGGACGTCTCCTATTTATTACGGCACAAACATTTGAAATACTTGTTTAACTTTCAAATGGTAAAATTAATCATCGTTCGGACAAGAAACAAGATAAAAACAAAAGTATTTCATTTCATTTAATTCCCTCTATTTCCAAAAGTATATATGCATTTTGCTATGCAGAAAATAAATTGCCATGACTTGTGGCTATCTTCTACAACTTAGTTTTACGGGGTTGGCTGCATAGTCTCCGGTCCCGCTAATGTATTTTGTTCTGGATTTTTGTTCCCCGGCTGACGTGGCATTTAGTGTTTCCTGGTATTTAGTGTTGCCATATCCTCATATCATTCCCCCCAGTGTTCAAATGCGAAGAATGCGAATTGGAACACTGGAAGTCTTGTGTCTTCGAAGATCCCACCAATGAATTACTAGGTAATCCTTCATTTGGAAACATATCTTGTTTCCCATTAGGAACCCATGCTATTGAGCGAAAGAATACCTAACAGTCCTTTAGTGGTTTGTGCTCGGTAACGATCGGGTAACCCCTGTTTGGTAGCAAACTTAACTTTCCGGTGGGAATTTGCTATCGAAGCAAAGATTATCTAATCATCCCGGAGTGAAAACTTGTTTGTTTGCCTTGTCATCAAAGGTCTTATTACTACTGTCTTCGTAGTATACTTTCCGTCGCTGCCTCGTTGAAAACCTTGCCAGAAAAACCCAATTGGGACAAAAACTGAACGAAGGGAAAAAGAGTACAGCACATACTTTCCATTTGACTATTGTTCATCAGCAATAATATATTTTGAGGGGAGCCACGTTCCAGTTATTGGGCAACTTGTCTCCGTTTTGGTTCTCTAACTCGTATGATCCTTTCCCAGTGATAGATGAAACCTAGTAAGAGCCTTCCCATGTTGGGCCTAACTTGCCCACGTTGAACTCCCAGGTGTTTTGAGTTACATTCCTCAAGACTAAGTCTCCTACTTTGAAATATCGGAGGTTAGCTCTTCGATTATAATATCGCTCCATTCTTTGCGTTTGAGCCGCCATTCTGACATGCGCCAAGTCCTTGCGTTCCTTGAGTTACCTTCCTCGTTGTTCGATCCTTCATTCGCCTCGAAATACCTTAAGGTTGGTTCCCCCACTTCCACCGGTATCAAAGCTTCTACACCGTATACAAGGGAAAAAGGGGTCTCTCCCGTGCTTGATTTGGCTGTTGTTCGGTAGGCCCATAAAAACTCAGGTAATTCTTCGGGCCAGTTGCCTTTTGTTGCTTCCAACCTTTTCTTGAGGTTTTGAATAATCACTTTGTTTGTTGTCTCCGCTTGACCATTTGCGTTCGGATGATAAGGTGAATAGGCAATCCTCTTTATCTTCAAGTCTTCAAGGAACTTTGTAACTTTGCGCCGATAAATTGTGGAGCATTGTCGCATGCAATCTCTTTTGGTATTCCAAACCTACAAATTATATTTTTCCACAGGAAGTCAACCACTTCGCGTTCTCCGATCTTTTGATAAGGACCTACTTCCATCCATTTAGAAAAATTATTAGTTAAAATTAAAGAAATCTTACCTTTTCGGGAGCCGGTGGTAGCGGTCCGACGATGTCCATCCCCCATTTCATGAATGGCCACGGGGACAGAACCGAATGTAGGGGTTCTGCCGGTTGATGTACTAGTGGTGCGTAGCATTGGCACTTATCACATTTTCGTACGAAATCTTTAACATCTTGTTCCATACGGGGCCAATAATACCCTGCCCGAACTAATTTCAGCACCAAAGAATTTGCACCTGAGTGGTTGCCGCATATCCCTTCATGGACTTCTCTCATGACATAGTTAGCTTCTGATGCTCCTAAGCACTGGGCCAACAGGCCTTGAAAGGATTTTCTATACAATTGATCTTTCATGGAGATATAACGTGCAATTTTGGCGTGCAACATTCTTGATTCTTTAGGGTCTTCGGGCAACGCTCCATGCTCGAGGTAATCGATTTTTTTGTTTTTCCAGTCCAAGACCAAACTAGTCGAATTCACCTCATAGTAACCATCTGTTTCCAAGGCTGAGTTCATCAGTTGAACTACCGTCCCTGATTCCGATCCTTGGATTTCTGTTGATGCCCAAATTTGTTGCATCTACTTCGGTGTTATATTCCCTCGGGATATGAGTTATTGACCACTCCCGGAATCGTGCTAATAGAGCATGAACCTTTACCACTTATTGTTGCATATGTTCCTCTTTGTTGTCAAAAATTCTGTAGACCTGATTTACCACCAACTGCGAATCATATTTGATTTTGATGACTTCGAAGTCAAGACCCTGGGCCAATTCGAGCCCTGCAATTAAATCTTCGTACTCTGCTTCATTATTAGTTAAAGGAATCGTTCTGATGGCTTGCCTTAAGGTTTCCCCCGAAGGCGTGATTAAGACTATTCCGAGCCAGGACCCTTTTACGTTTGAAACTCCATCGATAAATAAGGTCCAAACTCCCGATGTCGATTCTGACACCATTATTGCCTCCTTAGCTCCCAGAGTCAATAGTCCCGGACTGAAGTCGGCCACGAAGTCAGCCAAGACTTGTGACTTAATTACAATCCTCAATTTATATTCTATATTGAATTCGCTCATTTCAACGGTCCATTTGTCCAACCTACCGGAGAGCTAGGGTTTATGGAGGATATTCCTCAAAGGGAAAGTTGTTACCACAGCTATCGGGTGGCATTAGAAGTAGGGCCTCATCTTCCAAGCGGCTACTACGAGAGCTTAGGCCAGCTTTTCTAGATGTGGGTAGCGAGTTTCTACTCCCGTTAAAATTTTGCTAACGTAATAAATGGGAGATTGCGTACCTTCGTCCTCTCAGACTAAAACAGCACTTACCACAACTTATGAAACCGCGAGGTAGATTAGCAACGTTTCACCTTCTTTTGGTTTTGAGAGCAACAGAGGGCATGAAAAATATTTATTCAACTCCTTCAAGGCCTGCTGACACTCCGGTGTCCATTCAAAATTATTTTTCTTTTTGAGTAGTGCGAAGAAGCGATGACATTTTTCTGATGAACGGGAAATGAACCTGCTCAAAGCTACCAATCTCCATGTGAGCATCTGGACTTCTTTTAAGTTTGACAATTGATCCGGGATGTCCTCTATGGCCTTGATTTTTTTGGGATTTACCTCAATTCCCTTTGTGAGACCAAGAATCCTAGAAACTTACCTGAATTGACCCTGAACGCACACTTCTCAGGGTTACGTTTCATATTATGCTCCCTCAGGATGTCGAATATTTCTTGCAAATGTTTCAAGTGGTCACCCTCATTGAAAGACTTAACGAGCATGTCGTCTATATATACTTCCATAGTCTTTCCTATTTGTTTTTCGAACATCTTATTTACGAGCCGTTAATAAGTGGCTCTGCCGTTTTTTAGCTCGAAGGGCATCACATTGTAACAATATATACCAAAATTAGTTATAAACGAAGTCTTTTCCTGATCGTGATTTGATTGTACCGATAATAAGCATCGAGGAAACTCATTAACTTGTGCCCGACCGTAGCATCAATCATCTGATCGATATTTGCCAATGGGAATGAGTCTTTTGGAAACGCTTTATTCAGATCCTTATAATCTACGCACATGCGAAATTTATTATTTTTCTAAGGTACTACTACTACATTGGCTAGCCAATCCGGATATCTTACCTCTCGGATTGAAACAATCTTAAGTAAATGAGTTACCTCTTCTTTGATGAATTTATTCCTTGCTTCAGCAAGGTGCTTCTTTTGCCTTACCGGAGGTATGTTGAGACCCAAGCTTAACTTGTGTACAACTATCTCCGTAGGGATTCCTGAAATATCCCCGTGCGACCATGCAAAACAGTCGGCGTTAGTTTTAAGGAATTCAATAAAAGCATAACCTGAGTTCCGGGTGCAGTCTTGCTCCCAAATTGAACTTCCTTTCTAGGAATTCTTCGAACAACGCAACCTACTCTAGTTCTTCTACTTCGAAGAGTATTGTCTTTATTACTCCCTCAACATTCGTGAGCAGCAAAATTTCTCCCCGAGTTGTCACGCTTACGAGGTTGAATACGGTGAGGATTTCTGTTATCGGGATAATACTTCCGGTGAGTTTAGCTTGCTCCAGTACTCTCCATTGTATGATATTAGTCGAACTTCCTGGATCCACTAAAACACGTTTAATTTAAAAATCTAACACATTTAAAGAAATTACCAGTGCGTCATTGTGCGGCAGTAGTAATCTATCTGCATCTTCATCCGTGAATGTGATATCATCTTCCCGGATCCCCTTACTATGAGTTATCGACAATTTTGTCTTCTTCGCTGCCGAAAAGGTGACCCCGTTAATTTCATTTCCTCCGAAGATCATGTTGATCGTTTGGCGCGGGGGTTCTCCTGCTTTCGAGGCTTCCGTGTCGCCCCTATTCCGACCATAGTTAGTTTTAGCTCGGTCACTCAAGAATTCTTTGAAGTGACCATTCTTTAATAATGTTGCCACCTCTTCCAGGAGGTGTCGGCAGTCTCCAGTCCGGTGGCTGTTAGTGCCATGGTACCCACACCATAAATTGGTATCCCTTTGGCTGGGATCAGATTTTATATGTCTTAGGAATCGTACCTCTTTGATATTCCTCATGGCCGACACCAACTCTATGACACTGACATTGAATTTATATTCTGATAACCTTGGGTAAGAAGAATCTAGCGACCTTGCGATTTCTCTATCCTGCAGCGATCTGTTGTTCCGGCCATGATCGGTCCTTCTATCAACGGTGAACCTGGCTGTTGTCCGGAAGTTCCTGCCACGACCTTCTGTCCGCTCGTAGGGCAAAAACCGGCCTCTCGAAGTCCATCTATCCATGTCAATATCATCTTTCATTTTTTCTCTATTCTTCTCCCGTCCTTTGGTCAACGATGGAAAGCCAACCTAATCGTCTCCGGTCCTTATTTTTGACTCGTACCAGTTATGGACATCCGCCCAAGTCGTCGCTTGGAACTCGAGCAGACTTTCCTTCAACTTCCAGGAAGCGTCTGAACTTCTTGGATTTAAACCTTTGGTGAATTCTTCAATTGCCCATTCATCCGGGACCGCCGGTAGTAATATCCTTTCCTTCTGGAACCGGGTGACGTACTCTCATAATAACTCAGACTCTCCCTGCGTGATCCTGAATATGTTGGCCTTTCGGGCCTGCACCTTTCTGGCACTGGCATGAGTCTTAATGAAATAATCCGCGAGCATTTCAAAGGAATCTATGGAATGCTCGTGCAAAAGTGAATACCACGTCAAAGCTCCCCTCATGAGAGTCTCACCAAATTTCTTTAGCAACACGGACTCAATTTCATGTGGAGCCAAATTATTTCCTTTCACTGCTGTTGTGTAAGTGGTAATGTGCTCATGTGGATCTGAAGTTCCGTCATACTTCGACACCTCAGGCATTTTGAACTGCTTCGGGATTAGTTCCGGGGCCGCACTCGGCTTGTACGGTAATTGAAAATACTTCTTTGAATTCGGGTCTTTCAATAATGGTGGCGCACCCGGGATTTGATCCATGCGGGCATTTACTTCCTTCATGAACCGGAAATGTTCCTCCTTGAACGAGTCGTTATCGTTGTTGAGGCCGGATCTCCTCCCCCCGACCCCGTCGGAGCCAACTTCGCCCTTGGGAGTATTGTTGTCGACTCTCCACGTCGTTTGGTTTGCGGGAACCTCGAGAGGAATTGGATCTCGCATGTTCGCATTATTCAATGCACCTGATAGTGCCTGCTTTAGTTCCGTCATAATCTGATCATGTCACGTGAGATGGCCTAGAATGATTGCATGTTGCTCTTGCAGGACCCTCACTGCACCCGCTACATGCTCCTCATCAGCATTATCAAGAGTCCTCTCCCGAACCTGTCGAGGGTATCGCCCGTCATGCGTTGGTGTGGCGTCGTTCCCCTCATTGCGAGTGTCACTGATTGTATCCTCGAAATGAGGCTGCTCCCCTTGAATTTCAGGGTTGTGTGTGCCTTTAATAGTATAATCTACAATTTCTTTTGTGATTTTTGTGAAGACAAAAATAATCAAACTTGTTAGTAAAAAAGGCAAAGATCAATTTAACTGCATGGCTGTCTAGGCCCCACAGTGGGCGCCAAACTGTTTACCCGAAAAACGGTACTGTTGATACCCAATTTTGCCCTCATATTTTTAAATAGTATATATACTTTTAAAATACCATTTTGCATCATTATTTAATTTACAAAAAAAAGTCATACAAGTATTTTTTTATAATCTTTCATAATTTTTAAATCTTTAAAATTGACTTTTCTTGCATTTAAATTACTTGAATATGTATTAATTACCCATTTAAATTATTTTATGATGATTTAATCACCCAAAATTTATTATTCACGACCACATATATGCTCTACAATATTTTATTTCATTTTATAATAATTTCATCTGCAATTTTAACTATTTTATGCATTTTTTTGCAGTAATAGCCTATACTTTATAATTAATTGCGTTTATTAATTTATTAGCGTCAAAATAATTTTTTATATGTTTACAACTTTCAGCTATTATTTTAAAATGCTTATTTGTTTAAATAACATTTTTACACTTATTTAGGTATTTTTTATTAATTTTCTTTCTTTTAATTTCCTTTTTTTAAAAGCTCGCCCAAACCAAACCATTATTTTCGGACCAATTTGGCACCCCAGACGCCCCACCTTAGCCCAATAAATGCCCCATCCCAAACCAGATCTCCTCTAATTCTCTAACCCAGTCGGTACCCGTTTAAATAACCTGCCCCCGCTTCCCTTTAATCCTGGCTGTTGATCTGAATTGATCAACGACCCATCATAAACCTACCCATCTCTTTATATCCCTCACCAAAAAACCTTAACCCATTTTTATCCATCCGCCGCCCCTAAAATCCCTAGAACCTTCCCCTCTTATCTGAAGAACACTAATCGCCGCCCTTTCCAATCCCTCTCCTAATCCCGTTAACAATGGGATTCACCCATTATTTGCTTGCCATATTTGTGTTCCTTCGCTACTGGTTGTTTCTTTATGGTATCACCTAAGTACTTTCTTGATTTTGGAAAGTATTCACTACAAAAACGGGTCAGGCAGGCTCAATTCTAGGAATTTGGATGATGATTCCATCAATATACGCTCAACATGGAGAATTTTCACCTTTGAACTCAACTAGGGTTTGAGATTCTACATCTCCTCTACTGATTCTGATTTGCATGTGCTATTTTCTTTCCTTATTTGCGCTTAATTGATTGTTTTCCATGTTTGTTTGTTCAATTTCAACACTATATAAACCCCTCCTCTAATTCCCCTAGACGGACCTTAGAACGACTTCTATTCTCTCACTTTCGCACATTGTATATTATTTCTGCTCTCTTGATTGTGGTCGGCTAAAAGCCAAGGGCAGCAGAATCTTCTCTATCAACCTCTCTAGTGCAAGCACTGCTCGGGGCTCAATGAAGCTCCTGTGAACTCTGACGCACTAGGATTTAGGGTTCTCGTTGTTGTCTTTCCTTTGTTGTCACTGCCGAGATTCTGAGTTACTCACTCTTTTGCTCGTTTATCTTCGCAACTGGTTTACTGTCCTATGATGGTCAATCTTGTCACTATCAAACTATGTTCCTGGAATTACAAAGCATAAGCTTGCCTCATATGTATCTTGTGTGCCTTTTCATTTAGCATGATCCTATTTATATGTCTTGGCTAGAGCTGTTAATGGTTACAACTCTAAGAACTAAATGTTTAAGTTGTTCTATGAGTATTGTTTCACCTGCATAGCTAAATTTAGCATCCATTTGGGTGAGTAAATTACTCATTGGGCTTGGAAGTGGGACATGTGTGTTGTTGGTCCCGAGCACTGGATTCAGGCGCACTCTAGTTGTCCTACGAGCCTGTGGTCTTGGCCTGCTGTTTGTCCGGCGGGTGAGACTATTGAACGCCTGGGATATCCCTAGGTTACTTTTGTATTGGTCCTGTAATTGCTTTAGTGGGTTTGTATTTGTTTCAGCCTGTATTTTGTCATTTCTAAGTCTGTATTATTTCATTCTTGGGCCTGTAATAACTTGTAATAACAAACAATTTGGGTGCTAGTGAAATTGGGGAAACGGGTACCTTGTAATGCTTGCATAAAAGGGTAGAAAACATGCTTATAAGTTCTCTGTGGTCAATTTGATATTTCGTTCAGCATGCCTTATATGATGTGTTGTACACTAATAGATAGCATGTCTATAGGAATCACGTACACACTTCGCTTCGCTTGCCAAAATATGCTACACTTGTTTCCATGTCTACTATTCAACGCTCTTAGATAACATGCCTATAGGATACAACAATCCAATACCTTTGCCTATCTAAATACCATGACTATAGGGTCTTAACTAATTAATCAATTGTTTTATGCTGTTTTTGTATTGTTTCACTTAGATGGCATGCCCATAGGGATCAAGTATTATAAAATCAAGTTCAATTGTCAATTGTTAGGAATCCTGCCCATAGGATGTTTATTAACGCTGCTAATCCTGTGTTTTCAAATGACTTCACCGTCTAATTATGCGGCTATTAGAGATCATGCCTATTGGGACTTCACCTGCCTAAGATGCATATCTATGAGCCAACATTAGTAATCCCGAATTATGGGATTGTTTTCACAACTTTATTACGTAAAACTATTTAGATATCATGTTTATAGGACTTGCAACGCTCTAATTTGCCTATACGTTAGTCCAGAAATTACAGCACTACATGTATAATACTGGAATCATATAGAAGTCATGCCTATAGGAATTAGTCATTCTAATGCGCCTTAATTTTGTCTACTGCCTAACCAGAAATCTGTTTGCGTGCTTTCCTGCTTATGTGTGGAGGTTACTTGAGCATTTTATTGCAATTATATGCAGTCCTATCTGTTTTTTTATTGTTGCCTAGTTTTATCTTTTTGAGCACCTGAGTTGAGTCTAAAACTACCAAATAGTAGGTCCAAAGCCTCCTAGACCATAGGCATTGGACGGGTAGTTCACGCATAGGGTACGATTTAGAATTGAATTAGAACACCTTTAAGTAAACAACTTCAATATAGTAATTGGGTAGCAGAAGATGATAGTCTGTGCTCGGTGAATAACACGAGCAACCTCTATCTTAAGGAAGTTGCGAAGTATTATGTATGTTGCACGGGGTGATCCTTTAGGCTAAAAAACTTAGGACCCCCCCTTTTTTGTTTATGTTATTCACGCTTAACATAAATCAACGTAGTTTGTACCTATGCAGTTGTTAAGACTTGTGTTGATTCTCCTATGTTTTAATAAGACTCTACAACTTCCGAGTTTCCCTTCTATTTATTTGATCACCTAGCTTAACTACATAATCCACATAGTCTAAAGTTCGGCCGGGAACCACAGTTGTGAACCTCGAAGAGTGCCTAACACCTTCTCTTTGAAGTAATTTAAGTCCTTACCCGATCTTCGGTGATGTAGACTAATCAAACAGATTTATTTACAAATAGGTGCCCTAACTCACCTTAAAAGCGTTAGGTGGTGACTCTTCTCTTTTAATACCTTGTTTGAAAGAGTTGTCATACGTCGAAACCCGCTTTCGCGAGAAAATGGGGCGCGACAACATGGCGACTCTGCTGGGGATATACTTAGGCTTTTACCATAATGAACTTGACTTATGTGGATTACTTTCTTTTAAAATTCTATTACATGTACATCCCTTCCCTTGTTCACCTTTTTTTTTAAACTGCTATTACATGCACCTCTCTTTCCTTGTTCACCTTTATTTGCTTTAAATTATTATTACATGCACCTCCCTTTCCTTGTTCACCTTTATTTGCTTTAAATTATTATGGCATGTACATTACTTCTCTTATTCACATTTATTTTCTTCATTACGTTTTCATGAGCTAAATTGACTTCTCTCTTTTGTCCTTCTTTCTCTTATTTTCATGCTCACTTTTTCTGTTTTATTTACCGATTTTACATACTTTTATCATGCAAACGCTTGGCAATGTGTTATTATTTCTGCATAAGGCATGCTCCACATCACATTCCACTCGTGCCAATTATTAACATAGCGGCGCTTGATGAGTGTCCGTGCTTTCTTGAAAATTTCTCTTTTAAAACGGAAAGGCTTATTTGCGGTAGACAAGTCGATCTGCGGTGCAATCGACAGTCCCGTGCCTTTCACTCTCAAGTTGTCCACTTGGGGGTACCAGTCTACACCATTCTAGAAACCCTACTCCAATTTGAAATGTACATGCATCAAGCTAAACCTAGTACGAGTTGAAGTGTTATTAACATAACAACCCGCTAAGATGAACCTTGTCCAAAGTCCGGCGGGATCTCCACAATCCCAATGGACACTATCATATTATGTGCATTACTTGGAGATAATGTGCCAGCGTGTTGATCATTATTGCGTAAGTAGTCAAATCTGGAGGGAGAAAGGGCTAACCTTTGTTTGTTTGCAGCAAATGAAGCATGGAATCCCCAGGTTTAGTATGGTCCAATACATCCCACCTTTGCTACTTGACTGGTGGAAAGACCTTGCACCTTGCGACAAAAATCATGCGAGGAGAGTACATGGTGACCTTCCATCCTTGCTAAACATTCCATCAAATATGGAATTGATTGAGGCCACTACCACGTTCTGGTGAGAAAAGAGCTATTTTTTTGATTTGGCAATATAGAAATGACTCTTAGAAGAAATAGGAGGCTTCACCAAGTTACCATGGGATAGTCTAGGATTACTGGTACCAGAGAATCGCATTCCCCGAGGTTTTCTGAAAATTTTGGGTTTTAAGAAGAATGATGAACTGCTCTATCTGAAGAAATCATACATCCCTTTTGAGTTTCTTTACGAGCGTTATGGGCATAGCTAGTCGTATCGTCTTCACCATGATGAACTAGCCATTCCTTTCTTGGGATGGGTGCATCGCCGAGCTTATGCGTTCGTTGTCTGCTTCTTGGGGTTGTTGATATTTTTGATAAAAGGAGGAAGAATTCATACTCGTTTAGCCATGGTCGCCAGAACCTTAATGGATGGCATTGAAGGAAAAAATTAAACTATCATCCTCATGATCTTAGCTAAGATGTACCGTGCTCTGGATCGGTACAAGCAGAGATTCGGACACTTTGAGGGTTGTAATCTATTGCTACAAGTTTGGCTGCTGGAACACTTTCAGAAAGGAGAGTACCGTCAAGAGCTTTTGCGAAGGCCATTAAATGACTACATAGCCAACCATCACCCAAAGAAAATGACGTTTATACCGGATAGGTTTGCACAGCCTGGAAATGTTGTAAGTTGGGTGCGTTTCTTCAATAATCTGACAGACGAACAGGTACACTGGATGTTTAAATGGTTTCCTAGTAGTGAGTTCATCATCAGGTCAAAAGGGACTACTCATTTGGTACTGATCGGGTTGCGAGGCATCTATCCTTATGCTCCCATAAGGGTAATGAGGCAAGCAGGAAGAAAATAAGTCATACCTCGGGTTTCCAACATGGTCCAGTACAAGGTAGATTTCAAAGGAGATGTCATTGCATTTAAGTTCGAGGCGCAACACATGTGGAACCAAAAGATCATTGTAGAAGGAGAAACCATTGATCCAGATAGGTATCACGCCGGTCATATGTACTACTATCTATCATGGCTAGAAGATGATATAGCGGGGGACGTCAAGCCAGGAGTCAATCTGAAGGACATGATCATAGATGAAGTAGCTGAGGCACAGGTTAAGTACAAGAGGCTTCGCAAAATGGTGTTCGAGTCTGATGCTAAACATCTGGAGCGGCACAAAGTGAACATGGAGGCAGTAAGGGAATGAAAGGAGATTGCCGCTAAGTCAACAGAAAGATTGGAATACTTGGAACAAGGACTGATGGAGCTAGAGGGGAAGATGAGAAAGAGACTCTCGGATTGTCAAGGCATGGATGACGGAGAAGGAGGAAATCTGGTAAAATCTTACTTACTGTTGGATATGCGCAATCTGGGAAGTGTAATTGATGTGGTCAAAAGAGCCAAGCATGGAGAAGGTCCTTCAGGGACCTAGTAGATTGGGAGATGATGTTCTTTACTGATTTCTAGCTTAGATTTAGATTTTGATGCAATAAGGCTAAAAGCCATTATTAACTTTATCATATTATTGTCGATTTAGTAAAAGTTTGTTTTGGCTCATTTTCACATTAATGAAATGAAGGAAATGTTGGCATCAATTTTCTACAAGTCTATGTGTCGCTTAAGCCTACCTTAGGCACAATGAGGTCCCCAAATTAGGGCGTGAATTATTGCATGACTTTATGAAACATGTTTAAATATTGCGAATACTCTTTTATTTCACCTTACTAACTTGGTTACCTTTTTCTTTTTCTTTTCTTTTTGATTATTCCCATTCCCAAAGGTTGGTTTGTGCATACTTACATCATCAGCATACCACACTAGATCCAGAGGTCCTCCACCTCCTTCTCCACCTAGCGACCCGAAAGGCAAAAGCAAGGGAAAAGGGAAGATGGATGATTTAAGTATCAGGAAAGACAATGCTGTTATAACAGAAAACGTTGAAACTTCAGATGACAGAAGTACTCCGGGGCAGAATGAGTTGGTCTTACATTTAGAACAGAAAATTTTGGAATTACAGGGAAAGCTTGAGCAGGTCCGAAATCTGGCAAACCTCTCCCTCACTCTCAATGTTCCCGACATCAACCAATAAAACCGGACTACCCAGAACCAAACACCCCCACAAAACCCATAAACCCAAAACCCGCCACCAAATCCTCCTGCACCACACCAGTATCATAATCCCACACCTGCCCAGAACCTTAACTCGCCACCAGTACCGACCTCTCAACAATGCCACTATCATCCAACTCAATACCTTCAAACTACTACTTATCATACATCCCAAAATGCACCACAACCCATTCCCGATCCCCAAAACTTGACCAATGACCACCCATATACCCAAGTTCTAGGAACTCATCAAAGCAACCCGATATATGTGGAAACCTTACCCCATACCCTGCAACAAACCCTATACATACCCGAATAAACTGAGAAGGACCTGCTCATTAAGAACATGGAGAAGCTCACAGGTAGAGTCTAGAGTGTTGAAGGTGGAAAAGGCATTGAGGGTCTAAACTATGAGGACCTGTGTATTCAACCGGATGTGGAACTGCCAGAGGGTTACAAACCTCCCAAGTTCGAAATGTTTGATGGTACTGGTGATCTGAAGGTGAATCTAAGAACATACTGCGACAAGCTTGTAGGAATGGATAGGAACGAATAAATCCGCATGAAACTGTTTATACGAAGCCTTATAGGAGACGCTTTGTCTTGGTATATCAGTCAAAACCCAAAGAAGTAGGTTAATTGGGTGAGTATGGCATCAGATTTCATAGATAGGTTCAGGTTCAACACGAAAAATGCGCCAGACATTTTCTACATTCAAAACCTCAAGAAGAAGCTGGCAGAAACCTTTCACGAGTATGCTACTCGTTAGAGATCAGAGGCCGCAAAGGTAAGGCCAGCGCTCGAAGAAGAACAAATGAACAAGTTCTTTGTCATAGCTCAAGATCCGCAGTATTACGAAAGGTTGATGGTCATTGAAAATCACAAGTTCTCCGACATCATCAAGCTAGGAGAAAGAATAGAGGAAGCAATTAAGAATAGGATAGTAAATAATTTCGAGGCACTGTAGGCCACGAATAAAGCTTTGCAATCAGGAGGCATTTCAAAGACGAAAGAAGTGGGTGCCGTGATGGTAGCCTAGGGCCCTAAGTCTCCCCTCACATACCAAACACCTCCATCCACATATCAACCCTCATCCCCAAAATACCAATAACCTGCCACCACCTACCATACCTACAACACTCAACCTGCATATTACCATTTACCTCCACCCACCCGCCAAAACTACCTGAAGCCACGTCCAAATTTCGACCGCAGACCTCCTAGACAATACCCCCCAATTGCTGAACCCATAGACCAACTGTATGAAAGGCTGAAGGCCATCGCTAGTTATGTTATCCCGATTTCTCCCATTGTTGTGGAGAATACTTACCAATGGATCAACCCCAACAAAACATGTGCTTATCATTCAGGCATAAAAGGTCATACCATTAAGGAATGTCGTACGTTGAAAGATAAGATCTAGACGCAGATCGACACTAAGGTTATACAAAGGAAGCTGCACAAAATGTTCGCAACAACCCTCTCCCGTATCATAGAGGTGAGGGAGTGAATATGATAGAAACTGATGAGGAATGGGATCAGGAAGGGTCCATTGGGCTCATGCGAGAGGGAGACGCTCCTAAAACATCTCCAGTCACCCTCACACCAGTTGTGGTACAAACCCTAGGCGCCATTCAAAGTGGATGTAGCTACACCCTTCATTGTGATGGTAGCTCTCACACCATCTTACAAGTTTGATGTCGGCCCATGGGATTATGTTGCGGAAGTAAGGAGAAAGGGAAAATCCAAAGTGGAAGAAACAGGTTCCGCGCAAGGTATGACTAGAACAGGCAGAGTTTACACACCTGAGAATCTAGGAGGAACAAGTAAGGAAGTTGCACCTAAGCCGCCTGTTGTCGAGATTGGCACCGACGATCTTTGGAGGAAGATACAAGCAAGGGAGTACTCTGTTGTTGACCACTTGAACAAAACTCCTGCTCATATATCCATCTTATCATTGTTGCAAAACTCAGACACGAACATGAATGCTTTGATGAAGGTGTTAAGTGAAGCTTATGTGACTGCTAGCATTACTAGTGGAGAGATGGATAACATGGTCAGACGGGTATTGGAGAGCCACAAAATCACTTTCCACGAAGATGAATTACCACCAGAAGGACTGAGTCACAACAGGGCGTTGCACATCATCGTGCAATTCGAAGATAAGTTCATCCCCAGAGTCTTGATAGATGGAGGTTCAAATCATAATATATGTCCACTAACCACTCTAAAGAGACTGCTTAAAGGCTTGCACGAGATACGAATGGGAAGCATGAATGTGAAGGCGTTCGATGGATCTCAGAGAGCCACTATTGGAGAAATCAACCTTAGTCTACAGATGGGTCTGACTTGGTTTGACGTCGAGTTCCAAGTGCTAGATATATCTCCTACTTACAATCTATTGTTGGGACGGCCATGGATACATGCAGCTGGGGCAATGGCTTCAACTCTGCACCAGGCTGTGAAGTTTAAATGGAATCATCAGAAGGTGATAATACATGGAGATGGGAGCAACCCCATCTACACCAACCAGACCGTTCCAGTCATCGAAAACAGAATGAAGTTGGGTGGAGAAACATATCATCGCATTGAACGGGTTAAAAGAATTGAAAAGGAACGATGGTGGAGCAACAAGATAGAAAGCATATTGTTGTGGATGGGGTACGAACCAGGCAAGGGTCTCAGTAAAAAGCTTCAAGGGATCACCAAACTTGTACAACCACAGTACCATGGCACGACTTTTGGACTCAGATATGAATACACAGGGAAAGAATATTAAGATTGGACAACACCATGGTGTGCTCCTTATTATCTACTAGAACAACCCGTACCACCTCTGTACCAGACATTCCATCAGGCTGACATGATGTGGGGATCTGAGGAAGATGAGGTTTTGGCTTGCATGGGGAAGCTATTTTTAGATGAAGAAGACATGGACTGCAGTGTAGTTGTTGTTGAGGAGGAGGAGGTGGAAGACCTTACCATTCAAACCATGGAAGAAGGAGATATTCTCAAGAACTGGACCGCTGCACCATCCCGGGCTCGCCGAGTTCCTAGGTAGCCTGAAAAATTAGCATGAATTATTTTCAAATAGTTGAGCATTTAAGACATTTTTCAGTATTTTGTTTTGAAATAATTACTCGAGCCATCGAGTCGTACTTGTTGACATTTTTAAGTTTTATTAATGCATTATTGCTTTTTATATTTATTATTATCTTTCTACATTTTTTCAGCATAATTATTACATATCCTGATGAACCCACGTTTGTGACATATAATAAGACAATGCAACATAAGGACAGTGATTCAGAAGATCTGGAATAAGATATAGTACCTGAGAAAATCGTAAGAGAAGTAGAGAACTTTGAAAACAAACCGAAGTCTAATTTACAGGAAACTAAGGCCGTTAACTTAGGGGATTCCAAAACGGTCAAGGAAACACGCATAAGCATTCATCTATCATCGCCAGAGAAAGAGGAGAATATCAAGTTCCTAAAGGAGTATGAGGACATCTTTTCATGTTCCTACGATGATATGACTGGTTTAAGCACATCTATAGTAGCTCATAAGCTACCCACCAATCCCATGTGTCCACCGATAAAGCAGAACCTCAGAAAGTTCAAGTCAGATATGAGTTTGAAGATAAAAGAGGAGGTCACCAAGAAAATCAAAGCCAAGGTTCTCCAATTGGTCGAATACCCGACTTGGTTGGCCAACATTGTGCTAGTTCCAAAGAAAGATGGAAAAGTTATAGTATGTGTCGATTAGCGAGATCTCAACAGAGCAAGTCCTAAAGATGATTTCCTGTTGCCCAACATACACATACTGATTGACAACTGCGCCAAGCATGAACTCCAATCCTTTGTAGATTGCTTCGCAGGATACCACCAGATCTGGATGGATGAAGAGGATGCCGAAAAAACCGCCTTTATCACACCATGAGGAATATATTATTACAAAGTGATGCCATTTTGTTTGAAGAATGTTGGGGCCACCTACATGAGAGCCATGACTACTATCTTCCACGACATGATACACAAGGAAATAGAGGTGTACGTGGATGATGTTATCATCAAATCTAAAAGAAATTCGGATCACATAGCAGACCTAAAGAAATTCTTCGATCAGCTTCGAAAATACAATTTTAAGTTGAATCCTGCAAAATGTTCATTCGGATTCCCTGCTGGAAAATTGTTAGGTTTCATCATCAGTCTCCGAGGTATTCAGGTAGACCCGTCAAAAATCAAAGCTATCGAGGACTTGCCGCCTCCAAAGAATAAGAAAGATATGATGAGTTTTTTAGGGCGCCTCAACTACATCAGTCGCTTTATAGCACAATCAACCGTGATATGTGGGCCAATCTTTCGAATGCTGAGGAAAGATGCTGCAACAAGCTGGACTGAAGAATGCCAGAAGGCCTTCGGTAAAATCAAGGAGTATTTATCTAAACCGCTCGTGCTGGTACCACCAGAGCCGGGAAGACCTATGCTGCTGTATTTGTCCGTGTTAGATGGGACTTTTGGTTATGTTCTAGGACAACATAATGAAACTGGAAGGAAGGAGCGGGCGATATATTATCTGAGCAAAAAGTTCACGCCTTATGAAGCCCAGTACTTTTTATTGGAATGTACTTGCTGTGCTTTGACACGGATAGCCCAGAAGTTGAGACATTATTTTTGTGCACACACTACATATTTCATATCAAGGATGGATTCTCTAAAATACATATTTCAAAAACCCATGTCTACGGGTAAGTTAGCAAAGTGGCAAATATTGCTGAGTGAGATCGACATCGTCTATGTAACTCAGAAGACAGTCAAAGGGCAAGCATTGGCGGATCACGTGGCAGAAAATCCCGTAGATGGAAAATACGAACCATTGAAAACGTATTTTCCCGACGAGGAGGTATTGTTTGTAGGAGAAGCTATTACCGAGGCATACGATGGTTGGAGGATGTTCTTTGACGGAGAATCAAACTTTAAAGGAGTAGGTATCGGAGCCGTCTTAGTATCAGAAACCGGTCAACACTATCCGGTATCCGCAAAACTCAGGTTTCGGTGCACCAACAATATGGCGGAATATGAGGCCTGCGTCATGGGACTCAGGTTGGCCATTGACATGAACGTTCAGGAGTTGCTGGTAATTAGAGATTCAGATCTGTTGGTGCACCAGGATCTAGGAGAATGGGCTACGAAGAATACCAAAATATTACCATATTTGCGCTGTGTACAAGAGCTGATCAAGAGGTCCACAAAGATAGAATTCAAACATGTTCCAAGGATTCAGAATGAGTTTGCAGATACATTAGCCACTTTGTCTTCCATGATACAACACCTAGATAAGAATTTCATAGATCCTATCCCAATAGGAATTCAAAAGTAGCCAGTTTATTGTGCTCATATTGAAGAAGAGATTGGCGAAAATCCATGGTTCCACGACATCAAGGAATACCTGGAAAAGGGAGGATATCCAGAGCACGCTACCCATATTCAGAAGCACACGCTTCGAAGATTGGCCAACCATTTCTTTCAAAGTGGAGGAATTCTATATAGAAGGACTCCTGATTTGGGTCGATGCCAAGGAGGCGTCTAGATTGCTCGAGAAAATACATGCCGGAACTTACGGATCCCACATGAATGGTTTCGTTCTGGCCAAGAAGATATTAAGAGCATGGTATTTCTGGATGACTATGGAAACATACTACATCAAATATCTTCAAAAGTGTCACCAATGCCAGATACATGCTGACATGATACGAGTTCCACCCAACAAACTTAATGCAACAAGTTCGCCCTGTTACTTCTCCGCTTGGGGTATGGATGTCATCGGACCAATCGAACCCGCTGCTTCAAACAGACATAGGTTCATTCTGGTGGCTATAGACTACTTCACAAAGTGGGTTGAAGCCTCATCTTATAAGGCTGTAACTAAGAAGGTTGTAGCAGATTTTATTCAGGACCACATCGTTTGTCGATTTGGAGTACCAGAGTCACTCATTACTGATAATGCCGCCATTCTCAACATCGACTTGATGAAAGCCATATGTGAAACATTCAGTATCAAGCATCAGAACTCTACATCATACAGGCCGCAAATGAATGGAGTCGTAGAAGTCGCCAACAAGAACATCAAGAAGATATTGAGAAAAATGGCAGATAATTATAAACAATGGCACGAGAAGCTACCGTTTGCTTTGCTAGGGTATCGCACCACAGTCCGTACATCAACTGGGGCAACTCCCTATCTACTGGTTTACGGTACTGAAGTCGTTATTCCCATGGAAGTGGAAATCCATTCCTTAAGAATCATACAAGAAACCGAGCTCAGCGACGCGGAATGGGTACGGAGCCGGTATGAACAATTAGCTCTCATTGATGGGAAAAGAATGAACGCAATGTGTCATGGTCAACTCTACCAGAATAGAATGGCAAGAACTTCCAACAAAAAGGTTAGGTTGAGGCAATTCACACCGGGTCAATTGGTACTGAAACAGATCTTTCCACATCGGGATGAAGCAAAGGGGTAATTCTCACCCAACTCGCAAGGCCCTTACATGGTTCGCCGAGTATTAACAGGAGGAGCACTTATACTTGCAGATATGGATGGAGAGATTTGGCCAAAACCTATCAATTCGGACGCAGTCAAAAGATATTATGTTTAAGACTATGTTTGCACTTTCTATTGATATAACTGAACTACGCTTGACCTGAATCCCGTTTAAGAGGGGATACGTAAGCATCCATGTGGGTTTGGTCACATCATAATAAAATCTTCATTTCCCCTATGGTTAGAAACTATGGCAAGATCTTGAGTTTGCCCGATCTCATCATGTTTGAAACCGCCAAGGAATGTATCGCTAGAAGTATGCGTTTAAACTGCGGCAGAATTTTGAGGAGGATCCTCAAAATTCCGAGTTAGGAGGGTTGTAATGTCTCAAAAGCGTGTCACAATCATCAATTCAACAAATTATTTGCTCTCATGCATTATCACATATTTCAAACAACTACATTTTTATATAAACAATTTATCACAAATGCATGTTTTTCAAAAATCTTATTTTTATAGCAGCCAGACATTACCCGGGGTGACTCAAGCAGGACCTCTAGACAAGAGCAAATGCAAAGCAAGGAATCAAGAGCATGAACCAACCTTTCCCCTGCAAAACTCACAATTTTTCTTTGGACGTACGCACAATGAACATAACTGGAACGTCCGCAAATACATACACACAGCAGGATCACTATCTTCATAACAACAAAAGTCGCCAAACGCAAACACATCAGGCTAAGAAATGCTTTATCCTCTTGCATTTAGTCATTACTTTTCTTGCATAGGGCTAAGCATTGCCCTCATCATTGCATAAGGCTAAGCACTGCTTTCCTTGCATGAGACTAAGCATTGTCTCCACTATATCGCATAAGGTTAATAATTGCCTCCATTATTGCATACGGCTAAACATTGCCTTTCTTGCATGAGACTAAGCATTGTCTTCATCCTTTCCATGATGCTAAGCACTGCCTCCATTATTGCATGAGGCTAAGCATTGCCTTCCCTTGCATGAGACTAAACACTGTCTTCGCTACACTGCCTAAGACTAAGCATTGTCTCCTTTCTTCGCATAAGGCTAAGCATTGCCCTTATCTCATACAAAACTAAGCCTTGTCTTATCTCATCCTCGCATATGACTAAGCAACACTTGTTTCCTCTATCAAACGATCAATATCGCCATATCTTTGTATTTCATGGGCTTAATAATCTCCATATTGTTCAAAGGCGTCATAGTCCGGAGGCACCATCCTTATAGCCTGAAGACACCATTCCATGGCCGGAGGATCTCTCGAAACTACACATCATTATTCAAAGGCGTCATAGTCCAGAGACATCATCCTGATAGCCCAAGGACACCATTCCATGGTCGGAGAATCCCTTATCATACACTTCATGGCCCAAGACATCATACACATCATCCAAAGACAACTCTCATGGTCCGAAGGGAATTTGCATCATGTTTAAATTTTCGCAATAACCCATATATATATTCGCATGCACCGCATTTTAAGTTTTGCACGTAACTCGGGAGGAAGCCATTCTACAAACAGGAGCAATTCTCGCTCCGGTTTCTGTTCACAATGTTCATATCCTTCAATCACCTCAAACGTAACCGACGACCAGTAATTGATTACCTTTTGTTCTATAACCGTTCAAATATCTGCCTCGTACATCTGTAACGTTCATTTCACATTCATGGATCCACCTAAAATTATCCGTTACTTATGACACTATCCTACCCAAAAGATCAATTTTGAAACGCACGACTACTCTTATAACAACTCCATCGGTTTCATTCGCCGTTGGATCCACAATTACACACGACCTGATTCCCGTAACACCAGGGATATGTAGGCAACTCTAAAACCAGGGTTCGACCCTCATATTTTCAAAACACATCATTCCTCATTCACTTCGGACAAAATTGGTCATCACTTTCTTTATCCGACAACTCTTTCATCATTCTCTGGTAAAGAGGGACAGTTGTTGATACCCAATTTTCCCCTCATATTTTTAAATAGTATATATACTTTCAAAATACCATTTTTCATCATTATTTAATTTACAAAAAAAAATCATACAAGTATTTTTTATATTCTTTCATAAATTTTAAAGTTTTAAAATTGATTTTCTTGCACTTAAATTACTTGAATATGTATTAATTACCCTTTTAAATTATTTTATGATGATTTAATAGCCCAAATTTATTATTTACGATCACATATATGCTATACAATATTTTATTTCATTTTATAATAATTTCATCTGCATTTGTTTTTAACTATTTTACTCATTTTTTGCAGTAATAGCCTATACATTACAATTAATTGCGTTTATTATTTTATTAGGGTCAAAATAATATTTTATATTTTTACAACTTTCATCTATTATTTTAAAATTCTTATTTGTTTAAATAAATTTTTTTACACTTATTTAGATATTTTTTATTAATTTTATTTCTTTTAATTTCCTTGTTCTAAAAGCTAGCCCAAACCAGACCATTTTTTTTAGACCAATCTGGCAGCCCAGACAGCCCACCTTAGCCCAATAAATGCTCCAACCCAAACCAGATCCCCTCTAATTCTCTAACTCAGTTGGTACCAGTTCAAATAACCCGTCCCGCTTCCCCTTTGATCCTGGTCGTTGATCTCAAATGATCAACGACCCATAATAAACCTACCCATCTCTTTATATCCCTCACCCAGAAACCCTAACCCATTTTTATCCATCTGTCGCCCCTAAAATCCCTAGAACCTTCCCCTTTTCTCTAAAGAACCCTAATCGCTGCCATTTCCAATCCCTCTCCTAATCCCATTAACAATGGGATTAACCCATTATTTGCTTGCCATTATTGTGTTCCTTCACTACTGGTTGTTTCTTCATGGTATCACCTAAGTACTTGCTTAATTTTGGAAAGCATTCTTTACAAAAACGGGTCAGGCAGATTTGATTCTAGGAATTTGGATGATGATTCCGTCTATATATGCTCAACAAGGAGCGATTTGCACCTTTGATTCAATTTTCAAGCGATTGAACCTAATTAGGGTTTGAGATTCTACATCTCCTCTACTGATTCTGATTTGCACGTGATAATTTATTTCCTTATTTGCGCTTAATTGATTATTTTCTATGTTTGTTCGTTCAATTTCAACAATATATAAAACCCTCCCCTAATTCCACTAGACGGACCTCAGAACGACTATTATTCTCTCACTTTCGCAACTTCTATATTATTTATGCTCTCTTAATTGTGGCCGACTGAAAGCCAAGGCCACCGAAATCTTCTCTATCAACCTCTCTAGTGCGAGCACTGCTTGGGGCTCACTGAAGCTCTTGTGAAGTCTGACGTACTAGGATCTGGGGTTCTCACTGTTGCCTTTCTTTTGTTGTCACTACCGAGATTCTAAGTTACTCACTCTTTTGCTCGTTTATCTTCGCAACTGGTTTATTGTCCTATGATGGTCAATCTTGTTATTATCAAACTCTGTTCCTGGAATTAAAAACCATAAGCTTGCCTCATATGTATCTTGTGTGCCTTTTCATTTAGCATGCTCCTATTTATATGTCTTGGCTAGAGTTGTTGATGGTTACAACTCTAAGAACTAAGTGTTTAAGTTGTTCTATGCGTATTGTGTCACCTACATAGCTAAATTTAGCATCCATTTAGGTAAGTAAGTTATTTATTGGGCCTGGAAGTGGGCTATGTATGTTGTTGGTCGTGAGCACTAGATTAAGGCGCACTCTAGTTGTCATGTGAGCCTGTAGTCTTGGCCTGCTGTTTGTCCGGCGGGTGAGACTATTGAAGGCCTGGGATATCCCTGGGTTACTTTTGTATTGGTCCTGTAATTGCTTTAGTGGGTTTGTATTCGTTTCAGCCTGTATTTTATCATTTCTAAGTCTGTATTATTTCATTTTTGGGCCTGTAATAACTTGTAATAACAAACAATTTGGGTGCTAGTGAAATTGGGGAAACGGGTACATTGTAATGCTTGCATAAAAGGGTAGAAAACATGCTTATAAGTTCTCTGTGGTCAATTTGATATTTCGTTCAGCATGCCTTATATGATGTGTTGTACACTAATAGATAGCATGTCTATAGGAATCACGTACACACTTCGCTTCGCTTGCCAAAATATGCTACACTTGTTTCCATGTCTACTATTCAACGCTCTTAGATAACATGCCTATAGGATACAACAATCCAATACCTTTGCCTGTCTAAATACCATGACTATAGGGTCTTAACTAATTAATCAATTGTTTTATGCTGTTTTTGTATTGCTTCACTTAGATGGCATGCCCATAAGGATCAAGTATTATAAAATCAAGTTCAATTGTCAATTGTTAGGAATCCTGCCCATAGGATGTTTATTAACGCTGCTAATCCTGTGTTTTCAAATGACTTCACCGTCTAATTATGCGGCTATTAGAGATCATGCCTATTGGGACTTCACCTGCCTAAGATGCATATCTATGAGCCAACATTAGTAATCCCGAATTACAGGATTGTTTTCACAACTTTATTACGTAAAACTATTAGATATCGTGTTTATAGGACTTGCAACGCTCTAATTTGCCTATACGTTAGTCCAGAAATTACAGCACTGCATGTATAATACTGGAATCATATAGAAGTCATGCCTATAGGAATTAGTCATTCTAATGCGCCTTAATTTTGTCTACTGCCTAACCAGAAATCTGTTTGCGTGCTTTCCTGCTTATGTGTGGAGGTTACTTGAGCCTTTTATTGCAATTATATGCAGTCCTATCTGTTTTTTTACTGTCGCCTAGTTTTATCTTTTTGAGCACCTGAGTTGAGTCTAAAATTACCAAATAGTAGGTCCAAAGCCTCCTAGACCATAGGCATTGGACGGGTAGTTCACGCATAGGGTACGATTTAGAATTGAATTAGAACACCTTTAAGTAAACAACTTCAATATAGTAATTGGGTAGCAGAAGATGATAGTCTGTGCTCGGTGAATAACACGAGCAACCTCTATCTTAAGGGAGTTGTGAAGTATTATTAATGTTGCACGGGGTGATCCTTTAAGCTAAAAAACTTAGGACCCTCCTCTCCCCCCTTTTTTTGTTTATGTTATTCACGCCTAACATAGATCAGCGTAGTTTGTACCTAAGCAGTTGTTAAGACTTGTACCGATTCTCCTATATTTTAATAAGTCTCTACAACTTTCGAGTTTTCCTTCTATTTATTTGATCACCTAGCTTAACTACAGAATCCACATAGTATAAAGTTCGGCCGGGACCCACAATTGTGGACCTCGAAGAGTGCCTAACACCTTCTCTTTGAGGTAATTTAAGCTCTTACCCGATCTTCGGTGACATAGACTAATCAAACAGAGTTATTTACAAATAGGTGCCCTAACGCACCTTAAAAATCGTTAGGTGACGATTCTTCTCTTTTAATACATCCTTTAAAAAAATTGTCACACGTCGAAATCCGCTTTCGCGAGAAAACGGGGCGCGACAGGTACAGTTGAATTTGTTCGTGGTTTCTAGACAAGTGAATTAATTTGATCCAAAAAGTAATGAAATAGCTGATGAAATATGAAATACTTAGCCTTAGAATATAGACGAAACAAACAGAGTTAATGAGTCCGGGAACAAGGTTTCCGGGCACAACAATGATAAGATCAAAAGCGAGAGAATAAAGTTGTATTAAAATGCTGTATAGAATGTAGCATAAGTTAGTCAGAAAATTCCCTCTTACAATGATAACCGAGCTCTCTATTTATAGCTATGTCTAAAAAAGGAGGTCCAAGGATCATGCCCTTCTTTAATGTCAATTATGAGGGCCATTGATGAAGATGTATCGTTAGACATAAATGCTAAATTCCTTGTAACGGACCATCATCCTTAATGCTGTAAAATATTCTGTATTAAATGTTACTGGGCGTAAAATATTTAATACTCTATTTATGAACGTTATTCCTTCCGGTGACAAGCGGAACAACTATATTCGGTAGCCATCCCCATCTTATATTTCATTTGTCCTTTCTTTAAGCGGCCACGTGTCGTCGTTTTTTTTCCCTCTACAGAAACTACTAGAATTCTTATCCTACCAAAAAGCTTCTTCACACCTTCCTTTGCTAGTAGGTAAGCTACTTGATTTTGGACTCGGTAGCTATGGCTGATTACTGGATTTTCCAACCTCTCTATCATTAACCTGCATTCATAAATAATCAAAGCATTATAAGTAGGGTGGTCTGTTAAATCATTCTAGTTTGCGTTAAGAGAGTCCGAGGCGATCTCTAAAGGAGTGAGATTGTTTTGGACAGCAATCTTAAGACCCTGCATGATAGCTAAGTGATATTTTTATGACATTCTTAATTTAATGGAAGAACCAAAATCGAGTAGTGGTAAAGTTTTTGGTGTTGCTTTCTTTTGTATAACCGATTGAAAGTGATGGCATAAGTAAGATAATAGAAATAAAATAATATAGAGATAGAAACATCTCGGCCATCATCTTCAATATAATATCCTAAACCTTTTTGGATACTGAAGTGTCAAGTTGGTTTGCAAAATTAAGCTATTCTAAGAGATATTTAGAGTCTCATACACCAAATTAAACTATTCTAAGAGATGTCCCCATATTTCGCCCACACTTGAACAAGGCTAAAATGAGTAGTTGAATTTTAAATTCCGCAATAAATTAAAAAGGATTTATAAGGTTTTTAAATCAAGTAATTTTTTTTATTGAAGTTAAATAACCTATAATATAGATCATTAGCACACCAAGGATATATACAAAAGATTTACTGACTGTAACGAACAAGACAAGTTATTTATCTGCTTATTCTAACATGATAGGGGTGATGCAATATTAAATTTTGATCAAGAAAATGAAAAGGTGACGAATTAAGCACTCAACTTGTATATATTAAGATGTTTTATATCATACATATTAGAGTTGATAAGTCAAACTACATCTTACAATGACTTATCATGTGGAACAGCTAGTACAGGATTTAAATAAAACGTTTTTCTATTTTGACACACCGTGAGCACCTAATTTTTTACCATATTTAGATTTTTTGTCAAATTTTAGTATTTAAATAGTTTTTAAGTTTAATCTTAGTATTTTAGCTTGTATTTCACCTTTTTATAGGTTTTATTCGATAAAATTGAAAATCACAAAAAAAGAAAGAAGATTTAATTTGGACTAGTTCTCCTAAAGTCTTGTTTTGTTCAAATGTCCAAGTTATGGCCCAAGTTGGGCCAAATCTGAGCCCAAATAGCTTGACCCATCAGCCCTTTTAGAAATAAAGATGAAATTTCAGCCGTTAAAACCCTTTCAATCCAAAGGCTAAAATTTATTTTCCCTCCCATATAAAATACACATTACATCCAAACCCTTACCTAATTTTTGAAGCTTCATCAGCCGCATTTCCCCACGAAAAAACTCCTTCATCTTCTTTTTCTTCTTCAAAACCATAACCCCACACCACAAAAAGAAGAAGAAGAAAAAAAAGAAGGCACAAACCTTGAGAGAGAGAAAAAATCAGCAATTGAACACAAAGAATTACTGGTTTTAGTGAGATATTTTCGGGCTATTTTTAACACGGATTCACCGTTGTTTTACTGTCATTTCCGCTGTCATTGTTGCTGAATTTCAGTTCTTCACTGCTGCCTTTCTTCCCTGTATTTATCTACTATAAAGCTTATTGTTGTACCTTCATTTGGAACAGAGCATTTGCTGGACATTTGTTTGCGTTGGGGTTTTTCCATTATTCAAATCTGAAAGGAAGTTACTACCGTGAAATGTCCACTTTTGACTTATCTCATTTCTAATTAATGCATGACTTTGAAATTTTATGTGTTTGGATGATTTTTGTTTTTTTTTTGGTTTCATGATTATCTTTCCTACTTGTTGCTTATAATGATATTTATCATGGCTTAACATGCTAGAAAATAATTTTAAAATTTGAGGCTCATAACCATTGAAAACAGTAAAGACGGGCGCATGTATCTGTGCTGAATTTATATGAATTTTTTAGTTGTTATTTCCTTGTTGATTTTTCAGACGCGGAACTTTGAATTTCTTGGCCCTCCGTTTCATTTAGAGAAGGTAGTTGATATTCCAATTTCATTAGTTTAAGTTTATTTCTTATGATCATTTTAAAGTATAGCACGGCAGTGAGGTGATTTAACAAGCTACATGGATTTAGATTTAGATACTATATCATGTTAGGTAATCCAATTCTTTTTTTTACGTACTAAATCTGTAATGATAGAATCGACTCTCTTATCTCTCTACTACAAGATTAATTTTCATAATTCTTGGCCTCACAATAATCTCAAAATTAGTTTAGAAAAAATTATTCTTAATAATCGCTAAGCAACTAGTAGGCGCGCTTGAACTTCTTCATTCACGGACTTGCTTGTGTAGCGTAATATTTAACATTCAATAAATTATTTCAATAATCTTGTACCATATCCAATAGCTTAATTAATTTTTAATTTAATTAATCCTTTGCTATAACCGCGAATTCGCTTGCGTAGCGCGGTAGTTGACATTTAATAAATTTCAAAAATTATTTTTTCTCAAATGTAATAATTTCTCAAAAGTACTATAATTATTTGATTGTTATGATTCCAGATTTGCTTGCGAGGCGCGATTATGATAAGTTAATTAATTCTATTTTCGATCACGCATTCGCTTGCGTAGCGTGGTCATGACAACGTAATATTTTCAAGTCATTCTTTAGTACTTCTAATAATCAAGCAATAAAAGCGGCGACTTTGTAAATCAAGCAATCACAGTTTATCCAAAATTAATTTAAGTCAAATGTAGTCAATAAAGCGACCGTGCTAGAACCACGGGACTCGGAGAATGCCTTACACCTTCTCCCCGGTCAACAGAATTCTTTACCCAGACTTTGTTTTCGTAGACCAATAATAATAGAGTCAAACATTTCTTTGATTAGGGATTCAAATAAAAGGTGACTTGGAACACACAAAAAATCAATTCTAAGTGGCGACTCTGTAAATAAAATAATCTCTACTCAAATTTGTCACTTTAATTGGAAAAATTCTTTAACCCACGATAAGCCATAACATATATATCTTTTGGGGTAAAAAGGGGTGTGACAACTCTGGCGACTCTGGTAGGGAATCTCAAGAATTCGAGCTTGTACATTGTCTTTATTTGGCTTTATTAATTTTTGTATATATTGTGATTTATTTGGACCTAATGTGCTATTTGTCTGCTTTTTACCACTTTGATATTGCTTAACTGTACATATAAATTGTCTTCTCTCGCATCCCTCTAAGTCTTCTTGAATTTAAATTGTGTATTTTTTTGACATAGCCCGCTTTCTTTCACATAGCCGAGGTGCTTGTCACCCGGTGAAGGATTTTAGTCACATATATTTTAGGTGGGGAGCACCACCAGCTAAGCCGAAAAGCAATGCTACTGGTACGCTGACCCTCCTCGACTCGAGTTGTCTGCTCGAGTAAGCCAGTCTAGATACCTTCTCCACCAGGATTTAAACCTAGAAGAACAAATCACATGCCGTATCCCTAGTAGGTACGTTTGTTTGCATCACGTGCATTTGACTTTAGAGACTCAACATAGGGGTTGGGTCCGTCTAGAACAGGTGTACCCAATTCAAAAGACCATCCTGACGCATTTAACGTGCTACTTGCGCACTTATTTGTTTTGACTTGCATGTTGACCATCTTCTAGAATAGGGAAAGAAAATCAAGAAAAATCAAGAGTCAGGAGAGAGAAACTTATCCGGTTCTGAAAAATCCAGATATTTGAAAAATCCTGAAACTCTGCCGAAATTTTGAAGGAAAAAAAAAGAAGAGTCATTTCAAAAATAAGCCAAATATTTTCAAAAAAAAAAAAAAAAAAAATCATGTTTTTCTGTTATGTCAACACCGACCAAACTATGCGGATCTGATTCTCACCGAATGTGAGATACATAGGTAAACCTCATCGGTTCCGGCCCCCAATTTTCAAAAATCCAAAAAAAAAATCTTTAATTTCTTCTTTAGAAGTTTTTCTTTGAGATGTCAAATCCAAAAATATTTTCTTCTTTTTTTAAAAAAAAAGTCTTTCTCTCAAAATTCAAAAGAAAATCAAAATCCAAAAATATTTTCCGTCTTTTGAAATTTACAAAAAAAAATAAAAATCCAAAATATTTTCTTTCTTCTTTAAAAAGTCTTTCTTTCGAAGATTCCAAAAAATAAAACAAAAAAATCCAAAATATTTTCCTTGTTAGGAGCCTTTATGGGATTATCTATATATGAGTAAAAAAAAGGAGTTAATTTATTTACTTTATTCCTGATTTGAACTAACTACGCGGGTTGATAGAGGATATGAGATACGTAGGCAATACTTCATTGGTTCAGGCACAATTTTCAAAAATTCAAAATATTTTCTTTTAATTCTTTATTTAAAACCAATTCTCTTTTCAAAAATTCTCAAAAAAAAAAGTCGAAACCCAAAAATATTTTCTTTCTTCTTTATAATAATTCTTTCTTTCGAAAATTAAAAAGAAAATTCAAAACCTAAAAAAAAAGTTACTTTATTTACTTTATTCCTAATCTTTCCTGAACTACGCAATGATCTGATTCATGTGACATCATGATACGTAGGCAATCCCCATCGGATTCGATCATAACCATTTATAAATCGAGTGAAAAAAAAGAAAAAAAGGGAGTGAGAAAAAAAAATAACAAAGAAAAACAAAGAGCGAAAAAAAAACAAGAGTGAAAAATCAAAAAAGAGAACTCTTTGTCCAATTTGAAAAAGAAAACCGCGGAAAACTTCTGTGGGTATGCTGTCAAATGGCACGAGCAAGCCGTTAGGGCAAAGTCTCCAATAAACGAAGCAGAAATGATTATTGTCTTTCTACATGCCCAAAAGATGGACTACTTCCAGAACATGATGTTCGCTATGGGTAAGTCGTTCGTAGAGGCTATCAAAATTGTGGAGATGATTGAAAATATTTTAAAAATGGGCCGAATCTTGAGTCATGCAACCTTTAAGGTCACATCACAGACCGTTCAGAATGGTTTGAGGGGGTTGATGAACAGAAGAAGGAGGGAAGAGGGAGCCATGATGGCTTCGAGCTCGAGGGCCCCCCACATGTCATTCAACCAATCATATATGCTTTCTAAGGTCCCACAACACTATTATCCACATCAAGATGAAGCTTATGTCATGGCACCCCCTCCCTATGCGGTGATGAACGCGCAACCTTACACGCGACTAGAGCATTATACACAAAATCGAGCACCGAATCCCAGAAATGCCCGTCCCCACTAAGCTCCATATAATCCCCAACCAAATGTTCCAAATACAATTCTCGCCCAAGAGAGCCCCTCGGAAGGAATCAATTCACCCCTTTGTTGAATCATATTCAAGTTTGTTTCAAAAGGTAAACAGGTTAGGTCCGCTGCATCCAGTTGCGCCGAACCGGAAAAAACCTAGAGTCCCCTCGCACCAAGCTGATGCTAGATGTGAATACCACTTTGGAGCAGTGGGACATGATATTGAGGACTGTTTGGACCCTCAAGAGGGCAGTTGAAGACTTAATTGAAGCCGAAAGAATTGTTCTTCGGGATGAAGAGGCTCTTAATGTGACGAACAATCCGTTGTCTGCTCACAACACCCGGCCAGTCGTTGTAATGATCTGAGATAATGAGGACTTTGATCTGGCACTGAAGGCCATGGTAACCATTACCGAGACAGAAGAAAGGCAAAAAAAAAATTAAAAAAAAATAAAAAAAAAAAGTACGCTAAACCTGTAAAGTTCTCTGTCAGACGGGAGTCTCGGTAGCCGATCTTCCTGTCTTTTCCGCTTTCGAATTATTTCAGGGTGTAATCCGAATGTTTTACTTTATTGTCTTACTTTCTCATGTAAACCCTTCTATCTTTAAAAAATTAAAAAAAAAAATCAAATGAAATTAGTATTTCATTGTCAAGGAATGTCTCTTTTCTTAATCTTGTCACCTTTCTTATTCTTTTTTCAGCTCTGTTAATGCAGATTTTAATAATATGACATGCTTGCGGACTTCATGCCCAGATCCTAAGATGCTGTCAGACTTCTAAATAATGAATCAAGAAGCAGAATGTTTTGAAGACAAGGCTTGTAAGAAAATAAATAAAAAATTGAAACGAAGTTGAGATTCCCTCTCTTCGGATCATTGTTGAAGCCGAGATCGAGGATAATGAATCGGTCAAGACTCGGTTGGAACAATTGACTATGATTAATGAAAAACTGATGGCCGCAGTTTGCCAGGGGCAGTTGTACCAACAAAGAATGGCTCGTGTCTACAACAAAAATGTGCGGCCCAGGAATTTTGGAATAGGACAACTCATTCTGAGACATATCCTCCCACCTTATGAAGAAGCTAAGGAAAAATTGGCTCCAAATTGGAAAGGTCCATACATTTTAACGAGAGTACTGCAAAAGAGAGCATTGTACCTGGGAAACATTGAAGAAAATGTCCTTGAAACAACCGTCAACGCGGATGCAGTCAAAAGGTACTTTGTTTGACCCTCTACGTAGCATTAATGTTCTCTGATTGGAATGACGAAGGCTTTCATTCTCGCTATCCAAATACCATCAACCCTTTGCTAACCTTTTTGAGCCGGTTACCTTTTTTTGATTACCCTCTTTGGAACCTGAAGATGTTATTAAAAAAAGAAGAGACAAGAAAAAAAAACAAAGGAAAAAAAAGAAAAAAAAAGAAAGAAGAAGAAAAAGAAAACAAAACAAAAATCCAAACAAGTTCATGACTTGAACTACGCTTGACTTGATTCCGGAAGGATACGTAGGCAGCCTCGCTCTGAGGTTCAGTCACACAAAAATAAAAATTCACATTCCCCCAAAAATTGAAACTGGGGCAGATGTTACAATGGTTCGGCGCCGGTTTCGCCTGAAAGGTTCTAAAGTTATAATACAATCCAAATCCTTTTTACCCAAATCCTTTTCAAGTCCTTCCGATCAATCAACCAGAATGTTCAAGAATTGGAGGATATAATTACTTGGATCTGATACAACAAAATGAGAGAAATAAAATAAGAGTCTTATTGGTAAAAACCGTCACGGGCACTGCAAGGCGACGGTGAGTAAAGAAAACAAAATGAGAGAGTCTTGTTAGTAAAAACTCGCAAAGAGCACTATAAGGCGACGATGAGGAAAGAAATGAGCGAGATCATCTGTTGAAAACCCGCAAAGGGCACCATTTATTGAAAAATGTTCCTCACAGCCATTGACATCGACATAGTCTGGGGCAAGGTTTCTCGGTTTTGAGGCAAAAGTTGTGACGCATTTCTGAGAGTCGGATGGTTTACACGGATCAGGTATTCAGTCCAAAAGGCATGTCATGTTCATTGAAGTCCGCATGTAATCAAGATAACTCCTTCTTTCCTTTCCCCGAAAGGGACACCTCTAGTTTAAACTCAATTTTCATTCCATTGTTATTTTTCTTTGAATCCCTTTCGGTATAAACTTCGTGTCAAAATAAAGGCAAAGAAAGGATGGTAAGACCTATTACAGGGCTCTCGTTTGAAGCGAACAGATACTTTGAAAAGGCACCCAACCTCGGTAAGGGCATCAAGGCCACAAACTGACCACCACTTTAAACACTCAAGATTTTTCTTTATTTGCAGCAGGAACAAAGCAATGCAGAATGGTGATTCCTAAAGGACGAATGTCACCAAAAGTAAGTTTCCTCAAAATCTCCACTTTTCTTTATTTTTAGCATGCATCACTACTTCTCATACCTCTCCTTTTCGTAGCTTAACCCAGGTAGAACCTTTTCGCCTAGGGGGATCCAGCTCATAGTTCTGGGTAGAAGTACTCTTCGCTCAGGATGTTTTACGTAGCTTAACCCAGATAGAACATTTTCGCCCAGGGAGATCCAGCTCATATTTCCGGGTAGAAGTACTATTCGCCCAGGTTTGTTTCACATAGCTTAACCCAGGTAGAACCTTTTCGCCTAGGAGGATCCAGCTCATAGTTCCGGGTAGAAGTACTCTTCGTTCAAGATGTTTTACGTAGCTTAACCCAGGTAGAACCTTTTCACCTAGGGGGATCCAGCTCATAGTTCCGGGTAAAAGTACTCTTCGCTCAAGATGTTTTACGTAGCTTAACCCAGGTAGAACCTTTTCGCCTAGGGGGATCCAGCTCATAGTTCCGAGTAGAAGTACTCTTCGCTCAGGATGTTTTACGCAGCTTAACCCAGGTCGAACATTTTCACCTAGGGGGATCCAACTCATAGTTTCGGGTAGAAGTACTCTTCGCTCAGGATGTTTATACATAGCTTAACTCAGGTAGAACCATTTCGCCTAGGGGGACTGCTCATAGTTTCGGGTAGAAGTACTCTTCGCTTAGGATGTTTATACATAGCTTAACTTAGGTAAAACCATTTCGCCTAGGAGAATCCAGCTCATATTTTCGGGTAGAAGTACTCTTCGCTCAGGTTTTTATACATAGCTTAACTCAGGTAGAACTTCCAGCTCATAGTTCCGGGTAGAAGTACTCTTTGCTCAGGTTTTTATAAATATCTTAACTCATGTAGGAATATTACGCCTAGGGGGATCCAACTTATATTTCTGGGTAGAAGTACTCTTCGCTCAGGTTTTTATACATAGCTTAACTCAGGTAAAACCCTTTCGCCTAGGGGATCCAACTCATATTTCTGTGTAGAAGTACTCTTCGCCCATGCTTGCTTTTCGTAGCTTAACCCAGGTAGAACATTTTCACCTAGGGGGATCTAGCTCATATTTTCGGGTAGAAGTACTCTTCGCCCAGGTTTGCTTTTTGTAGCTTAATCCGGGTAGAAGTACTCTTTGTCCATGCTTGCCTTTCATAGTTTAACTCAGGTAGAACCTTTTCGCCAAGGGAAATCAGCATTGTTTTCATTAATACAGGGCGCCAACCCCTGGTTACATTTTTTTGTCATTAATACAGGACGCCGACCCCTGGTTACATTTCCTTTCCAGTAATATAGGGCGCCAACCCCTGGTTATATTTCCCTTCTAGTAATGCAGGGCGCCAACTCCTGGTTACATTTTCTTTTCAATAATACAGGGCGCCATCCCCTGGTTACATTTCCTTTTCAGTAATACATGGCGCCAACCCCTGGTTACATTTCTTTTTCAGTAATATAGGGCGCCAACCCCTGGTTACATTTCCTTTCCAGTAATACAGCGCTCCAACCCCTGGTTATATTTTCTTTTCAGTAATACAGGGCGCCAACCCCTGGTTACATTTCTTTTCCAGTAATACAGGGCGTCAACCCCTGGTTATATTTCCTTTTCAGTAATACAGGGTGCCAACCCCTGGTTACATTTTCCTTTTCAGTAATACAGGGCGCCAACCCCTAGTTACATTTCTTTTTCAGTAATACATGGCACCAACACCTGGTTACATTTCTTTTTTAGTAATACAGGGTTTCATCCCCTGATTACATTTATTTTTCAGTAATATAAGGCGCCAACCCCTGGTTATATTTCTTTTTCAGTAATACAGGGCATCATCCCCTGATTACATTTCCTTACCAGTATAGGGTATACCAATCCCTGATCTCTTTACCAGTATAGGGTACACCAATTCATGATCTCCTTACCAGTATAGGGTACATCAATCCCTGATCTCCTTACCAGTATAGGGTACACCATTCCCTAGTTGTGTTCTCCAACATAGGGTACACACCTCTCCCTAGTTGGTTTGATTTTAAATGTAGGATACACCACTCCCTGATATCATTGTCAATATCGGGTATCTCATTCCCTAGCTACATTTTCCTAACATAAGGTTCACCAATCCTTAGTTGAGACATTCTTTTGGGACAATAAAAAAAATCATGACCTTTTCAGGGTACACCATTCCCATTTTTTTTATTGCTTTCAATAAAGAAATAGTTTAGAATTTTGTTACAATAACACACGAAATTTTTCTAGTGAAAATTGGGGCAGAAAATTTTTGTTCGTTTGTTTATTGTGATGTATGAGCAGGTTTTACCTCGAGGCACATGATTCGATATGAATAAAAGAAGAAGTCTTAATACAGAATAAAGAAAAGAAAAGGAAAAGAAGTGAATCCAAATGCAGAAGTAGATGGAAAGGATATGGACTGCTCAAGACATGACTAAAGTTACGAGCTTCACATTTCCCGTTTTGCTCATATGAAGCCGTAGAAGAATGAACTAGCACCTACAACTAGCAAGCATCAAGGTTTAGATCAGAGTCTGCATGAATAACCAGTCAAGACTCATGATCAAGATTCAAAAGACTTTTAGATAGGAATCTTGTAACTCAGAGTTGATAGACTTGTTTAGTTTCTTTCGATTTTGATATAATAGCAGGACCACCGACCGGAGCCTCGACGGAACCTCACTCGACTCTCTAACTCATCATTCTATCACTTTCCTTGAACTACAAGCGACCTGATTCCCTTATAACCCGGGATATGTAGGCTGTCCAAAACCAGGACTCGGTTGCACTGTCTTCTTTTTTCTTTGTTTCTTCTATTTTGAATAAATGGTATGGTAAAAATATTAGTCATACGTCTCACATTGTCTTTGCCTGAAAACTCTTTATGTTTCTAAGCAAAGAGGGGTATGATGTGAGCACCTAATATTTGATCATATTTAGATTTTTTAAATCAATTTTAGTATTTAAATAGTTTTTAAGTTTAATCTTAGTATTTTAGCCTGTATTTCACCTTTATATAGGTTTTATTTGATAAAATTAAAAATCAAAAAAAACAAAAGTTTTAATTTGGACTAGTTCTCCTAAAGTCTTGCTTTGTTCAAATGTCCAAGTCATGGTCCAAATTGGGCCAAACCTGAGCCCAAATAGCTTGACCCATCAACCCTTTTAGAAATACAAGATGAAATTTCAACCCTTAAAACTCTTTCAATCCAAAGGCTAAGATTCATTTTCCCTCCCATATAAAATACACATTACACACAAACCCTAACCTAATTTTTGAAGCTTCATCAGCCGCATCCCCCCCCTCCCCCCCCCCCCCACAAAAACTCATTCTCCTTCTTCTTCTTCAAAACCACAACCCTACACCACAAAAAGAAAAAAGAAAAAAAAAGAAGGCACAAAACTTGAGAGAGAAAAAATCAGCAATTGAACACAAAGAATTACTGGTTTTAGTGAGATATTTTCGGGCTATTTTTAACACGGATTCACTGTTGTTTTACTGTCGTTTCCGTTGTCATTGTTGCTGATTTTCAATTCTTCACTGCAGCCTTTCTTCCCTGTATTTATCTACTATAAAGCTTATTGTTGTACCTTCATTTGGAACGGAGCATTTGCTGGACATTTGTTTGCTTTGTGATTTTTCCATTATTTAAATCTGAAAGGAAGTTACTATAGTGAAAGGTCTACTTTTGACTTATCTCATTTCTAATTAATGCATGACTTTGAAATTTTATGTGTTTGGATAATTTTTATTTTTTTTGGTTTCATGATTATCTTTTCTACTTGCTGCTTATAGTGATATTTATCATGGCTTAACATGCTAGAAAATGATTTTAAAATTTGAGGCTCACAACCATTGAAAACAGTAAAGACATGCACATGTATTTGAACCGAATTTATATGAATTTTTTAGTTGTTATTTCCTTGTTGATTTTCCAGACGTGGAACTTTGAATTTCTTGGCCCTCAATTTCGTTTAGAGAAGGTAGTTGATATTTCAATTTCATTAGTTTAAGTTTATTCCTTATCTAGTTGGTTTTCTTATTAGATACTAAAAGTAGATGATCATTTTAAAGTATAGCACGTCAGTGAGGTGATTTAACAAACTATATGGATTTGGATTTAGATACTATATCATTTTAGGTAATCCAATTCTTTTTTTTTTACGTACTAAATCCATAACGATAGAATCGACTCTCTTATCTCTCTACCACAGATTAATTTTCATAATTCTTGGCCTCACAATTATCTCAAAATTAATTTAGGAAAAATTATTCTTAATAATCGCTAAGCAACTAGTAGGCGCGCTTGAACTTCTTCATTCACGGGCTCGCTTGTGTAGCGTGTTGTTTAACATTCAATAAATTATTTCAATAATCTTGTACATATCCAATAGCTTAATTAATTTCTAATTTAATTAATCATTTGCTATAACCGCGGATTCGTTTGCGTAGCGCGGTAGTTGACATTTAATAAATTTCAAAAATTATTTTTTCTCAAATGTAGTAATTTCTCAAAAGTACTATAATTATTTTGATTGTTATGATTCCAAATTTGCTTGCGAGGCGCGATTATGATAAGTTAATTAATTTTATTTTCGATCACGCATTCACTTGCGTAGCGTGGTCATGACAATGTAATATTCTCCAAGTCATTCTTTAGTACTTTTAATAATCAAGTAACAAAAACGGATAGATAAAGCATGAAAACCAATAAATCACAGTTTATCCAAAATTAATTTAAGCCAAATATAGTCAATAAAGCGATCGTGCTAGAACCACGGGACTCTGGGAATACCTTACACCTTCTCCCCGGTTAACAGAATTCCTTACCCTGACTTTATTTTTCCAGACCAATGATAATAGAGTCAAACCTTCCTTTGACTAGGGATTCAAATAAAAGATAACTTGGAACACACAAAAAATGAATTCTAAGTGGCAACTCTATAAATAAAATAATCCTTACTCAAATTTATCACTTTAATTGGAAAAATTCTTTAACCCACGACAAGTCATAAAATATATATATATATATCTTTTGGGGTAAAAGGGGTGGGACACACACTACCTAATATAACCCAAAGAAATAATCGGGAAAAATGAAAGCAAACGAAGAAAAAGAGACAGAAATCAAAAGTTAATTTTGTTATACAAAGATACACACACATAATGAAAATTCTCATTTGATTGTGCGGATTAAGAAGCTCAAGCCTAATTAGTGAGAGGACCATTTCTATTTTATTTAATCACAAGTTGGGTAAATGCCTTATAAAAAGTCAAGTATCCCAAGGAGAAATGCAAGAAACTAAACGAAACATTTTTGTATTTTTTCGGAATCAAGTCAAACGTAGTTCAGGCCTCAATCAATTTTTTTTTATATATATATATATATATATATATATATATATATATATATATATATATTAACTGATGGTGTAAAGAAATTTTATTCTATCAAATATAATTTGATTGAATTTTTTTATTTATATTTGTTTAAGTTGCTATATCAAATTTTCTACAAAGGATTACATGTTAATATGTCATTGTAAATCAATTTAATCTAACTATATCAAAACTTCATGCACTTTCAATGTACACAACTTAAACTTTATAATTATTTCTAATTCACAGGAAAGTTGACTTAATATGATCCGAATGCATCACTGACGTTTCTTGTATATAGAACTACCAAATATTTAGGTTTTATCGCTTTCTTTCTGTCCCTTTCATTCAATTTGTACGAGTACGGTCATTAGTGGTCGATTCGTTAGCTTACTATTTGCAGCCTTTTTTTTATCTTTCGTTTGAATTTTACAACTTCTCTCTCTCTCTCTCTCTCAAGATTTCTCTATAGATGTTTTTTCCTTAATTTCTTCAATTTCTTATTGACGCATTTGAAATTGTTTCTCCATAATATTTGTATACCGTCGAAACCGTATGATTAGTCAAGATTGAAACATAATGCACCGAAGGTCATCTTCATAATATCGAGATGAGATCTGAATCCAGGTTACCAAGCTCAAATTTCTGGGACCGATCAAATACCGAACTCGAAGTCATTATCGAGCTCGAGTCTAAATCGAACTATGAAGCGAAGCGATGTCATCGAGCTTAAGAGCTAGAGACCGACCAATATCAAGCCCGATTCGATGCTGAGCCCCGAGTCAATATCAGGCTCGAGTCAATATCGAGCTCGAGTTAATATGCAGCTCTAAATCTGAAAATCGACCAATACCAAATCCAACCAAGATCGAGCCAAGAGACAAGAGCTGTTACAGCCGCACTAAGGGAAGTAATCTCTGCGGGAATTAGGATAAAGCTAATCCATCATGGGATCCACACTATGTATTTTTAATTATATCTAAAGTATGATTCCTCCACTATAAGAAGGATAGCTACTATTTCTGTACAGACATCGAACATTAAGGCATTGATACACTCTCATATTATTGATATTCATAGAGAAAAACATCCTGATATTCATAGAGAGATTATCTTTTTTTGGGTTTTGTATATTAATTCGTCTTGCTTGTTCATAAACCGTTTTCCCACTCAGTTTGATTTGTATTTCATTCTTTATAGAGTCAATACTCAATATATTTCTACTTACTTTCCGATTTGTACCAAGTTATACCACGTATCCTTGGAACTACGTATAAATTCAACTCTATCCATTTTTCGGGTAAACATGTCTGACAATATAAGTGTGGATAAGATTTGATTAATTCAATCAAAAACTATGAATTACACCTAAAAGTTAAAAGTAGTCATATCGAGAAGTTTGCTAGTTACGTACTTCAATTAATTCCACCATAAATTGTGAATTGCATTTGTAAATATCCATATATAGTCAATGAACTTTGTTAATTACGTACTTCAATTGTATACCGTTGTCAACATACACCCAAAAAGATCATAAAAGTAAAAAATTAAATTAGCAAAAAGAGGATGACATGTAGCAGAAATATCTAACGATCGTCACTAAATCAGATGATAGAAAATGTCAGTATAAAATAAGATATACTCATTGATTCCTGAACTCCAACAAGTATACATGTCGTAATTGTGCTTGGAAAATGTCAAATGGTTTTCAGAAAACAACTAATAGTTCTTTAAAAAAAAACCCAAAATGTCATTCTCAAGTTTTTATGTGGAAGCAACCAATAATTCTTCTCAGATCACCATTTCTTTCAAATCTTGAAAAAAAGCGGAGAAAGAAGAGAAGAAGAAAATGAAGAAGCTAAGCTAGTTCGGTCTCCTAAAACGGCGTCAAAAGCTCATCTTGAAACATTAAAAGCAGTAAGGAAGAAAATATATATTCAGCTTTAATTTGTTTTCCCTACCCTTTTTTTTAATTGATAAGTGCATTAATTTTTTATTTCTTTTTGGAATTTTATTCATATGCAGAGTGGAATCTCAAGAAAGTCCACTGTTACAGAATTTTTACCAGCCATGGCTGAATTGACTTGTTTTGTTGGTTGGAGAAGAGACTTTAAGGGGTGGTTTTGTTGGGAAACAAGTAATCCCATGATTAATTATTCTGAGATTAGTTATTCCGAGATTGTTATATATCTCCTTTTTCATAGTGATAAAAATAACACTACGATCATGGGATAACTAATCTCAGGATTAGTTATACAATGCTTTTATCTCAACTAAACATGTGACAAACTCATCTCAAATTTAATTCCAAAATTAGTACCTCGTATCAAACGAGCAGTAGGAGTCTTTAAATGTGCTGAATTAAGGGAGCCACTGTAAAGTAATTGAGTTAAGAACATATTCACAATTCTTTCATCTAAAATATTTGAATAACTGCTAACTACTGGTATTAGTTGTGTCTTGCTAATTCGTAGAACGTCCACAGTTCATGCAGGGTAATACCAACATATGGCAAGACCCAGGTGATGGATCGGGGATGGTAAACGCTTGATCCTAATAATTAAAAGTTACATGATCCTACAATTAATAGTTACAGAATTGAATAGCTGTAAAATTGTTACTTGTTTCTTTTCTTTTAACCGGTCGAAAAATATGGCATAAGTTGACCCCCCGTCCCCTCCAAAAAAAGAAAAAGGAGATGGTATAAGCCTATAAGGTAATAACAATAGGATACTGTCAAGATATTTGTTTAGTATAAAGCGAAGGGTAAGCCTTTCCGGGTATTAAAGTGTCAACTTGTTTTGGAGGGTTAAACTACTCTATCAGGCTAATTAAAATGATTTCTTGAATTTTTAAATTCAGCAACAATCGGGATACATAAGGTTAATCTCTACTATTCTTGAATGATGTGAATTACTACTTTTAATTGGAGTCGTACACCAATAGCAGGACAAATAGCTAAGACACTGACCCTTAATGAATAGGAAAGGCCATTTATCTACTTATTCAAGCATGACGAGGAATGCTGCACTATTTAAATTTTTAGGGGGAAATCTTGATTAAGAAAATGAAAGAGTGGTTAAGCAGTAATAGATTTACTTGTAAGAATGTGTTATCTATCATATTAGGGTTGTTAATTTACAGCTTGCTATGGCCTTATTAGGCGGAAACGCTAGATAGGTTTTAAGTAAAACTAATCTACGTTGTCACACCACTTTAAGAGAACGAAAAGGGAAACAACTGGAAATAGGGATAAGAACGATGAGAGACCTATTTTTAAAAGGAATTGGATTTGTGAATAGCACCAAAATTGGCCACTGCTGTGAAAGAGACAACAAAGAAACTTTAACGCAAAAATAAAACTTGTTATCTTTCACCAAAGAAATGAAATGTTTGAATTTATTAAGAAAATGTCATTTGAGAATAACTCATTATGAAAGTTATAGTTAAAAAAAAATTATATAAAGAGATTACAGTTTATAATTTTATATCCTTAATTAATGTAGAACTTTTATACTCTTCCGGACTATGTTACTCGGACTATTCAAAAATGTCATTGGGTCGTGTTGGATCCTCCAAATTTAGTGCATTTTTGGAGGATCCGACACAGATGCGGCAGCACTTTTGGAGAGTCCGAGCAACATAACTTCCAAATATATAGAATGAACAGTTAGAGTGTGGATAACATAAAGGGATGTTGGCATGCATGGTGTGACACTGTACCGACGTAATTAGCAGAAAAGGCCTAATTATAGATATTGATATCAGCCAATAAATGTATATTCTAACAATAATGTGTATATTACAATTTTAGTTTCCTTCTTTGTGTATATCAAAATGTATATTAAAATTTTATTTACCTTTTTTGTATATCTAAAATATAAAATTATAAATATAGTTGTTTAAAATTTATTGTTGTCTTTATATCAATGCATATCACAATAAAAATAATTATATTATTTGTATATCATAGTGTCAAATATGCGTATACTAAAATGGATATCGCAAGTTTATTTTCCTTCTTTGTATATATCAAAATGTATATAAATTTTTTATGAAACTTTACATAACTGTCACAGTTTAAAAGAAATATATCAAATTCTTAGCATGAAACACAATATTACAGTTGTGGCAGAAAAATATTTATATTTGTAGCACACAGTTCCACTAAAATAGTAATATTAATTATTAATCCCTAAACATAAGCAATTTAAATGGAAAGTCAATAATTTTTTATACAAAAATCATGCCTTTTTTTCTCTTTATCTATTAGCTTTCCTTCTTTTTCTTCATCTGCTTAATTTTGTTTTCTGCCGAAGCAGTATATTTTCTAAATTTATTCCATTCGTTTTCTTTTTAATTATCTTTCTTAAGTTTTTCTCTTCCTTCTTTCATCCTTTCTTAACATAAAGATCTTATTTCGATAATAATATATGTTAATATATATTAAAACATATATATAAAAAATATACATTGAATTAAAACATATAAAATATATAAAATATATACATAAAAATACATCTTCAATTAAGACGACACTTAGACATGTGAAATATACATAAAAAATATATCTTAAATTTAATTAAGATGGCATATAAATATACAAAAATAATATATATAAAAAATACATCCTGAATTAAAATGGCACTTGACATATAAAATATATTTGAAATATACATTAAAAATACATCTTAAAATAAGATGGCACTTCACAAATAAATATACAACAATTATATACATAAAAATATATTTTGAATTAAAGTGATACTTGATATACAAAGTATAAAAGACGATACATCTTGAATTTAGGTGGCATTCACATATGCATCAGATTTTCAAAAATGGAGTGAAGAAGATGAATTTTGGAAAGGGAGAATGGAGATGAACAAAAAAAAGTACTTCATGTGATTAGTGAGTCAGTTTACTTATTAAATATTGAGCTTTATTTTTATAATATACTAATAATTAAAAAAAGTACTTTTTATGAAATAAACAATAAATAATGCTATTTTTTAAATAATAGTTAAAAAAGGATCAAGCGGGTAAAAAAGACCAAAATTTTATGCTGAATCGGGCTTATGGAATTAAGTTTTGGATTGGTCTTCATTGACACTATCAATTTGATATGTTTCATTTCTCGTAAAATGAGTGAAAGAAATAAAATTAAGTAGGCAGAAACATCTTTGTGTCAAAAAATCCTTCGAGGTAGAATCTTCTGCGATGGTGAGATATTCCGTTTATTTTGGCTAATTTTTTATTATTCTTTCTTCTATAACACAATTTGATTTAACTTGGTAAAGAGATCCAAAATACCGGAAAATATTGAAGAAGAAAAGTAAAGAAGAAATACAGGGAGAGAGAAGAAATAAGGAACTAAAAATTTTTAGGATTTGATTATATAATACCAATTTGCTGGGACTACCTTTGCCAAACCTAATATAAGGCTAAATAATAGTCAATTCTCTTTATCCATTATCATACCATGCCATTATCTCTAACATGTCCCAATATTAGTTAAGCTTGTTGACCCGAAAAAACGGATAGCAATTGAATTTATACGTAGTTCTAAGGATACGTGGTATAACTTGGTACAAATTGGGAATAATAAGTAAATGAATATTGAAATTAGCTGTAAAAAAAATGAATGCAAACCGAATGGATTAGTTAGCCTAAGCCTTCAAGTTTTATCACCTTCAAATTGAATGGAGAATGATTGATAGAAGAACAATATGACTAAATATCAAAGCCAGAAAAAAATAGTGTTTGCTTTTTGTTCTATATATCTCAATGAATCTAATTCCCTTTGTACAAATGATAATAACCCTTAATATAGTAAAAAAAAATCCTATTTTGGATATTATTAAAAATATATAGTGGGGATCCCATAACAGATTAGTTAATTAGTCTCTCCTTGATTTGCATCGTGATTTCCGCCGAGATTCTCCCCCTAATAGCGGCTATAACGGCCTTTTTATTTCTTGGCTCGATCTTGATTGGTCTCTATTTGTTCGATCTCGATTTTGGCCGATCTCGATCTTGATCGGTCTCTAGGTCTCGACCTCGGTCTTGGCTGATCTCGATCTTGATCAGTCTCTAGGGCTCGAGCTCGACAACCTAATTTCGCATCATGGCTCGATATTACAATGATGAAGCTCGGACCATCATGTTCCAATCTCGATTAGTCATATGAAGGGCAAACTCGATTTTGACCGTATACAGATAATCCCCTCATTTCTCGGAAAGAAAATGATGAGAAATGATATGAATTTCTGAACTCTGACTTGGTGGATGATTATATCAGCGACGAGCCCGATTATGATGTATGTAACAAAATGTTCCATCGGTCCAGTTACCAAGGCATTAAATGCCTGTCAGTCGTTGGTTGGCCACTACCGGTTCTGAACCGTCATTACTAGGCTATAAATATTCAAACTGATCTCATGAGTTGCACGATGGCTCCTGAATCGAGTTCATTGTCCTCGATTGATGACCCTAGGTTTGCAAGAACATTGGCCTCATAATTTTGATCTCGAGGCACATGTTGCAAAGTCCACTCCTTAAATCGGTGTAAAGTTACTTGTAACTTATCTAGGTATCTTTGCATTCGGTCTTCTCTAACTTCGAAAGTTCTGTTAACCTGATTCACTATGAGGAGGGAGTCGCATTTGGCCACAATCACCTCCGCTCCCAAGCCCTTGTCTAGTTCGAGACCTGCAATCATGGCCTCATATTCAGCCTCATTGTTAGTCAATTTAATAGTTCTAATAGATTGTCTAACTATGTTGCATGTGGGTGGTTTTAGTACGATGCCGAGCCCGGACCCTTTCGTGTTCGAAGCACCGTCTGTGAAGAGGGTCCATATTCCTGAGGACGTACCCGGATTTATCAATAGTTCTCTTTTGACCTCGGGTACTAGGGCCGACGTGAAGTCAACCACGAAGTCTGCCAAAATTTGAGACTTAATTACTGTTCGGGGTCGATATTCGATATCATACCTGCTGATTTCTATGGCCCATTTGGCTAACCGTCCCAAAAGTTCGGGATTATGTAAAATATTTCGAAGTGGGTAAGTTGTTACAACACATATGGGGTGAGATTGAAAGTATGGTTTTGGTTTCCAAGAAGCGCTCATCAAAGCAAGCGCCGATTTTTCTAGATAGGGATATCTAGTTTCGTCCTCACCTAAGGTCCGGCTGACATAATAAATGGGAAAATACGTACCGTGTTCTTCCCGGACTAGAACTCCACTTACCGCTACCTACGATACTACCAAAGATAAGTAAAGTTGTTCATCTGCCTTTGGTGTGTGAAGTAGCGGCGGGTTCGATAAGTATCGTTTAAGCTCTTCCAAAGCCTGCTGGCATTCCGAGGTCCATGTGAAATTATTCTTTTTTAGCAACGAGAGAAACTTGTGGCCTTTATCGGAGGATCTTGAGATGAATCGCCCTAGGGCATCTATGCGCCCAGTTAACCTCTGCACGACTTTTACATTATCCACTATCATGATATCCTCGATAGCTTTGATTTTATCGGGGTTGATCTCGATTCCCCGATTGGATACCATGAAACCAAGAAACTTACCCGAACAAACCCCGAATGCACACTTTTCGAGGTTGAGCTTTATATTGTACTTCCTGAGTATATCAAAAGTCTCCTGCAAATGCTTTAAATGGTCCTCTGCTCGTATGGACTTAACTAACATGTCATCAATAAAAACTTCCATTGATTTTTCTATTTTTTATTTGAACATTCGGTTTACTAGGCGTTGATATGTTGCACCAGCATTTTTTAGACCGAATGACATTACGTTATAACAGTAGGTGCCATACTTAGTGATAAGCGAGTTCTTTTCCTGATCCTCCGGGTTCATCTATATCTGGTTGTACCAGGAGTAGGCATCAAAAAAATTGAGAGTCTCGTGACCGGCCATGGCATCGATCATATGATCGATATTAGGCAAAGGAAAAAAATCTTGGGGCATGTTTTATTCAGATCTTTATAATCTACACACATTCTAAGTTTGTTTCCCTTCTTAGGGACTACCACTACGTTTGCTAACCATTCAGGGTACTTTACTTCCCGAATGGATCCTATTTTGAGAAGTTTGGTTACCTCGTTCTTGATGAAGGCATGTTTGACCTCGGACTGGGGCCTTCTTTTTTGCTTCACCGGGTGGAACTTTGGATCCAAGCTTAGTCTATGGGTGGTGATTTCCGGTGGGATCCTTATCATGTCAAGATGGGGCCAAGGAAAACAATCCATGTTAGCTATAAGAAATTGAATAAGCTTTTTCCTGAGCTTGGAATTTAACCCCGTGCCAGGTATACCTTTCATTCGGGCAAATGTTCGATTAGTGTGATTTGCTCCAATTCTTCGACCGTTGATTTGGTAGCATCGGAATTATCAGGGACTATGAAGGATTGAGGGACCCCATAATAATCATCTTCGTCAATCTCCTGCTTCTCTAATTGGGCCGAGGCCGGCATTTGTGATTTCTATCTGGTCTCCTGTTTTCCCTTCGAATTTGACCCCTTTGCCGATGAGAGTGACGATATCGGAGTCACTTTGTCAACGACAAACATTTCCTTTGCTGTGGGTTGTTCCCCGTAGATTGTTTTGATTCCCTCTTATGTCGGGAATTTTAGAACCTGGTGTAGGGTCGAGGGTATCGCTCTCATGTTGTGGATCCATGGTCTCCCGAACAACGCGTTATACCTCATTTCGCCTTCAATCACATGGAGTTATCTCGCCCTTAGTAGTTTCATATGCCATGTTGAATCCGTTTAGTACCAGGGTCGCGGGCATGACTTGGTCCTGTAGACCAAGTTTCTCTACGACCCTCGATCGAATGATGTTAGCCGAACTACCTGGATCAATCAACACACGCTTAACTTGAGTTTTATTTATGAGTACAGATATTACCAGTGCATCGTTATGAGGCTGCATGATTCCTTCTGCGTCTTCATCGTTGAAGGACAAAGTTCCTTTTGGTATGTAATCCTGAGCCCGAGATCACTTCTCCCTTACAGTCGACACCTTAGTGCGTTTTAACACTGGCCCTTGGGGAACATCGATCCCCCCGATAATCATGTGAATAATGTGTTGCGGCTCTTCTTGCTCATTTTGTCTATTGAACTCTCTGTTTTTGAAGTGATTCTTGGCCCGATCACTTAAAAACTCTCGAACGTGACTTTCATTGAATAACCAGGCTACTTCTTCTCTCAACTGCCTGGAATCTTCCGTTCTGTGGCCATGGGTTACATGATACTTGCACATTTGATTGGGATTTCTCTGGGCTGGGTCAGCCTACAGAGGCCGAGGCCATTTAGTATCTTTGATGCATCTGATAGCCGATACGATGGCGGATGCATCGATGCTGAAGTTATACTCTGATAATCGCGGTGCTTCTTTAGGTTCGATATGCCTGTCGAAACCATTCTTGCTCATCAGCCCTCGAGACCCTTGGCCTCGGTCACTTCTCCTTTCACTTCGTACAGAATGGTACCCTGGTCCGCTGCCCCTATGATCTCTATTATACGGCTGGTATCGGTCCCTGTTCAACCTCGATTCTCGGTCGATGTTCCTTTTGGTAACGGATCCATAAGGGGCCCCCAACTGGTCGACTTCGACTTTAATCTTTGATTGATATTGATTGATATCGATTATGTACATCGGCCCAGGTTATAGCCAGGTACTCAATCAAGTTCTGCTTCAACTGCTGTGAAGCCACTGAGCTTCGTTCGTTTAGTCCTTGGGTGAAAGCTTGAACGGCCCAATCATCTGTGACCGGTGGTAGATCCATTCGTTCCATTTGGAAACGAGATACAGACTCTCTCAGCATCTCGTTATCATTTTGCCTTACCTTGAAAAGGTCCGACTTCCTGGTCTCGACCTTTATGGCTCCGACGTGTGCTTTTACAAAAGAATCTACAAGCATGGCAAAAGAATCGAGAGAGTTAGGTAGTAAATTATGATACCATATCATTGCTCCCTTTGACAGGGTTTCCCCGAATTTCTTTAATAATACGGATTCGATCTCGTCGTCCTCTAGATCGTTCCCTTTAATGGCACACGTGTAAGAGGTGACATGTTCGTTGGGATCAGTCGTTCCATTATATTTAGGAATCTCGGGCATGCGGAACTTCTTGGGGATCGGTTTGGGAGCTGCGCCCGGGGGGAAAGGCTTTTGTACGAACTTTTTGGAATCCAAACCCTTCAATATTGGTGGTGCCCCCAGGATCTGATTATCCCTGGAGTTATAAGTTTCTACTTTCTTGTCGTTTGCTTCAATCCTCTTTTCTCCCGACTCTATCCATTTTGTCAGTTCCTTGAGCATATTTATAATTTCGGGGTTAGTCCCCGATTCTTGTTCATTTGACCTTACTACAACTGGCCCCGTTCCGTGGGTGACTTCTTGGGGTGGAACGGGCTCAGGCCTGCTCGGTGCTTGGGTTTGGCTCTGCAACTGAGCTATCGCTACCTGTTGAGCTTGCAACATTTCGAAAATCATACACAGGCTAATCCCGTCTTCTCCAACATTTTGGGTATTTCGAACTGCAGATCGAGTTCCACCATGAATGTTGTTTTCGGGGCCGGAATGTTGGTTCACTTCAATGGACAGATGAGAATTAACATCAATTGGATCCATGGCCCGAGTCCCAACGGGGTCAACGAGTGGCCTTTCATCCCCGGGATTCATGTTGTTATTCTCACCTTGATGGCCAGATTCATTGACGACAGGTAGGGCCATTAATTGAGAGTTCGTCATTTTTAGCCTGAAATCAAAGATACTTCCAAGAGCAAGTGTAAAATAGTATGTTTTATAGATATTTGTATCAAATAACCACTATTATCCTTAGCGCCACGGTGGGCGCCAAACTGTTGACCCAAAAACGGATAGCAATTGAATTTATACGTAGTTCTAAGGATACGTGGTATAACTTGGTACAAATTGGGAATAATAAGTAAATGAATATCAAAATTAGCTGTAAAAGAAATGAATGCAAACCGAATGGATTAGTTAGCCTAAGCCTTCAAGTTTTATCACCTTCAAATTGAATGGAGAATGATTGATAAAAGAACAATATGACTAAATATCAAAGCGAGAAAAAGATAGTGTTTGCTTTTTGTTCTATATATCTCAATGAATCTGATCCCTTTGTACAAATGATAATAACCCTTAATATAGTGGGGAAATCCTATTTTGGATATAATTAAAAATACATAGTGGAGATCTCATGATAGATTAATTAATTAGTCTCTCCTTGATTTGCGCCGTGATTTTCGCTGAGATTCTCCCCCTAATAGCGGCTATAACGACCCTTTTGTTTCTTGGCTCGATCTCGATCTTGGCCAATCTCGATCTTGGCCGATCTCGATCTTGATTGGTCTCTATTTGTTCGATCTCGATTTTGGCCGATCTCGATCTTGATCGGTCTCTGGGTCTCGACCTCGGTCTTGGCTGATCTCGATCTTGATCGGTCTCTAGGGCTCGAGCTCGACAACCTAATTTCACATCATGGCTCGATATTACAATGATAAAGCTCGGACCATCATGTTTAATCTCGATTAGTCATATGAAAGGCAAATTCGATTTTGACCGTATACAAAGCTAAGAAGAGAGATGAGTTTGACTCTTATATATATAATAATGTATAATGTAAAATAATGGAAATGAAGCCTAACTCAACCACAATCGTATAAACTAGCTGAAATGATTGTACCATAACAAGACTACAACCTATACCATTAACCACTGTGGAAATCTAACCTGCCGGGTTAAACCTAGGGCTAATATTTACATAATACTAACAAATAGGCTAGTAACTATTATTTGGCGTTTTTCTTTAAGAATCTTTTACCTCAAATTTACATGATCAAAATATACAATTTTATAACTATCTAATTGAACGAAAAGTTGGAGTAAATCGAAGAAATCGATACTGGGCAGTAATTAAACTCAATTTTCGTGCACATCGGTTACTAATACGAGGAATTTTAAGGGGATAGGGGCGGAGCTATGAGAGCGTAATCTTTTTCATTAAAAAATTATATTGTGTATATAAGGTCAAATATTTAGTTTATATGTATTGTGTCCGGTTGAAGTGGTTGCTGGATTGCCCCTAGTTCAAGCTTTAAATTAAGCATTCGGGCACCAAAGACCTTTGATTACACTCAGCCTAGGAAAGAAAATTCCATTTTCTTAATACGTGGCAGATGATCTAGCTGCTTTGTTGAATTCTCTTGATTCTTTCCCATAATTACTTTTTAAATTTTGTTTTTGAATTTTCTTGATAAAAGCCTTGACTCCCCCGGACTAGGCAACCTTTTAAATTACATCGGGTAGAAAATCCTTCATTTATTCAGAACTTGTGGGGAATGACATGATAACCAGTCAAGTATTTCAAAGAAAAAAGAAAACATTAAGCAGAAACAATTTCTTCCACATCGCGTGCGCCACTTTAAATTCAACATAACATAATGGTTCCTCAATGATAGTAGGATTAATCCCACTTGACAGAGAAGTTGACTTCATATGATCAGACGCAACTACCAAACACTTTTTCTTCTTACTTTTTCATTTCTCTCTCCTTCTTGGTTGTACTAGTTGGAGAATGTATGTACGGCCATCTACGTATAAGCGGATAAGATTTTGATAATTTTCAACTTGAGTTTTTAATTAGACTTACAAATCATATTCTATACTAAGTTCATGCATACCAATAAGCTAAATGCAATTGGAAAACATAAATCTAACTGGAAGATCACGAACTTTGTTAACTACTTCAAAGTTTATATCTCAATGTCAACCACCAAATGAAAGGTCATGAGAAATTAAGAATAGGGTGATGTATTTTTCGTCATTAAAACATTTATAAAGTGTCATACGATAGAAAAAGTCGGTATAAAGTTAGATATAATCAATTGACTGTTGAACTGCAAATAATGATGCACGTTGTACTTGTACGTGCATAGAAAATATCAAGTATTTCCAGAAAACAACCTTATAATATTATTCTCAACTTTGTCTTTAAAAGCAGCCTACAGTATTTATGAAAACCACCATTTCTTTGTCATATTTTGAAAACAAAGCAGGAGGAGGAAGAGTGTTGCGTAAAAATAATATCCAGCCCAGGAATAATATTCACGATAAATAATAATGACATAAAAGAATAACAATGACATCAAATCTTTTAACGGGGTAAAATATAATATCCGAGACGAGCAATATAAGATCACTATAATATTATAATTTTATAGTGTCAAAAAATTACTACGACTCAAAAGAAATAGCACTCTTTATTTTAAATATCTCACCACAATATTATCCTTCCCCCCTTCTATTTTCTCACAGACTAGTATGTGGATTACTCTCATAGCTCTAATATTTCTCTCTTAGTTTTGGTGTCTTTGAGATGAAACTGGATGACTCTATTTATAAGGGAAGGATTCGTCCAATTCAGCCAATCAAATTTGACTTTTGCAATTGCAAAATGCAAATTGCTCACAAGTGCCCACAATTGCTTGACATTGCATTCCTTGTCTGCCTACAATGCCTGACCTGTAATTTCAACTTGCATCGCTTTTGCTTTTGCTTTTCTAAATCATTTTCTCTTCCTTTTCTTTATTCCCTTTTTATTTAAATAGATCACACAAATTTCCCCCTTAATTTTGATTTTTCTTCTTCATTCCAAGATTTGATCTCAATCTCTGGAAATCTTCAAACTTAAGAGGTTTGGCAAAAATACCTGCAACTTGATCATACAACTTTACATATTTGAGCTCGACTTCTTTCTTAGCAATGCATTCTCTGATGAAGTGATACCTTGTATCTATATGCTTGCTTCGATCATGATACACCGGATTCTTGACAAGTTCCTGTGCAGATTTATTGTCAATACAAATCTCTGTAGCTTCAATTTGTGGCTAATTGAGCTCCTTTAATAATCTTCTAAGCCAAATAGCATAACATGTACATGACATTGTTGCTACATATTCGGCTTCACAGGTCGAGAGAGTAATAATGGACTGTTTCTTTGAACTCCAAGAAATAACAGAATCTCCCAAGAAAAACACAAAATCAGTTGTGCTTTTTCTATCATCAATATCTCCTGCATAATCACTATCATAGTATCTCATAAGGTTAAAATCATTAGAAGAAGAATAAAATAAACCAAAGTCGATCGTACCTTTTAGGTAATGAAGAATTCTTCTAGCGACCTTCAAGTGAGTGGAGCTAGGAGCTTCCATGAAGCGACTTACTACTACAACTGCAAAGAGTATATCTGACCTAGTACAAGTCAAGTACCTCAAACTTCCCACAAGACTTTTAAAAAATATAGGATCTACTTTTTCTCCTTCATCAAACTTGGACAAATTTTGTCCCACTCTCCATCGGTGTGTTCACGGGGCTGCAATCGAGCATGTTGAACTTCTTCAATATCTCTTTTGTATAGCTTTCTTGAGAGATGAAAATTCCATCCTCCATCTGCTTCACTTCTAGGCCTAGGTAGTATGACATGGGCCCTACATCTGTCATCTTAAACTTAGGGGATATATCTTTCTTAAAAGCTTAAAACAAACTTGGGTTATTACCCGTGAAAATAAGATCATCAACATAAAGACAAACAAGTCAGGTATCTCCATTAGTATGAACTTTAAGGTAAAGAGCATATTCATGGAGATAACGAGTAAACCCATTATCTAAGAAATACTTGTCGATGCGACTATTCCATGTTCGTGGGGCTTTCTTTAATCCATATAAAGCTTTCTTCAACCGCAACACTTTATCTTCATAGTTTTTGACCACAAAGCCCAATGGTTATTCAACATAGAATTTTTCTTCAAGATAGCAATTCAAAAAGGCTGACTTGACATCTAGTTGATGGATCTTCCACTTCATTTGCGCTGCCAAAGAGATCAGTAAACAAATCGTCTCCATGCGGGAAACATGTGCTTAGACTTCTTCATAGTCAATGTCTTGCCTTTGTTTGTAGACTTTAGCCACAAGTCGTGCCTTGTATCTCTCCACATCTCCATCAACATTCTTCTTTGTCTTGTATACCCATTTTAATCCAATTGCTTGATGACCCTTGGGAAGAGTTGTTAACTCCCAAGTGTTGTTCTTCTCTATTGACTCAATCTCCTCCTCTATGGCTTATCTTCACCTTTTGTCTGTAACAGTTTCATCAAAATTCATTGATTCACTGTCAGCAAAGAGACAATATAAAAAATCAAAATTAGTAACTTCTTCTGTGCCCTCACATAGCTCTTGAATACTCCTTGTCCTTTGCGACTGTCATTTGAACTTTCTTGAGAAGAGGGACATGCAACATTGGTTGGAGAAGGAGGTAGAGTTTTATCCTGTACAGGTTCCACGGTCTCTAGTTCTTCTTTATCACCAAAGTATGGAAGAAAATCATATGAAGTTTCTTCCCAAGCTTCCCAATTCCATGCCAATTCTTCATCAAATTCAACATCACGACTCACCACCACCATGTCATTACTTGGATTGTATAACTTGTAACCCTTTGAACTCGTATCATAGCCAGCAAACACATGCTTGAAACTTCGATCGTCAAGCTTCGCTCTCCCTTGTTGTGGCACATGAGCATAGGCTATGCTCCCAAAGATTCTCAAGTGCTTGACACTTTGTTTTCTTCCATTCCATGCTTCTTGAGGGGTTTGATCTCTAACATTTCTTGTTGGAGACTTGTTGTTCACATAAACTGCACAAGAAATAACTTCGGCCCAAAATTCCTTGGCCATACTTTTAGCTTACAACATACATCTAGCCATATTAAGAATCGTTTAATTCTTTCTCTCTGCAACTCCATTTTATTGGGGTGAATAAGGTACCGTTAGAGGGCGACAAATTCCATAAGACTAACAGAAGTTATTAAATTATTTTGAAGTGAATTCACCTCCTCTATCAGACCTTAATGCTTTAATTTCATATCCACTTTTGTTTTCACAAGTACTTTAAAATTTTTAAAAGCAGCAAAAACTTTAGATTTTTGGTTCAAGAAATAAACCCCCATCTTTCTACTAAAGTCATCAGTGAAAAGAAGAAAGTATTTACTTTTACCAAAGGAAGGCGGATTGATTGTCCCACACACATCAGTGTGAACAAGTTGGAGTGGCATGGTTTCTCTTGACATGGACTCCTTCGGAAAACTCCTCCTTGCATATTTTCTAAGAAGACAAGCTTCACACAATTGATTTGGATGGTTGATTGATGGTATCCTATGAACAATATTCTTTTCTCCTATTGATTTGAGTGCTTCAAAATTCATGTGCCCAAATCGCATGCACCAATACCATGATTCATCTTGCACATTAACCTTCAAACACTTTGCATCAATTGTTTTAAGATTCAGAGAAAATAATCTATTCTTTTCCATATACACTTTATCAATTAGAATTCCACTTGAATCTCTAAGCCAAGGATGTATATTTTTCATGTAGATGTCATATTCCTTTTCAAGAATTTGGCCCAAACTCAAAATATTACTTTGTAATTTTGGGACATGATAAGCATCTTGAATCAACTTGTGGTCACCATTTTTACAGGAGATCAGAATCGTACCTATCCCACGACCACTACCTCTGAAAGTTTGGTGGATTTTAACTTCATTGTTGAAGTTGTTAACGTTACTTCTTCCTCTTCCATGACCGCCACGACCTTGTCCCCGTCCGTTCCCTCGATAGCTCTTTTCACCTCCATAATCCTTGAAGGATGCCTGGGGTTTAAGAAGTTGCTCCACTGGCACTTCTTGTCTCCTTTTGATCTTTTCTTCATGGGTCTGTAAAGAACCCTCCAATTACTCCACCATCATAGAGTCTAAATCTTTAGACTCCTCAATAGCACACACCACAAAATTAAATTTAGGTGTTAAAGTGCGAAGGATCTTTCTTTATTATGTCTAAGCACTTTAAGCTAGGGTTATGAATCCTAAATGTGGTTATACTTTTGGGTTGTTAATATAAGTTTTACATTTGATTAATTCTAAAGTTAAGTTACTAAAATGGCCATCAAAAACTGAATGACTATTGTACCCTTCTCTTAAAGACTATTCATATAGTAATATTTTTGTACCAAAAAGTAAATTTATTTTTCAATAAATGAATTGTACAGATTTCTAAAGCTAATTCCTTAATGGCCTGGCTGAATAATTTAATTCCTACAACCTATTCAATTCCTTTGAATTCTTTTCATCTTCCCTTACTTATTACAAATAAATAGTTTATCTTAGACATTTACTATTCATTTAATAGTTCTTCTTTCAGCTTCCAACCGTATTTACACATTCACGTATGTTCAAGTATTTATTTGTTAAATACACGCCTCTCACTTCATTTCGTTCTTATTCTGTATCGTCGCTTGAATGAAGACACCTGATCGAATCGACTTTCCTAAATGCCCCCCACCGACCCTTCCCCTTTACGTGTCTAGATGTTTCGCGTCATTTCAGTCGTCGTGGTCGACGGGGAAGAAAGAAATGAATGAATGTTCTTTCGAAAAAATGTATAATAATACACTTACCGAGACGAAAGCCAAAGGTGAGTCTCGTAGGTGGAGGTATCGAACCGAAATAAGATCTCAGATTGACATCTTAATACACTAATTTACCATAATAATAAATAGAGTCAATGGTTACTCCGTCGTGGGAAGAGCCGCTTCCTTCTTGCTTGATAGGGAGAGCTTCCATTCTCCAGCGCAGACTAAAAGTGCTCTCCGAACCATGCTGGATAGTCAACCATCACACGGCTCTCAAACCCAACCTGTGGTGGATCCTAGGAGACAAAGTCAAAACACAACATACTTTGCCCCATACTTTGAGATGCTCCTCCCTGCCGATCAAGGAGCGAGTCTGCTCGTGATAGGAAACTCTTAAAGCCGTTATCATTCGGCTCAGATAAGTCAAGTTCCTTCGGTCGCTTCGCTCAGGCAGTCTTCCCTTATCTTCCCCAACGTTCAGAATAGTTATGGTTTGAGATGAGAAAGGAGAACTGACCGAACACAATGAATAAATAAGAAATTGACAACAGAGTGAATCAATGATTCTTATTCGACCGAGTTCTAGCTAGAAAGATGTATATTACACACCATGGGTTGGTAAGAACTGACGTTTGGAACCCTAACCTAAGTAGACCTATCAGCAAAGCAACAGGTACTTGATCGGGGGGGGGGGGGGGGGGGTGGAGGGGGGAGGGGTTCAAGGCCCTCGTAGCAGGAAAAAGTAATTATCATTTGAAAGTAAAGGCTCTTGTTTTACGAATTCTATAACTCTCTTTATTGAGCGAGACTCCATCCATATCTCTACTAGTGGTTTTTCTTTCATTCAATCATCACTTGTTTGACAGCTTAATCTATGCTCCAGTTTAGAAATAGGTTTTTAGTCTTAATCAAAATAGGTCAAGGGCGCAAAGCAACAAGTGCTTGATCGGGTGGGGGGTGGGGGGGGGGGTGGTTTCAATGCCCTCGCACCTTGCAGTAGGAAGAAGCAATTGTTATTTGAAAGTTAAGGCTCTTGTTTTACGAATCCTATAACTCTCTTTACTGAGCGAGACTCTATCCATATCCCTACTAGTGGTTTTTCTTTCATTCAATCATCACTTGTTTGACAGCTTAATTTAGTCTCCACTTTAGAGATAGTTTTTGGTCTTAATAAAAATAGGTCAAGGGCGTGTCGGAACAGTCGGTAGCTGATTAGTCTCATCCAGAGTTTAATCTCCTTACTCCTTACTATTATTTTCAAAGAAAAAAAGAAGGGGGTCGATTTAGGCTCCTTCCCTTCCACTACGCAGCTGCGCTAGCAGGTACTACGAGCCCTATATCCCACGTATCTAACCAGCTCACGTGGTTCACATGTTCCACCAAAATCTCTTATTTGTTAAAGCGGAGCATAGTGCGCTTTGGGCGATGAGCAAGAAAGGTCTCTTCTTTGCTTTTGGTTTATTCACTGATCTGAAACTTATCACTTGTTTTATTATTGATTCCTGGGGTGGTGGCATTCTTGAATGAAGTCTATCCGAACTGAATTAGCACTTCGCAGATCAAGCTAGGCCTCTCCAACTGAGCTGGGCACCGGCGCTAGAGAATGGCACATAGGGGAATGGTTTTCCGGGTTTCTCGGTCTGGTATCCTACACCTCGCATTCATAATATCAACATTCAACTGTGCCCCGTAGACACGATCGAAGCACGCCCGTTTAGTGGGCTTTTTTCACGACATTTGTTATAAAACTGTATCGCTGTAATAAACAATTAAACCATTAAACTTTCTGAAATATATAAACAAAACAGAAAGTTAGTAATACTTGTTTAACGAAATAAATTTTGGAAAATCAGTATAGGGATAAATCGAGATATTGAATACACAGTGTGTCCTTAAGGAAATTATTTCCCTCAAGTACCCGAGGCTCTAGAATATATCCTTCCAGGATAGAACGATTTAACTCACCGGAGTATTGGTACCAAAACGCCGGTGAACAGCGAGCCACTCGAAGGCTATAAAACACACTGGATTTTTTGTGTAGAAGAAGAAGATCAGAAAATTTCGTAAGGATTCAAAGTATATTTATAGAGTTGCTGGCATTGTTTCTAAAAAGATTTGCAACCTTTAGGAAACACCCATGGCTGTTGGAACAGGTTGTTTGAAATATTGCGGGAAAATAAATTTAAAATAATTCGGGAAAGAAAACGAGCCTGACCGGACCGGGTCGTGGGTCATGGGTTATTCGGGATTGAATTTTTCGTTAATTATTTAATTAATTAATTAAATAATTGAAAGGAATTTTGTCCAAAAAGATTAATCAACCAATCAATCTTTGACCAAATCCAAATCCAAATCCAAATCTGAAGCCGAGCCGAGCAAGCGACGACGATGACGGCATGTGGCTTACCTTCTTCTTAACTCTTTAAGAGTTAGAAGAAGAGAAATTATATATATACCCATCAAAAGCCCTTTCTTCCTCCAATATGGGACAATGTCCCTTTGCCAAGGAGGGAAACTCAAATATTTTATTTTTCCTCCATTTCTCATTCACCCTCTTTAAACTACACAAGCTTACAATCCCAACGATCCCCCACATGAATGGGGAATGGATATAAAATAAAGGAATGCACGGACGCGTGTGTGTTTTACATGCAAGAATTAATTGCATCTGGATAAGTAAGTTTCCCTTTGAACTTTCCGTAGTGAACTAATATAGGATATACTCGGTCAATCGGTAGATTTGATATCTTTGAACCGTCGAGCTTTGCTGTATACCTAGATAACATAAGTCACACAATCAATCCTTAACCATCTATGGTTCTCACGGTTGTATTTGTTTCAGCCATGAACACCGCCTGGTTTCATGAGTGCTTAGAGAATGGGCCTTTACTTTCATTCCCCTTGAAGCGGCTTACACTTCACACTCACAAAGGTGATTTCTAAACATGTAATATTATAGACACACTATCTCGTCATATCCTGCCAGACTTAGCAAATCATTAAAAAACCTTTAAGCTTTGTTGACTCATCAAAAAGCCTTAATGCTTTACCTCGATTTCTGAATATTGTCTTGATCACGAGAATGGGTTGAGTTATTTGACAATGTTGAACCGTCATTCATAACTTTGTTTGATCTCTTTGAACCTAGCTCGTGGGATCTCCAGTCTGCTAGGTAGAGTTACCGCCATGATGACTTGTCCTAGACCTTAAACCCATTCCCTTTGATGATCTTTCAACTTTCTCTCTAGATAGGCCTTTTGTAAGTGGATCCGACACGTTATCTCTTGACTTTACGTAGTCAATTATGATAACACCACTAGAGAGTAGTTGTCTAACGGTATTGTGTCTCCTTCGTATATGATGAGATTTTCCGTTATACATAACGCTCCCTACCCTGCCTATTTCCGCTTGACTATCACAATGTATACAAATAGGTGCCAAAGGTTTGGGCCAAAATGGAATATCTTCCAAGAAATTCCGGAGCCATTCAACTTCTTCACCGGCCATATCTAAAGCTATGAATTCAGATTCCATTGTAGAATGGACGATGCATGTTTGTTTGGATGATTTCCAAGACACTACTCCACCCCCAATTGTGAAAACATATCCACTCGTGGATTTAACTTCAGATGATCCAGTGATCCAATTTGCATCACTATATCCCTCGATCATGGAGGGATATTTGTTATAATGCAAAGCGTAATTTTGGGTATGTTTGAGATACCCCAAAACTCGTTTCATTGCCATCCAATGTATGTGATTGGGATTACTTGTAAACTGACTCAGTTTACTAATAGCACATTCTATATCTGGTCGCGTACAATTCATGATATATATCAAACTTCCCAATACTCTTGCATAGTCCAGTTGTGAATCACTTTCACCTTCATTCTTTTGAAGTGCATAACTCACGTCAATTGGAGTCTTGGCAATTTTGAAATCCAAATACTTGAACTTGTCAAGTACCTTTTCAATGTAGTGAGACTGTGATAATACTAGACCTTGTGGAGTCTTGTGAATTCTAATTCCTAAGATCACATCAGCAACTCCTAAGTCTTTCATATCGAATTTGCTAGCCAACATGTGCTTAGTAGCATTTATATCTGCCATGTGTTTGCTCATTATCAACATGTCATCAACATATAAACAAACAATTACTTCATGACCTGGAGTGTTTTTAATGTAAACACATTTGTCGCACTCGTTGATTTTAAACCCACTTGCCAACATTGTTTGGTCAAATTTGGCATGCCATTGTTTGGGTGCTTGTTTAAGTCAATAAAGCGACTTAACAAGTTTGCACACTTTCTTTTCTTTACCAAGAACCACAAAACCCTCAGGTTGTTCCATGTAAATCTCTTCCTCTAATTCTCCATTTAAGAAAGCTATTTTAATATCCATTTGATGGATTTCAAGACCATACATGGCCGCTAGTGCCACTAACACCCTAATCGATGTTATCCTCGTTACTGGCGAGTAAGTGTCAAAGTAATCAAGGCCTTCTTTTTGTCTATGACCTTTGACAACAAGTCTTGCCTTATATTTGTCAATAATGTCATCAGTTTTCACTTTCCGTTTAAAGATCCATTTCGAACCTAAAGGCTTATTTCCCGGAGGAAGATCTACCAATTCCCATGTATGGTTATCCAAAATTGATTGAATCTCACTATTGACTGCCTCTTTTCAAAATGCTGAATCAGAAGATGACATAGCTGCTTTAAAAGTTTGAGGCTCATTTTCAAGCAAGAATGTCACAAAATCTGGTCCAAAGGAAGTAGATGTTCTTTGATGTTTGCTACACCTCGGATCTTCTATACTTGGAGTATTTTCCTTTGGTTCTTCCCGAGGTCGTTTAGGTCTTTCACTTAACGACTCACATTCAGTTTTATACGGATAGATGCTTTCAAAGAATTCAGCATTATCTGAATCTATTACCGTATTAACTTGAATTTTAGGATTATCGGATATATGAACCAAAAACCGACATGCTTTACTGTTTGTAGCATATCCAATGAAAACGCAATCAATAGTTTTTTGTCCGATTTTAACCCTTTTAGGTAAAGGAACTTGTACCTTTGCTAGACACCCCCACACTTTGAAATATTTCAAGTTGGGTTTTCTTCCTTTCCATTTTTCATATGGAATAGATTGCGTTTTGCTGTGGGGTACTCTATTGAGTATTCGGTTAGCTGTAAGGATAGCTTCGCCCCACAAACTCTGCGGTAATCCGGAACTTATTAATAAATAATTCATTATTTCCTTTAATGTCCGATTTTTCCTTTCCGCAATTCCATTGGATTGAGGTGTGTGAGGTGCAGTAGTTTGATGGATAATTCCATATTCCGAACATATTTCTGCAAATGGAAATTCATATTCTCCACCCCTATCACTTCTAATCATTTTGATCTTTTTATTCAATTGATTCTCCATTTCATTCTTGTATTGCTTAAATGCTTCAATTGCTTCATCCTTACTATTAAGCAAATAAACATAACAATATCAAGTGCAATCGTCAATAAAAGTAATAAAATACTTTTTTCACCTCGAGATGGTGTCGACTTCATATCACAAATGTCAGTATGAATTAAGTCTAAAGGATTTGAATTCCTTTCAATAGACTTATAAGGATGTTTTACAAACTTAAACTCAACACATATTTGACATTTAGATTTATTACACTCGAATTTAGGCAATACTTCTAAATTAATTAACTTCCGCAAGGTTTTGTTATTGACATGTCCTAAACGAATATGCCATAAATTATTTGACTCCAATAAATAAGAAGAGGCTGAAATTTTATTCATACTGTCAAAAACCATTACATTTAGTTTGAATAGGCCCTCTGTGAGGTAGCCCTTTCCAACATACATTTCATTCTTGCTTACAACAACTTTATCAGAAACAAATACACATTTGAATCCATTCTTAACAAGCAAAGAAGTAGAAACTAAATTCTTCCTAATAGTAGGATCATGAAGAACGTTGTTGAGCGTTAACATCTTGCCGGAAGTCATCTTCAAGAATATCTTCTCATAACCTTCAATCTTGGCTATTGCAGTATTTCCCATAGAAAGCTATTCTTTGGGACCAGCAGTAGAGTAAGTCGCAAATGCTTCCTTGACAGCACAAACATGTCGAGTGGATCTAGAGTCAATCCACCACTCCTTCGGATTTCCAACTAGGTTGTATTCCGAAAGCATTGCACAAAGATCATCAATGTCATCATTCTTCTCCACTATGTTGGCCTATCCCTTCTTCTTATACTTTTTTGGGAGACGACAATCAAGGGCTTTGTGACCGGTTTTTCCACAATTGTAGCAGCTGCCCTTGAATTTCTTTTTGTTCTGCTCCTTAGTCTGTCCAGAAGACCTCTTTCTCTTCTTACTTTTTGGAGAAGTCTCCTCAACGATATTAGCTCCCATGATCGTTGAATTTCCACGAGACTTCTTCTCGGCTGTTTTGTTGTCTTCCTCAATCTTGCGACGAATCACAAGATCTTCCAACTTCATTTCTTTACGCTTGTGCTTAAGATAGTTCTTGAAATCTCTCCACGAAGGAGGCAATTTTTTAATCATTGTAGCCACTTGAAATGCTTCATTCACGACCATACCTTCAGCAATAAGGTCATGAAAATTAAGTTGAAGCTCCTGAACTTGGGTTCCAACAGTTTTGCTGTCTATCATTTTATAGTCTAGAAACTTGGCAACCACGAACTTCTTCAAGCATGCAATTTCAATCTTGTACTTCTTCTCAAGTGCATCCCATAATTCTTTCTAAGTATTGATCGCACTGTACACATTATATAAGTCATCCTCTAAAGCGCTTAAGATATAGCCTTTGCAAAGAAAATCAGCCTGCTTCCACGCCTCAACAATCATGAATTTCTCGTTATCCGGCATGTCCGCAGCAGGCACTGGAGGTTCTTCACTAGTGAATTTCTGCATACCAAGTGTGGTAAGCCAGAAGAACACCCTTTGCTGCCATCCTTTGAAGTTGGCTCCGGAAAATTTCCCCGGTTTCTCTGCCGGTGGAACAATAGTCCGGCTTGACGAGGCTATCGTTGTTGCCGCAAAAGTCGCAGAAGAATTTCCATTATCAATTGCCATTTCTCACTGTAAACAACAGAAGAGTTCAATTAATGGCAAAACCAGAACAGTAAACAATACTGTTATTAACAAAAAATAGTATGTATACTAAATAAAACCAAAGTTTTTTAAATACTATTTCACAGAAAATGATGAAATTTTTATGTTCTTCAAATCGTTTTATGAATTTTAATACTCTGATGAAGTTTTTTATATCTTTAAATCAGAATAGTAAAATTCAGAAGGAGTACAAAACCACACAGGTTTTAATCTCCACAAACAAAATACAGAATATAATAAAATAATTTCCTTAAGATTGTTATAAAACTGTATCGCTGTAATAAACAATTAAACCATTAAACTTTCTAAAATATATAAACAAAACAGAAAGTTAGTAATACTTGTTTCACAAAATAAATTCTAGAAAATCAGTATAGGAATAAATCGAGCCCACTTAATACATAGTGTGTCCTTAAAGAAATTATTCCCCTCAAGTACCCGAGGTGCTGGAATATATCCTCCCAGGATAGAACGATTTAACTCACCGGATTGTTGGTACCAAAATATCGGTGAACAGCGAGCCACTCAAAGGCTGTAAAACATACTGGATTTTTTATGCAGAAGAAGAAGAAGAAGATCAAAAAATTTTGTAAGGAAATATTCTAGGATTCAGAGTATATTTATAGAGTTGCTAGCATTGTTTCTGAAAATATTTGCAACATTTCGGAAATAGCCATGGCTGTTGAAACAGGATGTTTGAAATATTGTGGGAAAATAGATTTAAAATAATTCGGAAAAGAAAACGAGCCTGACCGGACCGGGTCGCGGGTCATGGGTTATTCCAGATTGAATTTTTCGTAAATTATTTAATTAATTAATTAAATAATTGAAAGGAATTTTGTCCAAAAAGATTAATCAATCAATCGATCTTTGATCAAATCCAAATCCGAAGCCAAAGCCGAAGCCGAGCTGAGCGAGCGACGACGTCGGTGCGAGGCTTTTCTTCTTCTTAACTCTTTAAGAGCTAGAAGAAGAGCAATTATATATATACCCATCAAAAGCCTTTTCTTCCTCCAATATGGGACAATGTCTCTTTGTCAAGGAGAGAAACTTAAATATTTCAATTTTCCTCCATTTCTCATTTACTCTCTTTAAGCTACACAAGCTTACAATCCCAACAATCCCCCATATGAATGGGGAATGGCTATAAAATAAAGAAATGCACAGATGCGTGTGTGTTTTACATGCAAGAATTAATTGCATCTAGATAAGTAGGTTTCCCTTTGAACTTTCCGTAGTGAACTAATATAGGATATACTCGGTCAATCGGTAGATTTGATATCTTTGAACCGTCGAGCTTTGCTGTATACCTAGATAACATAAGTCACACAATCAATCCTTAACCATCTATGGTTCTCACGGTTGTGTTCGTTTCAACCATGAACACCGCTTGGTTTCATGAGCGCTTAGAGAATGGGCCTTTACTTTCATTCCCCTTGAAGCGGCTTACACTTCACACTCACATAGGTGATTTCTAAATGTGTAATCCTATAGACACACTATCTGGTCATATCCTGCCAGACTTAGCAAATCATTAAAAAATCTTTAAGCTTTGTTGACTCATCAAAAAGCCTTAATGCTTTACCTCGATTTCTGAACATTGTCTTCATCACGAGAATAGGTTGAATTATTTGACAATGTTGAACCGTCATTTATAACTTTGTTTGATCTCTTTGAACCTAGCTCGTGGGATCTCCAGTCTGCTAGGTAGAGTTATCGCCATGATGACTTATCCTAGACCTTAACCCCATTCCTTTTGATGATCTTTCAACTGCCTCTCTAGATAGGCCTTTTGTAAGTGGATCTGACACGTTATCTCTTGACTTTACGTAGTCAATTGTGATAACAACACTAGAGATTAGTTGTCTAACGGTATTGTGTCTCTGTCGTATATTACAAGATTTTCCGTTATACATAACGCTCCCTGCCCTGCCTATTGCCGCTTGACTATCACAATGTATACAAATAGGTACCAAAGGTTTGGGCCAAAATGGAATATCTTCCAAGAAATTTCGGAGCCATTCAGCTTCTTCACCGACCTTATCTAAAGCTATGAATTCAGATTCCATTGTAGAACGGGTGATGCATGTTTGTTTGGATGATTTTCAAGACACTGCTCCACCCCCAATTGTGAAAATATATCCACCCGTGGATTTAAATTCAGATGATCCAGTGATCCAATTTGCATCACTATATCCCTCGATCACGGAGGGATATTTGTTATAATGCAAAGTATAATTTTGGGTATGTTTGAGATACCGTAAAACTCGTTTCATTGCCATCCAATGTATGTGATTGGGATTACTTGTAAACTGACTCAGTTTACTAATAGCACATGCTATATCTGGTCGCGTACAATTCATGATATACATCAAACTTCCCAATATCCTTGCATAGTCCAGTTGTGAGTCACTTTCACCTTTATTCTTTTGAAGTGCATAACTCACGTCATTTGGAGTCTTGGCAATTTTGAAATCCAAATACTTGAACTTGTCAAGTACCTTTTCAATGTAGTGAGACTGTGATAATGCTAGACCTTGTGGAGTCTTGTGAATTCTGATTCCTAAGATCACATTAGCAACTCCTAAGTCTTTCATATCGAATTTGCTAGACAACATGCGCTTAGTAGCATTTATATCTGCCATATTTTTGCTCATTATCAATATGTCATCAACATATAAACAAACAATGACTTCATCAACATATGGTCTTAATCAAAATAGGTCAAGGGCGCGTCGGAACAGTCCGTAGCTGCTTAGTCTCATCCAGAGTTTAATCTCCTTACTCCGTACTATTTTGTTCAAAGAAAAAAGAAGGGGGTCGATTTAGGCTCCCTCCCTTCCATTATGTAGCCCTCTGTCCCACGCATCTAACCAGCTCACGTGGTTCACCTGTTCCACCAAAATCTCTCATTTGTTAAAGCGGAGCATAGTGCGCTTTAGGAGATGAGCGAGAAAGGTCTTTTCTTTCCTTTTAGTTTATTCACTGATCTGAAACTTATCACTTGTTTTATTATTGATTCCTGGGGTGGTGGCATTCTTGAATAAAGTCTATCCGAACTGAATTAGCACTTCTCAGATCAAGCTAGGCCTCTCCAACTGAGCTGGGAACTGGGGCCGTGGATGCGCTAGAGAATGGCACATAAGGGAATGGTTTCCCGAGTTTCTCGGTCTGGTATCCTGCACCTCGTATTCATAATATCAACATTCAACTGTGCCCCGGAGACACAATCGAAGCATGCCCGTTTAGTGGGCTTTTTTCATGACATTTGATATAAAACTGTATCGCTGTAATAAACAATTAAACCATTAAACTTTCTGAAATATATAAACAAAACAGAAAATTAGTAATACTTGTTTAATGAAATAAATTCTGAAAAATCAGTATAGGAATAAATCGATCTTTGACCAAATCCGAAGCCGAAGCTGAGCGAGCGACAACAACGACGGCACGAGGCTTGCCTTCTTCTTAACTCTTTAAGAGCTAGAAGAAGAGCAATTATATATATACCCATCAAAAGCCTTTTTTTCCTCCAATATAGGACAATGTCCCTTTGCCAAGGAGAGAAACTCAAATATTTCATTTTTTCTCCATTTCTCATTCACCCTCTTTAAGCTACACAAGCTTAAAATCTCAACAATCCCTCAATAGTCCTGGGTGTCTTCCAGCGGTCTTCTAGCCTTAGAAGAAGTCGTGTCCGCCCCGGGCATCTGCAATGTCCTCCTTGGATATTCAAATCCGGGAGAACTAAAAGAATGACCCATTCAGTGACTTTCACGGTCACCCTCACTAAACCAACTTGAATATGAACTATGATTCAGATCAAGTCTTACCGAAATAGGATTTCCTTTTCATGCCATATGCGCTTAGACTTTTCTTTCCCCCCTTTTTTTCTTCCCGGTCCAACATTTGTTCTCGAAGGTATTCCCATATTTACTTTTTTTTTTTCGAATTTTTTTGATAAAACTCTTGACTCCGCCGGACTAGGCAACCTTTTAAATTACATCGGGTAGAAAATCCTTCATTTATTCAGAACTTGTGGGGAATGGCATGATAACCAGTCAAGTATTTCAAAGAAAAAAGAAAATAATAAACATAGACAATTTCTTCCACATCGCGTGCGCCGCTTTAAATTCAAAATAACATAATGGTTCCTAATCGATAGTAGTATTAATCCCACTTGACAGAGAAGTTGACTTCATATGATCAGACGCAACTACCAAACACTTTTTCTTCTTTTACTTTTTCATTTCTCTCTCCTTCTTTGTTGTACTACTTGGAGAATGTATGTACGGCCATCTACGTATAAGCGGATAAGATTTTAATAATTTCCAACTTGAGTTTTTAATTAGACTTACAAATCGTATTCTATATTAAGTTCATGCATACCAATAAGCTAAATGCAATTGGAAAACATAAATCTAACTGGAAGATCACGAACTTTCTTAACTACTTCAAAGTTTATATCTCAATGTCAACCACCAAATGAAAGGTCATAAGAAATTAAGAATAGAGTGATATATTTTTCGTCATTAAAACATTTATAAAGTGTCATACGATAGAAAAAGTCGGTATAAAGTTAGATATAATCAATTCACTTTTTGTTTACCCGAAAAACGGATAGAGTTGAATTTGTACAGTTCTAAGGGTATGTGATATAACTTGACACAAATTGTAAGAGTAAGTAAAAATATTTAATATGGACTATAAAGAAAAGATACAAATCGAGTTGAGAGGAAGATGATTTATGAACAAGCAAAATGGAATTATCTATGAAGCTAAAAAGGATAATCTCTTAATATGAGAATATCTCAACAATATTTGAGTTACAGTGTATTGATGACTTGATCCCTCTTATAGGAATAATAATCATCCCTCTTATAGTGGAGGGATCCTACTTTGGATATAATAAAAAATACATAATGGGGAACCCATGATAAATCAACTTTTCCCTAATTTCCGGCGAGATTCCCTTTCTTAGTGCGGTTATAACGACTCTTGTCTCTTGGATCGATCTTGATCGGACTTGGTATCGGTCAGTTTCCAGGCTTAGAGCTTGATGTGGGCTCGAGCTCGATATTAACTCAGGGTCTGGTATTGACTCGGGCTCGGTATTGGTTGGGCTTTGGCTCTTAAGCTTGATTCCATCGCTTCTCATCATAGTTCGATTTAGATTCGAGCTAGATAATGACTTCGAGCTTGGTATTTGATGTGTCCCTAAAACTTGAAGCTCGTTTGTGCCTTCTTCGGATCTCATCTCGATATTATGAAGACTCTCTTTGGTCCATTATGTTCTCATTTCGACCAATCGTACGGAGGCCGAAATTAGTTTCGACCGTATACAGATAGCCCTATTGTTTTTCGGGAAGAATGTAGCGAGAAACGAGGTAATTTTTCAACGGCGCTATTAGATATACACTGACGTTTGCACCGAACCCGGCTATGAAGTACGTGATAGCTGTCCCGTCGGTTCAGTTTACCAAGGCATTTACTGCGTGTCAGACGATTGTCGGCCATTGCTGATATTGCACCGCCATTGCTCAATCTATAAATAGTCCCTTTTTACCATTTATAACTTTTACAACTTCAATCTCCAAATTTTCCATGTTCTTTCTTGTACCTTATGAGTTCATCTATAAATCTGTGATTTTCACTGCAAAATCTTTCTTCTGTGATTTTCACTGCAAAATCTTCTGTGATTTTCACTGCAAAATCTTTCTTCTGTGATTTTTACTACAAAATCTCTTTTTTTTAAAACTTTGTGATCTCTTTCTATTTTCGATCTTTAAATCCAGAATGGCAAAAACATCTAAAATCGTTCCTAAAAAAGAAAAAGGTTCTTTTTCACAGCCTGCTGCCGACAAAACACCGGTGGAGCCACGACCTAAGGAGTGTGTTCCCGGGGCGTGTGTTCTTACCCCCGATGTTAAGATCGATAAAGGCTCGTTGGTTCCCGGTCGATGCGAGCCAGTATCGAGGTATATGTGCTCGATAACTGAGGGGCATCTTGAATAGATAAGGAAAGGTTGCAACTGGAAGAACAAAGAAGTGGTAATCCCGGCTTCCGAGGAAGATATTACTACTCATGTGAAAGGATTTTTAAGTGTGTATACCTACCCTTTTCACTTTAAGCCCCCTCGACCCTGTTGTCATCGATTTTTGCCGTCAATACCAAATAACCCTAGGCCAAATCCATCCTTCTTTTTGGTGGATCGTTATTCTGATCCGCTTTTTTTGTGAACAAAATTGAGTGGATGCCTTTAACCCTCGACTACCTTATTAGATTGTACTGCCCCTGCCTCTTTCGAGGTGGGTTAATAAAACTCTAGTGTCGGGATACCAAGGTGATGTTCTCGAGCATAGACGAGGACAAGGATCGAGGCTGGATGGGAAGGTTCATTCGAGTGAAGACTTCGGACCTAATTCCCGCCGAGAAGATGCCATTTCCTGAGAAATGAAACATGAAGCGTAAGTGTAATTCTGCTGTTATCTCCTATTGTTTTGCCCCTTCATTTCTTTCTCACCGATATCCCCTTTTGCGATGCAGCGGTTCCTTGGATGCCTGGCGTAGTTCCTAACCTTAAGAGCTGGGTACGGGACCTGGCTTCGACCTCTACATACACCGAGCGCTCGTGGCGTGATTTGTCAAAAGGTCGATGGGAGGCCTAAAATCATGGTAAGCTTTTTTCTCATGTCTTTGATAGTTCAAGCGAAATTTTTTCCATATACTTAACCAATTTTCTTATGTGTAGGCCTGGGCAAAGATGCGGTTTTGAGGCCCCCATCTGGTGAGGAAGAGACGCCATCCCCGATCCCGAAACCGGCGAAGGACCATAAGAGAAAAAGGGCCTCTACTTCCGAGGATTCACAACCTAAGACAAGGGCGGCTCGTAAGCCGTGGAAGAATACCATCCCTTTGACCGAAGAATCAGTTCGGCGTCTAAAAGATGAAGACGAGGAAGAAGAATAAGGCGACGAGTCTGTACTGGTGGCCCGAGTGAAGAAAACCATTGATGCCCCAAAGGCAGCTGGATCGATGGTGGTTTGTGAGCCTCTGCCTCGAACTGGGGGGATATCAGATAAGGGTTCGGGCAAAGTCCCCGAGTTGCTGGAGATCGAGGATGCCTCCCACCGAAGTCAGCAAATGGTGAATATATCTAAAGGAGCCGGCCCTGAACATCTCCGAACCGAAGAGAATGCCCCAAGCGACTCACTCGTGGAAATAGTAATCGGAGACTTGCCTACTCTCCCCTCTTTTTCCGAAGGGGCAATTTGGGAAGCCCAAGCTTTGGGGACCCTCGAGGTAGGCCGGTCTCACTAAGGGGAGGACCCCTTCCGTGATTTGTTTACTGGTGTCGAGGATGTTGCTGGCCCTAGTGATGTGTCGGGCCTTTTCTATGAAGTGCAACAAGCTCTGAATCAGGTAAGCTCTAACTCCCTTTGTTGATACCACCTTTATGTTTGTTTTTCTTTTCTAACTTATTTTCTCCTTTCTTCACAGGCCTCAGTGGTTCATCAAGAAACATGTTCTCGATCTCGAGCTGAGCTGAGTCGGTACGAGGCCGACCTCCGAAGGATCACTGAAGAGAGAAACACCCTTAAACTCCTCTGCGGGCAAAGGGAAGAGGAAATCAGGGAGCTCCGAGCCGAGTTAGCCAAGGCTCATCAAGACCAGACCGACCTGACTGAGCAGGTAATAATAATCTTAAAAACTCACGGGCTCGATTCTGGAACGACGACTAATATTTTGATCTCACAGTTGCAGTAGAAGCTTGAGGTGATCGGGCTGCTTCGTGAGGAGATTGATATGATAAGGGCGGAGACCTTGGGGTGGAAAGATGGCATGGACCGCCTTGCTGCAGAAAAAGAAACTGCTCGAGCCCAATTATTATCGGCTGAAAGACAACTTCAAGGCATAAAAGAGAGGAGCTCGGTTCAAGCAAGGAAAATAGAGGAGCTCGAGACTCGATTGGCTTCCGAACTTGCTAAGGCCAAAACTGAAGCAGGAAAACCAAGGCCGATGCGGATGCATTCGTGGCAGTGTATCAGGCCGATGCTGAATCTGCTCAAATTCAAGCGAGAGAGGAAGCCGAGACCGCTCAAACTCGAGTACATTGGATTGCTAAACTCGCTCGATGCCAATCTCGGAAGAAAACCCTTGAGGAGATCCATGCTCGAGGTTTTGATCTTATCGAAGAGATAAAAAGTTCTAAAGAGCTTGAAGCCAATGCTAAAACCTTGGCTTCCAATGATGATGATGATGATGGGAGCAAGAGTGGGTCCGAGAGTTGGGAGGATCCCGATGGAGAAGATACTACCCCCGGAGATAACCAGGAAACTTAGGGTTTTTTCCATTTTGGATTTTTTTGTAGGGTCCTGTCCGGGCGTTGTAAACACTTTTGTATATATATATATATAAAGATCTTTTCTTTCCCCGACTTGTCTCTGTTTTATTTTCTACCTTGTGAAGATTTTGTTTCATTCATGCCTTATGAAAGTTTTCATAAGTTCGAGGCTTTGGGCAATTTGATCGAATTCGGACCTTGTGGTCTTTGTAACCGAGTGAGTGCTTGCTCGGACTCGAAGTAAGAGTAGTCCTTAGGCTTTATGGTTGATTGATTGCTCATACTCGAAGTAAGGTAGCCCTTAGGCTTTATGGTTGAGTGATTGCTCAAACTTGAAGTAAGTTAGCCCTTAGGCTTAGTAGTCGAGTGAGGATTGCTCGAACTCGAAGTAAGAGTAGCCCTTAGGCTTAGTGGTAGAGTGAGTGATTGCTCAAACTCGAAGTAAGAGTAGCCCTTAGGCTTAGTGGTGAGTGAGTGTTTGCTCGAGCTCGAAGTATTGTAGCCCGTAGGCTTAGTAGTCGAGTGAGTGTTTGCTCGAACTCGAAGTAATGTAGCCCATAGGCTTAGTAGTCAAGTGAGTGTTTGCTCGAACTCGAAGTAATGTAGCCCGTAGATTAGTCGAGTGTGTGTTTGCTCGAACTCAAAGTAATGTAGCCCGTAGATTAGTCGAGTGAGTGTTTGCTCGAACTCGAAGTAATGTAGCCCGTAGGCTTAGTAGTCGAGTGAGTGTTTCTTGAAGTAATGTAGCCCATAGGCTCAGTGGTCGAGTGAGTGTTTGCTCGAACTCGAAGTAATGTAGCCTATAGGCTTAGAGGTCGAGTGAGTGTTTTCTCGAACTCGAAGTAATGTAGCCCATAGGCTTAGTAGTCGAGTGAGCATTTTCTCGAACTCGAAGTAATGTAGCCCGTAGGCTTAGTAGTCGAGTGAGTGTTTGCTCGAACTCGAAGTAATAGTAGCCCGTAGGCTTAGTGCTCGAGTGAGTGTTTGCTCGAACTCGAAGTAATGTAGCCCGTAGGCTTTATAGTAGTAATGTAGCCCTTAGGCTTTAATAGTCGAGTGAGTGTTTGCTCGAACTCGAAGTATGATTAGCCCATAGGCTTTATGGATCTTGATTTCTTCGGTAATTTAATTGTTAGTCCCCGATTTATGGGGTAAGTGTTTCAAACTCCTTCGGTCGTGATCGGCCCTTAAACCTATTTGAATCATGAAGTAGAACGAACTTTCCAAAATATGAGATATCGGTAAAGAAGAAGTTTCTCTTCATAAGTCATTATACATGATTTCGTGTTTTGTGCCAAGGTTTGGGAAAAACTATGCGGGCATGGTTCGTTTTAACCATTTGGGCCCTTACACTTTTCCCTATCGAGACCCTGTTTGACATGAAGTAACTTTCTTGTATTGAACTTAATTTATTCGATGTTAGTGCCCCCCAGTATTCGAGGTTGATTGTAAAGAGGCCTCAGATACTGTTGAATTGTTCTAAGTTAGCACGATCAATGGTTGCCTAATTAAAAACCTCCGAAAAACCCATTTGGGATAAAACCAGTCTAAGGGAAAAAGAGTGCAACGCGTGCCAAGGGTGACTTTCCTTAGCACCAAGTCCCTGATTTTATAATGGCGAAGATTGGTTCTTCGATTATAGTATCTTCCGATCGCTGCTTTTGGGCGGCCAATCAGACGAGAGCGGCTTCTCATTTTTAATCCAATAATTTGAGGCTAGTATTCATAGCCTCGTGATTTGACTCTTCTGTTGTATGTCAAAATCTGGCACTGGGTTCCCCGACTTCGACTAGAATCAAGGCTTCAGAGCCATATACTAAGGAGAACGGGGTTTCCCCCGTACTGGACTTTGATGTTGTGCGATATGCCCAAAGGACTTCGGGTAGAATTTCTCTCTATTTTCCCTTAGCGTCATTCAACCTTTTCTTTATGTTTTGAATGATAGTCTTGTTCGTCGATTCGACCTGTCCGTTCCCACTAGGGTGATACGACATTTTTAATATCCTTTTTATTTTATGTTTTTCGAGGAATTTCGTCACTTTGTCGCCGATAAATTATTTTTCATTGTCACACACTATTTTGGCGGGTATCCCAAATCGACATACAATGTGATCCCAGATGAAGTCTACAACCTCTTTCTCTATCACTTTCTCGAACACCTGTGCTTCAACCCATTTAGAGAAATAGTCAGTCGTAAATAAAATGAACTTAGCGTTACCTGGGGCCGATGGCAGAGGGCCGACGATATCCATCCCCCATTTCATGAATGGCCATGGGGATAGCACTAAATCAAGTTGTTCTCCGGGCTGATGGATCATCGGTGCAAACCTTTGGCATTTATCAACTTTTCGAACAAACTCCTTTGTGTCTTTTTCTATGATATCCCAATAGTATCCTGCTCTAATGATGTTGTGAATCAGTGATTCGGCGCCGGAGTGGTTTCCACAAGTGCCTTCATGGACCTCTCGTAAAATATAATCGGTGTCTCTTGGTCCTAAGCATACTGCCAATGGTCCATCGAATGGCCTTTTGTATAATGTTCTATCTTCAGCCAATGTGAATCGAGCAGCTTTGGTTTGTAGGGTTCTCGACTCTTTAGGATCCGATGGGAGCTTTCCGTTCTTCAAATATTCAATATATTTATTCCTCCAATCCCAGGTTAAGCTTGTAGCGTTATCTCGACATGACCTTCCTCAATAACGGATTTCGAGAGCTGAACGACAGTCCCCGAGCTGATCTCATCTTCCTCGACCGATGACCCCAAGTTTTCAAGTGCATCGGCCTCATTGTTTTGTTCTTAAGGTACATGTTGTAAAGTCCATTGTTTGAAACGGTGCTAAGTTACCTGCAGTTTGTCCAAATACCTTTGCATTCTATACTCTCGAACTTCGAAGGTTTTGTTTACCTAGTTTACCACCAGTAAAGAGTCACACTTGGCTTCAATGACTTCTGCTCTCAAGATTTTAGCTAGCTCGAGACCTGCAATCATGGCCTTATACTCGGCCTCGTTATTAGTCAACCTAGAAGTTTTGATAGATTCCCTAATAGTGCTACCCGTGGGCGGCTTCAAAATGATGCCTAGCCCGTACCCCTTCATATTCGAAGCAATGTCTGTAAAAAGGGTTCATACCCCTAATGATGTACCCGATTTTAACAAGAGTTCCCTTTCAACTTCGGGTATGAGGGTTGGCGTGAAATTGGCCACGAAGTCCGCTAAAGTTTGAGACTTGATGGCCTTCCGAGATTGATATTAGTTATCGTACCCACTGAGTTCGACGGCCCATTTGGCCAATCGGCCCGATTGTTCGGGCTTGTGCAAAATATTACGAAATGGGTAAGTGGTTAATACGCATATGGGGTGACATTGAAAGTATGGTCTTAACTTTATAGAGGCGCTTATCAGTGCAAGTGCCAATTTCTCTAAGTATGGATATCTAGTTTCTGCTTCCCCTAAGGTTCGACTTACATAATAAACGGGAAATTGCGTACCTTGCTCTTCTCGAACTAGGACAACACTTACAGCTATTTTCGATACTGCCAAATACAAGTAAAGTTTCTCATCTGCCTTCGGAGTATGAAGCAGCGGTGGGCTCGATAGGTATCGCTTCAATTCCTATAATGCCTGTTGGCATTCCGGGGTCCAGGCGAAATCGTTCTTCTTTTTGAGTAGAGAGAAAAATCGGTGGCTTCGATCCGACGATTTCGAAATGAATTGGCCTAAGGCAGCTATCCGTCCAGTTAGCTTCTGTACGGCTTTTACACTGTCTACGATGGTGATGTCTTCGATGGCCTTAATTTTATCGGGGTTGATCTCGATCCCCCGATTCGATACCATGAAGCCAAGGAACTTGCCCGAACCGACCCCAAAAGCACACTTCTCGGGGTTGAGTTTGTGTTATATTTCCTTAAAATCTCGAACGTTTCCTGCAAATGAACCAAATGGTCCTTTACGCGCAGGGACTTAACTAGCATGTCATCAATATAAACTTTCATTGATTTACCTATTTGTTCTTCGAATATTTTATTTACTAGGCGTTGGTAAGTAACTCCAGCATTGTTTAGCCTGAAGGGCATTACATTATAACAATATATTCCATATTTGGTGATAAATGAAGTCTTTTCTCGGTCCTTCGGGTTCATTTGGATTTGATTGTACCCGGAATAGGCATCGAGAAAAGTAAGAATCTCGTGGCCGGCCGTGGCATCGATCATGCGATCGATATTAGGCAGTGGAAAAGAATCTTTGGGGCATGCCTTGTTTAAATTCTTATAATCTACACACATTCTAAGCTTGTTCCCTTTTTTAGGGACTACAACTACTTGGCTAACCCTTCGGGATATTTCACCTCTCGAATGGACCCTATTTTGAGAAGTTTAGTTACCTCGTCCTTTATGAATACGTGCTTTACCTCTGACTGGGGTCTTCTCTTTTGCTTAATCGATTTAAACCTATGGTTCAGGATTAGCCGATGCGTCGTTATCTCCTATGGGATCCCTATCATATCTAAATGGGACCAAGCAAAATAATTTATGTTACCAATAAGAAATTGAATAAGCTTTTTTCTGAGTTCGGGGGTTAATCCCGTTCCTAGGTATACCTTTCGCTCGGGCAGGTACTCGATCAATATAACCTATTCCAGCTCTTCGACCGTTGATTTGGTGGCGTCATAATCTTCGGGAACAATAAAAGTTCGAGGGGTCAGAAAATCCTTCTCTTCTTCTTCTATCTCATGCTTCCTTGATTCGGTCGAGGCTGGTGGCTGTGATTGCTATTTGGCTTCTTGTTTACCTTCAATGCTCGACCTTTCCGAGGTTGATAGTGTTGATATCGATGTTACCTCATCGACCGCAAACATTTCCTTTGCAATATGCTGCTCCCCGTATACTGTTTTTACACCGTCCGACGTTGGAAATTTCATCATTTGGTGGAGAGTCGAAGGGACTGCCCTCATATTGTGAATCCAAGGCCTTCCGAGCAGGGCATTGTACCTCATGTCACCCTCGATTACGAGGAACTTGGTATCTTGAATGGTTCCAACCATGTTCGCCGGTAGAGAAATCTCCCCTTTAGTTGTTTCACTGGCCATAATGAAGCCAATTAAGATCCGAGCTGCGGGCACGATTTGATTTTTTAAGCCGAGATGCTCCACGACCCTCGATCAGATGATATTCGCCGAGCTACTTGGATCTACTAAAATACTCTTAACTTGAACTCTATTTACTAAGATAAAAATTACCAGAGCATCGTTGTGGGGCTGAGAAATGCCTTTTGTTTCTTCGTTGTTGAACGATAAAGTGACTTCGAGCACATAATCTCGGGCTCGTTTTCCCCTAGTGATTGATAACTTAGTGAATTTGAATATGGGTCCCTGTAGAGTGGAGAACTCACCGACGATCATATGAATGACATGTTGGGGTTCCTCCTGTTTATTTTTTCTATCGGCGTCCGTTTCTCTGAAATGATTTTTGGCTCGATTTCTGAGGAACTCTCGAAGGTGGCCCTCATTGAATAGACGGGCTACCTCCTCCCTTAATTGCCTGCAATATTCGGTCTTGTGACCATGTGTTCCATGATACTTGCATATCAAATTTGGGTTTCTTTGGGAAGGATCGGTTTGTATGAGTCTGGGCCACTTAGTACATTTGATCCTTCCGATTGCTGACACAATGCCCGATGCATTGATGATAAAGTTATATTTCGATAACCGAGGTGCTTCTGTGGGATCGGCATACTTGTTAAAACCACTTTTGCTCATAAGTCCCCAAGAATTCTGTTCTTGATCACTTCTTCGATTGTTGCGGGCGGAATTGTGTCCTGAACCATTGTTCCTTCGATCTGCGGTATATGGTTGATATAGGTCACTGTTCGACCTTGGATCCCTGTCGACTTCCCTCTAGTTTTTAACTACCGACCTATTTGGATATACTGAATCGGAAGGGGCTCCTAATTGATCGTCCTTGAGCCTGATCTTCGATTGATATCGATTGTGCACATCTACCCAAGTTATAGTCGGATACTCGATCAAATTTTGTTTCATCCAACGTGATGCTATCTAACTTCGCTCGTTCAATCCTTGGGTGAAAGCTTGAACGGCCCAATCATCTGTGACCGGTGGCAATTCCATGCATTCCATTTGAAATCGAGACACGAATTCCCTCAGCATTTCATTATCCCTTTGTCTTGCCTTGAAAAGGTCCGATTTCCTTGTTGTGACCTTTATGTCCCCTGCGTGTGCCTTTACGAAAGAATCTGCTAACATGGAGAATGAGTCGATGGAGTTAGATGGTAAATTATGATACCATATCATTGCTCCCTTTGATAGGGTTTCGCCGAACTTCTTCAATAATACGGATTTGATTTCGTCGTCCTCTAGATCGTTCCCTTTAATGGCATATGTGTAAGAGGTGACATGTTCGTTGGGGTCGGTAGTTCCGTTATATTTAGGAATCTCGGGCATGCGGAACTTCTTTGGGATCGGTTTAGCAGCCGCGCTTGGGGGGAAAGGCTTTTGTACGAATTTTCGGAATTTAAGCCCTTTAATATCGGTGGTGCCCCCGGGATCTGATCAACCCTGGAGTTATATGTTTCCACCTCTTTGTCGTTTGCCTCGATCCTGCTTTTTACTGATTCTATTCGTTTGGTCAATTCTTCGAACATCTTAGCAATTTCGGGATTAGTCCCTAACTCTTGCTCATTTGACCTTACTATAGCTGGTTCCGTTATGTGGGTGACTTCTCGGGGCGGACTAGGCTCTGGCCTGCTCGGTATCTGGGTTTGACTCTGCAACTGAGCTATTGCTGCCTGTTGAGCTTGCAATATTGCGAAAATCATACACAAGCTGATTCGGTTTTCCTCAACGTTATAAGTATCTTGAGCTGTAGATCGAGTACTACCATGAATGCTATTTTCAGGTTCAGAACATAGGTTTGCCTCAATGGCCACATGAGAATTAACGTCAAATGGCACTTCGACTCGAGCTCCAACAGTGTCGACAAGCGGCCTTTCGGCCCTGGGCGTCAAGTTGTTATTCTCACCTTGAAGGCCAGCTTCGTTGTCGATAGGTAAGGCCATTTAATTGAGAGCTCGTCGTTGCTAATCTGAAATCAAAGACACTTCCTAAAATAAGCGTAAAATGGTGTGTTTTTCTGATTTGTATCAAATAACCACTGTTATCCTTAGCCCAATGGTAGGCGCCAAACTGTTTACCCGAAAAATGGACAAAGTTGAATTTGTACGTAGTTCTAAGGGTATGTGGTTTAACTTGACACATATCGTAAGAGTAAGGAGAAATATTGAATATTGACTATAAATAAAAGATACAAACCAAGTTGAGAGGAAGATGATTTATGAACAAGCAAATTTGAATTATGTATGAAGCTAAAAAGGATAATCTCTTAATATGGGAATATCTCAATAGTATTTGAGTTACAGTGTATTAATAACTTGATCCCCCTTGGAGGAATAATAGTCTTCCCTCTTATAGTGGAGGGATCCTACTTTGGATATAATAAAAAATATATAGTGGAAAACCCATGATAAATCAGCTTTTCCCTAATTTCCGCCGAGATTCCCTTTCTTAGTGCGACTGTAAGGGCTCTTGTCTCTTGGCTTGATCTTGATCGGACTTGGCATCGGTCGGTTTCCAGGCTTAGAGCTCGATGTGGGCTCGATCTCGATATTAACTCGGGGTCCGGTATGGACTCGGGCTCAGTATTGGTTGGCCTCTGGCTCTTAAGCTCAATTCCATCGCTTCTCATCATAGTTCGATTTGGATTCGAGCTCAATAATGACTTTGAGCTCGGTATTTGATCTGTCCCTGAAACTCAAAGCTTGTTTGTGCCTTCTTCGGATCTCATCTCAATATTATAAAGACTCTCTTCGGTCCATTATGTTCTCATTTCGACCAATCGTACGAAGGCCGAAATCGGTTTCGACCATATACACTGTTGAACTGCAAATAGTGATGCACGTTGTACTTGTACGTGTATAGAAAATATCAAGTATTTCCAGAAAACAACCTTATAATATTATTCTCAACTTTGTCTTTTAAAGCAACCTACAGTATTTATGAAAACCACCATTTCTTTGTCATATTTTGAAAACAAAGCACGAGGAAGAGTGTTGTGAAAAAATAATATCCCGCCCAGGAATAATATCCACGATAGATAATAATGACATAAAAGAGTAACAATGACACCAAATCTTTTAATGAGGTTAAATACAATGCCTGAGAGGAGCAATATAATATCATTATAATATTATAACTTTGTAGTGTCAAAAGACTACTACGACTCAAAAGAAATAACACTCTTTATTTTAAATATCTCACCACAATATTACCCCCACTCTATTTTCTCACATACTATAAATAGTCTGTGGATTACTCTCATAGTTCTAATACTTCTCTCTTATTTTTTGGTGTCTTTGAGATGAAACCGGATGGCTCTATTTATAAGGGAAGGATTCGTCCAATTCAGCCAATCAAATTTGACTTTTGTAATTGCAAAATACAAATTGCTCATAGGCGCCCACAATTGCTTGACATTGCATTCCCTTGTCCATGTAATTTCAACTTGCATTCCTTTTTCTTTTCCTTTTCTAAGTCATTTTCTCTTTCTTTTCTTTATTCCCTTTTTATTTAAATAGGTCACACAAATTTTTCCCTTAATTTTGATTTTTCTTCTTCATTCCAAGATTTGATCTCAATCACTGAAAATCTTCAAACTTGAGAGGTTTGGTAAAAATACTTGCAACTTGATCACACGACTTCATATATTTGAGCTCGACTTCTTTCTTGGCAATGAATTCTCTGATGAAGTGATACCTTGTATCTATATGCTTGTTTCGATCATGATACACCGGATTCTTGGCAAGTGCCTATGCGGATTTGTTGTCAATACAAATCTCCATAGCTTTAAGTTGTAGCTAATTAAGCTCCTTTAATAATCTTCAAAGCCAAATAGCATGACATGTGCATGACGTTGCTGCTACATATTCGGCTTCACAGGTCGAGAGAGTAATAATGGACTGTTTCTTTGAGCTCCAAGAAATAACAGAATCACCCAAGAAAAAACACAACCAGTTGTGCCTTTTCTATCATCAATATCTCCCGCATAATCACTATCACAATATCCCATAAGGTTGAAATTATTAGAAGAAGAATAAAATAACCCAAAGTCGATCGTACCTTTTAGGTAACAAAGAATACTTCTAGCGACCTTTAAGTGAGTGGAGCTAGGAGCTTCCATGAAGCGACTTACTACTCCAAATGCAAAGAGTATATTTGGCTTTGTACAAGTCAAGTACCTCAAACTTCCCACAAGACATTTAAAAAATGTGGGATCCACTTTTTCTCCTTCATCAAACTTGGATAACTTTGTCCCACTCTCCATCAGTGTGTTCACGGAGTTGCAATTGGGTATGTTGAACTTCTTCAATATCTCTTTTGTGTAGCTTTCTTTAGAGATGAAAATTCCATCCTCCATGTGCTTCACTTCTAGGCCCAGGTAGTATGACATGAGCCATACGTCTGTCATCTTAAACTCAGGGAGCATATCTTTCTTAAAAGCTTCAAACAAACTTGGGTTATTAATACCCGTGAAAATAAGATCATCAACATAAAGATAAACAAGTAAGATATCTTCATTAGTATGAACTTTAAGGTAAATAGCATATTCATGGAGACAACGAGTAAACCCATTCTCTTAAAAATACTTGTCGATGCAACTATTCCATGCTCGTGGGGCTTGCTTTAATCCATATAAAGCTTTATTCAACCGCAACACTTTATCTTCATGTTTTTTGACCACAAAGCCCAATGGTTGTTTAACATAGACTTCTTCTTCAAGATAGCAATTCAAAAAGGTTGACTTGACATCTAGTTGATGGATCTTCCACTTCATTTGCGCTGCCAAAGAGATCAGCAAATGAATCATCTCCGTGCGGGCAACAAGTACATAGATTTCTTCATAGTCAATGTCTTACCTTTGCTTGTTGACTTTAGCCACAAGTCGTGCCTTGTATCTCTCCACATCTCCATCAACATTCTTCTTTGTCTTGTATACCCATTTTACTTCAATTTCTCGATGACCCTTGGGAAAAGTTGTTAACGCCCAAGTATAGTTCTTCTCTATTGACTCATTGGTTCACTATCAGCAAAGAGACAATATAAAAAATCAAAATTAGTAACTTCTTCTGTGTCCTCATAGAGCTCTTGAATACTCTTTGTCCTTTGTGTATGTTCATTTGAACTTTCTTGAGAAGAGGGACATGCAACATTGGTTAGACAAAGGAGGTGGAGTTGTATCCTGCACATGTTCCACGGTCTCTGGTTCTTCTTCATTACCAAAGTATGTAAGAAAATCATATGAAATTTCTTCCCGAGCTTCCCAATTCCATGCCAATTCTTCATCAAATTCAACATCACGACTCACCACCACCTTGTCGTTACTTGGGTTGTATAACTTGTAACCCTTTGAACTCGTATCATAGCCAGCAAACACATGCTTGAAACTGCGATCGTCAAGCTTCGCTCTCCCTTGTTGTGGCACATGAGCATAGGCTATGCTCCCAAAGATTCTCAAGTGCTTGACACTTGGTTTTCTTCTACCCCATGCTTCTTGAGGGGCTTGATCTCTAACATTTCTTGTTGGAGACCTGTTGTTCGAATAAACTGCACAAGAAACAACTTCGGCCCAAAATTCCTTAGCCATACTTTTAGCTTTTAACATACATCTAGCCATATTAAGATTCATTCGATTTTTTCTCTCTGCAACTCTATTTTGTTGGGGAGAATAAGGTACCGTTAAAGGGCGACAAATTCCATGGGACTAATAGAAGTCATTAAATTCTTTTAAAGTGAATTCACCCCCTCTATCGGACCTTAAAGCTTTAATTTCATAGCCACTTTCTTTTTTCACAATTACTTTAAAATTTTAAAAGTAGCAAAAAATTCAGATTTTTGGTTCAAGAATTAAACCCAAGTCATTCTACTAAAGTTATCAGTGAAAAGAAGAAAGTATTTACTTTTACCAAAGGAAGGTAGATTTATTGGCCCACACATATCAGTGTGAACAAGTTGGAGTGGCATGGTTGCTCTAAACATGGACTCCTTCGGAAAACTCCTCCTTGCCTATTTTCCAAGAAGACAAGCTTCACACAATTGATTGGGATGGTTGATTGATGGTATCCCATGCACCATATTCTTTTCTCCCATTGATTTGAGCGCTTCAAAATTCAAGTGCCCAAATCGCATGCACCAACACCATGATTAATCTTGCACATTAGCCTTCAAACACTTTGCATCAATTGCTTTAAGATTTCGAGAAAATAATCTATTCTTTGCCATATGCACTTTAGCAATTAGAATTCCACTTGAATCTCTAAGCCAAAGATGCATATTTTTCATGTGGATGTCATATTCCTTTTCACGAAGTTGGCCCAAACTCCAAATATTACTTTTTAATTTTGGACATAATAAACAGCTTGATCAACTTGTGGTCACCATTTTTACGGGAGATCAGAATCATACCTATCCCACGACCACAACCTCTGAATGTTTGGTGGATTTTAACTTCATTGTTGATGTCGTTACCGTTACTTCTTTCTCTTCCATGACCGCTACAGCCTCGTCCCTGTCCAATTCCTCGATAGCTCTTTTCACCTCCATAATCCTTGAAGGATGCATGAGGTTTAAGAAGTTACTCCACTGACACTTCTTGTCTCGTTTTGATCTTTTCTTCATGGGCCTGTAAAGAACCCTCCAATTACTCCACCATCATAGAGTCTAAATCTTTAGACTCCTCAATCGCACACACCACAAAATTAAATTTAGGTGTTAAAGTGCGAAGGGTGTTTCTTTATTATGTCTAAGTACTTTAAGCTAGGGTTATGAATCCTAAATGTGGTTATACTTTTGGGTTGTTAATATAAGTTTTACATTTGATTAATTCTAAAGTTAAGTTACTAAAATGCCCATCAAAGGCTGAATGACTATTGTACCCTTCTCTTGAAGACTATTCATATAGTAATATTTTTTTTACCAAAAAGTAAATTTATTTTTCAATAAATGAATAAATGAATTGTATAGATTTCTAAAGCTAATTCCTTTAAGGGCTGGCGGAATAATTTCATTCCTACAACCTATTCAATTCCTTTGAATTCTTTTCATCTTCCCTTACTTATTACAAATAAATAGTTTATCTCATCCATTTACTATTCTTTTAATAGTTTTTCTTACGTATGGTCTGCTATTTATTTGTTAAATACATGCCTCTCACTTTATTTCGTTCTTATTCTGTACCGTCGCTTGAATGAAGACACCTGATCGAACTGACTTTCCTAAATGCCACCTACCGGCCCTTCTCCTTTACGTGTCTGGATTTTTCGCGTAGTTTCAGTCGTCGTGGTCGACGGGGAAGAAATAAATGAATGAATTTTCTTTCGTAAAAATGTATAATAATACACCTACCGAGACGAAAGCCAAAGGTGACTCTTGTAGGTGGACGTATCGAACCGAAATAAGATCTTAGATTGACATCTTAATACACTTATTTACCATAATAATAAATAGAGTCAATGGTGACTCTGCCATGGGAAGATACGCTTCCTTCTTGCTTGATGTGGAGGACTTTCGTTCACCAGCGCAGACTAAAAGTGCTCTCCGAACCATGCTGGATAGTCACCCATCACATGGCTCTCAAACCTAACTTGTGGTGGATCTCGGGAGACAAAGTCAAAACACAACATCCTTTGCCCCATACTTCGAGATGCTCCTCCCTGTCGATCAAGGAGCGATGCTTCTTGTGATAGGCAATGCTTTAAGCCGCTATCGTTCGGTTCAGATAAGTCAAGTTCCTTCGGTCCCTTCGCTCAGGCAGTCTTCCCTTATCTTCCCTAACATTTAGAGTAGGTATCATTTGAGATGAGAAAGGAGCACTGGCCGAATACAATGAATGAATAAGAAATTGATAGCAGAGGGAATCAATGATTCTTATTCGACCGAGTTCGTACTTGGAAATAAGCAGATCTTAGATAAGTTTTTTCATGCCTCGACTCTCCCTCGAAGCAACATGTAGTTGATCGGGCGGGGGCGATTTGGTTTCAAGGCCCTCGCAGCAGGAAGAAACAGTTGTCATTTGAAAGTAAAGGCTCTTGTTTTACGAATCCTACAACTCTCTTTACTGAGCGAGACTCCATCCATATCCCTACTAGTGGTTTTTCTTTCATTCAATCATCACTTGTTTGACAGCTTAAACTAGGCTCCACTTTAGAGATAGGTTTTTGGTCTTAATCAAAATAGGTCAAGGGCGCGTCGGAACGGTCGGTAGCTGCTTAGTCTCATCCGAGAGTTTAATCTCCCTCGCAGCAGGAAGAAGCAATTGTCATTTGAAAGTAAAGGCTCTTGTTTTATAAATCCTATAACTCTCTTTACTGAACGAGACTCCATCCATATCCCTACTAGTGGTTTTTCTTTCATTCTATCATCACTTGTTTGACAGCTTAATCTAGGCTCCACTTTAGAGATAGGTTTTTGGTCTTAAATAAAATAGGTCAAGGGCGCATCGGAACGGTCGGTAGCTGCTTAGTCTCATCTAAGAGTTTAATATCCTTACTCCTTACTGTTTTTTTCAAAGAAAAAAAGAAGGGGGTCGATTTAGGCTCCTTCCCTACCACTACGTAGCCACGCTACTAGGTACTACGAGCCCTCTGTCCGACGCGTCTAACCAGCTCACGTGGTTCACCGGTTTTACCAAAATCTCTCATTTGTTGAAGCGGATCATAGTGTGCTTTAGGCGATGAGCGAGAAAGGTCTCTTCTTTCCTTTCGGTTTATTCACTGATATGAAACTTAGAACTTGTTTTATTATTGATTCCTGGGGTGGTGGCATTCTTGAATGAAGTCTATCTGAACCGAATTAGCACTTCTCAGATCAAGCTAGGCCTCTCCAGCTGAGCTAGGCGCCGGGGCTCTGGATTAGCTAGAGATTGGAACATAGGGGAATGGTTTCCAGGGTTTCTTGGTCTGGTATCCTACACCTCACATTCATAATATGAACATTCAACTGTGCCCCAGAGACACGATCGAAGCACGCCCGTTCAGTATGCTTCTTTCATGACATGCTATAGTCTGGGGTGTCTTCCAATAGTCTTCTAGCCTTAGAAGGAATCGTGTCCGCCCCGGGCATCTGCAACATCCTCATTTGATATTCAAATCCGGGAGAACTAAAAGACTGACCCATTCAGTGACTTTCATGGTCACCCTCACTAAACCAACTTGAATCTGAACTATGATTCAAATCAAGTCTTACCGAAATAGGATTTCCTTTTCATGCCATATGCGCTTAGACTTTTATTTTTCCCCTTGTTTCTTCCTGGTCCAACATTTGTTCTCGAAGGTCTTCGTTTCCGTGTAGAAGCAAACTCTCCAAATTTATGACCAACCTTTCCTTCAGTAATCTTACAATGAACATGAGTTTTTCCATTGTAAATTCGTGTGGAGCAATCAACGAATTTCGGTGAAATAGAAGATCTACGTGACCAAAGTTTCCTACTAAAAAGAAGATTTCTCTTCTTCTTAATTCTCAAGAGGAATGCATCAACAAAACTGCCCTTCCATATAGGTCGTCCTGGCATGAACTAATTTCTTCATTTCTATTCCTCCCCTAAAGCTAGATCGTACTCCTCCTCCTTCTCCTTTAGGATAGGATCTTCCTTGGTCCTTTTTACATAACACTCTTGGCCGTTCAAGAGGACTGACTATCTTTCTCTTTATACACAATATCTTGAAAGGCTAAGAAAAATATCTACCTTGGAAACGTCATTGACTGATATATTCATTGCATGGCATCCGGTCTTTATTGGGGATCTGGTCTTTATTAGCAATTTATGGCATGAGCTCTTTCGTTTACAAGGGACATAATTTAACATGAGTACTGCTTTACACTCTTTTCCCAAGTGGGAATTCTTATGCCTAAACGCAGCAGGCCCTACGAGTAGTCGAACAAATGAGAGGTTGTTGATGAAGGGGTCAACGGATACGCTTACAATAATCCGAAGGTTGCAAAAGACCCCTTCAACCTCGCCCGTGTATTAGCTTGCTTGTACTATCGCTCGCTTGCCTGACCTTCTTTATGGCAAGTGCTACCCTAACCTAGCTTGTGCTACAACTTGCTAACGTCGTCTGAATTGCCTTGCAAGCGCTACATCTATATGGAAACCCCACGTCGCCTTCAGCTCCCATTGTAGTCGCTTTCTTCATATGACAAGCGCTGCCCGTCGCTTGCACTACATTGTTTGACGAAAACCTTGCCTGACGCTTCCGCTCCGACTGAGTTAACCGTCACACCTAACTTCTATATTCCATTATCCATAGATCTCCTTCCTTATCATTGTCGGTCTAAGCAGAAGGTTGCTAAGCCAGATGTCTGGTGAACACATTCGTAATGAGTATGGGTCTGGTAGGTGTACTAGTAAGGAAGCGAGGTACTAAGTTTAGTGTCAACAAGGCAAGTAGTGGATCTTTATTATCGAATGATGTGGGAGAAAGTCAAAGCATCAGTCTCAGCATCAACAGAAGAAAAGGACTGACCGATTGCCATTAAAGAGGGATCCTGAAGGCTCAAACGTTTTGCTAGCTTTGAAACATAGGCCGAAGGAAAGAGGAAGAACAAACAAAGTCGTGGTCAAAGCAAAGAAAAAGATGTAAAAAAGATTCACTTTAGCTTCTATCTTGCTTATCGTAGTGTAGGTTGCTTGCAAGACCTTCGATAGCTGGCTCGGCCGAATAGAATCACCTATCTAGATAGAAGGGTCGTTCACTCTATTGATACCCAGTTTTGCCTTCATATTTTTTCAAATAGTATATATACTTCAAAATATCATTTTTGCATCATTACTTAATTTACAAGAGTTATAAAAGTATTTTCTATAATTCTTATAGTTTTTAAAACTTTAAAATCGAGTTTCTTGCATTTAAATTATTTAAATATGTATTAATTACCCCTTTAAATTATTTTGGGATGAATAAATCATCCAAATATATTATTTACAGCCACATATATGCTTTACAATATTTTATTTCATTTTATATAATTTCATTTGTATTTTTTGTGGTATTTACACTTTTTGCGATAGTAGCCTATATTTTGAAATTAATTGCATTTTATTATTTTATTCAAAGTCAAAATAACTTTTTATATGTTTACAACCTTCAGCTATTATTTTAAAATGCTTATTTGCTTAAATAATATTTTATACACTTATTTACATATTTTTTTAATTTTGTTTTCCTTAATTTCTCTATTTTTAAAAGCTGTCCCACAATAGGCCATTTTTCGGATCAATTGGCAGCCCAGACACCATACCTTATCCCAATAACACCCCAATCCAGACCAAACGACCTCTTTTAAATAACCCGATCATGACCCATTTAAACAACCCGCCCCATTCCCTTTCGATCCTGGCCGTTGATCTTAAATGTTCAACGGCCCATAATAATTTCCCCAGTCTCCTTATATACCCATAACCCAAACCCTAGATCCCATTCTCTCGTCTCCGCCGCCTCTACTCTCTCTACTCCTCTTTTCTTTTTTACAAACCCTAGCTGCCGCTACTTAATTCCTCTCTGATTCCAACATAGAGATGGGATCTGCCTATGATACACTTACCTTATTAATCTTCTCTCATCATTGGTCGCCCGTTTATGGTGTTACTTAGGTGCTTGCCTAAGTTTGGCAAGTATCACTTTCGAGATCGGACTAAAATGGCTCGAATTTTTTATTTTTGGGTATTATTCAGTCTATATATGCTCAACGAAAAATGATTTGCACTTTCGGATTGATTTTCAGATGATTGAACCCTAACTAGGGTTTGAGACTCTCCATCTCCTTTACTGATTTTGATTTACATGTGATATTTTCTTTCCTTATTCGCACTTAATTGATTGTTTTCCATGTTTGTTATTTCAATATCTGCTACTATATAAACCCTTCCCCAAATCCCCTTGAAAAAACCTTAAGCAATATATTCTTACTCTCAATAAGTCTTATGCTATTATGAAACTCGAGCTCTTGGCTGACTGGAAGCCAAGGCTACCAGAATCTAATTATTCGATCTATCTCAGTGCGAGCACTGACCGTGGTTCACCTGAAGCCTTGGGAACTCTGATACATTGAGAATTTTGGAGGTTTCTGTTCTTCTTTCCGTGTTATTGATAAGCAAGTTGTTGACTCTTAATCTCTACCTTACTAGCTCATTAATTCTGCAAACTGGTGAGTAATGAGACTCTTGCTAGTTTACTCTCTTTTACCTGGATCTATGTCAGTCGGTCTTTTGTGTACCAGTATGATATAGATTGTCTCTGTTCGTATTCATGTTTGTCTTATCATTATCCTGCACCCCTGCGTTTTTTTCTTTTAGTATCTGAACCTACTTGAATTCTAAGTTTCACGTATGTTACATGTGCTTAATTGAATGATTTATGATTATTCTCAGCATGTTATGCTATTCTGATTACTAGATGCTCTTCAAAATCCCTTCTTCATGCTTTGCCTTGGATTCCTGCATTCCTAAGGATGTTATCTCCTACCCAGAATTTGTTTGAGCAAATTTCTTTCTAAATGAATTCTTCATGCATGATCTACTGCTCTTCTACTTACATGATCCTTATGTATCCATTACTGTCTCAATGTTTTAGCCTAACATATTGCTAATTTGGCATTTGGTCAATCCTACATTCTTCAGTATTGCTGAGGTTTCTAGTTATACCCCAATACACTTGGTTTTATCATTATGACTGGCTTAAATTCTGAAGTTTGTCTATCCTCTGACCTTAAGATTTACATATTTTCTTACCATGATCTTTGGACTTAAAAATCTTTGTGATTAGGATTCTTATCGACTGTTATAAACCATGCCTACTTGCTTGTTTACTTGCCATTCTATGACTATAACTTGTTAGACCTTCATGCCTTAAATTCTTAGTTTTGAGTCTCTTTTAGGCTAATTCATGCTTTACTATAATCTTGTTGTTCTGAAACTAAGCATGTATGCTTGCCATGTTGATCTAAATGATATGCCTTTTCAATTTTGCTAATGTTGCACATGCTACTCTTTCACTTGTTATGAACTTATATTGTCATTCTTTATGCCAAAACTACTCTATGAAGACTGTTCTCTGGAAGATGCAAGCATGAAATCATCTTGTGTGTGTCCTGCCCACATGTCATATGAATTTGTCTATACATCTTGGTGATAATTAGCTTTACAGTCTTAAGAAATAAGCTGGTGGGCTTCCTTCCTTGTTTAGTTAGTCCAACATATAGTCTGTTACTTGTAATCGTACGTGAATCCTTCGCTTGAGTTTGGTGTCTGTTCTATGTGATGTTGGGCGTGGCTGTTGGGTTCAGACTTACTGGTGGTCTTATGAGTTGGGTTTAGAGTCTACTAGGGCCATCGAAGGCCTAGGAAAAGCACTAGGTTATCTGCACTGGGTTTACCATTGGGCCTATAGTTATCTTCTTCTGTAACTATTCATATTTGATTTATATTATTTCATTCGGGCTGTAATAACTTGTAATAACGAATGATGGGGAAGTTAATAAAAGGGGGCTGGGGTGCTCTAATATTTGCATAAAAGGGTAGAAAATATGCCTATAGGGTCTACGTGCTTTATGTGCTCTTTTATTTAACTTGCTTTATTTATGTACATCAATCGAAATCATGTCTATAGGAATCATGCACACACTTCACCTAACTTGTCAAAATATGTCAAACTCAAGTAATTGTTACGTTGTTTCCATGTCTACCCTTCAACACTTAAACAACATGTCTATAGGATGAATAACACATATTCATACTGTCCATCTAGATACTATGTCTATAGGGTTTCAATTAATCGGTCAATCAATTATTTTTATTGCTTTTGGCACACTGCTCCATTAGATATCATGCACATAGGATTTTAATCAACTAATTAACTACTTGGTTACTTTGTAGCTTTACCACACTTAGACGACATGCCTATAAGGATAAAAATATACAAAAATCAGTTCCAACTATTAGAAATCCTGCCTATAGGATATTGTCACCCACCTAGAGAGCCTGTCTATAAACTCAGACGCTGGTAAGTCTTAGTTTTTGAACTGTTTACTACCTCTTTACACAAACAATCAGTGATCCTGCCTATAGGATTTACGATGCTTTTCAACCTGCAAATGCGTTAGTCTACTAGCTGCAGCACTGCTTGTATAATGCTAAAATCGGAATCACATAAAAACTATGCCTATAGGTCTGGAACGATTTAACATACCAAACCTACTTATCTATAGGCTTAAGATTCTGGAGTCTGCCAATTCCTAATTGGCATGTGTTTGCGTGCGTTTGCTGCTTAGGTGCAGAGGTCAATATGAGCCTTTAATTGTTTTATGTAGAGTCCTTATATGTTTTGGTTGTCGCCTAGTTTTTTGCAATTTTGAGCTGCCTAGATAATGGTCTAGAACCATCCAAATAGAGGTCCAAAGCCTCCTGGACCATATGTATGGGATGGGTAGTGCACGCATAAGGCACGGTTTAGAATTGAATTAGAGCGCTCTTAGGTAAACAACTTTAACATAGTAATCGGGTAGCAGGAGATGATAGTCTGTGCCAGCTGAATAATATAAGCAACTCCATACCTTAAGGGAGTTGCAAAGTATTATTTATGTTGCACAGAGTGATCCTTTAGGCTAAAAAACTTAGGACCCCCCTCATTTTTCTTTATATACTTGTTATTTACATTTAGTCACCTAACATAGGTTAATGTAGTTGTAACCTTGTAATCAGCAAGGATTTATACCGACTCTCATGTGTTATGATAAGACTCTTCGACTTCTATATTTCCTTTGTTTATTCTATCACCTTGCTTAATCATATAATCCACATAGCTTAAAGTTCGGCCGGGACCCATAGTTGTGGACCTTGAGGAGTGCCTAACACCTTCTCTTCGAGGTAATTTGAGCCCTTACCCGATATTTGATGACTCAGACTAGTCAAACAGAGTTATTCATAAATAGGTGCCCTAACGCACCTTAAAAATCATTAGGTGGTGACTCTTCTCTTTTAATATGTCATTTAAAAGAGTTGTCACATATCGAAACCCATTTTCACGGGAAAATAGGGTGCGACACACTCCTTATTCTTTGAGAGGTTGCTTGCAACGATAGCATTAGCTATGAAATTAGGGAAGGTCGAATACAGTGAAGATCATCAGATGGAAAAAATGGATTGAGCTGGCTAATCACTTGATGACTCGGTGGAGAATGGGAACATAGATTCACTCCCATCAATGAATGAATGGGACTCCTGGTCCTGATCAAACCAGAGATTCCAACAACCCGAGGAAATAATAGAAAGAGATGGGTCAGATACTTTAATTTGCCCAAAAGTCCTAGCTTTTTTAGGGAGGGCTTCGACCCGTTTCTGGCCAACTCCTCGAACTACTGGGTGTGACATATTCATGTACTGGAAAAGCGAACTCTCAATTTAATCGGGAGAGCCTAGAGATCTCTCTATCTTTCCCCAAATTTTGACTAGCGCGGTTCTTTTTCTCGACCAATTTGAATTCCATTTCATTTTTTATTTTAAGTATTATAGAGTAGTAAGTAGCTAGGTAGATTTCAACGCATGCTGCATTGAGAATATCCAATGAAATTAGAAGCGCCTATGACAGCATATGATTATTCCCATTTGTGACCGATAGTTGCTTGCAAGAGGTGGCGATCGGCAGTGTTCCAAAGCGCCATAACGACGTGAGTTAGAGAGTTATACCAAACTATCCCCAGCACCTGTAGTTATGGGGATCACCTTCGGCTTTCTATACTCTTTCCCTAACGCATGCTGGTTACCATAAAGACACCGAGGGATATCGCATGCGCTAGTTTTAGGGATGGTGTTTACACTACTATCGGTAACAACTCAAAGTACCGTAATGAATCTAGTGGTGCAAGCAAAGGTTTCAGTCTTGTCAAGTGAAGCAACCACTAGTCTCCCTTAGTGTTCCAAAATACCCTTTCGCTTGCGTGAGCAACGACCCCTAGCTCCCAAAGCAAGCGCCTTTAGTGTTCCCGACCACCTGCCTTTCAACCTTAGCATTCCAAACAACCAGTAGTGTGATCGATCTGTGTTCGAAACAACCGATGAAGCTAGGGATGACTCATGGACCCCCCTAACACCAAATAAAAAGGACTAGTACTATAACAACTAGTGGTGTTACGGAACAACTACCCGACAAGTGGTAATAAGGACAACATAAGTAGGTTTGGAAGTAGCATTAGGACGACTGGTTCTCATAGTTGTATTGCCCTAACGCAACAAATAAAACAACTACTAGTGCTCCTAAGGCGATGAGACGCATGTGCTATATCGTCGAGTATTGCTTGCAAAGCAACCGCAACTCGTTGTAGGTTCTAACCATTACAATCGAGTAGCTTTCACTCCTTCACTTGTATTGTGCAGTTGGTTTACCTAACACATGGATTCTTCAACGCCAATAGTCACATGATTTCTCCTAGGCCATAACCCATGCGTTGAAAGAAACTGCATGATGCATTCCAGAGTTGTCGTAGTTCCGTTACCGCCTTGTCCTCTTGGGTTGGGAAGGATACGACAAGCTCAATTCAAGGACACTCAATTTCAAGATCAATTTAAGGCTTTCGAAGCTCTGACACTTTCTAATGCATTTATTCTCTCTTTTTTTACCTTTCATTTTCACTTTCTTTTTATAGAATGTAGTGCCCAACAATTTAAAGGAAGGAGTGAAGTCTCGGGATCCGCTCTAGTCAAGTTATTAGATGTCTCTCTCCGGAGTCGCTCCTCTATCTTTCGTGAAAGCATACGAATTATTATGTTAAGCATCTAATCCTAGTCTTTATGTTATCTGTGTTAGAGGAGTTATATGTCCCTCATGTTGAACAGTCTAACATCAAGTTGTTAGGACCTTAGTCGCTATGCGAACACTTAACACAAGAATGAAAGCATTAGTGGTTTATGAATCAGTCATCAAGGATCTTATCCAAACGGTGATCGACTACGTAAGCACTTTGGGCGCAAGTTTATTTGACGAATTGTCATAAAGACATCACTCTGCTATATATATAAGAAAATTGGATTCTAAAAAAAGATTCAACTAATTAGAAGCATTCGCAGTTTTCAGTTCGTTTGTCATCATCTAAAAGAAAAAGAAAAGAGAAAACAAAATTTTGAAAGACAAAACTGCTAAGGTATAAGTAGAAGTTGTTGAAGTAGAAAATGCTTGCTGCTCTCTTAGCGCACGGATCATACGTTATCTCATCACCCACCAAGGCTAGCTAAAAGTGATCGAATAAAGCATTTGTTCATATAGCTCTCGAACCTCACGCACAGAAAAGAAGTTGACTCAAAGCAATCAGTCACAAAGCTTATTTTTGCGGGTCAATAAGCTCTCGAATAGATCTAATCCTTCCCTAACCATGAATCTTGACCCTAGTGAAGGTAGTCGATGAGAGGAATAGGTGGTTTCCAAAGGATAGAGTTATTCTATATGATGCTCTCTATGTATTGGATGGATACCTTAGTTGTGGGATATAAGGCTTTTCTTTCAAGTCTTCTTTTCTTTGATCGCCTAAGTCCTTGACTTGAACACTTCGCTAAAATCATGTATAAGATCATCCCTTAGTGGATTGATTCAACCTTGTAGCATATCTTGCAACCCTTAGACCGGTCTCCCCTCATTCATGCCTTCCTTCAAGGACTATTTTTTTGGATATCCTTGTTTCCTTCTTTCATGGAACATCCTTTTATTTTGATTGATGGGACTTCTGTCTAAAGTCCCTTTACCTAACCTCCCATTGACTTTCCGCAGCCAAGTCTTCCCCAACCTCTCCTGATGTTCTTGGAGAGCTAGCCTGTCATCCACCGCCCCAACTGTGATGGTCCCCTTCGGCTAGATTTTTTACAAATGACCCTGTCTTTCATATGTTTCTTCCTCCTAATGGTTTGGTCCCCCTATCCCTTGTCAATTCTTAGTTATCTGTTAATGAGAACTCATTTTGCTTGTTGGCTTGTAGCTTTATGGTTGGTTAGCTCAAAAGCTAGTTTTGATTCTTTGATCGTCGAGAAATAAATGTGTGATTACCTGAGGTGAGGTTGACCTTCTTTCTGACTTAGAAAAGGTATAGTTTAGGCCAGTGCTCTATTTTTCTATAAAATTGAGATTTTTAGGCAATACCTATGAACTTAGCTCGGACTGAATAAACATCCGCCTTTGTAGCTCTTCTATAAGAGCAAATCATTTTTCCAGTCCTATTTTTTTCTTTTAAGTTCCTTTTGGAACACCTCATGTTGGGGCGTCTGCACCTCTTTCTATTTTGAGACGATCACAGGTTCCACCAATCCTGCTCTATCTAGTTTGAGGTCGTTTGAACATGATACCCTGCTCCAGATTCCACTCTGCTCCTACATCAAATCCATCATCCTCCGAGTTGTCCGTGCGGATCCCAAACGAAGACTCCAGGTCCCTGAAACGAACATAAGGCTTTAGCAAGCCACCCAATATAGGATGAATTACCTCCCATCTGTTTTAGCTACTCCACACTGGCCTTAAAAGCGCCTACTTTTCTTTTCTTTTTAAGCTCACCTTGAGCTGATCTTTTTCAATGAATTGTGGCTTTTTCACTTGAGCTTTCTATCAAATTTCCATTGATGGACTAGTGGACTCATTGGATTCTTCTATCTAAGATTGAGCCCGAAACGAGTGAAACTCGTCCTTCATTTCATACCTCAGTATGGTGCCTATGGGTTCTATCCCCATGACCTTTCCGTATTTGATTGAATCCTCTTTTCGTCTTGAATAGTAATAGTATGGGCTCCAGTAGCGAATGAAATGAATAACTTCGATTCGGCAAGGATCTTACCCCCTTCTACTTCGGAATGATTCAAAGAGAAAGATCTCTAATATCTGGAGTTTCTTTTTGTATATTATATGGATGATCCGATACGCAAGGACCATGATTGGGAATTATTTGATCGTATTTCTCTGATGAAGAGCCAAAATAGAATCAACTTGAATTTGGGACCACTATTCAAAATCTTTGTGAAAGACTGGATTTCTTATCTTATGTCTGCTTTTCGTGAAACAATACCAATTGAAGTGAAGGGTTTCTTCAAACAACAAGGGGTTGGGTCAACTATTCAATCAAATGATATTGAGCATCTTTACCATCTCTTTTCGAGAAAGAATTGGGGTATTTCTTTGAAAAACTGTGCTCAATTTCATATGTGGCAATTCAACTAAGATCTCTTCATTAGTTAGAAGAAGAATCCGCCCGAATCAGATTTTTTGAGGAACGTATTGAGAGAGAATCGGATTTGGTTAGACAATGTGTGGTTGGTAAACAAGGATCGTTTTTAGCAATATATCATGAAATATTCAATATGATTTCACAAGATCTAGTTTCATTCAAGTAACAGATTCTAGCCAACCGAAACGATCTTCTGATCAATCCAGAGATCATTTGGATTCCATTAGTAATAAGGATTCGGAATATCACACATTGATTAATGAAAGAGAGATTCAACAATGAAAAGAAAGATCAAGTGATAAAGAATAAAGAAAGAAAGCTATGGGGAAAGTTCCTAGACATGGCTTGCTCCAGGCAGATTTACTTGAATAGAAAGTTGAATCGTGAGCAGGCTACTAGATTTCTTCCTCGCTACCCACCTTCTGTCTTTCTTACTTTCTATCTTGTCTATGTTTGCTGGATTTTCCTCATCCACTGTATTGAATCAAATCCTCAGTAAGAAACCCCTACCAAAAATGAACCAATGCCAACAGAGGAGTTACTAGCGAGCAAGAAACCCCTACGGCTAAAGGACTGTGACCGTGAAGGGAGGGATAAGCTTGAACGCCCACTTTGGGATATTCTCTAGGTCTTAGTCAAATATAACCGAGGGAATAGAATAAATCATCTCTTTTATATGGTTAACATAGGGCCTAAAGGTTTGACGCACATTCCTAGCTTTCCCGGACACACTTTGGACCAGCTCAATCCAGGAAGTTCAGAGGGAAAGAGGTATGGAGAAAGGAAAGCATTTGAAATCATTATAGTGCGCATCGGTTAGAGGCGGCAGACATTAGGCCGTTCACGGGACTGAGTTCTTTTATTCAGACGCTCAGTTTGATGACCTTTCTTCCGGTAAATGGAAAAGTCAATTTCTTTTATAGTCGTCTCTTGCTTTATCGAAGGATTGATATAGAGAAGAAATTCCTATATTTATTATCTAATCCCATCTACCTCCTTCCTTCCAGAGCAATAGAACTTCTTTCTAACTTCATTCCAAAAACCGGTTTTGGATCAGGAATCAAACTTTTCTTTTATTTCTTCTTTCACCGGCATGAGCCATCTCTTCTTTTTTCTGGAGAGTGGGCAATCTAGTCTCAAGATTTGGTTCTTTATTTTCTACCTTTTGTGAAGTACCAACTATGTTAGCTATTCGTTTCGGCAGTAACCAGTGCATGCCTTTTTCCTTGCCTCCCTTCATAACCTTGCTCGATCCAATAGCCCAATCCTAGCCCACTCACCATTCTCCAAATAAAAGTTAGAACTAAGAGTCCTAAAATCTTAATAAAAAAGAGCTTGGCATCCATGTGTTTGAGAGGTTGAAAACGAACGTTGTGGCAAGGTTTGCCAGTTAGGTATAATTCAAAGGATCCATATCCCGTCATGTGGTCCTGAACAAAGGTTCTATCCTAAAAATAAAAGAGAGCCTTCACGGAAAAACTGTTGGAATGAGATCTCTCATACAAATACCTGAACTAACTACTCTCTCAATGCGCATTGAAATTCTAATGAATGCCCTTATTTAGCATCTTTGAGTTGAGCTTAGCCCTCTTCCTATCCTAAACCCCTAGAATCATAAGGAACGATTGATGGTTGATCTGGCAATTCAGTTAAGTAATTAGTTAGTGTATCAAGCAGAAAACTATAACTGAGGAAGTCTTAGGGAGGGCACCCCATTTTAAGGTAATTATATGTCATCCTCCCCCCTCCCCCACGTTAGAACTCTCTTTAATCGGAATCTTTATAGCTAAACCTTTTTTTAACCGATTAAAGCGTAAGTTGCATCCTTAACTTCTGGACGGGTTCGAGAGTTTGGTTCGACTGAGAAGGATGTCTCATCAGGTTCAGAAGGGGGTGGGAATGCAGATTTGGATGCCTTGTATCGTATGATAAAGAAAAGAGTTTTTACAAATCCCTAGAGCTAGAGCTTGGTGAGAAAGTAGCTTTGAAGATGTGCTTCCTATGGGAAACAAGAAAATTTAAAGCGATAACAAAGGCCTTAAAGAATATGATCTCTTTAATTGATTCGTACGTAATCTGAGAGCTTCATACGTGGGATTTATTTGGCAAAGGAAAGTCAAGAGAAAAGGTGGTAGCTATTCTAGCAAGTCTTTTGTGAAGGATTAATACTAGTCTAGTAACTTATTATACTAGTCTCAATTCCTCAAGGTTGTACGAGCTGTAATATTAGTTGAAATGAGCAGAAGATCCCGAGTTGGCTTAAGCCATGCCTTTACTAAAGAATTCTCGCCATCTCAGATAAACTCTGGTGTGGAGCCCAGGCTAGCCAACAATGAGAAATACCTTTTGCTTTTTTGTTGATTTAGGTGACATAGTCTTATCTGATGAATGGCAGTGAGAAGACGGAAAAGGTCGTAAAGGGCTAAGCTAAGGGAGGTTGGCATTCAGAAGCCAAGTGGGCTTTTCTCACACTGCATGGGGTGGTTTCCTACGCATATGCAACAAGCTCTTATTTGAATCTCCCTAATCTAGACAAATGAGAAGGTCGGTCCCGTCCCACGGGTTAGTGAAGGTGGAAGTCCAAAGCTTAATAAGGTGGAAGGTAAAGTCGAGGCAAGAGCAAGGGTTGAAAGACAAGAGAGAAGAATTCAATCTCCCCTATTTGTTCCATTCTCAATGGTAAGTCGGTTGGCCATGATGCTTTGGTTTATCAGATCGATCGCAGTGGTCAAGTGCTTTGGATGACACAACATTCTAATTTAAATAATACCATTGACTAGAGACCGGATTGCTACCAGAGAGAGGAATGCCTATAGGCACGGAACCTACTTTTGACCCTTTCTTTGTCCCTTGGTTCGCTAGCTAACTTGTCAGCACTTGGATTCTCGAACTCTTAGGGCGGATTTCAAGAATTTGTTCTCATCTGATTCGATGGCATCTGTCCTATTTCCACCCTTTGCAAGCATGCTACTGACTTGATGGACAAACTCAAGGAACTGCTTTGCCTCTAGGTTGACTTGGATCACATCATCCCGAACATTTGATTATATGTCGTACATCTTTGTAGGTGCTGTGGGTGTCAGTCTTCTAATTTTAACTCTCTGGTAGACCAATCGATCTCTGCTTGATTGGCCATAACTACATGATCGATCTGATGAAGATTCCCATATAGATCTATGAAACTATAGCCGAACCAAATGGGAATCCTAGGTATAGGCAAAGGTGGGAGGGATGAGAGAGCAATCTGGCGTGAGGGGCAAGGGCAATAACATCCGAGCAACGCAAGCCCTAGAAATTGGCAGGGTATGAATTTCTCTCCTTCGGTATAGTCTGTCTTGGCTCGTTAGGTCCCAAGAATCCAAAGGATACAAGCTTCTCAAGGCGGAGGCGAAAATCTTTGTTTGTAGAGTCTCTTTCAGTCCAGGTCTTGAATCATTTGATTTGGAAACAATTTGGACAAAGAAATACTATAGGGCTAAGAGAAGCGTCTATCAAGCCTTTGATTTGACTTTTGGCAATGCCATTTCGAAAGAAAGGGAACCTGTTGGGTTGGGAGAACCTGGATATGTTGATTTAGAAAAATCCAATGCATATGGAAATGAAAGGTGAATGGAGGGGTGCTCCAGGGAGTTATTCAGATACCATTCGATTCTACCGGGAGATATTAACAATGAATACTGATATGGAACGGATGCGGAAACAGAGCCCTTATCTTCTCTTCTCAAGGAAGAAGCGAGAAGGAAAGGTTTGTTGCACATTTTTTGGGAGTAATGCTTTCTTTATCTCTCCCCCAAGGACGTAGTCTCTCGGGTATCTATCATTATATAGAGATCTTACCTTTGTCGCTGCATAGAGTGATCTTCCTCAATCTCCCAGTTCGCAGTTTAGAACAAGGGAAGGTCAAGGCTTTCCTCTCATTACTCTTTCCGCGAAAAAGTCAGCATCTTAGCCCGAAGAGCAAGGATTTCTTTCTTTGTGTCTGCTGTATTGATGTTTCTACTCCCATTGACACTTTTTGAGTAAGATTAGTAGGTGATAAGCTCACATCCAGCTCCATAGAAAGAAAGATCAGAGTCATCTTATCTTGACTACTCCCTAGAAGATAGAATTCTTAGCGATGCTGTGAATAACAATCTTCCGTACCCTATTCAATAGACTTGTTGGGAAAGCTTAATAGAGTGACCAAGCTAACACCTTAGATGAAGATAGAGTCCAACCAATCATGACAAACAGCCCTTCACTAAGCAAGTCGTAGTCTCTGCTTTTCTTCCCCTTCGATAGAGTTGGATTGGAAGTGTCAGCATGCGGGGTAAGCCTTTTCACGTGTGCGCATTATTTAAGATTATTCTATTTTTTCTGGAGTAAGAAATCCAATAAGGATTCAAAATCTACCATAACATAAGGAGAGGAGGGTTTAGTATTCCTTACAGCTATTCTCCAATCACCCGAAAGCAGCGGCAAGGCGGACATTGATTTTATAGAAAAGGATGGCTACCTTGCAGGGTCGCTTGCCTAGTTCACCGGTACTAGGCTATGAAAGGCTCAACATCGGGTCCAATGTAAAGAAAGCCTTGCGAATGATGGTGGCTCCATACGGGTAGACGTAGGCCCTGAAACCATAACAAAGACAAGACAATTACAGGGAGGACGTACGTGTTCTCGGGCGAGTGCGGACTCGGTTAGTATACAAGATCATCAATATAGTAATAGGATGCATCTGCTGAAGGCAAGACTCATGTAACAACAAGCTAGACCGAAGCTCAGCCATAGTTGGTTTTGGTCGTTGAAGCTTCGCCGTAGTGACAAAGCTTTCATAGTCCGAAGGCAGGCCAGCAAGAAGGAATGTAAACATATCAGATTGGGACACCGGTGCATTGATAGATGCCAAGGAGTCACAACTGTTCTTGAATGTACGAAGGTAAGCCGCCATAAACTGATTTCCTTTCTTCTCTCTTTCACTGTTATGTTCCTCACTAATCCGAAAGGCTTTCTTTAAATCATATTTTGGGGGAGGGAATCTTTGAACCTTGTTTGAATTCCTCTTCCCCTTTCTATACAAGAAAGAAGAAGGGGAATTCCTTTCTTTAAGTTTTCACTTACATACACGAATCTAGGTCCAGCCTCACTTACATTCAGCTATTAAGGGGGATGTCTACTCTTTGGTTTACATACTCAAGCTCCCAATTAGTCACAATCGCACTTCTGTGCAATATCCAACACATATTAAAGCACTTAGCGGCCAATCATCAGTAGAGTAGCTTGTAGATTGGTGCCCGGTGACACAGTAAAGGTTGAACCATCAACAACTCTGAGTGCCCCAATCTTAAGTTCCTATCAACCACTTTCCCAACAAGGCAACCTCCATGGTAATGCAATATTTTGGTCACAACGACAGAACTATCCCATCAAAAAATCATTGGATAGATCAGCAGGCAATAAAGGTCCAACATGCCTGAAATATATAGGACCAAACTCTTGTTGGTACTTGAATTCCTACATGGAGCGGCTTTGTTATACATCATGAATCTTTTTGTTCACACAGCTCTCCACATCCATCACCAGGATTTCAGAAGTAATGAAATCTAACTATTGGGTTAGCCTTAACATCAGTTGATGCTAGTCCAAGAGAACCAGCAGAGAGGGTGCTAACAATCATTTCCATCAGGGTTGCCATAGTAAAATATACCGGAGAGGGAGAACTCCTAACAAAAGCATCATGAGACGGGGCTTTTCTCCCAAACATCTCCTTCTCCATGAGTGGCTATCACACCTAACCTTTGAAATTGAGTTGCTTCTCTCTCTTGTTCCTTATCTGATTTCGGCCAGTGGCTTGGAAGCAAGCTACCTGCGCTATATAGAGGGAAAAGAGTAGCAAGATTGAAAAAGCTGGTTCAAAGCTAATATATCAATCAGCTTTCTTTCTGTCTTCTTTTCTTCCAGGGGTAGATGCCTTAGATTAAGAAAGGGTTGGTAGGCCCTTATTCCATTCCCGATGATCCTCTCCTGGTCAATTGCTTGGGGTTTCGGACCATTGCTCTCTTTTTTAGTCGTATCAGGTGCATCGACTTTTCTTTGACTTGCCTTGTCTGTATAGTCAGTAATCGATGTAAGAAATATTCTTCAATGATAAGTGGTCCATTCCACCTTAAGAAGTAGCCCATTCTATTAGGTTTCCTGTAGAGCAAGGACCTGTTCTTCCTGCCTTTTCTGTATGAGACTTTCTTTCTTGCCTGAGTATGGGTCTACCTACCTTATTCTAATATGCCTTACCTTACCCTTTCTTATCCTGAGTCTTGTATGCTTAGATTCTAGTTCCCTAGCCGATTATTGTATCTCTTTTTGCCTTGGTGTGCGAGAAAATAGAGGGGCAGCTTTGCCTTCTTCTCCCTTGAGAATCTATTACAAATAGCGATTCTGATAAACATTATTAAAGAAATTGGGGCTAATTTAATAGAAATCGGTCGTACCTTAACTCGATTCACGTCGCAAACATTGTCCACTGATTCATGAAAACAAGCAAAGAACAAAGTTGGTGCATCTGATCTTTTTTCTTCAAGGCATAAAGAGCTAGCACTAAGAGCAGGGGATGAATCTTTATAGAATTCCTTTTGAATAACTTGGATAACATCTTTATGGACATCTCAGAGAGGTTCTTTCTACTAGTGCTCCTCCTCCTACTAATGCTAGTGCAACTTTGAAAGTTAAAGCAAAGATTTAATACCTCCTTTATTATTAATTATTAATTAGCATTTTCTAATCGGCCTAATCTCGTGATACATGGCTATGTCCCGGACCTGAGATTAATGCAATCAATTCCTTCCTCCGGCTTCTCTTTAGACGTTCGCCAATCGAAGAGGACATCCGATTGAGTCTCAACCTTAATTTAAAGATGGAAGGAAGACCCGAATGGACTTAATTAGGAGCATGGGCAATCATTCGCGCACGAGATAGCAATGACAGGAGATTGATCGGTCGGGGTCGAGTGATCCTCAGGGTTTAGTGTTGCGACTACCTCTATTCTATTTTAGAAAGATGCTTAAAGCCTTTCGAGTTCCTGTCGCTCATTTTTTCATTGTTGCTAGCTTGTGGTCACTCGTCACTTTGTTAGACGAGGCTTTTCCTTCGCTTATGTTGCTTTCCTGGTACTCTTCTTATTTATTAGTTGACATTTGGTCGCTAGTCCACCTGAATCTTGACTGGTTTGAAGGCTTCTTTAGCGGCGTAAGCAGAAGACTGTTGAAAGTTGATGAAGGCTAGACAATGTATAGACCCTGTCAGCGAAGCCCCCAACTATGAATGAGAGTGAACGAACTCGGTCTAGCGTAAAAGGAGAGAAGAATAAGCAAATAGATCAGAGCAATTAGTGATACTCAAAGTGATTACAAGCTATGCTCACTTATCAAGTGCAGAATCAGAGTGAGTCAAGCGAGAGGGAAGCTAATGAGAGATAATCCAAGTGAGCTAGCAAGAATAAGGACTATACCAACAATCAAGGCGATATAGAGGGCACTTAGTTGTCAGTCTAGCAACTCTACCACCCAGCAAGCAATTGAGCTCACTAATCAGACACTGAGACAGACACGAGCTCAGTCGTGACATAAGGAAAAGACAAAGGAATAAGGCGACTGGAAAAAAGAGAGGGCTCCTTTCTTTTCTAGCTTTGGCGGGAGGAATGAAAATCATATCCTATACGAAGACCTATATACAAAAAATACACTTTTCCTTGAGTCCCAAGTTTCCTCCCCTCCTCTCTGAGGCTGATCACATCCATATTTTGTGCCCCTCGCCTTTGAGTACGGCAACAGCCTAGAGATAGACCGAATTAGGGGCCTAAACTCTTGAGTAGATTGCCCATGGAAAGTAGTTTACTCCAAGATCTGACTCCACCCGTGTAGGAGTTTGGGAAGGTCAGAAGTAAACAAAAAGCGGTAGAAGAGAATAAAGTGTTACGCCTATTCGTTTTTTCATAGTTGGAGAAAATGGAAGGAGACGTCGTGCAAGTTGAAGACTTTGATAGGTGTCGGTAGGCACATCTCTGATAAGGGCTCGATCCTGAGAATCAATCCCAATCGAATCAATGGAAGAGAGACCCTTTATCCTCTTAATCTTTAGAATCGATATTATATATAGGATAATTAGTCCATTGCGGTGCCCAATAAGAGGCAAGATGAATAGAAATTTTGAAGGGATATAAGGCTCAGTTAAGGTACGGAAAGACACTGGCCATCTAGGTCACCAAGTACTCTTATTTTTTAGGGAGTCAAAGACGATCAAAATAGGAACTTTTGATCAGGGAGAGCTCAACAAGGTCGAGACCGAGATGATAGATATTCCAATGAAGATCGAAGAAGATAAATGAAGTTTTATACCTACCCCTAACTGGCACTATGAATCCAATCCCATCTACATAGATGTTCCTAGCCACGAGATGAGGGGGTTCTCTCTTACTGTTAAGCCGTCTTCAACTCTTCTTTCTTTACTCCTTTACGCATCAGGGATGATAATTGGATAGAATCTCCTTAAATAAAGAAAGGGGGCATATAAATTAGGTTTTTGGCTCGCAATAGAACTAGGGTCCAGATCGAGCAGCTAGTAGTCCTATCTATCCACCATTCCAGACACAATATCTTGAGTACCTATGAAGGTGACCACATCTACTGACATATGATGTTTGGACATAGAATTGAGTCCTTGTGAATGGGCAAAGCCAGGTGCTCTTATTTTGTGACGGTAGGGACGATTGCTTCCATTACTGACCAGAAAGACACCAAATTCTTCTTTAGGTGCTTCAACTGCGGTATAGGTAGAAGGAGCTGGTACGGAAAAAGCTTATGTATAAGGTTCAAAATGGTGAATTGAGGTAGAGAAGACCAATGATCTTGTAGTCATTTGGCCAGATATTAAAAGAAAAAGCTTGAATTTGCTTCCCCTATTATATAACCGGTCCCATCTCTCTCAAAACCTAACATGGTATTTTCCCATCATAGGGCTTTCTATCTATAGATTAAGCCATTACCAAGGAGCTAATTTGTTCAGAACTTAGTTGAATTCTTCTATAGAGAAGGCGAAGTATCCTTGGCTCAGCATTATAGCACATAGGGCTTCAGCGCTACTATAGTGCTTCGCTAACTCTAAGTGCCTCACTATGAGAATCTAGCTTCGCTAACGCTCGGCTAAGTCTTGAACCTTCACGCTGACCGTTCACTTTCTCAGTAGAAAAAGTGCTTCTCTTTTCCCCTTAACCTTAAGTAGAAGTACAAGAAAGATATTATTGGTTTTCTTGCTCCCGCTTCCTCATCTGCGCTCATCAAGCCAACTTTGCTCTTTAGGAGGTGAAACAACGGTTGAAGCGAACATTTCGAAATGACAGCATCGAAGATATATTTCTATATAAACACGATTATGGTTATCTCGGACTGTCTTCTGGAAAAAGTAGCCTACTTGTGGGGCATTTTGTACTTACAGCCTCTACGATAAGCAAGTGAATGTGGTCGGTGCGTGCCGAACCATTCATCAAGCCATTTTTCACCTCAACTCCCTAATAGTAATTAGGGTAGTTTACAAATAGGGGTAATCATTTCGCACATGACTGTGATAGCCCTCTCGATACCTTATTCGAGCTTTGTAACTAGTGGCTGGTTTCCCGTCGCATTAACCTTTTCCTAGTGTACGAAGCCCCAACGAGAAAGGTGTTAGTGCTTTATCATTGGGTCAATAATGCTAATCCATCTTTTTGTACTACTCCTAGGGCAGGAAGAAGATAAGAAAACGCGTTTTATCATTGGGTCAATAATGCTAATCCATCTTTTTGTACTACTCCTAGGGCAGGAAGAAGATAAGAAAACGCGAAGCTTTCTCTATCTTTCCAAATTAAAGACTACCTTCTCTCGGCTAGATCTTGGTCCAGACTACTACGAGGATCCTGTATCTAGCAACCCAACCTATACAAAGGGCATCAAAGCCCCTTGACTAGGTTAGAGCTATAGAGCTTACCTTATTTATTATTATTAAAAAGGGAAAGGGCCTTTTCAGCTGGTGCGCAGGAGCGCACTTCCATTTTCCATTTACTAGTAAGGGATCATATGGTTCCTATGATGCCGCATTTCTTTGTCTTTTGTCCTTTTCTTTTAGTACTTCGACCCAAAGCGATAACTACTATCTAGTTAAGTGGATAAGATGGTTGCGCTCCAGCTCACTCAAGAATGGGACGGTAGTGATCATCCGACAAGCTCGTTCTGATCTTGGACGTAGTATATTGGAATCATGAAGCACCACCACGAACGCTACCGCGTGTCCACATGCGGTGCGATAAGGCACCACCCTGTTGTGCTGGTAGCCAACTCTGGCATGTCAGCTTAGTTATCCTCATCAAACCACTTACTTGATGTTTAGCTTCTGGTAGACAGTTCCTTTCCCCCAAATCAATGAAGAAGGGAGACGTAAGTTGATTCTTCTGAAGAACCGGATGCGAAGCACTATACTGGGGGAGGGATGATAAAAGAAACGGCTCTGAAGAAAAATATTAGGGTTCCCAATGCTTCTCCATGCTCAACGAGATGTGCCTAACTCGGGATGCTTTACCCCTAACCCCATAAGGTTTCGAGATGGATCTTAACCTGAGTTTTGGTTAAGAACAGTGATGATATACGTTTCACACGGCGCACGATTCCATGGATAGTTTCATTCAAGATCGTGATGAAGGACATATTTTACGATCATCGGCTTTGATCATGCCACTATGCATTTGATTAAGACATTGCATAATGATCTGAACACTATGTCGCATCTCTTCTATACGAATACAATAATGATCATTGCGATCTCCTCTGGTACCTACTAGTATGTCGGGATCTAATTGGTCATGAATATCGTAAGGTTCTGCTTTTAGCAAGTCCAAGCATACCCCAGAACCTCTTAATATTACACCACTGAATCCCCAATCCTTTGCTTGTTGTGCAGTGGCAGTACCAATCTCCACTAATCGTTGTTTCCAGATACGATTGTCGGTTGACATCTCTTCTAATTCATCCATACGAGAAGCAAATTGTTATGTGAATCAATCAATATCTATACATAAGCAAAGAGGTAGATCTTGTGCCACTACACCTGGTCGTATGAAACTGGCATGCATCCTGGCTCCTGAGACTCTATTATAGAATTCCAACAATTTCTCTCGCTCCTCAAAAGCCCACAGGAACAGAGTTGATGCTCCTACATCCAAAGAATGAGTATTTAAACCAAGTGAATGATTTGAAATTCGAGTTATTTCATGGAATAACAATCGTATATATTGAGCTCATAATGGTACCTTGCAATTCAAAAGTCTTCCTACGGCTGAAGAATGAGCGTGTTCTTGGGCCATCATAGAAACATAGATAGGGTCGATGATGGAACGAAGAACAAAACTTTACGATAACCTTTTCGTAGATATTCACTTGCATCACATACACAAGTGCTCTCTGAACCGTGAAATAAGGTCACCCATAACACGACTCTCCCACTTGAGTTATCTAACACCAGGCCATGCTATTCAATTATATTGGAAAAATTACAGCCTAAGGTAACAACTAGTATGGAAAGCTGGTCGCCTTTAGAAGCTATCGCCGGTAACCAAAGCGTATCTTTCCCGCAACCACTTTGGTACTTTATTTATAGCCTTTTTAAGTTATGAAATAGAAGGGGGGGCTTGCGCTTGAATTGAAGTAGCACCTTTGGAATATGATAAGGGATCCTAAGTGGCACGTTCGTGGAGGCAAACCGAAGGAAGAGCAAAAGGAAGGTTGGGTGCTTGTGAGGCGAGGAAAAACCTCGAATAGGAGGAGGGGACTCTCTGGATCCTCCCTGCTTGTAGAAATGAATGGATCAGAAAGAGGCTTGGTTCTCTATTTCTGGGCGAGGGATGAAGGCCATAAGAGAAGATTTCCCTACCGGTAAGGAAGAGGGAAAAAAAGTGTTGTCATCTATCTCGACTAGTTTGCCGAGGCGTTGGAAATCTAGACCGGCTCAGAGAATCAGTCTTCGTTTTGCCAACAAAGAAGTCATCCTTGATGATTTTCCATTCTTTCCCTGTCGAGCCGCCTCTCTTCGCCATTCGATTCTTCTGTCTTCCCTTTCAATAACATACTCAAGCAACCTCCTTTCCAATCACTAACAAAGAAAAAACCAATCAAAGCCATATCTAAGTAAAGCTTTGTTAGTTATTTTTCCGGCCCCAGTCGAGTTTATTCGACCCATTTCCGAGTCTCTCATACTGCGCAAGTAAGTGTGCGACTCCGTATGAGGACCTCCTTCTCTTATGCCCACTCTCCATTCACACAGTTCTCAAAGTAGAGGAGGAAGGGTGGGCAGCAGGTACCACAAGCCCTCTGTCCCACACATATATCTAAAAGCAAGTGTAGTTCACCGATTCCATCGAATGCTCGTATCTCTCGGCAAAGATTGTGTGAATGTGTAGTTATACTTAGGATGCTTAGCCGTAGAATAGACCAATCTACTTTCCATTATTTTTTGGTGCACTCGCTTTATATCTCTGACACACAAGGAAAGATGTGGTAGGAAGAAAGCAGGCCTAGCCTCTTTCCGACCGATCATTCCGCTAGCATCTCGCATTCATGCCCCTGTTTGACCGCCGCTTGGGGATGCAGTTATAGATAGGATAGTCTTAGTGGGGATGTAGTTGCCATATTCCATATGTCACTTAGTTATCTCTGCCTCGTTGCTGGTCAGCACCTCTAAAAGAAACGGAGGACTTTATTCAGTGACCACACGATCGCCCTCTGAACGATCAGAATAAGGTAAAAGCTTGAAGATAAGTTTTGTACTCAATTAATTTTTCAGTCCCCTAGTCGGGTGGGCACTGGCCAGTTTTTCGACTAGATCCCCCTAAAACCCGGATAGCGAGGAAATTGACTTCCGAGAGAGCTGTTTTCGCCTCGGTATTTACCTAACAAGAGAGATATGATACAAAAGTAGTCCTTTACGCGATGAAATGCCAGACAGACTGATATCTGCTAACTACGTTTTATATAGACTGGAAGCTAGAGAGATACTAAGGTATAGTGCTGCTACCAGAGAAGGCTCTTTCATGCCAGGCGTCCAGACCTACTATACGCTAGCCGTATCCCTGGAACACTTACTATATCTACTAAGGCTTCATCCTAACCAACTATACCTGATATAAAGTCGTTTTATAAAAATTCAAGACAAGCAAAACCAAGAAAAGGATAGCGATCACTTTAGGAACATCACGGGGGAGGAAGATAGAAAGGTAACCTATGACACCGGGGAATTAGACTTTTTCTCCCTCCTCAGCTTCGCGGATGGAAGGAGGGCGAGAGTGTAGCACGCATGCTCTATGCTTTTTGCCAGCTTTCCCGCTAGTAAAAGATTAACTCTTACCCTCTCTCTGTGTCTAGGGATTCTTGGAGCATGAGTTAAGTAGATAGTTGATTGCTCTTTATTTCGATTGAGTGTAAGTACTTTTAGAGTCTCTCTCTGTGGGCGTGCAAAATAAGAGAGCCACTGCTCTTCGGTGAGATGAGGTGGACAATTCCTTACTCCAACTTCAAAGGAGCATCTTTGCATAAATCAATACTAACTCCTCAGTCAGCAGACCATCGATTTCGGAGATTAGAGCAGAAGAACTCTGTAACGGTGGAGAGAGGTTTCACCTCGAATCCAAATGATTTCTCTTATTCTCTTAAGATATTTCTAGTTAGGACTTGATCGAGGGATAAATTGACTACGAAACATAAAATAACAAGACCATAACCCCGAGCCCCCGCCTTAAAGTATCCCAACTCATCACCCTCATCTCCAACTTATTCGTAATTTTAAGGTGCTTTTGACGATTATAAAAACTTATTTGGAGACCAAGGCGAGGGGTTATCTTCGGCAACCAACTGGTGGAGCCGGCCTCCCCGTCGTCCCCCTTTCCTGCACCCTCCATAATGGAAACACGTAAAAACATTGATCTATTTACTTCCTCCTTGAATAAGATCGGGATGAGGAGTGACCTTTTACTCGACCTCGAGGATCGGCTTAAACTTGAAACTGCCTCAGAAGCAAAGAGACGCAAAATAATATAATACATGGAGATCTTGGCCTTTGATAAAGAAGAACTTATATATTGGCATTCTCTTCCAACTTCGTATCCGAAATCAGGGCAAACTATCTCTAGATGGAAAAATAAAAACTAGAATTGATCTGCACATCCCTCTATTCCAATAGAAAATGTTAGCCTTCATCTATGAGATCGAGGTATCACTACCAGTTAGGGCCCGCTTCCATAATAGGCTTTGAAACCTCGCCTTCCAATTCGATGTATGATCCCAAATACCATGACTTTCCTTCAAACGGGCATCACCTTCAAAGAGAGTAATCAATCTATGGACAACAAGGCCAATGAAGATCAAATTTACCAGGGTCTGAGTCGTGTCTTGTCCTTGAGTCCTCTCTATGCCTCTCATGTCCTTCTTTCAACAACTTGGGACTCAGTAGCACACTCCTTGATACTTTCGTGCTTGATGACTTCTGATGAACCAATGATAGAGATCCTTCCTAACAGCTGCTATTCAATCAGTCTCTGGGAGTGAGGAGTCGTAGGAATTCACATTGCCTTTTACGGCTTGGAATTCCTATTGTATATAATAAATGTATTGGAAAATGCCTTTCTTTTCTTGAATTAAAAATTTCTTCGCATTTTCTCAGCTTGACACCTACTTTAGAATAATCCTTTTCTAAGTACGACAAAGCTTCCTTGTAAACTAAGGCTAAGGCATGCTCGATAGCAAGAAGTTAGTGACTTCTTTTAGTTCATGAACTAGAACTTGCACGAGGTATCACAGTGGAGCCTGTCTTCTGTCCGGTTCTTGGGTCCGGTCGATCCTCTTTAAAATTACATCCCTGCCTCTCATCTAACTCGAGTTTTCCCACTCCTTTGAACGTTAAAGTAGCTCGCTTCAAGGAATAAGATTATATCCCGAGGGGTATGTTAGGAGCAGAATTTCTCTTGCTAGTGGAAGTAAGAGTAGCAAGGTTAGGACCACATATAAATATAATAGGGGGTTCGAAGAAAATTAGATTCCCTATAAGTTTTGTCCGGTTGGGAAAGCCAGAACTCTTGTAAACCAGCTTGATAAAAGGTAGTGGTAAGGACAGTTTCAGCACCACTGAAAGTGCGATAGACCTTCAGGCAAGGGACTTGGGCAAACAAAGTCCTTACTCGTATTCCACCAACAACTCACGTATCGTATATGGCTTTTTCTTATCCTTTCTGTATAGACTTGCTTCCCAACTATGTCAAAAGCCAGTTTAGTTTTACCCAAGAGTAAGAATTATAAAGCATTTCGCAAGCTTGAATCCCTATAAAAAGTTCGTCCCAACAATTTAGCCTCAAAATAAAAAAAATGGGGTAGAAGTTAAGTTTCTATTTAATTGAGTAAGATCCTTTTGAATAGAAGATGCCCATGAAAAAGAATTTTTTAGAGGAAAATAGCAAAAATGCGAATTTCCCTATTAATTAACCTCTGAAGCGGATACGATCCAAAGAAGTATATACCTGTAGATGAAAGAAGAGCTTCTATGTGAATATTTCTAACAGTGGTTTATCATCCAAGAGTCAAGTAACTAGCACTGGTTATTCCAGCAACAACTCTAACTGTAATAGAAGTAGGACCGTCAACTCCAAGTGTAGCAGCGAGAATGTCTCCACCACCAGATATTGCATTAAGAGCTTCTATTACATCAACAGTGGAAATAGAGAGCAGGCTCGAAATATAATAGCTTTGACTGCTTAGGCACTTTGCACCTAAATAAATAGTACACAAGAAAAAACAATAAGACGCGAAACTAATAGAGTCGTAGCCTTCTAAGACTTTCTTTTCCAACTCACTCGATCGATAGGGTAAAGCAATCAACTGGAAATCGACCAAAAGGACTTGTCAAGCCTTAAAAGTCAAAACATGCATCACATATCATCATGCATAGCTTATTAGTTGTAGTAGCTATACGGAAAATATAAAGCATATAGTACTTTTCTTCATTGTCATAAATCAAATAGTTGTCTCTCCTCTCACAAAGCAGGTGAGCTTCAAGCTTGAAAGATCAAGAAAAGCGAGAACAGGAACTCCTAGAGCTGCTGGAGCGCCTAACCCGGCTCTTACCTCCTTCTACCATCGCCCACCTCTGATCAGTATTCCAATACTCCGAAGCACATATCAGAGAGTGCCGGACAATTCATCAATATTAGAGTATGTAGGCGTGATGCGATATTCAGGCACGTCCTTGCCTGACATGATGGTAGGAGAGGCAGCATAGGTGATAGAAAGGCTAAATGGGGTTGATTTTTTGATTATGGATGAGGGTATAAAGGACTTCATGAGGGTCTTTAAAAGTGCTAAATTGCGCCATCGTGGAGCAATTTTAGTGTGCACAAATGGGAGCAAAATAAGGAATACAGAGACTAGTAAGTTCAGTTGGAATGGAGTTCTTGATAGCAAAGTTTGTGTTGTTAGATCAGTGACACTTCCATTGGGAATGGATTGGAGGTTGCTTATATAGCAAGTAAAGATGGAAATAAAAAATCTCAAAAACATGCCAAGCGTTGGATTAGACACGTTGATAGAAATTCAAGGGAAAATCATTTTATTCCACGATGAGTTGCGTATTTTTTTCCTTTTCTATAACAATGGTGTTCGAATACTCGAGGCTAAATTAGGTTTTTGGCCTTTCCTTTATCATGATCGAAATTAATCTCAAGTTGGAGTATATTTTCTTTTCTTTGTGTGTATATATATGTGGTAACATTAGTTTTTTGGTTTATGCAATAACAATTGTTATTAGCTTTTTATAAATTTGTCTTATACTAATGAGGCCTTGCTTATAGCCGAGGTTGAGGAATGAGGCCCTTCTAACCTTTGTTCTCCTAAATAAAATATAAATACAAGCTCATTGTTCTTTCTCCCTTGATCACATAGCCTACATGTTTGATCCTCCATTCTGATATGTATTCTAGTCATTCTTTCCTTGGTTAGTAACATGTCTTAGTTAGGTAACTAAACACAGAATCTGGGCTTAGGTTGCATCACTCTGTTCTACACCAAATTAGTCTCTTGCAATCTCATATGTGGTCCTAGTAGTGCGTTGTAGCTCCTTGTCAATGAGTATTCTCCATTCTTTTTCAGCACATAGTTCCCATCATTGTACCATTGTCATCACCTTTTTAAGTGAATTTATTTTTCTCCGGTACCAGCTACTATCACTAGGATGGTTGTGGTTCCAAATGTCTCTTTCATGCTTCATGTATATCCCATGTATCCACTTTACCTACAATACATTTTCTTTCTTGCCAATTGCCAAAGTAATTTCCCTACAACAACTATATTCCAGTTCTTGTACCCTTTGATATTCAGCCCACCATACTTCTTTGGTGTATACACTTTATCCCAACCTACTAATGTAAGTTTCCTATGATCTTCAGTACTACCCCAGAGATAATCCCTACGTGTTTTGTCCCCCGAAAGTTATATATTGAAAACAATAAAGCATTTATGATTTGTAATCTCCCAACATAGGATAGGTATCTTGAGTAGGCATTCTTGGACCTTGATGGTAGGCTATAATATGGTATTTTAGTCGCTTATTGCACTCTAATTCACTGTACTTTACTTGTGTTGAGATTTAATTGCTAGTATTTTGTACTTATTGTGTTTTATGACTTGTAGGAGTGATTTTAACTTATGTAGATGTTGTGGAACTAATTCGAGCTATTTGGAGCTTTGAAGTCTGAGTAGAAGCCCAAATGATTAAGCCAGGATCGTGCTCGAGGGTCGAGGATCACTTCTGGTCATCAAAAATTAAGGAAGAAGCAACAACTGAAGAAATGCACTAGTGCGACACAACAGTGTAATTTTGTGTCAGGAATTGACAAACTTCAGAGGCTGGGTTTCTGTGGTCTGGCAAGAAAAGGCACTAATGCTAAGCATAATGCAACACATGAAAAGCAATAAGCTCGCAAGTTTTCCTATTTCGGCTAGGAAATGGTGATTTTATTTGGGCCCCTACTTGGTATAAATACATAGAAAAATATTATTTTAAGTACTTTTGACATACTTTAGACCTAAGGAAACTAAGAAGGAGTGGGAGGAGCAAAGGCACAAGGATTTCATCATTCCTTCCTCACTCAAGACACAAGTTTGGTTTGAATTTATGTTTTTCTATACTTTTATTATATTTTTGATCAATTACTTCATATCAATGGAGTTGTTCTCTTTAGGATTTGATGGATTTGGTGTATTGATGATTTCTTGTGGATTATAACTCTAGTTTTATGTCTTTGAGCATTTTTGGATGATTTAATTGTTGCTTCTATACTCAGTAGTTCATGTAATCGAGAGAGGCATAACTTGTGATATCTTTGCATTATATTGTTGGTTGAGTTCATAGATTCTTCTTAGTAATCGAAAGAGGCTAGTTGAATCGTTGATTAAACCTAGTTAGGAGAATAATCGAAAGAGGTTTTTCTAAAGACTAATCCACTATGCATTCTTGATTATCTTCACGTGCTTAAATTCGTTCATCTTGTGAGGTTAAGACTTAATCGAGAGAGGAGTTTTTGTTGAACGTTTGAACTAATAATTGAGTGAATTCGAGAGACTCACTTAAACATTAGAAGTGAATTATCTAGAGTTAGATCCCAAACAATTATCTTGCACATATCCTATCAACCCTTATTTTCTCCCACTGATAACTTCCTTGCTTACCTTTGTTGCGATAGTCATTAGTCAATAGCTTTAGATTCTTAGTTAATTTTAGTTATTAATCATATAAATCTCAATTGTTGATCATCTTGGATAGCAACCAAGCTAGAAACTACGAGAATATTGTTTAAATACAATCCTTGTGGATACAATATTATACTATAATATATTTGATTAGCGAGTATAATTTAAGTGTGTGTTTTGAGCTCGTCAAATTTTGGCACCATTGCCGGGTATTGGCAATCGATAGTGTTTGAAATAGTTTGTAGTGCTAATTCAGGAATGTTTATTTTATTTAACCTTTTTTATGTTTGGTGTCCTTGGACTGTGTTCAGGTTACAAGTTAGATTGGTGCATGACCCGAGCTTCTGCGAAAGAAGTGCTACGATATGAGCCAGAGATAGAAAAGAAATTGCGACAGCTAAGGAAGGAAATAAATCTCACTGAGACATCAGGGAAGTTTGGGCAATCCTCAACCAAAGAACTTATGGCTGGAACCGGTGAGGATAAAGTAGATTTGTCTGCAAGAGAAGCAGCCCAACGAAGACAACAAGCTATAGGGGATGCTGAGGAAGCAACTATTAGAGATGCGCAGATAATCTATGAAGAAGAGAGGGGTCGGAGAATTGCTCAAAATCAACCTATATCTGCAGATCGGTTCAGAAATATAGCTCCCATGCCTGGGAGACCACTTGGCGATTATGCTATACCGGTCTACAATCAGGGATTATCAAGTATGAGACCACCTCCAATTACAACAAACAATTTCGAGTTGAAGCAAGGGTTGCTTCAAACTCTTCAGAATTGTTGTGTCTTCAGAGAGAAGCCAAACGAAGATCCAAACACACATCTAATGGAATTAGAGAAGTTTATGAACACCTTTCAATACAATGGTGTGTCACAAGATGCAGTGTATCTAAGGGCATTCCCCTTTTCTCTTAAAGATGATGCAAAGCAGTGGCTTTGAAGTTTGCCCACGGGTTCGATTAGAACATGGGAGGAGATGACCAGAAAATTTCTCGATAAATATTTCTCCTCAGATATAACAGGCAAGTTTAGAAGAGAAATTCATAACTTCTGCCAGAAAGATACTGAAACTATTTTTGAAGCATGGGAGAGGTTTAAGAAGATTGTTAGAAAGTGTCAACATAGTGGAATTGAACTCTGGATGCAACTCCAAGACTTTTGGGATGGATTGACACCAGCCTCACGTACAATATTGGGCAATGCAACTGGAGGCCCGTTAATAAAGAAGACTCCAGAGGAGATAGTTATAATTCTGGATGAGTTATCGGAAGATGCTAATCAATGGACCTCTGAGAGTGCAGAAAGAACAAGATCAATTGGTGTTCACCAGGTTGATACTAACACATCTGTGCAGGTACAACTTGATGCTATGGACAAAGAGATAAGGAAGCTGACGTTAGCCTCGATACAAAGTGAGCCTCACGCATCTTGTGATATATGTCGAAGAGGACACCCTACTCATGAGTGTCAAGCCTCAACTGAGGAAGTAAATGTTGCGGGAAACTACAATTTCAATGCAATGGGTCAAAGGCACCCCGATTTTTCATGGAGTTCACCTAGAGGTACTGTGAATGCTTCGCAGCAAAATAAATCTATACCGCAGGGACAAGGAGCTCCAGCATACCAAAATCAACAGAGGCAGTAATTTCAACCTCAACAGCCCATTCAGCCTGGTCTAGAGGATCTAATGAAGGCTTTTATTATCAAGACTAATGAGAGGTTGGACACTGACGGAGCAGCTATCAAAGAATTGGGCACTTGTTTGCGAAACCTAGAGAGACAAGTGGGATAAATTGCAACAATATTATCTGAGAGGGTTTCAGAAACTCTCCCCACTGATACTGAGAGAAATCCCAAATAAACAACGAATGTTGTGACCTTGAGAAGTAGGCAAGTGTCGAAGGATCCCACACCAATCCAAAAAGATGTGATAATTGCAAATGAAAGAGTGGAGCAGCTGAAAAGTGATGATGACAAGAAGAAGAAAGGCCCAATAAAAACTGAGAAGAAGAAGAGGAAGAAGAAAAAGGAAGAAAAATCGAGAAGGGAGGAACCTGAGAAGAGCGACCATATGTCTGCTTTCCCTTTCCCTCAAAATATATATAGAGAAAAGCTAGACAAGCAGTTTGAGAAATTTCTGGATATGCTGAAATAGGTTCATGTGAACTTACCATTCACAGAAGTGCTCTCACAAATGCCTACTTATGCCAAATTATTGAAGGAGATCCTGACAAAGAAGAGGAAAATAGAGGAGACCTCACTGGTTACGCTTATAGAGCATTGCAGTGCTATATTGCAAAATAAACTGCCACAAATTGTGGAGATCCAGGAAATTTTACTATACCTTGATCATTAGGGACTATAAATTTTGATAAGTCTTTATATGATTCTGGTGCATCAATTAAGTTAATGCCTCTATCTATTTACAGGAAACTGAAGAAGGATATTGGAGAGATAAGGTCGGTGCCAATATCTTTGCAGCTAGCAGACCAAACAACCTTAATACCTGAGGGGCTAGTGGAAGATGTGTTAGTTCAAGTGGATAAGTTTGTATTTCCTATGGATTTTATAGTGGTGAATATGGAGGAAAACAAGGAGGTCCCCATCATCCTAGGAAGACCATTCTTAGTGATGGGTAGAGCTATAATGGATATAAACGAGAGAAAACTCATGCTTAGAGTGGGGTGAGGAAACTGTGACGTTTAAGATTGATGTAGAAAATGGGGCACAAAAGGAAAACCAGATGCGAGTGTTGAGTGGAAAGTGAAGGGGCCAAAAGAGACGGATGCACTGAGTCAGAAAGATAAGTATGTGGTGTACCCCAAGAAGTCTGAGAAGAAGTTGTCTGCATGGATATGCGCATTAGTTCGAAGGCGAGGAATGGAGCCCGACTACAACTCAGACCCCGACTAGATATTCAGGGAAGTTTCTTTTACCTTATGCTTTTTAATTATGTGTCATGAGGATATGCCATAACTTAAAGTGTGGGGTGGGGGATATTTATATGTTGTATGTATATGTTTTAGTTTTGTTAGTTGTAGTAGTTAGAAATAATTAAAAAAGAAAAATATTTTTTTTTTAAATTAAATTTTTCGATTTTTCCAGACGATGGATATCATCGATAGGTTTCTTGAGGGATTAAAGTCAAAAGGAAAAAGGCAAAAAGATTTTCTTTTGTAGGTAGTGTAATAATTTTCCCTTGTTTTTTCTTTATTTCTCGGTTGTTTTTCAAGGGTTTTGTTTGAACAGGGTGTAGTAAGTTTTTGTTTTGTAGAGTAGTAGAAAACCTTGTGCTATGATTGAATTGAAGGCAATATATCTTAACTTTATTATGCCTTGAGAATAGTAAATGCTTTAGATGTGATGCTTAGGCTCAGTTTTTGACTATTGTATAAGTTCCTTAAATTGTTTGATTTTAACTCTGCTTAACTGCTTTGACTAGAGTGTTGTGGTGAGTCTGATCCTGAGTGAGTTATGTGCCATGTGAGTGTGAGGTTTTGTGTTATTCTGTGCATTGCATTTGATGTCTAGAACTTACCCTGTGTGTTTGCAAACCGAAATAGTAGTTTTGTTCAGTCTTGGAAGTGATTTAGGCGTGTCTTTGTTGAGCCAGTTATATGCTATTAACCACATAATTGTTATGTATCTTAGTTAACCCCGTTGATCCTATAATCCAATTTGTTTTGGCAACTACATTACAAGCCTTATCCATCTGTTTGAATTGACCATTTATTTGAACTTTGTACCTCTCGTGAGCACTTGAATTTGATATGAACTTTGTAAAAGTTGAAGTGGGGGGTGGTTGGTTTGGATTTTGAGTGGAACTAATGAAATAAGGAGAGATGTGCAATGTTTTGCAAAAGTAAGAGCCACTTGAATTGAAAAAGAAAAGAAAAAAATAGTGTATTATTGTGAAAAATTATTCCTTGATAGTGGTAACGCTTGATGTATTTGTGTTTAAAGAAGTAGGGAGTTAATGTGTATTGATGTGAAGGTGGGGTTATGGTTTGACATAAGTTTGGGGTTTTGAATTGTTAATATATATGTATTAAAGTGTTGAGGGAGGTATAGTTACTCTTATATCTAAATATATCCTACCCATCCCGCAATCTACATTATAACCCGTTAAAGTCCCACTTGATCCTTGACTGAATAAGGTCAATTAGTAGAGTAGTATACTACGGGCAAGCCTATGGTACGTCTTTTGTGGCATATGAATGTTGTTTCTGAGAGTGAGCGAATTCTTTCTATCTTGAGTTCCTAATTTTTCTTAATGTCTATTGTGTGTGGAACTACTCTCTATTGTTGTGTGAGGGCACTTGAATCATGAAGGAAAGGTAATGCTTGACCTCTATGTTAGAGTAAGTAAGCGGGTTATAAATAATTCATGGTGCTTTTAAGTCAAATCTTGAGGCTAGGATGTTACGGTATTGTGCTTAATCTATTTTAAATATTTTTGGTATGATGAGTTATGAGAGTTATTGAAAAAGGTCATGTCTATATGAAGTGTAGTTTGATTACTCGAGGACGAGCAATGGTTTAAGTGTGGGGTATTGATGGTGGGCTATAATCTCGTGTTTTAGTCGCTTATTGCACTCTAACTCACTGTACTTTATTTGTGTTGAGCTCTAATTGCTAGTATTTTGTACTTATTGTGTGTTTTATGCCTTGTATGAGTGATTCTGAATTATGTAGATGTTGTGGAACTAATTCGAGCTATTTGGAACTTTGAATTCTGAGTAGAAGCCCAAAGGATTAAGTCGGAATCATATTCGGGAGTCAAGGATCACTTCTAGATGTCAAAAATCAAGGAAGAAGCAACAGGTGAAGAAATGTACTAGTGCGACGCATCAGTGCAATTTTGTGTTAGGAATTGACAAAGTTCAGAGGCTGGGTTTTTGTGATCTGGAAAGAAAAGGCACTAATGCTATGCACAATGCGACGCATGAAAAGCAATAAGTTTGCAAGTTTTCCTATTTCGGCTAGGAAAGGGTGATTTCGTTTGGGCTCAACCCTACTTGGTATAAATACATGGAAAATGTTATTTTCAGTACTTTTGACATACTTTAGACCTAAGGAAGCTAAGAAGGAGTGGGAGGAGCAAAATCACAAGGATTTCATCAATCCTTCCTCACTCAAGACCTGAGTTTGGTTTGAATTTATGTTTTCCTATACTTTAATTATATTTGTAATGAATTACTCCATATCTATGGAGTAGTTCTCTTTAGAGTTTGATGGATTTGGTGTATTGATGATTGTTTGTGGATTATAACTCTAGTTTTATGTATTGGAGCATTTTTGGATGATTTAATTATTGTATCTATACTCACTAGTTCATGTAATCGAGAGAGGCATAACTTGTGATATCTTTGTATTTTATTGTTGGTTGAGTTCATAGATTCTTCTTAGTAATCGAAAGAGACTAGTTGAATCGTTGATTAAACCTAGTTAGGATAATAATAGAAAGATGTTTTCCTAAAGACCAATCCACTATGCATTCTTGCATATCTTCACGTGCTTATATTGGTTCATCTTGTGAGGTTAAGAATTAATCGAGAGAGGAGTTTTTGCTGAACTTTGAACTAATAATTGAGTGAATTCAAGAGACTCACTTAAACATTAGAAGTAAATTATCTACAGTTAGATCCCAAACAATTATCTTCAACCTATCCTATCAACCCCTATTTTTCTCCCACTGCTAACTTCCTTGCTTACCTATGTTGCGATAGTCATTAGCCAATAGCTTTATATTGTTAGTTAATTTTAGTTATTAATCATATAAATCTCAATTGTTGATCATCTTGGATAGCAACCAAGCTCGAAACTACGAGAATATTGTTTAAATCTAATCCCTATAGATACGATATTATACTATACTTAGCGAGAATAATTTAAGTGTGTGTTTCAAGGTCGTCAACCCTATTTAGTTATCTTTCCCACAAGTTCATGGAATTCCATTTTACTCCACTTCTTGGAAGACAAAGGCAGTCTAAGATACTTGATTGGAAGGGTCCATATAGTAAATCCTATTCTTGCTAGTATTTGGTCTTGTGTAGCAGCATCAATTCTTGCCAGATAGATATTAGTCTTCTCAACATTTGCAACTAAGCCCATGGTGTTGCTAAAGTGGCTTATAGCCCCCATCACTCTAGTAGTGGACTTAATATCATCTTTACAGAAAATCATCAAATCATCTCCAAACATTAGATGGGTTAACTTGAGTGCCTTACACATGGGGTGATATTTGAAATATGGAAACTCACTCATTTTCTTATGTATTCTGGATAAGTACTTCATGGCTAAGACAAATAGTAAAGGGGAAATTGGGCCCCCTTGTCGCAGTCCTCTTCTCCCTTCAAAATACCCAAATCCTTCTCCATTAACCTTCACTACAAATTTAGTGGTGCTAATACATGGATTGATTCGAGGTTGCTGTTACGACCCAAAACCCATGATAGATCGTGAAGACATATAATGCAGCCGTTAGACAAGCCCACAAGTGAACCTACAATTTAGTTATCCCTTTTTAACTTTTTAAAACAAAAGTTTACTTTTTAAAAGAACGAAGTAATTAAGATCTCATGCAACCGTACATACTCTTTTCTCAATAAAATACCAGTGTGAGAAATACATCAATTGTAGTGACAATAATGATAAGTACAATAGTACATAAATTCTAAAAGCCCCCAAAATTCGGTGCCACAAGTGCATGAGCAATCTAGAGAATATTTAAACTAATACCACTACTGTATGAAAGGTAATAGACAGATATAATAAAAAAGGTAGAGGGAGACTCTGGTGCTGCAGATCATAGCAAGGCAAGCTGCTCACCACTAAGTCTCCATAGAAGTGCGACCACATGCTCGTGTGACCACTGGTAGTGCCTGTCTCAGTACCTGCACATTCAGTTCAGAAGTGTAGCATGAGTACGAAAAACAACGCGTACCCAGTAAGTATCTAGTCTAACTTCGAAGAAGTAGTGATGAGGGGTCTACTTGACACTTACTAGTGGTCAAACAGTAATAAAAATACATAAAGTACCCATGGTGAATATACAACATGTCATAACCGGCCTTGAAGGCGCTAACTCAACTATTACAAAATAAAATCCAGTCTCAAATATTAAGCATGAAGCTGCTGAGGCGAATGGCCCGATCCCATAGGAATAGTGGTGATCAGTACTGCCTAGGCAAACGGCCCGATCCAATAAGAATAGTTTTACCATACTGCTGAAGTGAACGACACGCTCCCATTAGAGTAATTTATTACACTGTCCAGGCAAACGGCCTGATCCCATACGAGTAGAGAAATTTACCTCGCTCGCGGAAGCACATGCGAGTTGAGAAGACACGGATCCATAGTTTAGCAAATATTTCTTAATTTTTCAAAGTAATAGGCTAAGTCAGTATCTTGATTGAAATCCCCAATCTCAGTCATAATCAAGAAACTTAATACACAGGATAGGTACAAATAGCACAATTAAAGGCATACTGTGAATCTATGTCTACCCGGACATATCATGAATATAGCCACGTACAAACTCTCGTCACCTCGGGCATACGTCTCTCCCCAAAACAAGTAGCACACAACCATTAATACATCTAAGGGGATAAGTTCCTTCTTACAAGGTTACGCAAGAGACTTACCTCGCTTTCATGTCCACTAACCGGCTCTTTAACCTCACTAGAACTCCCCAAACAAAGCCGAGAAATATGAAGCTAATAAAACATCATATAAACTAATCAATAAGTGCTCAAAAGTTCATAATTTAGCTATTAAACTAATTTCCCAACCAAATCTGGGAAGTCCATAAAAATCACTCCCGAGCCCACGTGTCCGGATTCCAGAATTTTCTGAAAATTAATGTTACCCATGACTTCACGAACTCAAATATATAATTTATTTCAAATTCTATAATCAATTTCGTGGTCAAACCTCATTTTTATCAAAACCTAGGTTTTTCAACAAACTCCTAAAATTTCCACATTTTACCCGTTAAAATTAACCCATAATCTATGTATTTAACTTACATTAAGTAGAAATTACTTGCCTTACAATGGTTGATGAAAACCCCTATCCAAGAAGCTCCAAATTCGGACAACACAAATGAGAAATGGGAAAATAGGCCTAAGTCTCGTCTTTAAATCAAAACACTACCCAGTTGACCCTTATTCACTATCGCGGAAGAAGCCTCGCGATCGCAAAGGCATAGCTGGCCCAGGCCCTGAAGACTATCTTAGCAAACGCGAGGGTAGTCTCGCGATCGTGAAGGCTTGATCAGCCTGAGCTTCGCGAACATGGTTAGAGAAGAGCAAAGATGGCTGACCCACCCCATGCCCTTTACTCTACGCGAACGCGGGCCTGTATACGCGAACGCGAAGGCTACCAGTCCAGACCTTCGCGAACGCGATCTCTTAACCGCGAACACGAAGGGAAAAATGCCTAGTCCCCTAATTCCTTCTCCGCGAATACAACTCCACCTCCGCATTTGCGAAGAAGGAAACCAGAACAACAACAACAGATTTTCAAACTTAGCTCTGAGTGATTCGAAATTCACCCGAGCCACTAGGGACCCTGACCAATCGCACCAACAAGTCCATAAATATAATACGGACCTTATCGAACCCTTTAAACACGTAAAATATTATCGAAACCAAAATCGCACCCCAAAACAAAATGGAATCAACTTGTGTACTTCAAACTTTTCAATTAGATCTGAACGCGTCGAATCATAATTAGACAACTCGGAATGACATCAAATTTTGTATACAAGTCACCATACGGATCTTTTCCCATGCGTAGAATCCCAAATGGAGCTCGATAGCACCAAAGTCTACTCCAAACCAAATTTAAAGAACTACAAAACCTTCCATGAGCTAACTTTCAACATTAGACGCCGAAATGCTCCCGGATTATCCGAGACTCGATCCAAACATACGCCCAAGTCCAAAATCATCATACAAACCTATTGGAACCATTATATTTTGGTTCCGAGATCATTTACTCAAGTCAAACTTGGTCATCTTAGGCCACTATCAAGGAACTAAGTGTTCTGATTCTAACCCAAACCAACCATCCCCGAAAGTCATAAAACAGTAAAAGCACATGCAGGGAGTCTTAATTACGGGGATGGGGATCCATAAAGCTAAATGACCAATCGGGTCATTACAATGAAAGTATCAGGGAACCCATATCCTACTAGTGCTTCAGCTATGAACTCTCAGCTCACCATGTCATATGCTTTCCTTAAATCTATTTTTATTCAACACATTGGTGAGGTTTTCCTGTTATAGTGTCTTAAAAAGTCATGACAGATAAGGACATTATGTACGAAGGATCTCCCTTCCACAAATGCTGTCTAATTTTGTGCCACCGGATAGTTCAAACCTTGTTTCAAGCTCTTGCATATTACTTTGGATATACACTTGTAGAGGACACTATAGCAGGATATTGATCGAAATTGACTGGCATACTGTGGGCTTGGTACCTTAGGTATCAAGGTTATCATTGTGGCATTCAACTGTGCCAGTTACTTGCCATTGCTCAGAAATTGGAGTACTGCAGTGGTGACATATTTTCCTACAATCGTCCATGCCTTTTTAAAAAAATCACTTTCATATCCATCAGGGCCTGATCTCTTGTTGCCGTCAATACTAAATATAGCATCCCTCACATCTTCATTTGTGTATGGTTTTATCATGTCCATATGTTGTGTTGTTGATAACACAAGTCTATTAATCATAATTCTTCTTGCTGCTCTTGTTCTGTCTACTACTTTCTTCCCTAATAATTCTTTATAATACTCTACAAATGTCTTGGAAATCTCTTCTGGTTCTATGTGTATCACATCATTGCCATACCTCAACTGTATAACAGCCTCTTTAAGTTTCTTTTGTTTAATTACAGAGAAAAAATATTTTGAGTTGTCATCTCCAATCCTTATCCATGTTGCTTTACTTCTCTGTTGCAGGAAGCTTTCTACCACGTATGAGTACCTTATAAACTTCTGATATTGTGCTTTTTCCTTTCCCTGTATGTCCTGATCTCTTGGGGATGTTTGTAACTCCCTTTGTATTTGTTCCAATTTTATTTTGTCATCCTCTACTTCTACTAAGATATCTCTAAAATGGAGTTTGTTTAGTTCCTTCAATCCTTGCTTCGATGCATTTAGTTTCTTCACTACCTGATACATAGCACATCCATGCACCTGCATTTGCCATGCTGTCTCAACTTTTTCCAAGAAACCTAGATGACCCCATATGTTGCAGTACTTGAAAGGTCTTCTTGCCTTATGTTTTGTATGTAATTGTTCCGCCTTAATTGGACAGTGGTTACTTATGCCCTCGGTTAGATATCTAATTACATATGCAGGCAAGGCATTTGATTCAGCCATTCATTATTGATGAACACCCAATCAATTTTAGAATACACTCTATTTTCTCCTCGTCTATCATTCCATGTGAATCTACTTCCTCTGGTAGGTAATTCCATCATACAGCTAGACTCCACACAGTGCTGGAAATCTAATACATCCCTCTTTGTCACTGGGTTTCCACCAATTCGATCCTCCATATTAAGTACTGCATTAAAATCACCTATTGTGAGCCAAGGATCTTGACTCCCCAAACCGACTTTATTCAAATAGTTCCATAGTTCCCTCCTTTCATCATTTGTATTTTATGCATGTACACAGTCAATATAACCATTATATTGTTGGTTTTGATAATAACCTTACATGTGATGGCATGTGCATTCCCAGACTCATACTGCACTTGATATTGATCTGTTCTCCAAATCAACCAAATTCTACCATTGTAGTGATGTTCTACGTTTGTAACATAGCTCCACCCATGGAATAGTTTATCAGCTAGCTGTTCTATTCTTTATTTATTTATTTTTATTTCTACCAAACCTACCATTCCTACACCTTCTCTTTTGCAGAGAAGTGTGACTTCCTTCGATTATTTGGGGTTGTTTAGGCCCCTTATATTCTAGCGTATCATGTTATCCATTTCTAGAGGGAGGTATTTGATGTCCTCCCTCATTCCGGTCCATATTGAGTGGTCCTTGAAAAATAGTTCCTTGCATGTTCAGTGCCTGGAATGTGTTTGTAGCCTGCATCTATGACATTTGTTTTTTCTGCTGCTTCCTAGTGTTCAGAGGTGTAATCCATCCCTCTTAATCAATTTATTTTCAGCCTTTTTTGCCTTTCCTTTCTCCTCCTGTTGCCCTGAGCTCTGTTGATTCTCTTCAATACTTATCTCTCATGTAACTTGTCTTCCTTCATTTGTTTCTTTCATAATGGGTAGCATAGGTCCCTTTGTTTCCTCCCCAATAGCTTTATTCTCCTTTCTACAGTTTTCATCAGTGTGTGCATATTTCTGGCAGAACTTACACAACGTAGGCCTTCAGTCATAGTGCACCATTTGTTCAACCAGATTACCCCGTTCATTTAGGAACAATATCTTTTCAGGTAGCTAGCCATCGATGTCCAGCTCAATCAATAGCCTAGCAAAGCTCAACCCCACCTTCTTTTCTGTGTTTTGATCCACCATAAGTGGTTTTCCAATTAAACTTCCAATTTTACTTAGTCATTTGGGGCTCAAATATTTAAAATATAATCCAGGTAATCTCACCCATATAGGTACTATATGTAGTTCCTCTTTCGTGAACTCCATATCTGGGTTCCATGCTTTAACTATGAACGGCTTGATAATAAAATTAATAATGCCTCCTTGAACAACATCATCCCTCCCAACTACAAAATCAAACCTTACCAATACTATCTTATTTTTCAGCATTACTACCTTATTTATCCTGTTTTTAGCCCACAGACGATGTATGTAGCCATTTAGTACTGAGAAAAGGGGATGTGCCCCCTTAACATAACACATAATAGCAGTTTGCCAATACTCAATTTTAGAAGTTATATCATCTACTTCAATTTCACAAACATGTACCTTATTGATTATCTCTAGTGTTACGAAATCCAATTTGAAACCAGCATTAGATATCTTGTTAATATCGAAACTATCCAAAATTGAACTCCTCCTAGTCAATTTTGTCGACTCTCCAGTTCAATTGCCTCTGCTTCACCTTCTTCCACCCATTACATCTTCCCACTGCTTCTGCATGCTTGAATTATCGACTGGAGTTTTACTTTTGAGTAGACGACTTCAAAATAGAGTTTTGATAGTTCCAATAGCCTCATATGGTAATTTTAGACTTAAGTGTATGTCCGAATTTGAATTTGGAGATCTCTATCTTGTTTTGGTACTTTTTAGCAAACATTAGAAAGTTGAAGGTTTGAATTGGTTGATAGGTTTCACCGAGGGTTAAATTTGTTGATATCGGGGTCGGATTTTGGTTCAGGGAGTTAGAATAAATCTGTTGTGTCAATTGAGACTTGCATGCAAAATCTGAGGTCATTTCGAGGTGTTTAAGCATGTTCGGCGTAAGTTTTGAATTTGGAAAGTTCCTTAGTTTTCTTAGGCTTAAATTGGGGTGCGATTCATAGTTTTGATATTGTTTTATAGTATTTGAGGCCTCGAGTAAGTCTGTGTTATATTTTAAAATTGGTTGGTGTGATTGGACAGGGCCTGGGCGGCTCAGGTGTGATTTAGATGGGTTTTGGAATATTTCCCTGTGTGTTGGATTGCTGATCTAGTATCTGGAATTTTCTTCTTCGCGATTGCGACACAGTGGTCGCATTCGTAGAGGGCTTCTTGGTTGGCAGGCGAATTGTTCTTCACGTTTGCGAGTTAGTGCACGCGTTCACGATGCTTTGGAGGACAGTGGCCTTCGCGTTTGCTTGGGGGATGACACGTTCGCGTAGAAGGGAGGCTGCTTGGCGCATAGGCCTTAAGCCTTCATGCTCGCGTTATAGGATACACGTTTGCGTAGGCATGGTGATGTTGTTCATCACTACTATGCCACATTCACGAGGAGGTTTTGGCAACCAGAGGATTTTGTTCTTCGCGATCGTGAAGGCATTTCTGCCACCGCGAAGGGTATGCTTGAGCAGGATGTTTTAAATACTCTATTTCAAAGGATTGGGATGTTATATCACATTTTGGGTTTGAGATCTTGGTTTTGGGTAGTGGATTTTCACGATTTGGATTGGGGTAAGTACTTTTTACTTGGATTCATTTATTATTCATGATTCCATCTTTGTTTTTAGCATTTAATTGATGAATCTAAATGAAGAAATTGAGGATTTTAGTAAAAACTTTCCTAAAGTGTAAATTGAGGATTTGTAGGCCAATTTGAGGTCGAAATTAGATAAATTGGTATAGTTGGACTCGTAATCGAATGGGTGTTCGGAATTTATAAATTTGGCCGGGTTCTGAGGAGTAGGTCAGGGGTGACCTTTTGGGTTCACTTTTTGATTTTGGTTAAAGATCTTAGATTTATCAATTGGAATCGGTTCCTTTGGCTTTTATTAATAATATTAAGTTATTTTGACTAGAATAGAGCCATTTGGAGGTTGATTCATGTGGAAAGGGCTTGTTAGAGGATTGATTTAATTTGCTTGAGGTAAGTATCTTACCTAAACTTGGTTGAAGTACTAGTTTTCTGAGTTATTTATGATAGCTACATATTTTGGGTGACACATATGTATGGGGCTGATCCCATGTTGCATGCACGGGGTATTTATCCGTGCTCGGGGTAGTGCTTAGGTTATGATATGCCTTAACTTGATTGTTAAGTATTATGTTGTGATGTTCCTCTTATTTGTACTCATGTTGTGAGCTATTTGAGCTATGTTCTAGGTTGCATAGAGGTTAATCTCCTGATTACACCTGATAGCAGCTATTTTTGTGATGTATTCAAGAACATTAGTTTGTGTTAATCTCGTGATTACACATGAATACATATACATGATCAATAACATCAAAGATTATGCCATTCCAAGATTATGAAGTTTGATGTTATTGATCATGAACATGTATTCTTGCATATTTGCTTTATGTGTGATATGGCTGGGACTGGTATCCTGTGACCACGCTGCGCGAATTGTGATATCGTGCATGTGGCCACGCCTGGCGAATTGTGATATTATGCATGTGACCACACTAGGCGAATTGTGATTATTAGCACATGAGTTGTCCGTTCAGCACATGAGTTGTCCATGCGAGTCCAAATATTATTGGCACGTGAGTTGTCCGTGCGGCACGTGAGTTGTGCGAATTGAGAAAAACTGATTAGTGGTTGGTGCGATTATGTAAATTCTGAGAAAATCTGGCTAGTGTTGTTTGGTTATTGCATTTCATCTTTAGTTGTAATTTTTCTTGGTTATTTACCTGATTTACTTGCATATCATCTTTATATATGCTAGATTACCGATTGAGCAGAGTACTTGATAAACTGTGTACACCGGGATTGTTCTTTCTGTACTTTATGACTTGATCTTGTTATTATTCTGTACTTGTTGAATATAAGAACTATACAGGTTATAGCGAGTATCGATTATAATTCTTGTTGCTTTTATCTTGCCGAGGTTAGTTATGATACTTGGTGAGTACATGAGGTCGGTTGTATTCATGCTATACTCTGTACTTAATTGTGCAGATGCAGGTGTCGGACCCAATCATCGATAGCCGAGGCGTATAGCTGAGTTGATCACCGGGAGACGAGGTAGAGTTGCATTCTCGACTGCACTCTTGGCGTCTCTTTTCATATTGTACTATTGCCTCTATTTCAAATAGTATTGTTATTTAGTTTTCATACTTGTATATTTCGTTTTAGAGCTCATGACTCTATATTTACTAATTCTAGGGGATTTATCATGTATTGGCATTACTATGCTATATTAAGGTTTTAGACTTATGTTAATTCTGTCAGTTCTGTTATTATTGTTCCTTATTATTATGTCTAGCTTGCCTAGCAAGTACGTTAGGCGCCATCACAATAGCAAATTTTTGACCGTCAAATCGGTAGGAAATCGAGCTTTTCCGACGGATTACCAACCGAAAAAGATCGGTCAGAAAATACATGGTCACAAATAATTTGCGACCGAATCGGTCGAAAATTTCCGACAGATTTGGTCACAAATTGAAAAATAAGGACGCGCTTAAATATAAGAGATTTGCGACAGAATTGGTCGGTAAATTTCCTACCGATTCGGTCGTAAATTTAAATAATAAAATAAATACATAATTTAAATTTCCGACCGAATCGGTCGAAAACTTTGAGAATAAATAAATTTAAAAAATCAAAAATTCATAATTTGCGACCGAATCAGTCGCAAAGCTGGAAAATTTTTGCGACTGATTCAGTCACATATCCGCTCCAGATCTGAAAAAAAAATTAGCAGAATTCTGTTGTATTTTTAACTATACCATCTCAAATAAAACAGCCAACATTCTCAAACCTAGATTCAATCAAATTCTTCGACAACAATCTAAAATCTAGATTCAACTACCAAATTAATATAAAAAGTGTAATAAAAGTATAATAAGAATAACAATTAGTTGCACAATAAAAAAATCAAAAAGTGCATAATAATTTAAGAAAGAATAATTTACTCTCTTCTTTCTTAGTAAATCATCCCAAACTTGTTCCACTATTAATTCTTTGTGGCTTTTTGAGTTTTGATAACAAAGATACTGTGAAAAAACGAAAATTACAAACACAAATTTCAGAAAATAATTTATTTTTCTCTATGAGGCTTAGCAAAAAATGAAAACAAATAAGAAAAAATCGAGGGAGATAGGAAAACGGACCGCGAGAGGGGAGAGAGAGGTGTCACCGAGAAAGAGGGTTGTCGTCGGAGCACCTTGATGCCTGGGGAGGGGAGGGGGTTTCCAGCGAGGAGAGAAAGAAAAGAGAGAAGGAAGAAAAGAGATGAAGAAAAAAGAAAGGGGTCACGGGGTTTTAAAAACTATTTCCGACTGAATCGGTCGGAAATTTAAAGAAATAAAAAAAATTCGACTAATTTGGTCGCAAATGAGGTCAACGATGTCAGGCCTTGTTTTAATAAATTTTTGCGATCGAATCGGTCGCAACTTTTTTATTTTTTTATATTTTCATTTTTCCAACCGAATCGGTTGCAACTTTTTAAACTTTTTAAATTTTTAAAATTCTTTCGACCGAATCGGTCGCAAATGAGGCCAACCAAGTCAGACCTCGTTTTAATAAATTTTTGCGACCGAATCGGTCGCAAATGCCTTCGCGGTATTTTTCGCCAAAATTTGCGACGGATGTAGACGGAATATCCACCGTAAACATTAATAAAAATTGAAAAATATATTTTTATGCCATTTCTGACCGATTCCGTCAAAAATTTCCAACTGCTTTTTTCGGTCGGAATATTTAGGTCGGAAATTGACCGTTTTTTAGTAGTGATTAAGTGCGTTAGGCGTCATCACAACTGATTTGGGTTTTGGGTCGTGACAAGCTGGTATCATTTCCACAATTGATCTTTCCTGATTTGCCATTCTTCTTTTCTTTTGAGACGGTTATGGTTGGTGCTGCGTTATATGTTTCCATTTTCTTGAGTTTCACAATGTTTTTTATTCTTTTGTTATGTTTTTTGTTTTTTATTTTTTGTTTTTGCTTCTCAAAATCGTACCACTTTGCTATAAAGATATACCTTGGGTTATCTTACTAAATGCAGAAAGGACTTGTAAAATAAAAGATAGAAATCAAGCAAAACAGGTAGAGGATACATTCTCTCTTGAAAAAGGATCAAGTAAACAGAAATAGAGGATACATGCTTTCTCTTGTAAACGAATTTTACAAAGAAACTTTATCACGAAGAAGTTTCATTTTGTTATTTCGATCGTTAATTTGTATCCAATGAATTAGTGTTCAAACTCTACCACGATTTAAACCAACTAATTGAGTTGTAAAGTTAAAAGGGTAAGTAACGAAGTGAAAAGTTTTTAGAAATTAAGGAAGTCAATTGCAAAATGAGATAGTAGGAGTAATAATTAATTAATAGGTTTAGATCGGTTAGGAAAAAAGTTCGGATAGGGAGAGCACTCCCCTTTAGTGGATATTATACTGCGCAAATCCAAATTAATATGAACCACGTGCGAGTAACAAACATCAAGTGAAAAATCTCAGAAAAAAAGGTTTAAATCACATAATTTATACCAAAAGTAAGTATCATCATGGAAGTGCCTTAACCAAGAACTATTTCTTTCCTTCAGGAGCAGAAAGGGAAAACTGCCTCAACCTAGGCTATAACAAGGCCTCATTAGCATAAGACAAACTGATATATACAAAGAAAAAGAAAATATATTCGAACTACATGAGATTTCGATTTTAATAAGAAAAATGACTTTCATAGTACCAAATATACTATTAAGGCAGGTTTGCACTTAAGTATGCAGATCATCGTCGAATAACATGCTCCTCACCTGACTTTCTATCAACGTGTCTAATCCAACGCTTGGCGTATTTTCGTGACTTTTGATTTCCATCTTTACTTGCTATATAAGCAACCTCCAATCCATTCCCAAATGGAAGTGTCACTGATCTAACAACACAAACTTTACTATCAAGAACTCCATCCCAACCGAACTTATTAGTCTCTATATTCCTTATTTTGCTTCCATTTTTGCACACTAAAATTGCTCCACGATGGCTCAATTTAGCACTATTAAAGATTGAAAAAGAGTCACTTCTCTTATCATCTACAATCAAAAAGTCAACTCCATTTAACCTTTCCATCACCTCTTCTGCCTCTCCCACCATCATTTCCGGCAAGGACATGCCTGAATTTTCCATGGCATCTACATACGCTAGTCTTGACTCTTCGTCTGGCACCACGCACACGTACCTACATAAATAAATCCAGAATTTAAACTTGATTTTTGAAATTTTAGGGTTATGAATGTTATATTTACTAAAATTTTAGTAATTTTTTACATATATTTATGTTGTGTTTAAAAATACTGGATCCAGCTGAATCAGTGCTAAACTAGGTTGTATCCGCCTCTACGTACCTGCCACGATTATGTTTTGACGCAACGGCTAGGCCGATGCTTGTGGAGATTGAGTCACCATTGATCTTATCACTTTTCCATGCTTCAACTATTAATTTCGCGTTGTACCCTGCCCCCATGGCTGATAAAAATTCTGCAGCACTGGATTTTCTTGAAATTCCACACTGAATATGAATACAAGTCCAAAAACAATTAAAGCACTGAATGAAAAATAAAATTTGGAGGAAAATATTCAAAGCAAAATCTTTTGCTGCTTACTGTCTTTATGGTGTCAAGATAAGCTTTTGAAGCTGTTTCAGGAGACCAAACTAGCTTCATCTTTGTCTTTTTCTCTTCTTCGTCTTCCTCCTCCTCCTTTGTTTTCAAGATATAAAAGAAATAGTGGTTTTCACAACAACTGTTGGTTGTTTTTAAATACAAACTTGAGAATATATTATAAGATTCTTAAAGGACTAGTTGTTTTCTGGAGAGTATAGTTGACATTTTCTAGACACAACTACAACGTGTACACTAATTGCAGTTAAACAGTCAATAAATGTATCTAACTTTATATTTTTTTTTTTTTAAGTATATGATAATCTATGGGTACACCCATACTTTATTAAATGCTTTAATGACGAAGAATAGATATCTTGCTCTTTTTCCAACTTTATTTTTTTATTTGTATGACATTTTGTTGGTGTTGACATTGAAGTAGTTAACAAGATTCGTGATCTACCTATTAGCTTTGTCTTTTCATGTGTTGGTATGCAAGAACTTAGTATAAAATATGTTTTGTAATGTCTTCGAAATAATCCAATTCTTATCCACTTATACATATATATAGATGGCCGTACTTATATGCAATCTTCAAGTAGTACCCCCAAAGGATGAGAGAGAAATGAAAAAGACAAAAGAGGAAAAAGGTTAATATTGGTGGTTGCATCAGAACAAATAAAGTCAACTTCTCTGTCAAGTTGAAATAAACTAATCATTCAATTTGATGAACCACACAATAGGTTATAAGTAAAAAATGGCGCATGCTATGACGAACATTGGTTGTAATATATAGGGTGAAAAATAAGTACTCCATCTGTTCCACTTGACGTGACGTAGTTATTATTTAGAAAGTCAAAAGAAATTCTTTTACAATACTTTTTAAGTATTTTATATTACTATTTATTATGGATTATAATATTTTTTTTATAAATTTCTAAATATATAAAAAAAATTGTTTCATAAACTAAAAAATATTTTGTTAGAATTACCGAAAATTATTAGTTTAATCATATTACTCCGAACTATGCCAAATAACGTGGAAACTGAGGGAGTATTTACCAAGCCATGGTAAAGTGCCCAACGCCCACATATATTTGATGGATATGTGCGACAACGTCCCATGGCACCAAAAAATCTCTTTTCTATTTTTCTTTCTTTAGTTATGATAACATATGTAACAGTGGCGAGCCACATTGAACCGAGGGGTCTCAAGCGACACCCCATCTCCAGAAAATTATACTATATTGCTAGATAAGTTTTTTTATTTTATGTATATGTTGGCCCAAGTGAAGGTTAGTTTAGAAGATTGACAAAGGAAGCTCAGGCATGAACCAAGTCCGTCCCTTGTGTGCATAGACACGGGCAGATTCGAGCATGTAGGATGCACGTGAATGAGATAAGCTTAACTTGGTATAATTGATATCTCCTGATCAAAAAGGTGCATAATTGATAAAGAGAATGACTCGTTACTCAAAGAGAACACTATCCAAGATAAGGAAGGAGTTAGAAGTTGAGATCAACTAGAACTCTTCCACCAAGGATGAGTAGCATTAGAGCTCTAGTTATTTCTTCATCTACTAACTCTATATATTGCAGGATGTTCTCATTCTACAGGTACGCACAAAAGCAGAAGTTAAACGTGAATTGAGAGCAAAATAGCAAGGCATTTTGCAAGCAATTCGTGTGTGATTCAAGTGTGCAACCCTGAAGCTACATGAACTAGATAGAAGAACTAGCTCCAAGTGTCTATCTTTTATTCTAGTTCAATTGTAGTAAGTGTTATCATATTGTACCTTTCAGCTTTATTTAGAGGCAATTGTAATAGGTACTCAGAGTATTCAAGTTTGAGTTAACTTGAAGTTATCGCAGCAGTTAGAGGTTGGTTGCCACAACGGGGTAGAATTAATCCTAGGTTTACAAAAGTGTTCTGTAAATGCAGTTTTTGGCTCAGTGATTTAGTGGAGAGTTTGGAAAAATCCTTCTATTTTTTTTATTTTTTTTTAGCAAATTATACTACTAGGCGGTCTGCCCAATAGCTAATTTATTAATAGTAAAAGAAAAATCACAAAGGAAGAGTACAAGTAAGGGGGACAAAAGCTACATTAGTGTTGCCTCTTATAGCAAATACATATTGAGTTAGACCTTACCTTACAGTTCCTATTGAGGAATGAACAACCTATCTTTTAGCAAGCATGTAAAAAATAAGAACTAGAAAGTAGTAAATACTCTATGATCATCATAGAGTTTATAACACACTCTATGATGATATTACATATGATAATGCTTAGAAAAAGTTAAAATAAAATAAAGTAGAAATTGGATTCTTGCCCCCTCTTCATGATACTTGTGAGTTCTTCAAATTGTAGCTCCTTAAAATCCTCTTCAGCTATCTTCAATAAGTCTTCAAAATTCCTCATTTCTTCTTCGATCGATTTGACTTTGTAGATGTGGTCGGGGCTGCCCCTTTTCGCTTTGCATCTCTCATTGGGAGTATCCTAAGTGTTACTCCTTCATTCACTTAACTATCCCAACTATTCTCCATTGTGTGTGTCTTATTATTTTTTCCACTATGCGTAGGAGATAAATCTCTGCATCTAGCCGCCTCAGCTCGACAATAATCATGCAAATCTTCTTCCTCGCCTTCTTCCCAAATTTCAACAAGTAAGTCGTTCTCTAGTTGTTGAATAACACATTTCTGTGCAACCATATCTAATGGTTCATTCCTATTCACAGCCATGGCATTAGGTTTTATTATGCAATCTTTTAATTGAGCATTTTTGTTCTTACCCGATTTTTTCTGCCCATTTTCAATCTTCTTTGAGGTTACCTGGAATTGAACATTATTGATGATTCGATCTTCTGCATTGTGGCTTAGTTACTGCTGTCCACTGTTTGGGGGTTTCCAAATAGCTACTTCCTCATTTACCTTGCCGTTCCAACTCTTCTTCCTTGTATGTAATTTCTTACCTTTACCACTATGCAAAGGTGATAAATCACCTCTTTTCACTGCCTCTGCCCGACATTGTAGCAATATTTCATCTTCCTCTGCTTCCTCATATAGATCTTTTCCCACGTTCACTGGATGTGGAATGTTTTGGACGAGATCAAGTGTCATCAAGGCATTTCCATCTTGTGTATTTGCCAAAGCTGTTGGGTTTTGATGGTGTTCTATGCCTTGCATCTTGTTCCTGTTCTTAATCACATGTCCAGTGCTAACATCTTGAGATGAAGTTAACGAGTTTAGAGGTTTAGAGCTTACCAAAGCGTCCAGTAGCTTTCTATCCTCCAACAAAATAACTGGTGTACTTATATCATGATGCTGCTGTCCAGCATTTGAAGGCGTTACTGCAGCACCTGGAGTGCTTGCAATCTGCTGCTGATGTCCAGCCTTTGATGTTGTTGCAGTATTTCGACCATCAGTAGTAGTAACAGCTGAATTGCTTAGATTAAGTTGTTGTTGTTGCACAATAGATGTAGGTGTTACTGCATTTTGGCTTGTAGTACCACATGGAGAATTTCTGGGAATGAATACTGGATCATTCAAGTTAAGCTTGCTTTTGCTACTGGAAATCGAATCTGTTTTTGGCAGTGTTGGTGAGCCTACTGAAAGCACATCTTCATCTTCACTCTCTTGAACAATATAATCAGTAGATTCCCCAGCTTCCACATCCTCCCAGTCCTCTTCTTCATCTTCCTCACCTTGGTAAGTCCAAGTTTTGGATTTGCTAACCATCTCTTTCAAATTTACTTGTACAATTTCATTGTTATTTCTAGTGGACAACGTCAACTACCCAGACTCGCTTCCATACTCACCAAAAGACTCAGCTGACTGTGAAGGAACTTCAAACACGAATGTGTTCAATGTGACCAATGGTTGTTTAACCATAGTAGTATTCAACATCATTGCATCCTGGGCATGTGTGATAATTTGTTCCACGTGAGGACTTGAGAAATGCAATGTCGGAGTATTGGAGCTGTGTGTTTGATTGCCCGTTAGCTCCTCCACAGCTGGAACAATGTCTTTTGATGCATTTACTGGAACACCAGACTTCTCCTGGTTTTTTGCCCTGCCTGGAGACCTTTTTTGCCAATTATTTGAACTTTCTCTTATCTCCTTCTGTTGCAAAATGCTCACATCATCTTCCTGCTTATTGTTCAAAGTTTCAAACGTGTTTGAGCACCTTATTTTCTTTGAATCATCACATCGTGCAGCTGCCGAACTTGCTGCAACAATCTACTTTCTATTCCCTGAAGATTTTGTTGTGCTAGGTGATGTATGAGATCGATTAACCACTGTCCAATCTCGACCTTTGAGTTGTTTCACAGGTTGGGATATTGATTCTACTGTGTCAGTTGCCCCCATATCAACAAAATTCCCAGTAGCAGTTTCCAAACCATTTGTTCGTGTGCCAGGATCATCAGGTTCCAAACCATCAATTATTGCACCAGCCTCATGAGCAGCAAATGCTTTAATTAGTACACATGCTTCGATAACTTCTGCCTCCTTAGTAACCTGAACCACCTTCTTAAGCTCTGCTGATTTCTCCACTGGTTCAACAGGTGCAACATCTCGATCACCAATTGCTTTCAATGTAGCAGTAGCCTCCAAATTTGCACCTACACCAGTTGGTTCAATTTCAGCTCCTTCCCCTGCTTTGTTCCATGTTCGTGCACCCCCTGTAACCTTTGCCGAATGTCGATCCAACCCAAGACCTTTATCAGTCTACAAGTCATAAGACACCCTTGTAAGAGATGCTGCAATTGGGACTGAACTATTAGAGCTTCCATCAGCAACTCGATCACCCACAGTATTACGACCCTTGCACACATGATTGTCATGTTGTAATGTTGAATCCACAATTGTTATCTTTGCTTGAAAATAGGTGACACCAGGATCATTAGCACGGACCTTTTCAATTGGAATTGCAGTAGTTGGAACACCAGTATCAACACATAGAATAATCATAGTCTGGTTTGCACCAATAGCTGTACCTCAAACAGTTACAACACCAGTAACAGCTGGTATATGTTGAGCCTTAAATGCATTCAATCCTCAACCTTTAGCATGTGATGTTTATATCGAAACCACTTCTTTGGCATCAGTTAACTACTTTAATTTCTTAGCATCTAACAGTTGCCTCGCATCACCTTGATATTTTTCAATATCCATGCACATTAGTTTTGCATCTTCCTGTGATTTTGCATCATTGTTTCCAACAATTAACCGGCGACATTCATCTTTGGCATGCCCTTGATGCTTACAAAACATGCAGTATGTCGGCAATTATCATATACAAATCTTTGGATGTGCTCAATAAACTTTCCAGCTTTTTCATCCATAAATTGAACCTTCAAGTGTTGCGGCAGTTTTCCCAGGAGGTCAAGTTCCACCTTAACCCTTGCAGTGCTAGGCCTAGATTTTTCTTGTGTCGCTTTATCGATTGCAATTGGTCTACCCACTAAAGATGCAATAGAAAACAATGGTTTATTTGCAAACAACATAGGAGGCAGACTAGGTAATGAAATCTACAGAAAGGCTTTTTAAGTCTCCTACTTAGGACTAAAACCTAAACTCCATGGAAATATTCTAAACTTAAGTTATCTACTATTGATCGTTAAATAGTTAACAGCCCTAGCAACAGCAATAACATAGCCATCGTACCTATCAAACCTAACCAGAAAATGTTTTCTTGCAAGCCATCCAACAAGGGAACGCCCATGAGTTCCAAATTGAACAGGCAACAGCTTACGAATTTTGTTGCATATCATATTACTCCTGTGAAAACTTAACAAACAAGGCTTGATGCAATCCTTCCTCCTTTGAAAATTATTTTATCTCCTCCATTGTAAATTTAATCGTAGCTTCTCCATGGACGAAAGTCACAGGTTTGAGTTCGCGTTTTGCCGGAATATCTCTAGATTGTTTTGTATGTAGTTGCTCTGCATTTGAAGAGTTTAGAATATTGATTTTGTTTGTGTTTCTCATAACCATATGTCGTGGAGAGAGCTGTTCGTCCATGGTAGCCTTAAAATGGCTCAAATCGGCATTCTATGAACTCATAAATCCGGTGGTGAAATCACCTGATTTTTATCGAGGAGGTAGTTCTTGATGTGGAGAATAAACCCCATGGCTTTGATTTGCAAAATCTGAACAAGAATCATGCTGGAAAATTCAAGCAGCTTCATTGCGATTTCGAGCTACAGTAATCGCATCACCAAAATGGAGATGTGAAGCATCTGGGTTTGAATTTGAAGGAGCGCCTAGTTAGGGTTTGTACGCCATTGGATTCCTCATCTTTTGGGACTGGTCCGATGGCTTTTCACCATCCGACGATGGCATAGTGGTTGTTGTTGCGCTGCTGGTTACTGTTCACCGAAATCGCATGAGAAAGAGAATTTTTGGTGAATTAATAAGGTCATGGTTTTTTCACCTTTTGAGCCAGGGGTTTTTCACGTAAAATACCTGTGTTCTTTACTTTTCATATTTACTGTTTCAGCAATAGTAGGTTAAGGAACACATAGAAGAACCCGATATTTCTATAATCAGTTTAGGCAAAAAATTGGACACCACACAAATTACCCCCCTTCCCCCTCTCCCCCCCCCCTCCTGTGTGGTATTGAAGTTAAAACATCAATTGGTATCAGAGCGGGTTATCCTTGAAGAGGCTAACTCCTTAGGAAAATATCAAGATGAGTGCACCACCTGAAAACTGGAAAGGGCAATCCACTGCTAGACCACCACTATTCAACGACCAGTATTACTCTTGATGGAAAATCAGGATGAGAGATCATATCATAGGAGAAGACTATGAGCTATGGGACATTATCACATATGGCCCACTGGCTACCATGAAGATAAATGCCAAAGGAGAAGAGGTAGCAAAGACAAGAGCTAACTGCACTGCTGACGACTTGAGGAAATGGGAGAAGAATAATGTTAAAGCCAAGAAATGGCTTGTTTGTGGACTCAGTCCAGATGAGTACAGTAGAATCCAATGTTGTACCGTTGCTAAGGAAATCTGGGACACTTTACAAGTGGCCCATGAAGGAACACCTCAAGTAAAGAAGTCCAGAGGAACTCTACTGTATTCTCAATATGAGAACTTTACCATGAAGGAAGGGGAAACCATCCAAGAGATGTATACAAGGTTCACCACACTGACAAATAAACTTAAGTCTCTTGGAAGGATTATTCCTAAAGAAGACAGAGTTGAGAAGATTTTGACAAGGGTTCTGCCAGTTACTTGGGAGAGCAAAATCACTACCATTCAGGAATCAAAGAACATTGCCACTCTTAAGTTGGATGAGCTAATTAGAAATCTCACTGCTTTTGAACTTAGTAGGCAAACCATGAAAATGGATGTACCCAAAAAGGAAAGGATCCTGGCACTAAGAATCACTGAAGATTCTGATCTAGAAGATGATGAAATGGCTATGATCACAAAGGACTTCAAGAAGTACCTAAAGAGAGGAAAGGGTACTTCAAGAAGTGGAAGAAATAGCAAACCAAAGGCTCCTAAAAGGCAAACCAATGAGGGATGCTACAAGTGTAGTAAGACTGATCACCACATCAAGAACTACCCTTAATGGGAAATTGAATGGAAGAAGGAAAGAGCTGAACGAAGAAACATGAAGAAGGAACAGGTTCAACCCAAGAAGAACAAAGGATCAACAAAGGCTATGGTTGCTGCTTGGGGAGAAAGCTCAGATAATAAAGATGGAGATGAACAAGCACTTATGGCCATTGGAGAATCTGATGAGGAATCTAAGGTAAGTGTAATTCATCTCAAAGACAAGATTAAATATTTGTCTAAAGAAAGGCTATCTGAATTACTTCTAGATTTCATTCATGAATCTGAGGATGTAAACAATGAAAAGGAACAACTGTCTAAGGAATGTGTGATTTTGAAAGCAAAGTGTAAGAACTTGGAACTTAGGGTTAGTGAGACTATAAGTGCAAAATACTGCATTAAAGAACCAGGTTCATGCATTTGAATCAAATGTCCTAGAATGTAGATCAAAAAACCAAAAATTGAAATTAGGAACAAGTAAGAAGACAACTGATTGCACACAACTCACTCTAGAAGAAAATGTAGGTAAACTAAAATATGAGTTGTATAAGAAGGATGAGCAGGTTAGAATTTTGAAAAAGGATCCAGGCAAGGTCAAGCATGAACTGGAGAGAACTTGTAAATGGAACAGGTCCTCCGATGCACTTCTATGGCTACAAGAACATCATAGTAGCAATAGAAGAGGACTTGGCTTTGGGAATCTGCCACCTAAATGGGATCGCAAAAGTAAGTACCTTACACTTCCTGAGAACAATATTTGTACTCGCTGTGGTAAAACGGGTCACTATAAAAGTGAATGCAATGCAAAAGAAAAGGCAAGCCAAAAGAATAAAGAATTTTTTCAAAAGAAGAATATGCTACTAAGTTGGGCTAAAAAGAATCTGATTCATCTTTTTGCCTATAGCAAGGGAGCCAAACTAGCTTGGGTTCCTAAGACTAACTCTTGATTTCCTTTTTGCAGGTCCAAGTCAAGGGAAGCTGCCAAATATGGTACATGGATAGTGGCTGCTCAAAGCACATGACATGAAGCAAGAACTAGTTCCTTTCACTTGAGGACCTCAAAGGAGGTAATGTCTCCTTTGGAAATAGGAAGAAAGGTGAGATCATTGGGGTTTGAAAGGTAGGTAAGATTGATTATCACTCTATTGAGAATGTATACTTGATATATGACCTAAAATACAGTCTAATCAGTGTATCACAACTGTGTGATAGAGGTAACTTGGTAGCATTCACCTCTACCAAATGTTTTGTGATTAATCTTACCACTGACACGATTGTTTTTTAGGAAAAAAGAGTGAACAATATATATATTGTAGATCTGTCTACATTGTCAGAAAATGAACTCACTTGCTTAAGTGTGATGGACAATGATCCCCTCCTTTGGCACAAGAGACTTGGACATGCAAGTCTGAGTCAACTCAACAAACTAGTCTCCAATGACTTGGTGATAGGGTTGTCTAACATCAAGTTCAAGGAAGACAAAGTTTGTGAGGCTTGTTCAAGGGAGAAGTAGGTAAGATCCTCTTTTAAATGCAAAAAAGTGGTAAGCACCACCAGGACGATGGAACTGGTTCATATGGATCTCTGTGGTCCAATGAGAACATTAAGTAGAGGTGGTAAAATATATGTGATGGTGCTTGTTGATGATTACTCTAGGTTTACTTGGACATTATTTTTAACATCTAAAGATGAAGAATTCGACATGTTCACTTCTTTTGTTAGAAAAACTCATAAACAAATAGGTAATCAACTTGCATCAATTAGTTCTGATCATGGCACTGAATTTGAAAATGCTAAATTAGCTGAATTTTGTGATGAGCATGGCATAGATCATAATTTTTCTGCTCCTAGGACTCCACAAAAAAATGGAGTAGTTGAAAGAAAGAATAGGGCACTTGAATATATGGCTAAGACTATGTTTCTTTCTAGTAAATTGCCTCATAGCTTCTGGGCAGAAGTTGTGAATACTGCATGCTACATCATAAATAGGTGCATGACTAGACCTCTTGTAGAGAAAACTCCCTATGAGTTATTTAAAGGAAGAAAACCAAACATATCCCATCTTAGGACATTTGGATGCAAGTGCTTTGTGCACAATAATGGTAAAGACTCCCTAGGTAAGTTTGATCCCAGAAGTGATGAGGGAGTATTCTTAGGATATTCTTCACATAGCAAAGCTTATAAGGTCTACAACAAAAGAACTATATGTGTAGAAGAAGGTGTTCATGTAATTTTTGATGAAACTAACATTCTTTCTGAGAGGTAGGAGTATGATGATGAAGCAATTGGGCTGGTAAGAAACTCAAATGAAACCACAGCCCAGACTGAAGCTGCACTAGAGGAAGGAATATGTGATGGAACAGGTTCTTCCACCCAGGACAACATGATAGGGGGAATAGAACAAAGAGGAAATGATTCTCAAACCTCAAGATAACTTGTCCATGGACCTGTTCCACAGCAACAAAACACTGAAGGAACATCAAGGGGAAACCAGTTGGTTGTGAAATCTTACAAGTATCAAAGTTCTCATCCCATTGAGGACATAATTATTGATCCAACCTCTGGAATCAAAACCAGATCTTCATTAAAGAATCTTTGTGCTTTTGATGCTTTCTTATCTCTTATTAAACCTAAAAATGTTACTGAGGCTTCGCAGGATGCAGACTAGGTAAATACAATACAAGATGAACTCAACCAATTTAAAAGGAGTCAAGTTTGGCATCTGGTACCAAGACCCTTGGACAGATCAGTAATTGGTACAAAATGGGTCTTCAGAAACAAACTTGATGAAGATGGAATAGTTACAAGGAATAAGGCAAGATTGGTGGTTCAAGAATATAGTTAGGAGGATGGCATAGACTATGATGAAACCTTTGCCCTAGTTGCAAGGTTGGAAGCAATAAGACTCCTCATAGCCTTTGCTGCTTACATGGAATTCACCCTTCACCAGACGGATGTCAAGAGTGCCTTCCTCAATGGCTATCTAAAGGAAGAAGTGTTTGTCAAGCAACCTCCGGGGTTTGAAAGCAAGGAGTGTCCTAATCATGTGTACAAACTTGACAAGGCACTTTATGGGCTCAAGCAGGATCCAAGAGCATGGTTTGAAACATTATCAAAGTTTCTACTTGAGCATGACTACAAGAGTGGTAAAACTGACAATACTTTATTTTTGAAAGAAAAAGGTAAAGATCTCTTAGTAGTTCAGATATATGTTGATGATATAATCTTTGGAGCAACCACTGATAAGCTAAGTAAAGAATTTGCTAAACTAATAGGGAGTGAATTTGAAATGAGCATGATGGGTGAGCTTAATTTCTTTTTAGGCTTACAAATTAAAAAAAAATTAAAATGTAACTATGATCCATCAGCAGAAGTATGTAAAAGAGTTGCTTAAAAGATTTAAAATGGAAGATTGCAAAGAAATTGACACTCCTATTGCAACAGCTACAAAGTTGGATATAGATGAACCTGGTTCATCAGTTGATCAGAAGTTGTATAGGGGAATGATTGGCTCATTGTTGTATCTCACTGCTAGTAGACCTGACATTATTTTTGGTATAGGCCTTTATGTACGATTTCAGGCAAATCCAAATGAGTCTCACTTGACTGCTGTCAAGAGAATTTTGAGATATCTAAAAGGAACCACTGATCTTTGCCTTTGGTATCCAAAAGGTAGTAATTTCAATCTAGAGGGATATGTTGATGCTGATTATGCAGGTTTTCTTGTGGATAGAAAGAGCACCTCATGTATGGCACACTTTTTTGGCTCATGTCTTGTGTCTTGGGCCACCAAAAAGAAAAATTCAGTGGCCTTATATACTACTGAAGCTGAGTATGTTGATTTTGCTTCATGTTATGCTCAACTCCTATGGATCAAACAACAATTAATGGACTTTGGAATTGGTGTTAGTTGTATCCCTATTTTTTGTGACAACACTAGTGCAATTAGTATGACCAAAAACCCGTTCATCACAAGATAACTAAGCATATAGTTATTAGGCATCACTGTTTGAGGGATAACTATGAAAAGGGGTTGATCACTGTGGAATTTTATGCTACTGACAAGCAAATAGCAGATATCTTCACAAAATCCCTAAGTAAAGATCACTTTAAAAGGAACATGTTAGAATTAGGGATGATTAAGAACACCTACAAGGACCAGTTCAGAATTCACAACGAAAAAAAATATATTTTTTTTGGTTAGAAAATTTGGAAATTGTGTATATAATTATATTAATTTTTGCTCAGTCTCATACTTTCAATAGTATACTCTTGTGCCATTTGTTAAAGTGACTGATTAATCTCTAATGATATTTTCTCTATTTTGGCAAATTTAAACTTACACAAGAGTATTCTCAGTGAAGAATCGGTTCATCAAGATCACACGGTATGTTTTCTACACTCTGCATAATTAGAAATAATAATATTTGGATAATGACCAGTCCTACTTAATTCCAAAGTTCTCTTGAACTTATTCGTTACAAGTGAACTAGTTTCGTTCAAAGACTCATAACCGAATTAAATTACCTAGATACTAGGGATAGACTCCAGCGTCTTTTCAAAACTGAAATTCAGTTTGATTAGATTTCTAAAAGTCTGAAAAGCTGTCGTTATCCATTAATTACCTCTCCTTTAAATTGATCATCATTATTGCTTTCTTCACTCCATCTTTTTCAAGCCGTCAAATACTCTTCATCTTCTCTCATCTTCCAAACACAATCCAACTCTCTTCTCTTGCAGAACCAAGCACAGAAATGTCTAACACTTCTAAAAACCCTTCATCACCACCACAAGAAACCACTTCCACACCCACTATCACTCCTTCCAACACCCCAACCTATAAGAAAAGAGTAAAAATGATGGCTCGTAAGGTTGTTGCTGGTGGAGAGCAAATTCAGAAAATCAATAAATAACTGCAAGAGAATAGAGAGGAATAAACCTCAGAAATATGATGATTCCTTCAAATCTACTACTGAGGGGGAAGAAACTGTTTCTTCTGAAACTGAACAGGTATCTTCTGGCCCTAAAGTCACTCCTAAGACAATTTCTGAAGTTGCTGCAAATTTGGAGAATAGGTTTGTATTGGTAGGTTCTATAGCTGGGGTTGAAACACAGAGTCTGGAGGAGTTGGTGGTAAAAATCAAAAAGGAAAAGAAAAATAGAGCAAGGGTGTTAGGAGTGTTGTGAGGGGAAAGGGTAAAAGAGTGGTTGATTCTTCACCCACTCTTGTTAGTTTAACCAAAGACACAGGTGTAATGGTTGTTTGGGGAGAGAAAACTGATGGAGTAGAGAAGAGTGTGAAGAAAACAAGGGGAAGTGGCTCTAGGGAAGCTACTGAATGGCTTGTTCAACTTGGAAAAAATGTAGATGAACCTGATTCATCTGTAGAGAAAACCCTCGCTGACCTACTGAAGAAAGTGACTGAGAGCTATAATCCAAATAATAAAGGTACTTCCAAGGCTAAAACCCCTGGTACTGCTAGGGCTAACAAGAAAAGGAAGGTTGCCCCTTCTGTTACTGTTGAAATTCCTCCCACAGGAGGAAGAGCCACAAGAAGCCAGCTAAAGCAGAATGAGGCATAACTGCAGAAAGCCTTAGAAGAAAGTAAAAGAAAAGCGGTTGCTAAAGGAAAGAAGAAGATGGATGAGCCTGTTGAGGCTGTTGATATTGATGAGATGGACCTGGTCCTTCGAGATGAAGAAAAGACTGAAGAAGTGGAGGTTCTGAGTCCCAAACCCAAGAAAGCCAAGACTTCCACTAAGAAATCTCTTACAGAATCAAAGTCTGCTGAATCATCCACCCTGACAAAAGAAACCAAGTCTTCTATGAAGTCAAAACAAGTGAAAATTGTTGAGGAAGAAAAATGGAGTGGAGAGGAGGAAGATGATTCTGACACTGAGAAAGACAAGATGGCCAAGTTTGGCAAGAAGACTATTTTGAAGGGAAGACTCCTCAGGAACTTGGAGGAGCAAGGAATAGTGTTGTTATTGGAGAAGTTGGAGTTGCAAGGCTGGAAGGACATGGTCCTTCAGATGGATGGAAGGTTGGCCAGGAGTGAAATCGTTGAGTTTATGGCAAATGCTGAAGTAAAAAATGGAAGGGTGACTAGTATAGTCTCCTTTTAATATAAAGGAGTTGGGAGAAATTCTGGGTGTACCTGCTGAGGGGTACAATGACTATACAAAGCACAAGTGGCCAAGCCTAGAAAAGCTTCCTACTTCCCTTGCCATTACCAGAAAATTCAGTGATAATGAGGAGGAAATTGAGCCCAAGGTTGTGTACAAGAGTGAGATGAAGCCACCCCACAAAGTGTTATTTGAATTTGTCAACAAATGTGTTCTGCCAAGGCAGGAAAGGAGGCACAATGCAAACTTCATAGACTTGGTCCTCATGGAGTGTTTAGATAGTGGGAGGCAGATTAATTGGCCTGGATTTATAATCCAGCTTCTTGATAGGGTTCTAAATGGCATCAAGACTCATGTCATTCCCTATGGCTTCATTCTCATAGTTGTGCTTGCACATTTCAAGGTACCTATGAAGAAGTGGGAGGTTGGTACAAGCAAGAATCATTTTGGGGCAAATACGCTACTTGCTTGTGACTATAAAGTCCATGCCACTCCTAAAGAACCTGGTTCATCTAAGAAGGTACCAGTGAATAGCAAGGTGCGAGCCTTGGTATAGCAATGTGGGGCTAAGAATGCTGAGATTGAGAGCTGAAGAAGAGGTTGGTAGAGGTAGAGACTGAGAGAGATGCTCTCAGAACTGAGCTGTCAAGATAAAAGGAGAAGAATGATGGAATTCTTCAGGATATGCTAAAACTCCTCCAAGCCAAAAAAACCAAGCACCTAGCTCTTCCCAACCTTAAGCCTCCTAGCCTAGCGTAGATCAACCAGTGACCCAGTTTAGGATTCTTTTGTTTCTTTTGCTCACGTTTCCAGTGCTTTTATTTCTTCTTATGCTTTGTGGTAGAATCTTATCAATCATCAATGAAATTTACTGACTTTTACTCTAACTGTTTGTTTATATTTCTTTGATGGTTAATATCCTTAACTTGATATATGATGATTAATCCATGATTGTATTTGAAGTAGCCCAGTGGCCATGAGTAAGTTTAAAATCTGGTTATCTTACATATTTATGCAACTTTTCGATGATGCCAAAAGGGGGGGAAAGGTTGTGCTTTACACTTTGAACAGTGATATTTATAACTTGATGAACCTAGTCCTTGATGATAAGTGATAAAACGGGAAAATGTTTCTAACATTGTATTGATGTTGAGCTAAGTTGAAACAGGGCATAAGCTTATGAAAAAGCACGAACTTTGTCATCATCAAAAAGGGGAAATTTGTTGGCCCAAGTGAAGGTTAGTTTTGAAGATTGACAAAGGAAGCTCAGGCATGAACCAGGTTCATCCCTTGTGTGCATAGACATGGGAAGATTCGAGCATGTGGGATGCACATAAAGGAGATAAGCTTAACTTGGTATAATTGATATCTCCTGATAGAAAAGGTTGCATAATTGATAAGGAGAAGGACTCCTTACTCAAAGAGAACACTATGCAAGATAAGGAAGGAGTTAGAAGTTGGGATCAACTAGAACTCTTCCTCCAAGGATGAGTAACATTAGAACTCTAGTTACTTCTTCATCTACTAACTCTATATATTGCAGGATGTTCTCATTCTACAGGTACGCACAAAAGCAGAAGTTAAACATGAATTGAGAGGCAAATAGCAAGGCATTTTGCAAGCAATTCGTGTGTGATTCAAGTGTACAAACCTGAAACTACATGAACTAGATAGAAGAACCAGTTCCAAGTATCTGTATTTTATTCTAATTCAATTGTAGTAGGTGTTTTCATATTGTACCTTTCAGTTTTATCTAGAGAAAATTGTAATAGGTACTCAGAGTATTCAAGGTAGAGTTAACTTGAAGTTGTCGCAACAGTTAGAGGCCGGTTGCCACAACAGGGTTAGAGTTAATCGTAGGTTTACAAAAGTATTTTGTAAATTTTTGGCTTAGTGATTTAGTGGAGAGTTTGGAAAAATCCTACTGAGAAGTAGGTCGTGATTCTTTCACCTTTTGAGCCAGGTATTTTCTACGTAAAATACTTGTGTTCTTTACTTTCCGTATTTACTTTTTCGAAGTTTTATTTATTTATTTTGGATAATGGCGGTGTCCCTCTTAGTGGCAGAGCCACATTGAATCAAGGGGTGTCAAGCGATGCTCCTTTGTCGAAAATTACACTATATTGCTACATATTTTTTTTTTATTTGATGTATATTTATTATATGTTGAGTCCCCTTAACTTTTAGATATATCTAATTATTTATATTTTGACAACCCTTGATGAAAATTTTGGCTCTGCCACTATATGTAAGAGATTTTATTTAAAACCTATGCTACATGTTCCCGCCTGATAAGGTCAATGGCAAGCTGTAACTTAACTTATCAATCCTAATATGATAGAGAACATATTCTTACAAATAGACAACTGCTTCATCAATTTTTCATTTCTAAATCAAATTTTCTCATTAAAAATTTTAAGGCTGCATCACTCATCCTAATACTTGAATAAGTAGATAAATTGTCCTTTCATCTTCGCTAAGGTCATCAATATGTTTGTTATTTATTCTATTGGCATGCTAATATAATTAAAAGTTAATTAATATCTTTTAAGAACAATACAAATTAAGCTTTATAGATCCGATTATTTTGGAATTTACAATTCTAAACTTGATAGAGTAGTTTAACCCTCCAAACCAAGTTGATACTCCCAAAAGGGTTAATTTAGGCCTTATATTAAATACGTGTATCGTTAAGATAAATATCTGCATATTATCCTATTGCTATAGCCTATATATTATCTTATCCAATCTTTTTCGACCACTTATAAACAACTCCAATAATTAACTCATACGAATATGAAGCACATAAGGCAATAACAGTTCCAGAAGAAGTTTATGCAACTCCGCCTGTACTGGCTTGCTTACGTTGCTGGTTCTAAGTTAGAATAAAGAAGAAGGGCTATAGTAGGTTTATCACCAATGTAAAACTAGCCAATTCATATGAATTGTAGTTTGGGACCGGAACATATATAGTTGTAATAGTAATTTCTTTTACCACCATTGTATGATAGTCGGCCCTTCTCCTCATTTCGCCCTTTAGATTGGGATAGCTACCTTCTGGCTCTACCTACGCTTTATAATAAAAAATTCTACCTCGGCCTAGTAAACCACCGACAACAACTAAAGTAGTTATTGTGGGGTCAACCTCATTAAATAAAATAGAAACAAAAAAACTAAAGAAAAAATATGATTGGTAGAAAATAAAGCAATGGTAGGCGGCAACTGGTTTTGATGGATCAATTGGTTTTGGTATTGTAATTCGCAATATGCAAATTTCATATGCAAAAATGTTGATTGGTTGGATTTGCGGCTAGGCGGTGGAACCAATTTGCAAGATATGCAAATTATCAAATTGGTTGAAATTGTCAGATACCAATCAATTTTGATTGGTTAAACAATTGACTCTTCCTGCTATAAATAGAGGCCCTCGTTCCTCATTTCAAACATACCAAAATAAGATAGAAGTACTAGAGCTGTGAGAGTAGTACACATGCTATTTTATAGTCTGTGAGAAAATAGAGTGGGAGTAATATTGTGGTGAGGTATTTAAAATAAATAATGTTATTTTGTTTTAGTCATAATAGTCTTTTGGCACTACACAGTTGTAATATTATAGTGGTATTATACTATTCCTCTCGGGTATTGTATTTTATCCCGTTAAAATATTTGGTGTTATTGTTACTCTCTTGTGTTAGTATTATTTTTTGTGGATATTATTCCTGGGCGGGATATATTTATTTTCTCAACAACGTGATATCAGAGCCATGACGAACGCTATCTTTTCAGTACTCATGTCTCATAAAAGATAATTATAAGAAATGGTATCTACGTCTGAAAGCCATTCTTGGCTCTCAAGATGTATGGGAAATCGTAGATAGAGGGTATGCAAAACCCGAGGAAAAAGAGGTCTTGGCAAAGACGAGGAAGAAGGATCAATAAGCCCTCACACTCATCCACCAATATTTGGATGATGCCATATTTGAGAAAGTGACAGATGCTACCACCTCAAAGGAAGCTTGAGAGATTTTACAAAATGTTCTCCAAGGAGTTAAGAAAGTGACAGATGCTACCACCTCAATTGAGAAGATACGGGGAGGACATAGAAGATGTTTGTGTGGTAGAAATAATCCTTCGCACTTTAACACCTAAATTTAATTTTATGATGTGTGTTATTTAGGAGTCTAAAGATTTAGACTCTATTATAGTGGATCAATTAGAGGGTTCTTTACAGGACCATGAACAAAAGATCAAGAGGAGACAAGAAGTGCCATTGGAGCAACTTCTTAAAAGTCAGGCATCCTTTAAGGATTATGAAGGTGAAAAGATCTATCGAGGGAATGGACGAGGACGAGGACGTGGCGGTCATGGAAGAGGAAGAAGTAACGGTAACAACTTCAACAATAAAGTTTAAGTTCACTAAACATTCAGAGATTGTGGTCGTGGACAAAGAGGAGGAAAAGGATGTGGCTACTACCAAGAAAATAATGGACAAAGGTATGACAAATAAAAAATTGAGTGTTATAATTGTCATAAATTTGGCAATTACTCTTGGAAATATTGTAGCAATGTTGAAGAAAAATCTAACCTTGTTGACGATTAGAAAGAAGAAGATGAGTCAACGTTGTCGCTGGCACTCAAGGAAGAAGGTAGGGATGATTGTAGCTCGTGGTATTTGGACAATGGAGCAAGTAATCATATGTGTGGATGCAAAGAGAAGTTTGTGGAGATCAATAAAACGGTGATAGGTAATGTGTCCTTTGGAGATACCTCAAAGATTCAAATCGAAGGGATAGGTACAATTATAATCTTCTGTAAAAATGGTGACCATAAGTTAATTCAAGATGTTTATTATGTCCCAAAATTAACAAGTAATATTTTGAGTTTGGACCAATTTCTTGAAAATGAATATGATACCCACATGAAAAATATGCATCTTTGGCTTAGAGATTCAGGTAAAATTCTAATTGCTAAAGTGCATGTGGCAAAGAATAGATTATTTTCTCTCAATCTTAAAACAATTGATACAAAGTGTTTGAAGGCTAATGTGCAAGATGAATCATGGTGTTGGAACATGTGATTTGGGCACTTGAATTTTGAAGCACTCAAATTATTGAGCGAAAAAAATATGGTGCATGGGATACCATCAATCAACTATCCCAATCAATTGTATGAAGCTAGTCTTCTTGGAAAACATGCAAGGAGGAGTTTTCCAAAGGAGGACATATCAAGATCAACCAAACCGCTTCAGCTTGTTTACACTAATGTGTGTGGACCAATCAATCCACCTTCTTTTGATAAAAATAAATACTTTTTGCTTTTCATTGATGACTTTAGTAGAAAGACTTGGGTTTATTTCTTGAACCAAAAATCTAAAGTTTTTGCTGCTTTTAAAATTTTTAAACTACTTGTGGAAAAAAAAAGTGGATATGAAATAAAATCTTTAAGGTCCGATAGAGGAGGCGAGTTAACTTCAAAAGAATTTAATGACTTCTGTTAGTCTCGTGAAATTCGTCGCCCTCTAACGGTACCTTATTCACCCCACCAAAATGGAATTTCAGAGATAAAGAATCGAACGATTCTTAATATAGATAGATATATGTTGAAAGCTAAAATTATGCCCAAGGAATTTTGGGCGGAAGCTATTTCTTGTGCAGTTTATTTGAATAATAGGTCTCCAACAAGAAATGTTAGAGATCAAACCCCTCAAGAAGCATGCAGTGGAAGAAAACCAGGTGTCAAGCACTTGAGAATCTTTGGGAGCATAGCCTATGTTCATGTGCCACAACAAGGGAGAGCAAATCTTGACGATCAAAGTGTCAAGCATGCGTTTATTGGATGTGATACGAGTTCAAAAGGCTACAAGTTATACAACCCAAGCAGCGGCAAGGTGGTGGTAAGTCGCGATGTTGAATTTGATGAATAATTGACATGGAATTGGGAAGCTCAGTAAGAAACTTCATATGATTTTCTTCCATACTTTTGTGATGAAGAAGAACTAAAGACCGTGGAACCTGTGCAGGATAAAACTCCACCTCCTTCACCAACCAATGTTGCATCTCCCTCTTCTCAAGAAAGTTCAAATGAACAACCGCAAAGGACAAGGAGTATTCAAGAGCTCTATGATACATAAGAAGTTACTAATTTTGATTTTTTATATTGTCTTTTTGCTGACAGTGAACCAATAAACTTTGATGAAGCTGTTACAAACAAAAAGTGGAGACAATCCATGGAAGAGGAGATCAAGTCAATAGAGAAGAACAACACTTGGGAGTTAACAACTCTACCCAAGGGTCGTCGAGCAATTGGAGTTAAATGAGTATACAAGACAAAGAAGAATGCTAATGGAGATGTGGAGAAATACAAGGCACGACTTGTGGCTAAAGGCTACAAGCAAAGGCAAGGCATTGACTATGAAGAAGCCTATGCACATGTTGCCCGCATGGAGACAATTTGTTTGCTTATCTCTTTGGCGGCACAAATGAAGTAGAAGATCCATCAACTAGACGTCAAGTCAGCCTTTTTAAATGGCTATCTTGAAAAAGAAGTCTATGTTGAACAACCATTGGGATTTGTGGTCAAAAACCATGAAGATAAAGTGTTGCAGTTGAAGAAAGCTTTAAAATGATTAAAGCAAGCCCCACGAGCATGGAATAGTTGCATCGACAAGTATTTTCAAGACAATGGGTTTACTCGTTATCTCCATTAATATGCTCTTTACCTTAAAGTTTATACTAATGGAGATATCTACTTGTTTTTCTTTATGTTGATGATTTTATTTTTACGGGTAATATCCCAAGTTTGTTTAAAACTTTTAAGAAAGATACGTCCTGTGAGTTTGAGATGACAAACATAGGGCTCATGTTATACTACTTGGGCCTAGAAGTGAAGCATATGGAGGATGGAATTTTCATCTCTCAAGAAAGCTATACGAAGGAGATGTTGAAGAAGTTCAACATGCTCGATTGCAACCCCGTGAACACACCGATGGAGAGTGGGACAAAATTGTCCAAGTTTGATGAATCAAAAGTTTTGTAGGAAGTTTGAGGTACTTTACTTGTACCAGGCCAGATATACTCTTTGCAGTTGGAGTAGTAAGCCATTTCATGGAAACTCCTACCTCCACTCATTTGAAAGTCACTAGAAGAATTCTTCGTTACCTAAAAGGTACGATCGGCTTTGGGTTGTTTTATTCTTCTTCTAGTGATTTCAACCTTGTGGTATTTTGTGATAGTGATCATGCGGGAGATATTGATGATAGAAAAAGCACAACTAGTTTTGTATTTTTCTTGGGTGATTCTGTTATTTCTTGGAGTTCAAAGAAATAATCAATTGTTACTCTCTCGACTTGTGAAGCTGAATATATTGCAGCAACATCTTGTACGCGTCATGCTATTTGGCTGAGAAGATTATTAAAAGAGCTCAATTTGCCAAGCTACAGAGATTTGTATTGATAACAAATCCGCACAGACACTTGCCAAGAATCCATTGTATCATGATCAAAGCAAGCATATAGATACAAGGTATCACTTCATCAGAGAATGCATTGCCAAGAAGGAAGTCGAGCTCAAATATGTGAAATCTCATGATCAAGTTGCAGATATCTTCACAAAGCCTCTCAAGTTTGACGATTTTTAGAGATTGAGATAAGACTTGGAATGAAAAAGAAAAAATAAAATTAAGGGAGAGATTTGTACGGTCAGCCTCATTAAATAAAAAGAGAAACAAAAAAACTAAAGGAAAAATGTGATTGGTGGAAAATAAAGCAATGGTAGACGGCAATTGATTTTGATGGATCAATTGATTTTGGTATTGCAATTTGCAATATGCAAAAATGTTGATTGGTTGGATTTGCGGCTGGGCGGTGGAACAAATTTGCAAGATATGCAAATTGTCATATACCAATCAATTTTGATTGGTTAAGCAATAGGCTCTTCGTGCTACAAATAGAGGCCCTCGTTCCTCATTTCAAACATACCAAAATAAGAGAGAAGTAATAGCGCTGTGAGAGTAATCCACAGACTATTTTATAGTCGGTGAGAAAATAGAGTGGGAGTAATATTGTGGTGAAATATTTAAAATAAAGAGTATTATTTCTTTTGAGTCGTAATAGTTTTTTGACATGTAATATTATAGTGGTATTATATTGCTCCTTTCGGGTATTGTATTTTACCCAGTTAAAATATTTGATGTTATTGTTAGTCTCTTGTGTTATTATTTGCCGTGAATATTATTTCTGGACGGGATATATTTATTTTACCAACAGTTGTATGTGAGATCAAAGTAACATTAAACATGAATAGTTCACGCATTAAACCAAATTTCCATGTCCAAAACGGAACGAAACAATTGTTCAACAAATATAATGTAGACTGGACTTAAAAATGGAAAACAACATAAATGTTATCATAGCAACGAACACTTAAAACAAAGACAAAATGGCGTCCCAAAATGATCAAAGATGCTTGAAACCGTGATTATAAAGAAACTCATGATTCTCAATCTCAAAGTCATTAGTCTCAATCTGACTGAGTAGATAGGCGTTTGGATCGTAAAATCCCTCCACGTGTTGATCATCAAGAAAACTAACTTCATGGTGTGAGAAAATGTCGAACTTATCAATGTTGGCCAAGGTTTGAGCAACATCTTCTTCAACTTTTCTTTCTTCTTTAGAAGCATTGTCGTCGCCAGGAATTAGATCCTTGTTTCCATTTGTATCTTCATTCACAGTTTTGGCCCCTTCTTTTGCTTTGTCCATTTCCTTTTGAGGATTAACTTCATGCATACCAAAGTTTGCAATGCTTCCACTATTCCCTCCAAGTTCAAATGTGTTTGAGCCCAACATGGCCTGGTTGTCATTTCCTGCAAATTTCATGACCCTATTTTTAAAATCCGACCATCTTATGGATTTAAGTTATATAGTACGTGACAGTGTAAAAAATATTTACGCTATCAACGTAGTTTAAATTTGTGATAAAAAATTAGTACATACCATTTTTACCATGTAATACTTATAATAAAAATTTACCTATAATTATCTTGTAATCACATTATTATGTACAATTTCTCAAATCGAAGGTGCACATTCTTGTGACACATCTAATGCGTTTATTCAGATCAGTTTTTCTTGGCGAAATTACCTTCATATAGAGAAAACGCAGTGGCCACCGCATCAGTTTTTGCCAGGCTAACAAACACTTCTTCTTCACCCTTTTCTTCACCAGCATTCTCATGAATAGCTTTGCTCCCCTCTTCTTCTTTCTTGTCATGAGCAGCTTCAATGGGATCACAATTCGCAGAGATTCCAAAATTCCCTAATTATGTTAGGAAAACAAAAAAAAGGTCATCCCTTGTAGCTAAAGGTTTTTATTATGTAAACAATAACAAACACTATAGATGCATTCACTAATTACATAGTTCTTGTGGCTTATAGAATGCAAATAATAGTACTTGATGCATATTACTAGGCAAAATTACCTTCAAATAGAGAAAACTTAGCAGCCGCCGCATCAGTTTTAGCCAGGCTAACGATCATTTCTTCTTCACCTTTTTCTTCTACTACATAATTGTTTTCTTCATCAGCATTTTCATGAATAGCTTTGCTCCCCTCTTCTTCTTTCTCTACTTTCTTGTCATAAGCAGCTTGAACGGGATCAAAATTTGCAGAGATTCCAAAATTCCCTTATGTTAGGAAAACAATTAAAAATGGTCGTCCCTTGTAGCTAAATAGTACTTGATGCATATTAATATATAACATATTTTCTTTTTGCGCTAAAAAGTAAAAAATATGTTTGTGAAGAGCATGCATAGTGAAACTACCTTCATTATATGGAAATTGAGTGGGCAACTCTTCATTTTTTGCCAACCCTACAACCACTTCTTCCTCACGTTTCTCTTCAAATGCAGAAACGTCTACACAAGGAAAAACCTCTTTGCCTTTTGCATTCCCTTGCACGATCTTGGCCTCCTCATTTTCTTTGCCTGCTTCCTTCTGGGGAAAAACTTCATAGCAATCCGAGTTTGCAGCAAAGTTTTCACTCTTCTCTTCTTGAAATAATGGTGGCATGTTGAGAGCATCAATAGAAACATTAGAGGAAGAAGCCTTGTCGAATTTCTCAAGTTTCGAAGGACTTGGACTTTTACTCACTACAAAAGTTGATGACTCATTAATACAAGTAACAAATGATAATGATCTTTTAATATAGCTAATAATTTTGGTGATGAAAATATAACACAAACTAAAGTTTATGTGTCCGTGTGTTATTTAAGTTCTTCGGTGTCTTTTTACTGATCTCCTATGAAAAGTGGGAAGGGGAGCCTTAAAGCAACGATAAAGTTGTTTTCATGTGACTTATAGGTCACGGGTTCGAGCCGTGAAATCAGTCGCTGATGCTTGCATCAAGATAGACTGCCTACATTACACCCCTGGGGTGCGGCCCTTCCCTGAACCCTGCAAGAATGTTAGATACTTCGTGTATCGGGCTGGCTGCCCCTATGAGAAGTGGTGATATAACTAAAATAATATTTGTAAATATGACTATTAAACCAAATCTCCCGTGACGTTTCACGTACTTGACTGAAATAATTTTTGTGGCTTATCAAATGCATATTTAAAAGTAGTATTCACAATGAAATTACCTTCAATGTGCAACTCCTTATTTTTTACCAAGCGCAAATCCACTATGTGGATATCTTCTTTCCACCCATCTGTATTCCCTTGCATAATCTTTCCCCCCTCATTTTCTTTGTCTGCTTCTTTCTGGGGGAAAACTTCATAGCAATCCAAATTTGCAGCAAAGCTTTCACTCTTCTCTTCTTGAAATAATGGTGGCATGTTGAGAGCATCAATGGAAACATTAGAGGAAGAAGCCTTATCGAATTTCTCAAGTTTCGAAGGACTTGGACATTTACTCACTACAAAAATTGATGACTCATTAATTAATACAACTAACAAAAGATAATGATCATTTAATATAGCTAATAATTTTGGTGATGAAAATATAACACAAACTAGAATTCTTGTGTGCGTGTTTTATTTAAGGTCTTCTGCGCTATTTTTTACTGATCTCCTACGAAAAGAGGTGATTTAACAAAAATAACATTTGTAAATGACCACAAAATCAAATCTCCCGTTTCACATACTAGACTGAAATAATATTTGTTGCTTATCAAATGCAGTTTTAAGAGTAGTATTCACAAAGAAATTACCTTGAGTTTGCAACTCTTTGTTTTTTGCCAAGCGCAAAGCCACTATGTGGATATCTTCTTTCCCCTCTTTTTCTTTGTCCATTTCCTTCTGGGGAACAACTTCAACGCTATCCAACTTTTTAGAGCTTCCAATTTCTCCTTTTTGAAACAACGATAGCACGGGGATAGGATTCGCGGGGAGGTTGGAGGACGATGGCTTATAAAATCTCTTACGATTCGAAGGTTTTTTACTCCTTGATCCTGCAAATCAAGCCCATTTAGATAGATTAATAAGTATAGACTAAACAAAGTACGTGTACAAGAAAGACTAATTAAGGAAGCAAAACCGGTTACCCTTTGAATGAACCTTCTTGGATTTATCCGCATTCTTGTGGCGATTATCCGGGTTCCTAAGATTGTTGTATGCATCAGCTAAAAATGTATGTGTCGGTTTCCTTTCTATTATAGGTTCTTCAGCACTGCTCTTTTGAATTTTCGCTGCAGACTCGCTGCTCTCCGAGTTTGAACATTCTAACTTTCTTTTGTTGGAGGGTGTTTCTGAAGCCTCTCCAACCTATAGTTTAATTAACATAGTGTTAGTTATAAGCATAAAGTAAAGTAAAAATCCAACAATATTTGTAAGAGCTTAATTTATTTGCACCGCCCGATGTAAGTAATTTTTGCACACCTTAATTAATTACAACCCGCATTTCTAGAAGGCTTACCTTTAAGTGACTCGACAGGGTAAAAATTCTTTACATTTAAGGGTCGTTTCGTTAAAAAACAAGTTATCCCAGGATTAGTCATCCCTGAATTGTTATCCCACCCTCCTATATTAAAGATAAAAATAACACTACAATTTCGGGATTAGTTATACTGCGATTTGTCTCAACCTAACGTGGGATAAACTCATTCTCAAATTTAATCCGGGGATTAATTATTTCTTATCTCTCGTACCTGTATATGGTCGAAACCTATTAGTCAGTCGTATGGATTGGTCGAGATAATAATACTTCGATCGAAAGGTATCTGCGTAAGGTCAAGTCGAGGTCCAAAGTGATAGCGTCATAATTCGAGCTCCAAGACCGATCAAGGATCGTCTCGGTGTCATTATCGGGCCCATAACCAAATCGAACCATAAGGCAACGCGAAGGTTGTCGGAGATGCACAGACCGACCGACACCCACCCCGAATATCAAGACTCCGAGTTAGGATCGAGCTCAAGTCAAGGCCGATGACTCGATCCAATATCGAGTTCGAGTCAGTATCGAGCTCAAGTCAAGGCCGATGACTCGATCCAATATCGAGTTCGAGTCAGTAACGAGCTCACAGACAAGGGTCGTTGCAACCACACTAAGGGAAAGAATCTTGGCAGAAATTAGGGAAAAGACAATTCATCATGGGTTCTCCACTATATATTTTTTATTGTATACAAAGTAGGATCTCTCTACTATAAAGAGGGGGATTATTGTAAGCATAAGACATTCACACGTTGTAACAAAAAACTACTTCTCTTATTGAAAGATAAACCCTTGGAGCTTGTTTTACTTTAGCATACTCATTCTTCTTATTCAAAAATTTATCTCCCGCTTCTATAGTCAAGAATCTACACATTTCTATTTCTCTGTACGATTTGTGTCAGACTATATCACATATCCTTAGAACTACTTATAAATTTAACTTTATCCGATTTTCCGGGTAAACAATACCAAACGAGCCCTTACGGATAACTTAAACTCTACTTGTAATAACTCATTTAATGTAACAACTTACCATAAACTCTCTTGCTACATTCTCTTCTGTGTAGTGATTATCCGAGTTCATGAGGTTGTTGTATGCAATCGCGGGTAAATTCTCAATAGGCTTTTCGGTCAACATCACTTCACATCCAACAGGCAGTTCACTACTACTGCCCTTTTGTTTCTTTGCTGCAGGTTCTTTCCCTGAGTTTGAAGATTGTGCTTTTCTTTTCTTGTTGTGTTGCTCAACCTTAGTTTAATCAAAATACTGTTGTAAGAAATGTGTAACAGTATAATAAAGAAAGTTTATATTTGTAATAATCTAATAGCTTACCCTAAACTCTTTTACTTCATTGGTTTCTGGATCTACTTCTACCTTCAGTTTCTCGAAACCCTTGAATATGAACCTTCTTACATCCGCCACAGACCGGCATTCGGCACTTTTTTTCTCATGGTAGTAAAACTGCAACACAACAAGGTTTTTCTTACGATTGCAATTATTAATTAATACAATATTAGTATAAATTAGAAGTTTGATTCTTCATTTTTCTCATTTTCTTGAATTATCTTTTCGTTAGAGCGTCTAGTTTTTAGGATCAAGATATAACCACCGAATTAAAACAAAATTTTAATTAAGTTGTATGTGCCAACAATAAATCGTAGTTACCGTATCGTAATGTCCATTTGGACGTTGTCTCGTTTCAGCAGTCCATCCAAGCAGTATGTCATTGTATTTGCTATTGAGTCCAAATGGATCGTTTGGTTGTTCTCCCGTCTATAATTCAGAGTACATAACAAAGTATTTAACTACATTAATTGTCTAATAAATATGACAAAGTTTTAAGAAAAAATTGAAATTTACACATGAACAAAATCTTAAAACCAAATGTACTAACCTTATTCAATTTTACTGTATAAGTGTTAGCTTCGCTTTCTAAAGGTAGAATTACGAAGCTAACAGGAGTGTAGCCTAGGACTTGAGCATTAACCAACCTTCTCTTCCTCGCAGTGAGTTGCTGGGGAGTTACACGCTCATTCTGCAATAGAAAAATTGTTAATTAATTAAGATATTTTGCTAGTTATTGACTTTGATTGGAAAATGATAGCCCTAATTCTCAGTCCTTTAGTGTAATAGACAAACTAACTAAGAAACTAAGAAAAAGAACTGTGAAACAACATCCGGTAAATGTCTAAGCATACTAAAAAAATTGGCTCTCTGCTGATTTGTGACAATATGTATGAGAATGCGAAAAATAATATACTAAAATGATAGAATAAATATATCATCGCACAACATGCCAATGGAAAAATAAATCTAAAGATCATAAAGTAAATCACTAAACAACAAGCAAAAGATAAAGATGTAATAATAATAATAATAATTAAAAAAATCATACCCGAGTCACCATTGTTTGCTCAATCGCTTGAGATATCAGATGGAGAGAATTCTGCTCTAGTGGTTCCTGTGGTGTAGAAGTTGATGCGATCTGTAAAAACAAATCTTTATTACATATTGGAATAAACATAAATTGAAATTATCATGATGAGAACTAAAAATGATCAATTCATTAAATTTCATAATTACATTATTATGGGCAGATTACCTTTTTGACATGCAGCACCTTCAACTCAAATTATACTACAATAAAGAAATTATTTATATGTACACAAACATTTACACTAAGTGCAATATAATAGTATTCCACGTGCTGACTGAATTAAAATCTTGGATCTACCTCTATAACTTTACTTCGAAGAGAAAAAAGTTTGAAAAGATTAATTCTACAAAATTTAACAAAGATAAAAAGACAAAAAAATTGCACAAAGTCTCCTTAAGTATTTTATATGAGGGGTAATACATACAAACGCGAATACGTAAGTTGTGTCTTAAGAATTAATGAAAGAGAAAATTACCTTTAAATGTGGTTAAACTAGATGTGCTTGCACTTATGACCTTTAGTTGGTCAATTAACTTTATTTATAACGGAAACAGTGTAATTATTGTTTTTACTTGAGACCATTTTAAATCAAATAACAAATGTGTAGATTGCAACATTAAGGCATACTAGTTATTTAGATAATCTGTTAGATTCTTGTAATATTGCATCAGTATTTGATAAAACTCCACAAACAAATCTAGGCCTAGCCGTTATTGTTCTTTAACAAAGACAATGTAAAAAAAGGAAAGAACCCTAACTACAAATAAATCTATTCTTATCTTTCTTTTTAATAAAATAGAAAATTGAAATTACTATTGTTTTAGATCTGATATATCATGTGCTTGTTTATCTGATCAATAAACATTAATCGGGGAAATAACAAAATTAATTAAAGAAACTGTTTATTTCTTTTTATAATGTGATTGCTCGCCATCTTTTTGACAGACAAAAAAGATATATGCAAACAAACAAAAGAGAAAAGCTTTTGGCGAATTCCTTTGCTATTTTTGTTTTTTCTTTTCCAAAAAACCAATTCCTGTTTGGATTCGACAAAAAACTTTCAAAAATACTTCCGAAAAAATAAAAATAAAGACCTTTAGATTTATAAAAAGATTTGTTCTCTAAAATCAAACCCAAAATGAGGCATAAAGATTGTGATAAAATTTGTCAAAATAAAATCTATATATGCACCTCTAAATTTGTTTTCTATAAGATAAACTGAAAAAAGGAAAAACAAAAACATACCCAAGTGCCACCAACGTGTATAGAAACGCACACACAAAAACACATACACACACGAACACATATAGATATAAGACCTTTAGATTTATATATAATTTTATATGTTTTTTTTCTTTGCCATTTCCTGTTTGGATTAGAAAAAACTCTCAAAAAATTCCGTAAAATTAAAAATAAATTAAAGACCTTTTGGATGTATACAAAACTTTATTCTCTAAAAATCAAAACCAACAAAAAATGAGGCATAAGGATTATGATAATATTTGTCAAAATAAAATCCATATATGCAACTAACTATTCCACTAAAATTGGTTTCTATAAACTAAACCAAGAAAAGGAAAAACAAAAACATATCCAAATGCTACTAAAGTGTATAGAAATGCCTACACACACACACACACACACACACACACACACAAAAGCACATATATAGATATAAGATAATAAAAGGTAAAGCACAAAGCAAGAAAACGAAAAGGAATAAGTAGTAGTAGTAGTAGTGTTACTGTTGTTATCGCTACATCCTCCGGTGGATGACTTGATACTCCAGAGGGTACTAACACCCATTTTGTGATATCATGAGGTTTTTGGTTATCTTCATCCTGTAAAGGATGCATAAAAAAAATATATAAAACAAATTATTAAAATTCTATATCAAGTTCTCTAGAATTTTGTCTTAATTTAAATTTTATAACAGCAATTAATTTATCATAGTTCATAACAACTCCTGCTATGCTTTTCTCTAAAATGCCAATTGACGTTTGGTTTTGCAACCATTTCTTGAAAAGAAAAACCAAGAAAACCGTTTTCTTTGGGTAAGAAAAAATTTTCTATTGTTTTTCTAAGAGTACTTCTGTAAAATAATTTCCAAAAAAATTATCCAAGCGATCTAAGTAGTTTTACAGAATGCATCTTATTAATTCTTTATACAAAACACTTAAAAAATCACTTTTGAAAGAATAGTCTTAGTTGGAAGACAACGTACCACGATTTTAGCGAAATTGATTGGGACATACGGAATTAACTCACGACAGTTGTTAATATCTGAAGAAGCCATTTTCTCTATAAGCAAGAAAAAAAGGAGAGAAAATTTACTCAAGGGACTCTAAAATATTGAAAAACAGTGTGGTTTGAGGACTGGTTTGTAGAGAGATATATATAGCTAAAATTGAGAAAAGGTGCCTTTTTGAAGATTTGGATGCAATTAGTTGACAGATTACTGTTTTAGTAGGAAAATAATATTGTCATTCACCATATTAGGACAATTCTTTACAAAATTTTGGCCAATTTTTGAATAGTTGTTTGTAGTGATATGGTTATCTGTTAGATTCTTTTAATACTTCTGTAGATGTGATCGTAATTAATCCATGTAACTATTACCATTATCAACAATGTCAATTTGTTCTAAGAATTAATTATTAAACAAATATGACTTCTTTTACCGTCGCAATTAGAATCCTGCCTAAATTGCATTGATTCTGATATTTTAGACATTTACATGTTAACAAGTTACTAGTAGAAGAACTTACAAAGTGAAGCTTGCGAAAGTAAATCCATAATGATTTTGGTAAGCTTTTTAATAAAATAAATTCATTTTTAATCATCCCTGTTATATTTGAATTTAAAAAGTTATATATAGTAATGCTTGAAAATAGAAGAATTCACATACGTAATTTAAATACAGGGGTATCAATGAATTTTAAAAACCGACTAATACCAAATTGATTACTAGATTTCTCTTGATAAAATCGTATGGATTTTATATAAATATATAACCGCACCAAATAATTAGTAGATTTTAAATTAAATTTATTAAAATAAATCAAAAAAGTATCGAATCTTACCAAATCAATTTACATATATAAAATATATTTTATAAATTAAGTTTCAAAACTACAAACTGTTAAATATTTTTGTTGGGCCATGGGATTATGAAATAAGTAATTACAATTACAAGACAACAAATAATTAAAACTCAAAATTCCAACTTCCAAACCTATTCTGATACTTCTATTGAAATTAAATTAGTTCCGACAGCTTAAGTAGCAAGACGCAAGATATTTCAGCGATTGTGAATAGCAAACTACAATGTGTTAAATATGTTTCTTCTCATATGATTTAGATTTCTCTTTTTGAATATTTAATCTTCTATATACTCTATTCTTGAATCACAACTTGATTAATATCTTTTCACCTGTAAGATTATATTTCTCGTCTTTGCTTAATTTCTTTTATGCTGTTGTATAATAGTACGATGGATCTCTATTCTGGCCATTTTTCATGTTTTCTTGATTCATCATTATATAAATAGTAAAAATATTTATAGATTTTGTCAAGTCCTATACAAGTATACATATGTTATCGCATTCTAACTTTTATTAGCGACATTTATATGACATTAAAAAGAATACCAAAAATTAATCGAACCGACCAATACCGAAGAGAAATTGAGATGAGTGGGACGATTTCGAAAAGTCTATTTTTGGTTATACGAAATATGTAATCGAAAAATTAATATGTTATAAATTTTATAAAATAATCGGCCGAATCGAATCATTATGTAATGACCCAATCGGTCATTTTAACTTTTATAAACCCGTTCCTTAAAATAAAACTCCCCGAACATGCTTTTATTCATTTATGACTCGCGGGGATGGTTGGTTCGGGATTTGGAAGTATGTGGGTTGAAATCGGAATACCCGGTTCCTTAAGTTAGCTTTAAATGGACAAGTTTGACTTCGGTCAATATTTTGAGAAAATGACCCCGGAATCGGGATTTTACGGTTCCAATAGGTTCGTATGATGATTTTAGACTTGGGTGTATGTCCGAATCGGATTTTGAATAACCCGGGAGTGTTTCGGCGCTTAATAGTAAAAATCCACTATTTGAAGGTTTAAAATTCTTTAAATTTGGTTTGCAGTAGGATTTTGAGTAATTGAAATCCGTTTGGAATTTCGAGTTTTGGAATAGTTCCGTATAGTCATTTAATACTTGCACGCAAATTTTGGTGTCATTCCGAGTTGATTTGATAGGAATCGGACGAGCAAAAGTCTTTTTAGATGTTTTTGAATTCATAAGTCAATTCATGCATTTTGGCGTCCGATTCTTGGTTTTTGATATTATTTCCGGATTTTGATCGCTCGAGCGAGTTTGTATGAGATTATTAGACTTGTGTGGATAGTTGGTGTGGAGCCCCGAGGGCTCGGGTGAGTTTCGAACGTTCGAAAGGAATGAAAATACATCAGTTTTCTGGTGTTCCTTGGCAGTAGTTGCAAGTCTCGCAAATGCGAACCTCGCATTTGCGAGAAGGGCTTCGCAATTGCGAAGTAGCCCGACCTAGGCAATGTTCTCATTTGCGACACATTTGATGCATTTGCGATCCCAGCAGAGTTTGCATTTGCGACTCTTTGGTCACATTTGCGACCCCAGCAGCTGAAGGCCAAGCTTCGCATTTGCGAGAGTTGTGTCGCATTTGCGAACCTCGCATTTGCGAACCTGGTGTCGCAAATGCGACATCAGAGGCTTGTGCCCAGCTCATTTAATGTGCGGTTTAGGCCATTTATCTCACTTTTCTTTCATCTCTTGGACGATTCTTGGAGCTTTTGGAAGAGGGCTTTCACCTAGCACTTTGAGGTAAGTAATTCCTACATAACATGAGTTAAATACATAGATTATAAGTAGATTATAACTAGTAAATCTTAGAAATCAAAGATTTAAATGAAAAACCTAGATTTTTATAAAAGTGAGATTTTAACCACGAAAATAGTTATGGAATTGGGTAGAAATTATATATTTAAGTTCTTGAGATTATGGGTAATGTTTTCATCCGAACATTTCCAGAATCCGAGCACGTGGGCCCGGGGTGAATTTTAGGAATTTTACCGTTTTTGATAGGGTAATTTATTTAATAGATGAATTTCGAATTATTGAATATATATTAATTATTTTATATAACTTTTGGATAGTTTTGGATTTTTCGGCATCGAATCGAGAATTTTAAGCGACACGATAATCGGAAAGTAGACTTTGAGACGAGGTAAGTCTCTTGTCTAATCTTGTGAGGGAAAAATTACCCCATAGGGATTAAATTGAATAATTATTGTTAATTGCGGGGGCTACGTACGCACGAGATGACGAGAGTCCGTACGTAACTACTATTAATGCTAAAGTCCAGGTAGTTTAGGACTCAAAATATATATATATATATATATATATATATATATATATATATATATATATATATATATATATATATATATATATATATATATATATATATATATATATATATATATATATATATATATATATATATATATATATATATATATATATATATATATATATATATATATATATATATATATATATATATATATATAAAGATATTAAAGGATGAAAATCTCATATGCTTGATTTTCTGTTTAAATTAATCAATTGTTAAAAGAAATTATTTTTCCTCCCGAATTTATCTTATAATAAATATACTCTCCTTCCGGAGGTACATAAGAAAATGTCCTCCTTTCTTGTTGAGCGGGCCGGGCGCCTCGGCAGGATAGATGCATCTATGGATCGTGCCGCACGTCCCTCGGCAGTGTACACGACACTCTGGATCGGACCGTACGTCCTCGACAGAAATCGTGCTTAATAATAATAATTACACGATACTTTAATAGTTATTTCAGCTTGTGAAGCTAATTGATAAATTTGAGAATCCTTGAAATTTAATGAATTATTATTCCTGCTTGTTAAGGAATTAATTGTTATTCATGTGAATGAGATTAATTGATAAATTAAAAATTATTTGAATTTAAGGAATTTAATTAATATATTGAGAATTGTTGCATTTGAAGGAATTTGATTATTTCTGCTGGTTAAATAAATTATTGTAAATTCTGTGAATCATGTTGATTTAGATATCCTAGTTGTAGTTCAATTATTATTATTGACCCATAGTGAGTGTCAAAGTCGGTCATCTCGTCTCTACCACTTCGAGATTAGGCTTGATACTTACTGGGTACACGTTGTTTACGTACTCATACTATACTTGCTGCACTTTTTGTGCAGGACCTGAGACAAGTACTAGTGGGGGGACCTATCGTCTTACACCCACGTTATCCAGGGGCATAGTGGTGAGCTACCTTTCTAAGCCGTTCTGCAGCTACTAGTGTCTCTCCTTGTAATTTTTTTCATTTTGTCTATTTTTATTTCAGACGGCATTTGAGATTTTGTATAATCTACTAGATGCTCATACACTTGTGACACCATGTCTTGGCACATCCATTGGTAGATTTTGGTGTTTTATTATTTTTATTGGTTTTAAATTTTGTCAACATATGCTTAATTTATTAAGTAGGCTTGCCTAGCTGTAGTGTTGGGCGCCATCACGACCTATAGGTAAAATTGGGTCGTGACAATATGGTATCGGAGCACTAGGTTCACGTAGGTCTCACAAGTTATGAGCAGGCCTAATAGAGTCTTGCGAATCGGTATAGAGACGTCTGTACTTATCTTCGAGAGGCTATAGGGTGTTAGGAAATTACCTTTCTTCATATTCCATCGTGCAATTGATGTAGTTCTAAATATCCTTCTTTTATTCTCTCTCAGATGGTGAGAACGCGCTCGAATGAAGTTCCATGCCAGGGAAAAGCTACTCCCCCAGTTGCTAGAGGCCGAGGGAGGGCTCCAGCCCATGGTAGAGGGCGAGGACGTCCCAGGACTGTTCCAGTTATGATGCCAGTGGGTCCAGCAGAGAACCCCATTGTTGAGGAACAGAATGAGGTGCCTGTGGCAGAGCCAGTTCCGGTGGATTTCACATCTGCACCGGGATTTCAGGATGTCATGGGTCGTATGCTACGGTTCATGGACAATATGACTCAGGACGGTTTATTTCCGGCAGACCTAGCCACATCTCAGGCGGGCGGGAGAGCACAGACCCCTACCGCGCAGGCTCATGGACAGGAAGCTGTTGTATATCAGACCCAGGGTGCACTACCCGTGGGTGGAGCCCAGCCAGTGGCAGCAGCTACACCTGAGCCCAGGCCAGCTGTAGCTGCCAATCCTCAGAAACTATTGGACAGATGGACTAGACTACATCCTCCTGTCTTCGGGGGTGAGCGACATGAGGATCCACGAGACTTTATTGATCGTTGTAGGGACAAACTACACAACATGAAGATATTGGAATCTCATGGGGTTGACTTCGCTACTTTTCAAATAAAGGGCAGAGCCCGTAGATGGTGGTAGTCTTATGTTCTTGGCAGACCAGCAGATTCTCCTCCCATGACTTGGGACAGGTTCACCCGTATATTCCCGGACAGGTATATTCCACCCTCCCAGAGGGAAGAGTTGCGGTTTTATTTTGAGCAGCTCCAGCAGGGTCAGATTTCACTGACCGATTATGAGGCGGGTTTTTCTGAATTATCTCGCCATGCACTTATGATACTCCCTACTGAGGCGGAGAGAGTGCGGAGGTTTGTAGCCGGTTTACATACTGGTATTCAGGCCACTATGGCTCGAGCGGTTGAGATGGGTACTTCTTATGAGCTAGTTATGGAGATAGCCCAGAGGATTGAGGGTGTGCGTCAGCGGAGTCGAGAGCAGATTATGAGAGATAAGCGGTTTAGGTACTTTGGAGAGTTCAGAGGTGCTTCGTCTGAGGGCAGAGGTCAGTTCGTGAGGGGGCAGTCCAGCAGACCCCTATTTCCAGCGCCACCACCTCCTCGGGGTACTCTAGTGCGACCTTATCTCAGTGATATACCACAGAGTTCTTACCGCCCACCAGCTATTCAGGGTCCTCCCAGTGGGTATTCAGGTTCCCAGGGCCATACTCTTAGTCAGTAGCCCATCGCACTGAAGAGTTGTTACGAGTACGGGGATCCCAGTCACATGCGTAAGTTTTGCCCCAAGCTTCGGGGTAGACCAGTACAGCAGGGTCAGCAGCCTATGCTTACCGGACCAGTTACTCCACCAGTAGTAAGACCACCAAGAGGTGGAGGATAAGTGGGTAGGGGTCATCCTAGAGGTGGAGGTCAGCCAGGCGGAGGGTAGCCAGTTGGCGCTCCAGCTCGGTTCTATGCTTTTCCGGCTAGACCAGATGCATAGGCCTCAGATGCTGTGATTACAGGTATTATTTTTGTTTGCGGCAAAGATGCCTCAGTATTATTTGATCCAGGATCCACGTACTTATATGTTTCATCTCTATTTGCTCCATTCCTAAGTGTTTCTCGTGAGTCCTTGAGTACTCCTGTTTATGTGTCCACTCCTGTAGTTGATTCTATTACTGTGAACCAGATCTACCGGTCTTGTATTATTACATTCTGTAGTTATGAAACTAGATCAGATCTCTTATTGCTCGAGATGACCGATTTTGAAATTATTCTGAGTATGGACTGGTTATCTCCATATCATGCTATTCTAGAATGTCATGCCAAAACTGTTACGTTGGCTATTCCATCATTGCCTAGGCTGGAGTGGAAGGGTTCGTCGGTTAGTTCATTTAATCGGGTTATTTCTTTTATAAAGGCTCAACACAGATGGTTGAGAAGGGTTGTTTGGCTTATCTAGCATATGTTCGGGATACTACTGCAGAGACTCCGGCTATTGATTCAGTGCCAGTAGTTTGGGAGTTCTCCGATGTATTTCTTTCAAAGCTTTCAGGTATGCCACCTAATCGGGATATTGATTTCTGTATTGACTTGGCTCCAGATACTCAGCCTATATCTATTCCACCTTATCGCATGGCTTAGAAAGAATTGAAAGAGTTGAAAGAACATCTTGAAGAGTTATTAGCCAAAGGTTTCGTCAGACCGAGTATATCGTCTTGGAGTGCACCAGTATTATTTGTGAAGAAGAAAGATGGCACAATGCGAATGTGTATTGAGTATCGCCAATTGAGCAAAGTTACTATTAAGAACAAGTACACGTTGCCGCATATTGATGACCTATTTGACCAGTTGTAGGGTGCTAGGGTGTTCTCTTAGATCGACTTGAGGTCGGGGTATCATCAGTTGAAAACGGCTTTCCGTACTAGATATGGTCATGATGAGTTTCTGGTAATGTCTTTCGGTTTAACTAATGCCCCAACAGCATTTATGGATCTGATGAATAGGGTATTCAGGCCATATATTGATTCGTTTGTCATTGTCTTCATTGATGACATTTTGATCTACTCACGCAGTAAGGAGGAACATGAGCAGCATATAAGAGTAGTGCTTCAGACATTGCGGGAACAAAAGGTATATGATAAGTTCTCTAAATGTGAGTTTTGGCTAGAGTCTGTAGCATTTTTGGGACATATTGTATCGAGCGAAGGTATTAAAGTTGATCCCAAAAAGATTGAGGCAATTCAGAATTGGCATCGTCCCACTTCGGCGACCAAGATCAGGAGTTTTCTGGGTTTAGCAGGTTATTATCATCGATTCGTGGAAGGCTTTTCATCTATTGCAGCACCTTTGACCAAATTAACCCAGAAGGGTGTTCATGTCATGCCCCAAAACCGAGAAGCGCGACCGACGCTCAACCAAGTGAACCTGATCAAGCAAGCCTTTTAGATTCTTTCTACCCAAACTCATTCATGAATAAAGAGAATATATGTTTTCCTTATTACCAATTTCTTACCATAAGTTTCACCATTTTAAAGTCTCAAATGGACAAGTAATACAACCACAACATATCATAGTTTGTCTTTTCCAGCACCAATACACAACCCACACTATGTCTACGGAGCCTCTATAGATAAAGAAGAGTACAATGATAATGCCGGCAACAAGGCCCCGGTTATACCTCAAACAGAATACACAAAGTACAAAAGATTCATGACCCCGGAATAAAGTGGAGCTCACCAAGTAAGATGGGAAGAAGGTGCACTACTATCACTGACCAATATCTCCTGCCGTGGAACCACCTTCATCCATTGAAAGATGCAGTGCCCCCGGCAAAAGGGACGTTAGTACTGTTGAATAGCACTAGTATGTATAACTAAACACCCTCTCAATAGAATGACAAATAATACAAATAAGATTATCATAATATCAATGAAAGCCTTAATTAACATCAAACCTCAATTTAGGATCAAGACAGTGTTCAAATTAATTTCCATATCTCACATTGGGAGATTTTTAGTATCGATATACCATTGTCCACAATACCAGTACCATTATTCATCATAACAATACCACTATTCACAATACCATTATTCACAAAACCAGTACTACCGCACTCTTAGCACGGAGTCCGATCATGATGTGATCGGCTAGGCTATCTCAGTAAAGACATCAACCACAATTTCTCTCAATATCAATACCACTGTCTTTAACACAGAGTCCGATCACGACCCAATCGACTAGGCTATCCATTAGGGACATCGACCATAATCACAATTTCAATTCAAATTTCCAGCACAATCACCACCATGTGTGCGGCATGGTGTCCGATCACGACCCGACCGGCTAGGCCATATTATTTGAGACATCAACCTTTTTATATCAATCATCGCATTTCATAATACTTTTACGTCTTTTCATTTCATTGGCACTAGTGGCCATAATTATAAGATCATTCTTGGCACGTTGGCCATATTCAGTAGTTCATGCTCACATTATCAATTTCAAATATCATCCTCATCATCAACAATAAACACAATTCAAATCAAAGTGTGTAGTGCATATGTGAGAAATTTAGAGTCTAATGCACGTAGAGATATTTCACACAATTTGGCATAATAGCCTTCATTTGAACTTGACTTAAAGTCAAAACATTATTAATGCACAACCCATATTTTAACACCTCCTCAATTGGTAACATAACATGAATAGAGCATTTGGGATACTTGTTGAACATATATATTTCAACCCAATCTTACTCGAAATAGCCAATTTCATAATGAATCACTCGGGACTTACATAATTTACGTGAATATCGTGGGATTCAATCCTAAGAGAAGAGTTTAGCCAACATACCTCATTTGAGCTTCCTTACACTCTAAATGTTCCGAAATTCTTAGCAACTTCAATCTATTGTAGAAATATAACAAATTAAATCAAAATTAGGAAGGTGATCATGGTTCGAGCTCACTTGAGCATTTTATCAAACACTAAGTGTACATTAAGGTTCCAAGGTCCCTTTTATGGAGAATTCCATCATCCCACAACCCAATATTTATCATTTTTAGCTCAACAATCTTCCTACACCCTTTGATAACATATGCATGTAAAATAAACAACTCTCATGCCCAAAAATTATCTTGCTAGTTACCCATTTTCAGAAAATTTTGAAATTAGGGTTTAGGGTGTAGAATTTTACCTCTAGGATGAAGACCTAGTGAGCTTCCCTTCTTAATCTTCCAAAACTTGAGCAAGAATTGAAGAAAAATTATTGAAGAACACCTTCACACTCTAGGGCACTCTCTCTTACTCTAAAATATCAGATTATGTCTCAAAAATGGCCCAAAGAGTGTATTTAACGAAATAGGGTCGGGTTTTAAAAACCCAAAAATGGAGCTCCGGAACAAGGTATGCGATCGAATAACCGATATGCGAACCGCATATCAGTCGCATAATTGGTCACAAAATAGCCAAAGAACTATCTGTGTATGCGATCACTATGCGGTCCGCATAACTGTTATGCGGTCGCATAATGCAGCGCATAACAGTTATTCGGGCATATAGTCTACCGCATAGTTGCTTCCAACTGACCCAATTAACTGCCTCACTTTGCGGCCATTATGTGGTCCGCAGAGTGGTTTTGCGGTCGTATAATGGACCATAGAAATGCACTTTTCCGCCAAAAATTCTCCTTTACTTTTCGGTGTATTGTTCAAACCAAAAAGTCCGAGCCTACAATCCTCAAACACGTAAGCCTAGTCCGGCACTATGAAATATTATTTTCTTTGCAAACTTTACCGGGCTTTACACTTAAGTACTTCAAAATTTTTCAGGGTATTACATTCTCCCCCACTTAGGATCATTCGTCCTCAAATGAGGGTAAAAATCCGTCATTAGCATCTTATTCAACTCAGTTTGTTTCATACCACATTCGAGCAGCCCCAAATTTGACTAACTTCCAAAATCTCCAAAAATTTCGCCAGAGTTTCCCTTGTAACTAGGCCTATCCACCTGTCAGAGAGCCCTAGAAACACATCCTAACAACATATACGTATTCCAACAACGTAACATAATACAAAACAACACCAAATGTGGTCTCATAAGCAATATCTATCCAGAAAAGAACACCCTTAATGCCAATTGTTCACATGATATAAAATTCATAAAAAGTAAGTCTTATAATTTTTTTCCTAGATCACAATTTTAAATACATGATCATTCAAACAAATAAGGATACTTTTTCTTCATTTCTTCCTTGGCCTCCCAAGTAGCCTCTTCAACCTGTTATTTTTGCCATAGCACTTTCACGGATGCAATTTCTTTGATTCTCAATTTTCGGACTTGCCGATCAATAATAGAAACTAGAATCTCTTCATAAGTCAATTCTTCATTTACCCTAATAGTCTCAACCGGAACAATGACTGTCGGGTCTCCAACTACTTTCTTTAACATAGACATATGAAACACCGGGTATACTAATGACATCTCAGGTAGTAGCTCAACCTTGTATGCCACCTCACCGATCCTCTGAATGATTTTGTACGGTCCGACATACCTTGAACTCAATTTCCCTTTCTTACCAAATCGCATTACCCCTTTCATGGGGGAAACTTTGAAGAATACCCAATCATCTTCTTTGAACTCCAAATCCCTACGACGAACATCGGAATAGGATTTCTGATGACTCTGAGCAGTCTTCAACCGCTCCTTAATGATTTTAACTTTTTCCATGGCCTGATGCATGAGGTCTGGCCCTATCAACTCTGCTTCCCCACTTTCGAACCACCCAATGGGAGATCTACATCTCCTAGCATATAAAGCCTCGAACGGTGCCATTTGAATGCTAGCGCGATAGCTATTGTTGTAGGCAAATTCTATGAGTGGTAAATGATCATCCCAACTACCTTTGAAGTGTAGAACGCAAGCACGCAACATATCCTCAAGCATCTGAATAGTCTGCTCTGCCTGCCTTCCCGTCAGTCTGCGGGTGAAAGGTTGTACTAAGATTCACCTGAGTATCCAAACCTTGCTGAAATGTCTTCCAAAATTTAGCAGTGAATTGTGCCCCCCGATCAGAAATGATGGAAACTGAGGTGCCATGCAACCTGACTATTTCTTTGATATACAGCTGAGCATACTGCTCTGCTGTGTCAGTAGACTTAACCGGCAAAAAGTGTGATGACTTCGTGAGCCGATACACAATCACCCAAATTGAGTCAAACTTGCATGAAGTGCGTGGTAATCCTAACATAAAGTCCATATTAATCATTTCCTACTTCCACATTGGAATTTTTATGTTTTGTGCCAACCCACCAGGCTTTTGGTGTTCGGCCTTCACTTGCTGACAATTCGGACATCTTTCAACAAAGTCCGCCACATTCCTTTTCATATAATTCCACCAATAGACTTCCTTAAGATCATGATACATTTTTGTAGAACGTGGATGCACGGAATACCTAGAAGTGTGAGCTTCAGTCATAATTCTTCCCCGGATACCATCCACATTTGGAACATAGAGTCGCCCATGGTACTTTAGTGTACCATCATCCATGCCAAGAGAAAAGGCCATGGTCTTATGTTTATGAATCCTCTCTTTCAATTTCACCAATAATGGATCGTTATATTGATTCTCTTTGACTTCCACAACAAGCGATGATTCAGCCCTATTTTGCACAATTATCCCTCCTTCACTAGAGTCCGCAAGACGAACTCCCAAACTAGCCAATCGGTGAACTTCTTTGGCCAATAGCCTTTGATATGCCTCCAAGTGTGCTAAGCTACCCATAGATTTTCGGCTAAGAGCATCCGCCACAACATTAGCCTTCCCCGGATGATATAAAATATCAATGTCATAATCCTTGAGTAATTCAAGCCATCTTCTCTGCCTCAAATTCAATTCCTTATGTTTGAAAATATATTGAAGGATCTTATGGTCCGTGAATATATCCACATGGACCCCATATAAATAATGACGCCAAATTTTCAATGCAAATACCACTACTGCAAGTTCTAAATCATGTGTTGGATAGTTCTTTTCATGATTCTTGAGTTGCCTAGAAGCATAAGCTATAACCTTGCCATGTTGCATTAATACACATCCAAGCCCGATTCTTGAAGCATCACAATATACCACAAATCCATCTATACCCTCTGGTAGAGTCAACACCGGTGCCATAGTCAATCTTGCTTTCAATTCCTGGAAACTCTTTTCACAAGCATCTGACCATTGGAACTTAATTGCCTTCTGCGTCAATTTAGTCAATGGAGAGGCAAGAGTAGAAAACCCCTCCACAAACTTTCTGTAATATCCAGCTAAGCCTAAGAAACTGTAAATCTCTGTTGGAGTTGTAGGCCTCGGCCAATTCTTCACAGCTGAAATTTTCTGAGGATCAACCTTAATTCCCTCACTAGAAACTACATGACCCAAGAATATGACTGATTCAAGCCAAAATTCACACTTTGAAAACTTTGCATATAACTGGTGCTAATGTAGGGTTTGCAGAACTACCCTGAGATGATCGGCATGGTCTTCTCGACTTCGTGTATATACAAGAATATCATCAATAAACACTGTAACCACCTAATTTTTGACTATATTTGAATTTTTATCACCTTCTACTATGTAAATATTTTCAGAAATTTAATATATATTTTTTAGCTTTGTTACATTTATTATATAAGGTAAAAATTAATAATAATTTAAAAGGTCAATTATTAATATTAGTATTATTTTTATTTTTATTTTTATTTTTATCTTTATTTTTAAATAAAATAAATTAAAAAACGAAAATAAATAATAAATAATTATTATTATTTCATTTTATTAAAATTGCGGATGGGAATTAAAAGAATAGTAAAAGTAGAAATATAAAATTAAAAAGTAAAAGTAAAAGTAGGTATAAATTGTAATAAAAAAAAGAAAGTGAAAAATTAAAAAATTAAAAGTAAAAGAATGTGAAAAATTAAAAAAATGAAAAGTAAAATAAAGTTGGAATTAAAAAATAAAAGTAAGAGTATCTGATTTTTTTAAATAAAAGTAAAAGTAAGTGAAAATTTAAAAAATAAAAAGTAAAATAAGTGGGAAACAAAAAAAGAAAAGTATAAAAGTAGGAATTTAAATATAATAAAAGTAAAAAAAAAAAGTAAGAAATTAAAAAATAAAAGTAAAGGAAGGTGGGAAATTATTTTTAAAAAAAAATAAAAAATAGGAAGTGGAAATTCTTTTTAATTAAAATAAAAAATCTGAAAATTTCGAAATTTTTTTCTATAAATAGAAGAGAAATGTGAGGGAAAAAAGGGGAGAAGGAGAAAAAAAAAAGGGAGGAGGGAATTGAGAGAAATATATTTTTCTTCTAGGATAAGGGAATTTCTACTCGTGTCATTCTTTCTTCGGCTTTCTTTCGAAAAATCCAGCAATTCATCACCTAAACTCTAGCCCCGAACCAACTGGAAACCAAGCTAAAAAGCACCACAAAAATGAGCCGAAAACCCAGCGAAACAATCCCCTTTTGTATAGAAAATAACAGCTCCAAAGTTGAGTCGTCGAGTTCGAGCTCCATTTGTCAATTTTGGTTGAGGCTCCATTTACATCCTTGTCCATTGTCCGATCTTCAGAACAGTCTTGTAAAGGTCCATTTCTCTCATCATTATTTTATTAAAATATTATGCTTGAATATATAATTTGATCTTATTTAGATTCATGAAGATTGAAATTTTTTATTTTCTGTATTAATTATTAGGTCTCATTAACTTTGTTAAATTTTGCTACTTTCTTGATGATTAACATGAAGATTGATAAAAAAACATGACTTTTGGAAACGTAGTGAATGTTTGAACTTTGGGCATAAAATCTATGTCTTCTAATTAAAATTGAAAAATGAGGTTTGGACTTTAATGATTGGGCCCGGTGGTTGGGTTTTTCTTAATGAAATATGTACTACTGCAATTAACTAATTGATAGGGGAGTAGCTTGATGAACTAGTAACTGGGCATACTGATTAATTGGCTTTAAAAGGCCAATTATACAACGATCCAATTTAATTTATCTGGTCCAAAATAGTTTCTGTCATGCCCAATTTAGTAAGAGCAAAACCTGACCCATTTTCACAATTGATTTTCATAACTCTTGACCTTACACAGATCTCAAACGCGTAAGGAAAAACAAATCATGAACACGTGCAAGTTACTTTAGGCGCGATTAATAAATTATCGTGACTATGGGTATGGTTCCCGTCGCATAGTCACGATACGTAAACCCCAACTCAAGTGCGCGTTTCACGCGACTTGACTTCAACTTCAAATAATAATAAAAATAAACATATTGTAAATCATGGGTGCATTTCACATGGCGCGATTTACAATATTTACAAAAACAAATGAGTTTGCGATATCGCGACTTGTTCAAATAAGTTTCATAAATAATTAAAAGCGGTTAAAAGGAATAAAAATGCATATATAGGTTTAAAACATGTATTAAATCACATAACTAGGCCAATTATTAATAGTTGAGCGACCGTGCTAAAATCACGGAACTCGGGAGTACCTCACACCTTCTCTCGGGTTAACAGAATTCCTTACCCGGTCTTCTGTGTTCGCAGACCATAAATAAGAGTCAAATTTTCTCGATTTGGGGTTCTAAAATAAATCGGTGACTTGGGACACCATAAATTATTCCAAGTGCATGTCATTTCGAATAATGTCACTTAAATTAGAAAAACTCCCTATCCCATATCCCCTCGGGAAAAAGGAGGTATGACAGCTCTAACGACTCTGCTGGGGATAGGAACCTAGAACTTCTGGTTCAGGGTTCAGAATTTGAGCTTAGAATAGCTGTTATACTTGGCTTTTATTTATTATCTGATTTTTACGTGTTTGAGCCTAATGTGCTAAATGCCGCTTTTTACCGCTGTTATATTTGCTTGAATTGTATATAAACTGTTATGAAACCCTCTTCTCTTTGAGTCTTCTAAATCTTCTGGGAAGCGTGCGCTTCGCGTGGCTTCTTTTCTGTTAGAGTCATACCCCTAATTTTAGAACGAGGATCGGATAAGTTGCAAAGCCGGTGAAGCTTCTGTATTCCCGGTACGCTGCCTACGCCGCCCCTCTCGGCTCGAGTTGTCCGCTCGGGTAAGCCAGGTCTAGAACAACACACCTAGGATTTAAACCTAGAATAACATAGCTTCATGTCGGATCCCTAGTAGGAACGTTTGTTTGCATTACGTGCATTTAACTTTGGGGACTCAAAACAAGGGTCGGGTCCGTCTAGGATAAGTGTACCTAATATAAAAGACCATCCTGATGCATTTTTACGTGCTACTTGTGCATATGTTTGTTTCGACTTGCATGTTGACCGGTTTCTAGAATTGGGAAAGAAAATATAAAAAAATCAAAAATAAAAACAAGAGTGAAAGGTAGGTATTTGAAAATCTGAAACTCTGCCGAAAGTTTGAAAAAAAAGAGAGAAAGAAAATAAGCCAATATTTTCAAAAGTCATGCTTCTTCCCCTGTTCCGTCAAAACTTACCGAACTACGCAAGATCTGATTCATGTAGCGCCATGATACGTAGGCAAACCTCATCGGTTCCGGCCCCAATTTTCAAACATTCAAAAATATTTTTCTTTAATTCCTTCTTTATAAGTTTTTCTTTGACACATAAAATCCAAACTTTTGCCTTCTTTTATAGAAGTTTTTCTTTTGGAAATTGAAAAAAAAAATCAAAATCCAAAAATATTTTTCTTTAATTCATTCTTTAGAAGTTTTTCCTTAGAAAATTCCAAATAAAAAAAATTTTAAAACCAAAAAAAAAATTATTTCTTTATAGAAGTCTTTCATTTGAAAAAAGAAACAAATCAAATCAAAATCCAAAAATATTTTCTACCTTTTCTTTAGAAGTCTTTCTCCCAAAAAAATTAAAAACATCCAAAAAAATATTTTCTTTCTTTTCAAAAATCTTTCAAAAATTAAAACAAAAAAGAAAAAAAAATCAAAATTCAGGAAAAAAAAAGAGTTAGTTTATTTACTTTATTTCTAATATTTTCGAACTACGTAAGATCTGATTCATGCAGCGCCATGATACGTAGGCAATCCCCATCGGATTCGATCATTGACATCAAATAAACTGAGTGAAAAAAAAAAGAAAGAAAAGAGTGACAAAAAATAGCAAAAAAAAAAAAGAGCGAAAAAAAAAACTAAACAAAAAGAAAGAAAAAAAAAGCAAAAGTGAAAAATCCAAAAAGAAAACTCTGTGTCCAGATTGATAAAGAAAACCGCGGAATGTTTTTGTGAATATGTTGTTATATGACGCGAGCAAGCCACCAGGGGAAAGCCTCCAATGGACGAAACAAAAATGGTTACGGTCTTCCTACAGGCCCAAGAGGCGAACTACTTCCAGAACATGATGTCTGCTATAGGTAATCTGTTCGCCGAGGCTATCAAAATTGGGGAGATGGTCGAAAATGGTTTAAAAACGGGCCAAATCATGAGTCATGCTACCTTTAAGGCCACATCACAGGCCGTTCAGAGTGATTCAGAGGGTTTGATGAATAGAAATTGAAGAGATGAGAAATTTGATACGGCACTGAAGGCCCTTACAGCCCTTGCCGAGACAGAGGAAAAGACAAAAATGGTCGCCAAGCCTGAAAGTTCCCTATCAGACGGGAGTCTTAGTAGCCAGTCTTGCTATCTTTTCTGCGTCCGCATTATCTCAGGGTGTGATCCGGATGTTTTACTTTATTGTCTTACTTTCCTGTGTAAACCCTTCTATCTTTAAAATTCAAAAAAAAATCAATCGAAATCAAAAAAAAAAGAACAAAATCAAATGAAATTAATATTTCATTGTCGAGGAATGTCTCTTTTCTTAATTTTGTCACTTCTCTTATTCTTTTTTCAGTTCTGTTAAATGTAGATTTCAATAACATGGCATGCTTACGGACTTCATGCCCCGACCCTAAAACGCTGTCAGACTTCGAAATAATGAATCAAGAATCAGAATGCAATGAAGATAGGTCTAAGAAAATAAAATAAAGAATCAGAACAGCTAAAGAAAAAGTGGCTTTAGGTTGGAAAGGTCCATACATTGAACAAGAGTACTGCCAAAAGAGAGCGTTATACTTGGGACATATCGAAGAAAATGTCCCTGAAATAACTGTCAACGTAGGTGCAGTCAAAAGGTACTATGTTGGATCCTCTATATAGCATTAATGTTCTCCAGTTGGGAAAAAGAAGGCTTTCTTTCTCACTATCCAAACATTTAACACATTGCAAACCCTTTTAAGCCGGCTCCCATTCTTTGATTACCCTTATTGGAACCCGGAAGTCATTATTGAATGAAAAATGAAAAAAAATAAAAAGAGAAGAAAAAGAAATATACAAAAAAAAAAGGAAGAAAAGACAAAGAAAATGAAATGAAAAATGAAAAAAAAAAAGAGAAAAAAGGAAAGGAAAAAGAAAGAGAAGAAACCAAAACAGAAAAGAAAACCAAAACAAAAGAGAATAAAAAACAAAGTTCTCGTCCTTGAACTACGTTTGACTTGATTCCGAAAGGATACATAGGCAGCCTCTCTCTGGGGTTCAGTCACACCAAAATAAAAATCCACATTCCCCAAAAATTGAAACTGGGTTAGAATTTATTATGGTTCGGCGATGGTTTCGTCCGAAGGGTTCCAAAGTTGTAAGTCAATCCAAATCCTTTTCACCCAAACCTTTTTCATAGTCCTTCCGATCAATGGATGAGAATGTTCAAGAATTGGAGGATACAGTCAAAGGATCTGATGCGACCAAAATGAGAGAAACAAAATGAGAGAGTCTTATTAGTGAAAACCCTCACAGGTACCGTAAGGCGATGGGAAGTAAAGAAATTAGAATGAGAGTCTTGTTAGTGAAAACTCACAAAGAGCACTATAAGGCGATGGTGAGAAGAGAAATGAGAGAGGTCAGTTGGTAAAAACCCGCAAAAGACGCCACTGATCGAAAATAGGATCTTCACAGCCTTTGGCATTGACACAGTCCTAGGCAAGGTTTCTCAGTTTCAAGGCAAAAGTTGTGATGAATTTTTGAGAGTCGGACAGTTTACACAGATCAGGCATCCAGTCCAAAAGGTATGTCATATTCATTGAAGTCCGCAGGCACTCCAGATAAGTTCTTCTTTCCTTTCCCCGAAAGGGACACTTCTTGTCTAAATTCATTCTCTATTCTACTGTTTGTTTTTCTTTGAATCCCTTTCGGTCTAACTCTGTTATGAAATTAAGACAAAGAAATAATGGTAAGACTCATTTATAGGGCTCTCGTTTGATACAACCTAATATGCAAAAAAAAAAAAGAGGCACCCACAGCCTCCGCATGGGAATCAAGTCAACCCCGACTCGCCACGGCGGCCGATGCTCAAAAATCAAAAGATCTTAGAAGGAGGAAATAAAATTGAAGTGCCTACAAAGGTAAAATGAAGTTAAAAAGATTAAGTCCCACGTGGCTAACCGTCTTAGCAAAGTTTGAAAAGCCAAAGGTTCCCCAATGCTCTGAAGTTAAATTTAGAAGAAAGAAGTGAAAAGCCTACAAAGGCAAAATGAAGCTGAAAACGGTTAAGTCCCATGTGACTAACCGTCATGGTAAAGTTTTGGAAAAGCCAAGGATTCTCCGGGGCCAGAAATGAAATCGGTGTTCAGGGAACAACCAGTTGCAGTTGAAAGTACCATCAAATAAGCCGGCCAAGATCAAGTGACTGAAACACTCAAGGCCGCAAAACCAACTACCGTTTCAAACTAACAAATTGTTCTTTGTTTGAACCACAGGAAACAGATGGAATCCAAAAGAAACCTTGCAAGAAGCAGGTGAAACCAAAATGAAATTGCGCAAAGGCTAGAAACAGTTTTGCAGCAACTAATCCAAAAGGGAAGTCTCCTCCAAAACGTCTTTCCTGCATTTACTCATTCTCTGAAATAAACAAAAACAAAAATGATGAAAAAAAAGTTCAAAATCATGCTAGTATAGGGTCTCCAATCCCTAGCTGCGTTTTTCCAACATAGGGTCTCCACTCCCTAGTTGATTTTATTTAGATATTAGGGTCTCCACTCCCTAGTTGATTTTATTTAGATATAGGGTCTCCACTCCCTAGTCTCTTTTCCAACATAGGGTCTCCACTCCCTAGTTGATGATTTTCCAACATAGGGTCTCCATTCCCTAGTTGATGTTAATTTAGACATAGGGTCTCCACTCCCTAGTCTCTTTTCCAACATGGGGTCTCTACTCCCTAGTTGATGTTATTTTGGACATAAGGTCTCTACTCCCTAGTCTCTTTCCCAACATAGGTTCTCCACTCCCTACTTGATGTATTATACATAAGGTCTCCATTCCCTAGTCGTTTTTCCAACATAGGGTCTCCACTCCCTAGTTGATGTTTTAGACATAGGGTCTCCACTCCCGGGTCGCTTTTCCAACATAGGGTCTCCACTCCCTAGTTGATGTTTTAGACATAGGGTCTCCACTCCCTAGTTGATGTTTTTAGACATAGGGTCTCCACTCCCTAGTCGCTTTTCCAACATAGGGTCGCCACTCCCTAGTTGATGTTTTTAGACATAGGGTCTCCACTCCCTAGTCTCTTTCCCAACATAGGATCTCCACTCCCTAGTTGATTTTATTTGAGACATAGGGTCTCCACTCCCTTATTTCTTTTCCAAAATAGGGTCTCCACTCCTTAGTTGATTTTATTTTAGACATAGGGTCTCCACTCCCTAGTCTCTTTTCCAATATAGGATCTTCACTCCCTAGTTGATTTTATTTTAGACATAGGGTCTCCACTCCATAGTCTCTTTTCCAACATAGGGTCTTCACTCCCTAGTTGATTTTATTATAGACATAGGGTCTCTACTACCTAGTTGATTTTTATTTTTTTAGACATAGGGTCTCCACTCCCTAGTCACTTTTCTAACATAAGGTCTCCACTCCCTAGTTGATTTTATTTTAGATATAGGGTCTCCACTCCCAAGTTGCCTTTTCCAACATAGGGTCTCCACTCCCTAGTTGATTTTATTTTAGACATAGGGTCTCCACTCCCTAGTCTTTTTTCCAACATAGGGTCTCCACTCCCTAGTTGATTTTATTTGAGACATAGGATCTCTTCTCCCTAGTTTCTTTCCCAACATAAGGTCTCCACTCCCTAGTTTATGTTTCCAACATAGGGTCTCCACTCCCTAGTTGATTTTATTTTAGATATAGGATCTCCACTCCTTAGTCTCTTTTCCAACATAGGGTCTTCACTCCCTAGTTGATGATTATTTTAGACATATGGTCTCCACTCCCTAGTCGCTTTTCCAACATAGGGTCTCCACTCCCTAGTCGTTTTCCAACATAGGGTCTCCACTCCCTAGTTGATATTTTTAGACATAGGGTCTCCACTCCCTAGTCTATTTTTCCAACATAGGGTCTCCACTCTCTAGTTGATTTGATCTTAAATGCAGGGTACACCACTCCCCGATATCTTTGCCAATATAGGGTATCCCATTCCCTGGCCACATTTTACCAACATAAGGTACACCAATCCTTAGTTGAGACATCCTTTTAACAATAAAAGAACAACATCCCAAAAACAAATGACTTTTTCAAGTTACACCACTCCCGACCTTTTATTGCTTTCAATAAAGAAGTAGTTTAGAATTTTGTTACAATAACTCACGAAATTTTCCTAGTGCAAACTGGGGCAGAAAAATTTCGTTCGTTTGTTTGTTTTGGTGTCTGAGTAGGTTTTACCTCAAGGCACAGGGTTCGAGATGACAAAAAGAAGAAGTCTCAATTCAAAATAAAATAAAAGAAAAAATAAGTGAATCCAAAATGCAAAAGCAATTGAAAAGATGTGGAATGCTCAAGACATGACTGAAGCCACGAGCATTGGAGTCTAATTTTGATTAGAAGAAGCTATAGAACAATGAACTAGAACCTACAGCTAGCGAGCATCAAGGTTTAGATCAGAGTCTGCATGAAGAACCAGTCAAGACTCAAGATCAAGTTTCTGAAGACTCATAGATAGGAATCTTGTAACTCATAACTGATAGGCTTGTTTAGTTTCTTTTTTATTTTGATATAATAGCAGGACCGCAGACCGGAGCCTCGACGGAACCTTACTCGACTCCTCAACTCATCATTCCACCATTCTCCTTGAACTACACGCGACCTGATTCCCCTATAACCCGAGATGTGTAGGCTGTCCAAAACCAAGACTCAGTTGTACCCTATCTTTTATTTCTTTTCCTTTTGGATAATGGTTTGGTCAAACATTAGTCACATGGCTCACCTAGTCTTTGCCTAAAAACTCTTCATGTTTCCAAGCAAAGAGGGGCAGCTGTGAACACCTAATTTTTGACTATATTTGAATTTTTATCACCTTCTACTATGTAAATATTTTAAGAAATTTAATATATATATTTTTAGCTTTGTTAAATTTTTTATATAGGGTAAAAATTAATAATAATTTAAAAGGTCAATTATAAATATTAGTATTATTTTTATTTTTATTTTTATCTTTATTTTTAAATAAAATGAATTAAAAAACCGAAAATAAATAAAAATTAATTATTTTTTTTTTTTATTTAAAAATTACGGATGGGAATTAAAAAAAACAGTAAAAGTAGAAATATAAAATTAAAAAGTAAAAGTAAAAGTAGGTAGACAATGTTTAATAAAAAACAAAAGTGGAAAATTAAAAAAATAAAAGTAAAAGAATGTGAAAAATTAAAAAAAATAAAAAGTAAAATAAAGTTGGAATTAAAAAATAAAAGTAAGGGTATCTGATTTTTTTAATAAAAGTAAAAGTAAGTAGAAATTATAAAAAAAAGTAAAATAAGTGGGAAACAAAAAAAAAGTATAAAAGTGGGAATTTAAATATAATAAAAGTAAAAAAAAAAGTAATAAATTAAAAAATAAAAGTAAAGGAAAGTTGAATTTTTTTTAAAAATAAAATAAAATATGGGAAGTGGAAATTCTTTTTAATTAAAAATAAAAAAATAAAAAAATCTGAAAATTCCGAAATTTGTTTTCTATAAATAGAAGAGAAATGTGAGGAAAAAAGGGGGAGAAGGAGAAAAAAAAAAGAGGGAGGAGGGAATTGAGAGAAATTTATTTTTCTTCTTCTAGGATAAGGGAATTTCTACTCGTGTCATTCTTTCTTCGGCTTTCCTTCGAAAAATCCAACAATTCATCACCTAAACTCTATCCCCGAACCAACTAGAAACCAAGCTAAAAATTACCACAAAAACGAGCCGAAAACCCAGCGAAACAGTCCCCTTTTGTATAGAAAACAACAGCTCCAAAGTTGAGTCGTCGAGTTCGAGCTCCATTTGTCGATTTTGGTCGAGGCTCCATTTACATCCTTTTTCATTGTCCGAGCTTCAAAACAGTCTTATAAAGGTCCATTTCTCTCATCATTATTTTATTAAGATATTATGCTTGAATATATAATTTGATCTTATTTAGATTCATGAAGATTGAATTTTTTTTTTCTGTATTAATTGTTAGGTCTCATTAGCTTTGTTAAATTTTACTACTTTCTTGATTATTAACATGAAGATTGACAAAAGATATGATTTTTGGACACATAGTGAATGTTTGAAATCTGGGGATAAAATCTATGTCTGTTAATTGAAATAGGAAAATGAGGTTTGGACTTAAAAAAATAATGATTGGGCCCGGTGGTTGGGTTTTTCTTAATGAAATATGTACTACTGCAATTAACTAATTGATAGGGGAGTAGCTTGATGAACTAGTAACTGGGCATACTCATTAATTGGCTTTAAAGGGCCAATAATACAACGATCCAATTTAATTTATCTGGTCCAAAATAGTTTCTGTCATGCCCAATTTAGTAAGAGCAAAAGCTGACCCATTTTCCACAATTGATTTTCATAGCTCTTGACCTTACACAGATCTCAAACCCGTAAGGAAAAATAAATCATGAACACGTGCTAGTTGCTTTAGGCGTGATTAATAAATCATCGTGACTATGGATATGGTTCCCGTGGCATGGTCACGATACGTAAACCCTAACTCAAGTGCGCGTTTCACGTGACTTGACTTCAACTTCAAATAATAATAAAAATAAACATATTGTAAATCATGGGTGCATTTCACATGGCGCGATTTACAATATTTACAAAAACAAATTAGTTTGCGATATCGCGACTTGTTCAAATAAGTTCCATAAATAATTAAAAGAGGTCAAAAGGAATAAAAATGCACATATAGGTTTAAAACATGTATTAAATCAGATAACTAGGCCAATTATTAATAGTTGAGCGACCGTGCTAAAATCACAAAACTCGGGAGTGCCTCACACCTTCTCTCGGATTAACAGAATTCCTTACCCGGTCTTCTGTGTTCGCAGACCATAAATAAGAGTCAAATTTCCTTGATTTGGGATTCTAAAATAAATCGGTGACTTGGGACACCATAAATTATTCCAAGTGGTGACTCTGAATAAATAAATAATCTCATTTCGAATAATGTCACTTAAATTGAAAAAATTCCCTATCCCCTATCCCCTCGGGAAAAAGGAGGTGTGACAAACACTATCACAAAAGAGTCGAGGAATGGCTTAAAAACACGATTCATAAGATCAATGAAGGCTGTTGGGGCATTTGTTAGCCCAAACGACATCACTAGAAATTTAAAATGCCCATACCGGGTTCTAAAAGTTATTTTCAGAATATCCCGCTCCCCGATCTTCAATTGGTGATACCCGAATCGTAAATCAATTTTGGAGAAGTACCTGGCACCTTGCAATTGATCAAACAAGTCATCTATCCTTGGTAATGGCTACTTATTTTTGACTGTTACCTTATTAAGCTGCCGATAGTCAATACACATTCTCAGTGATCCATCTTTCTTTCTTACAAAAAGGACCGGTGCGCCCAAGGCGACACACTTGGCCGGATAAAACTCTTTTTTAACAAATATCTCAATTGTTCCTTTAGCTCCTTCAATTCTGTTGATGCCATTCTGTAGGGTGGAATAAATATAGGATGCGTGTCTGGCATCACATCAATCCCAAAATCAATCTCCCTGTCTGGTGGGATCCCAGGGAGTTCATCCAGAAAGATTCCCGGAAATTTATTCACAACAGGCACAGACTCAAGTGTAGGTGCCTCAGCATCGGTGTCCGTAACCCGGACCAAATGGTAAATACATCCCTTGTTGATCATTTTTGTGGCCTTTAGGTAAGAAATAAAACTACCCTTCGACACTATATCATCACCCTTCCATTCAATAACTGGCTCATTTGGAAATTTGAACCTAACAGTTCTGGTTCGGCAATCAAGCTTGGCAAAACAAGAATAAAGCCAATCCATCCCCATTATCACATCAAAATCGACCATTCTCAATTCAATAAAATCGGCCACGGTGTCCCGACCACGCAACGTAACAACACAATCCCTATAAACCCGTAGGCTAAAATAGACTCACCAACCGGAGTAGATACATAGAACGACTCATAAAGCTGTTCTGGTTCTATCCCAAATTCCATAGCAACATAAGGTGTGGCATATGACAAAGTGGAACCGGGATCAATAAGAGCATATACTTTATGAGATTGAACAGTCAATATACCTGTGACAACATCTGGAGAAGCCTCTGAATTCCGGAGACCCCTCATAGCATAGAAACGGCTGGATCCTCCCGAACTCTGTGCTCCGCCCCTAGATGCACCACGCCCTGTGGGTGTTGGAGTGCCTCGAGCTGGAGGAGGTGTTGCGGATGTAGTTGCTGCAGAACTGGCTGGCTGTGCCATGCCTGCACCTTGGCGGGACGAACGACAATCCCTCTGAATGTGACCCCTCAATCCGCATCCGTAACATATGGGTAAGTCCATGTAGAATATTCCTAGGTGCATCTTTCCACACCTAGGTCATGTGGGCTTCCTCTGCTGCTGGAATCTACCACCATGACGACCCTGCTGATTGGATCCCCTGTTGCCCTGACTGGGCCTGAAATGGCTCCACTGCTGCTGCTGACTAGGCACTGATGGCGGTGCACTAGCGGAAGACTGAGCAAAGGACTGTGATGGCCCTGACGACCCTCCTCTGAATGTTGACTTGCCACCACCTGAAGAACCACCAAAGTTGCCCATAGACCGGGACTTATTACTACCCTCTCGTTCCATTATGTCCCTTAATTTGCGATTCTATGTGGCTTGAGCGAATGCCTCCATCTTTCCATAGCTCATATCAAAATTCAAGGCTTCTGTAGCGGCCTCATTAATTATCAAGGGACTAAGGCCCTGCACAAATCGGCGAACTCTAGCCTCCATAGTGGGCAGCATGTAAATAACATATTTAGACAGGTACGCGAATCTCATATGGTAATCCCACACACTCAGGCTACCTTGCCTCAAGTTCTCAAACTCAGCAGCACGGGCTGCCTTAGTCTCGGCAGGCAAAAAATGACCAATGAAGGCATCAGCAAACTCACCCCACCTCGTCGGAGGGCTCCCTTCTTCACGGGACTCCTCCCATAGTTCAAACCAAGAATATTCTACCTCTTTCAGGCGGTAGGAAGCCAATTCCACTGCCTCTGTTTCAGTAGCATGCATAACTCTGAGAGTCTTGTGCATCTCATCAATGAAATCCTAGGGATCTTCCTCTGGGTTAGTACCCGTGAACACTGGAGGATCCAACTGGAGAAACCTATTCACCCTGGAACCAATAGAATCCCCTGGCTGACTAGAAGAAGTGGGTGCCACATTTGACCTCTGGGTATGGGAAGCCACTATTTAAGCCAACATCGATATGGCTCCCCTAAGATCAACATCAAAAATACCAGAATTGGAAGCTGGAACTGGAGGTGGAACTGGTATATCTATTGGAGGGACTGTTGCACCTTCAGTAGGTGTAGGGACAGGTGCAGTCTGATCCGTCGTAGTAGAGTCAGGAAGTGTAGTAACTGGAGGAATATTCTCACTCCTCGGGTGCTCACCCGCATCATCAATTATACAATCAAATGTCACTCCTGGGATGACATTGCCTCTTTGGCCAGTTCTTGCCTTCTTCTTAGACACCATGTACTAAAAATTAGAGCAACTCAAGAGTTTAAGGAGGAACAATCTTACAACAAGCTTTATCACATGATCAAGAACATGAAAGAAGGGTATTATTCCTAAATGCCCATGTAGCATCCTAATTATAGATGTGGTCGACAACACACCGATAATAAGGACTCTACTAGACACGGCTCTGAGACATCCTAGGATACTTTAAAACCTTATGCTCTGATACCAAGATTGTCACGCCCCAAAATCGAGGAGCGCGACCGGCGCTCAACCGAGTGAACCCGATCGAGCAAGCCTGTTAGATTCCTTCTACCCAAACTCATTCATGAATAAAGAGAATATATGTTTTCCTTAATTAAACAATAAAGTGGTCATGTCTGCAATTACCAATTTCTTACCATAAATTTCACCATTTTTAAAGTCTCAAATGGACAAGTAATACAACTACAACATATCATAGTTTGTTTTTTCCAGCACCAATACACAACCCACACTATGTCTACGGAGCCTCTATAGGTAAAGAAGAGTATAATGATAATGCCGGCAATAAGGCCCCGGCTATACCTCAAACAAAATACACAAAGTGCAAAAGATTCATGACCCCGGAATGAAGTGGGGCTCACCAAGTAAGCTGGAAAGAAGGTGCACTGATGTCACTGACCAATATCTCCTGCTGTGGAACCACCTGCATCCATTGAAAGATGCAGCGCCCCCGGCAAAAGGGACGTTAGTACTATCGAATAGCACTAGTATGTATAACTAAACACCCTCTCAATAGAATGACAAATAATACAAATAAGATTATCATAATATCAATGAAAGCCTTAATTAACATCAAACCTCAATTTAGGATCAAGACAGGGTTCAAATTAATTTCCATATCTCATATTGGGAGATTTTTAGTATCGATATACCATTGTCCACAATACCAGTACCATTATTCACCGTACCAATACCATTATTCACAAAACCAGTACCACCGCACTCTTAGCACGGAGTCCGATCACGACCCGGTCGGCTAGGCTATCTTAGTAGAAACATCAACCACAATTTCTCTCAATATCAATACCACCGTCTTTAACACGGAGTCCAATCACGACCCGATCGGCTAGGCTATTCATTAGGGACATCGACCACAATCACAATTTCAATTATAATTTCCAACATAATCACCCCATGTGTGCGGTATGGTGTCCGATCACGACCCGACCGGCTAGGCCGTCTTATTTGAGACATCAACCTTTTTATATCAATCATCGCATTTCATAATACTTTCACATCTTTTCATTTCATTGGCACTAGTGGCCATAATTATAAGATCATTCTTGGCACGTTGGCCATATTCAGTAGTTCATGCTCACATTATCAATTTCAAATATCCTCCTCATCATCAACAATAAACACAATTCAAATCAAAGTGTGTAGTGCACATGTGAGTGATTTAGAGTCTAATGCACATAGAGATATTTTACATAATTTGGCATAATAGCCTTCATTTGAACTTGACTTAAAGTCGAAATATTATTAATGCACAGCCCATATTTTAACACCTCCTCAATTGGTAACATAACATGAATAGAGCATTTGGGATGCTTGTTGAACATATATCTTTCAACCCAATCTTACTCGGAATAGCCAATTTCATAATGAATCACTCGGTATTACATAATTTACATGAATATCGTGGGATTCAATTCTAAGAGAAGAGTTTAGCCAGCATACCTCACTTGAGCTTCCTTACACTCTAAATGTTCCGAAAGTTTTAGCAACTTCAATCTATTGTAGAAATATAACAAATTGAATCAAAATTAGGAAGATGATCATGGTTCGAGCTCACTTGAGCATTTTATCAAACACTAAGTATGCATTAAGGTTTCAAGGTCCCTTTTATGGAGAATTCCATCATCCCACAACCCATCTTTACCATTTTTAGCTCAACAATCTTCCTTAGGGCTGGCAAGTGGGCCGGTCCCGGGCCTAAACGGGCCAAGTGGACCGGTCCAAATAGTCACGGGCCGGGCCCAAATTAAACGGGCCCGGGATAAATGGGCTTTTTCTAAGGACCGGCCCGGGACCGGGACCGAGACCGTTTGGTCCCGGGCTAAACGATCCCAGGCCGCGGGCTAAACGGGCTACGTAGGCCCAATATTTTTTAAAAAAATAAAAAGATATTAGAGAAAAAAGGATGTTAAAATAAATATCTAAGATGTATAGATATTCGAATATATATAGTATATAAGATGTATATATAGTATATAAGATGTATATAAGATGTATATATATATATATATATATATATATATATATATATATATAAAAGCTATATTCGATAAGCTATATATACATCTTATATACTATATATAAGATGTATATATAGTATAGTATATATATTAAATGTATATATAGTATATATATATATATATATATATATATATATATATATATATATATATATATATATATATATATATATATATATATATATATATATATATATATATATATATATATATATATATATATATATATATATATATATATATATATATATATATATATATATATATATATATATATATATATATATATATATATATATATATATATATATATATATATATATATATATATATATATATATATATATATATATATATATATATATATATATATATATATATATATATATATATATATATATATATATATATATATATATATATATATATATATATATATATATATATATATATATATATATATATATATATATATATATATATATATATATATATATATATACATCTTATATATACATCCATACAGAAGAAGAGGAAGGAAGCGAGACCCTCTCTCTCTTCAAAGTGTAATTAAGAGTTTGTAGTTTGCTGTTTGTAACAGAAGAACAAAGTAAATAAAAGTTTTCAGTTCTTCATCTTCAGGCCTTGCATCCCGGCCAAAAGGTACTGATTTCTTTTTTAGTTAGTTTTTCTTCTAATCTCTCCTCTATGGCCGTGACGATGTCCGGCTAAGAGACTTCATATCTATGTTGAGTATCTAACTTCTCTCCTATATAAACCATGAAAGAGACGACATCTATTTAAATATAAATAAACTTTATATATAGAGTTTTGACTTAGTGTCAAGATGGTTGGTCCAGTCTAATATAACACTGCTCTTATTGGCTTTGCCTTAGTGGCTTCGTCTAGCCAGCCGTGAACCTCAGCCCGATAAAGGAGTTAAAAAGGGCATCTTCTTTCACGGTTAGAACTACTAGACACATGGGCTCAATAAAAGTATGTATTATATTACGACAGACCCCTTGCTCGAGTAAAGGTTTTAACCTTCCATACAGTCATTAAACTATATATAAAATTCAAGCTTGTTTAACAAACGAATTGTCTGTTCAGACGAATTTAAAGCTAAAGATTGCTCAGTTGTTTTAACAAGTTGTTTAGAAGAGAGTTTATCAAACCATCCATAATCATAGATTGTTATAATAGGGACTTTAGGAATAGTCCATTTGTTTAACAAATCAAGGTTTTGAGGTATATCTACCTCTTCCAACCTAGTATTCTTCATACTAGTTTCTCCTAAATCCATATTTCAGAAACATATCTATGTCAAATATTTCATATCTATCTCATATATACCATGAAAGTACCTAGGCTCTGATACTATTTTAACAGGATCAAGTGGCGGGCGGTAATCCGCACGGCCTATCACAAATCATTTGATTTTGTTTAAGAGATTTGATCTCTCGTTTCAAGTTTTCAACTTCAATCTTTAAATCATCGAAAGAAGAATCTCTTGGTGGAGTTGCATTTTTATTTAAAAGACGGTTATTAACTTCTAGTAAAGAATAAGGCGGGGAATATTCAAATTCTTTTTCAAAAGGTTTTGTAAAACTAGAACTTGAATTAGAACTTGAACTAGTATATATATAAGATGTGTATATATATTGTAAAAATAATATCTAAGTCTAAAGACAAAAATATTGTAAAAAGATATGCCTTGTAATTTTATTATAACATTAAAAAATATGGCAATATCTTTCTTAGTCTTCACCCCCCATGGAATGAGCACAGCAAGGTGCTAATACCACCATTGAGAAGAAAAAGAAACTAATCAAGATGTGCCAAAATATAAGTTACATAATACATACTAATTTTTGTTCATACAAGTTATATGGTATCTCTTACAAACTTCATAAATCTATTAAGGTCCGGAGGAATTTCCGTTGGTGGTGGCGGAAAAGTTGCTTGATCATCGCCACTTCCGGGTGAAGCAATATCCTCCGCAAGTTCATCTAACATTTCTTCGTAAGCTTTGTCTTCATCTGGTTGTGATTCAGCAAGTTAATTTCTTCTTTCCGGCCGGATCCAATCTCTGAAAAGTATTGATTTTTCCAAACTCTCCCTTATAGACGCTCTATAATCACCGAGTTGAAATCTTGCTTGACTGAAAGCGCTCTCTGATGCCACTGTTGAAGCTTGAATAGTTAAAATGTCTCGGGCCATCCTTGAAAGAACCGAAAAGTATTTTTCTTTGTCCTTCCACCATTCCAAAAGATTAAAGGAACCATCGGGATTCACTTCCTCAATTCCCTGTGAAAAATAAACTTCAAGCTCATTTAGTTGTGAAAAATCACTACTACTAGAACCTTGAGAACCTCAAGCACTAAGTTCTCTTACTCCCGCAGTTCTTTTAGATGATTGAGAATCAGAAGAAGAATGAGTTGGAACATTTGGTCTAGCATTATTTAATGCAACTTGATAAGTATTAAAAATAGTTTGAGCATTTATTCTAATTGAGGCTATTGTTTCCGAAAGTTGAGACAATTCCTTATCTTTAAGTGCTAAACCATTATAAACAGTTTCATACCAAAAATGAGGACCTCCTAATTTCATACAAGGATTTAACAAAGCAGAAACACCATAAATAGGGGGAATAGGGAAAAAATATTTTTTAAACTTTTTTCTCATAGAATCAATAGCAAGTCTAAAAAATGAGCAAACAAATTTGCAAGTTCTGCAATATAAACTAAAAAGTTAGAAAAAGTAGGATAATATTGCCCAAAAAATTCATTTGTAGCAATATGAAATTTTTCTAAAAATTCTACAAGTATTTTAACATTAGCCCAATCCCCATTTGTAAGGTGCTCATCATCATCACTTACATGTGCATTAAATGTTGAGTTTATGGGGTTTCTATATTCATATGCAACAACCAAACTTTCATACATGTAATACCATCTAGTTGGACAAGGTTTAGGAACCTTTCTTTCTCTTAGGCCAAATTCATCGCATCTTTTAAAATATTCTCTAAGTCTATTTTTATGGTTTGAATTAAAAAGCCAGTTAAGAGCCATTTTAACCTTTTCAATTTCAATATTTAAAATTCTCATACCATCACTCATAATTAAATGGTAAATATGACAAATACATCTAACATGAAAAATATCACTAAATGTAGGATTTAGCATAGTGGTAAGCAAGGCTATAGCATTTGTATTACTAGTAGCATTATCCATTGAAATTGACATTATTTTATCACTAATGCAAAAATATCTATAAATATCTGTAACTGTGCTAGCAATAAACTGCCCTCTGTGATGTGAATTAATTATTCTATAAGAAATAATGCGCTTTTGCATTATCTAATCCTCATCAATCCAATGACTGGTAACAATAAGGTAATCACAGTAGTTACCACTTCTACCAATATCAGTTGTAATAGCAACACGACAATTTATATGAGTAAATAAATAGCGCAAATATTGTTCATATTCATGTTTATATTTATAAATATCGCTCTTTACGGTTGTGCGAGGAAAATCTTTATAAGTAGAATTAAAACTTTTTCTAATATAATGCACAAAGTTAGGATCAGAAGGAAAATTATAGGGTAAATACATAACAGTTATCATTTTTGCCAATTCTTCCCGATCTTTTTTTGGATCATAATATAAAATACCACCGGTAACAGTGTTAATTCCCGATTGAAATTGATTTGAACCGGTACTAGGGTCAACCTGACTAGGAGTAGGTAAATTTTTCCCCTCGGCCAAAGCTTTCAGATGAAGATATCTCACTTTATCTTGAGGGTGTTTCATTATGTGTCTAGCCAAAGTTCCTCCCCCCTCCCCCCCTCCCCCTCCCGGCAATCAAAAATATTTAAAAACTAACTCCGTGCCACAAGTTTTACACTTAGCCTTATTTTCTGGAATTAGTTGAGTAAACAATGGCCAAACGGGAGATGTTTCCGTCCATTTGCTAGGTTGTCTAGAAAAAGTAGGGGTAGTAACAGGAGTATCAAATGGGGCATCATTTGGATTAGCAGGGTTACCACTAGTTGGATTAACATCAGGAGCAGGACTAGTTGGTGTATCATCATCCGGTTGAGTTTCATCAAAATCTATTTCCTTGTCATCATTTTCATCAATAGTTGGATTAGAATAAAGAGCATTCATTAATTCATGGTCTAATTGTTCACCAGATCTAATATTATGGCAAAAGTGACTTTCAGTAAATTGTAATAAACTTTTATCGCTATCAAGAATAGCAGGTGTAGGATGTATATGGAGTCTGGTTCGGGGAGCCCTGGGTAGTGGGGGAGGAACAGATTGAGCACTACATTCGTCACTCTTGATAAATTTGAGAATCCTTGAAATTTAATGAATTATTATTCCTGCTTGTTAAGGAATTAATTATTATTCCTGTGAATGAGATTAATTGATAAATTGGAAATTATTTGAATTGAAGGAATTTAATTAATATATTGAGAATTGTTGCATTTGAAGGAATTTGATTATTTCTGCTGGTTAAATAAATTATTGTAAATTCTGTGAATCATGTTGATTTAGATATCCTAGTTGTATTTCAATTATTATTATCGACCCATAGTGAGTGTCAAAGTCGGCCATCCCGTCTCTACCACTTCGAGATTAGGCTTGATAGTTACTGGGTACACGTTGTTTACATACTCATACTACACTTGCTGCACTTTTTGTGCAGGACTTGAGGTAAGTACTAGTGGGGGACCTGTTGTCTTAAACCCACGTTATCCAAGGATATAGTGGTGAGCTGCCTTTCTGAGCCCTTCTGCAGCTACTAGTGTCTCTCCTTGTATTTTCTTTTCATTCTGTCTATCTTTATTTCAGACAATATTTGAGGTTTTGTATAATCTACTAGATGCTCATACACTTGTGACACCAGGTATTGGCACACACATTGGTAAAATTTGATGTTTTATTATTTTTCTTGGTTTTAAATTTTGTCAACATATGCTTAATTTATTAAGTAGGCTTGCCTAGCTATAGTGTTTGGCGCCATCACGACCTATAGGTGAAATTGGATCGTGACACATTAACACTCCTAGTAATTTATTTATAAGCCAAATAAAATATCATAATTATCGTGTATACTTTCGATTGATTAAACTACGTAATTTTTGCTTACTGAATCAAGTATCCATCACTTGCTGGCTTTTCGGAAAAAATCTATCTACTGAAATTAAATATCTTAGTTGTTCGATATATTTTGGATGAAGTCGCTTTTGCTACTTCTTGACCATGTTACAAGCTAGAAAGTTAAGTCAAGAGAATTTTTAGGATAATATAAAAAGCTCTTTACACTAACGATATATATAATTGGGAAAAAGGCTAAAATTATTCCTATACTATCGAAAATTAGTCACGTTTATACCCGTTTGTACTTTCCATCCAAAATCATACCTAACGTTAATATATTATATAATTCTGTCCCTAACCCTAATAGATGTCCAATACGGCACTGAGACCCCATAATAATTTGTCAACTAGGCAAATCTTGACTCATTCTTTTAGAAACCCGCCCCACCCTTATAACCCCTTAATTAGTCTCCTTTGTCGATTAAATAAGACCCTATTCAGTCGATGAAAAACTAGGGTTCAGGCATAAAATTTCCTTTCCCCTCGTTTGCTCTACTCTGTCATGATCTCAGGTGAGATTCAATGTCGCAGAGTAGTACTTCCTCATAGAAAATGTGTCTGATGTGGTATCAATGCCAACCATTTCACATCAACTACTCCAGCTAACCCCGGTAAGAAATTTTATAAATGTCCACGACCTAAGGTAAGTGTTTTATGTGAATTTGTCTAATCTTTCTACTATATTTAACTGTTTTGATTTAAAAATTGAATCTTTTAAATTGTTCTTTGGTAGAATAAGTCATGTGCTTATTTCGAATGGGAAGATGAAATATCCGCGGATGGTTCCCAGCTTGAAATAAAAGAATTAACGTCATCTTTAAATGCGGTTACGATTGAAAGAGACAAGTTGAGGGAAAAAGTAATTGCCATGGAAGCCATGAACAAATCTGAAGCTACTAAAGTCAAAAAGTTGGAAGAAAGAGTTATACAATTGATGATGGTGATAATTGCTTCAAGGGCCATGTTTGTTGGATTCTTTGCCGCCTGGATAATGAAGTAGATTTCATTATGGGATTTTCTTGTTTAGTTGATTATCATTGTGTTAGTTCAGCCCTCTCTTTATGTAGTGAATTGGCATGTATTGCTTAGTGAAGTAGGGAACTAGTTTCTTAAGAATTTGGAGATGTATGTTTTATTAGCATGTATTGGTTTAGGCCCTTAGACTGAGACTCCAATTGGAGATGTAATAGTATGATGCTTCTGTTTTTGGCCTGAAATGGTGAATGAATATGAGGCTTCGATTTTTAGCATTCTCCACTTTGAATTAGTAGGTGTTACTCTGCACAAACACATATTGTAGCAGCAGTTACATCTTTACCGTATCCTTATGTATTCAATCTATATTAACCAGAAGACAATGAATAAGAAAATGAATATCAAAATAAAGGGAACATGATGAACTTGGAAATCCATACCACAAACTGTTCAGAATTTACTAACATTCACAAAAGTTCCTAATAACAACTGTCATAGTACATTACCAACTTCATAACACTAACTATCATAACATTCATATAATGGGCTTCATAGAAGTCCATACCACCAAGCACAAAAATAAATGTACTGTTATAACAATAATTACATCCACCAGCAAATTAATAATTGTATTGTCATAGCAGTAATTACAAGCCTTCTAAAGTTAAAATTCACAAAAACTTTCACTACTTAATTGACTTTCCACCTTTAGTAGTCACATTAGTTTTGTGACTTGCCATTACCCTTTCTTGTCTTCATCTTGGCCATCTTTTCAAGTTGATTTTGTGTTGTAGCTTTCTTACCATTCCAGGTGAAATTCTTAGCTGAGTATGGTAGGTTTGAGGGCACACTGACACCAGATTAGTCACCAACAAAGTTGATGGTCATTGTTATAGCTAGTATGGTTCCTTATTGTCTCATAAGCATGCTTGTCCTTTCTTCAGAGAAACTCATTGGCCTAATATCTGGGGCAAAATCTGAATCAAAATCAGAAAATTCAAAATCTGGAAGGACACTGTTGTTGGGAAGTTTTCTTTGCACTGAAGGAGTTGGCATAAACTAAAATTTTGTGTGTCACGACTTAAAATCCACTATAGGTCGTGATGGCGCCTAACGCCGCCGTCAGGCAAGCCAACGGTGATTTATCAATTTAATTACTCATTTTGTTACTTTCGAAAATATTGATTTTAATAAGGAAGGGAGATTTACACTTCTAAATCCATGAGAATGTACAACATTAGTTTATAAAAGAAATGGAAGGTGATAATAATATACGAAACCGTAAGCATCAACTAGTATAACTCCAAAATCCGGTATCACAAGTGCATGAGCATTTTCTAAGGAGTAAAATAATAATACAATATTTGTCCAGAATGTAAATAGACAGGATAAAATGCGTAGTACGATGGAGACTCGGTGGACTGCGATGGAATGCAGCTCACATAAAGTCCCCTCAACAGGTGCGCCTACGCGCTAACATGATCACCAAATGAACCTGTCAGATCATGCATATTTAGTGCAGAAGTGCAGTATGAGTACGTAAATCAACGCGTACATAGTCAGTATCTAGCCTAACCCCGGAGAAGTAGTGACGAGGGGTCGACATCGACACTTACTAGAGGTCCAATAAAGCAATATAATAATTCATAAGCAGATATGAAGCACACAACAATAATATAGTGAATCTGTAAGTTACATAATCTTTCAAATATTTTTTTTAAAGTATAAATTTCTCAATCATGTATTCTACCTTAACGGCTCATAAAATGTCAAGTGACAATATCAAATGAATAAGGAATACCATATAAAATAACGGGCATCAGGGAAAGATAATCTCGTTAATGTTCGGACTACCACCGATATAACGCACGATTATGCCGAGGTCATTTGGCCCGATCCAGAATAATATGTACATTGTCGAGGTCGAGTGGCACGAATCATAGATACATCGATTATACTGTCGAGGCGTTCGGCCCACTCCACAAGAAAGAAAGGAAGTTATCGAATTACGAGACACGTGCTTATAATACAGTACATGGGCACAATAATAAATATACCCTTTACATTTATCAAATATCTAGGCAACAACTCAAGGTGATAAAACTCGGCCTAATATATTTATATGTTTCTAAATCAATTTCAGTTAAAATTTAAATTAATTAAGCTAGCAAAATGAGTCCAAACAATTCAAATATTACATGATAAATTCCTAAGTCTACCCAGACATAAACATGCTTTAGCTACGTATGAACTCTCGTCACCTCGTGCGTACGTAGCACCCACAACTAGTTGCACATAACAATAAATATCACCTAGGGGTAGTTTCCCCCTCACAAGGTTAGACAAGAGACTTAACTCTCTCCGAAGTTCCATAACCGGCTCCAACACCACTCTAACACCTCAAACCGATGCCCGTCACTCCAAAACTAGTCAAACAATGTGTAAACCAATAAAAATATACTCGAATACTCATAATAAATCAATTTATAACAATTCCCAACTCCGCTCGAAACGTCAATAAAGTCAACCCCCAGGCCCACGTGCCCGGAACCCGACAAAACTTACTAAATCTGACAACCCATTCCGATACGAGTTCAATCATACCAATTTTATCAAATTCCGATAACGAATCGACCTCCAAATCTTTATTTTTTCGTTTTTGAAAGATTTTGCCAAAAATCTCATTTTCTTCCAATTGATTCACTAATAATTGATGAATATAACCATGAAATCATGAAATATATTCACTTTCGGATATAGAACACTTACCCAAGTCAAAGTCGTGAAAAACTCCTCAAAATCGCCCAAACATCGAGCTCCAAAATCCAAAACGGAAATGAAAAAATGACCAAGTTTCGATCCTTAAGTCTTTTGCCCAGGTTCGCATTTGCAAATGAACAGTAAACTCCAATGAACAGTGTTTGTAATTGCGATGAACAGTGTTCGCAATTGCGAATGAACAGTGCCTTACTAGAAACCAACAAACTCAAACTTCTCCGAAATGATCCGAAACCACCTCGAAACTCATCCGGAACTGTCCGGACACAAACCATGTATGAATTTCAATTATAAAATATGCTACGGACCTGCTCGCGCACTCAAAACACTGAAAAAAGGTCGTCTTGACCCGATATTCACCATGATCAAACTCTAAATTTCTTAACTTTACTAGTCTCTCAACCAATGATCCAAAATACACCCAACCCCTCGGGACTCCATCAAATCATACCAACAAGTCCCAAAACATGATCCAAACTTAGTCGAAACCTCAAATCACATCAAACAACGCCGAAACTACGAATCACGCCTCGAATCGAATTATGAGTTATGAAATTTCCAAATTCTATAATTGCGCCGAAGCATATCAAATCAATCCGCAATGACTTTAAATTTTGCACACAAGTCATAAATGACATAATGGATATGTTTTAATTTTCGGAATTGAAATCCGAGCTCGATATCAACCAAGTCAGCTTCCGGCCAAATTTATGAATATTTCAAAACTTCAACTTTCCAACTTTTCGCCAAAATACGCCGAATTGTCCTACTGACTTCCAAATCCAAATTCGGACATACACCTAAGTCCGAAATCATCATACGAAGCTATTAAAATCATAAAAATTTAATTCCGAAGTCGTTTTCTTAAAAGTCAAATCTCGGTCAACTCTCCTAACTTAAAACTTCCGAATTGAGAATTTTCCTTCCGAAACAACTTCGAACTTTCCGAAATTTAATTTCGATCACACGTACAAGTCATAAAATATAAAGTGAAGGTACTCGAGGTCTCAAGCCGCCGAACGACGTGCTAGAACTCAAAACGACTGATCGGGTTGTTACATTATGTCTTGAACTAGATGACTTGACTGACTTCCTTGACTGAGCTGTGGTACTAAAAGTTGTATTTCCTCCTCACCTAGTATATTTGAAGCAAGTGGTGACATGGGTTGTTTATCATTATTATCTTCACCTCTTAAACATCTTTGTCTCTTTGCCTGCTTGCCCTTTTTCTTACTTGCCATTGGTTACTTTCCCTTAGAATGCTATTTAACAAAAGAAACAGAATAAGCATAGTTAGGGTAAATCGGTAAAAATTAGAATAGACATAGTTAAAAATAAAGAATATTACCCTTGCACATCCCCTAGCATTTTGTCCAGGCTGACCATATGTGGAACACTTCATTATCCTCCCCTTTCCTGGACTGCATCCATTTACCTTGTCTGTTGACCGTTTCATTTTTTCTCTTGTTTTTTTGACTTTAGGCCTGCCAAACATCTTCACAAATTCTAGTGGATCCATTGCATGAGATGATTCTACCTTCCAAATTTTTTCTTCCCTTACTAGTTGTAGCTTATGTGAATAGGCTAGGAGATAGGCCTCTTTGGTGTACCACCAGTGTATTTCAGTCAGGGATGTTGCTGTGTTATATTACTTTGATTGCATGAGGATATGGGAATTTATTAAGGTCTCATGTCCTACATGTGCATCTCTTCACCACCATATTCATTGTGTGTCTGTCACCATCTTCACTCATTTCCTACACTTCTTAACCCCAGAATAAAGTATGAAACTAATGTCCCAAGTCTATAAACAAAACAAAAAATAACTGAATTCTGACCCACTTATATCTCAACTCAACGCATGTGTATAAGAAATAGGGGATCAAAAACCCAAAAATAAGAGCATAAGAAACAGATCCAATACAAAAGGGGCCCTTTTTATTTATTTATTAAAGATCATATATGTAGGACTATCAAAATTGAAACCCTAAACCGAAACAAGGAATCAATATACCATATAGGGATCATTCCACTACAAAACCATAACCTATAAACTACCTCTAGTAATAAAGAACAGAAGAACGAAAATAAATTTGGGGTATAAAACCAAGTATGAATAGATCACATGCAAACAAAAACAATAACAAACAGACACATCTCGTAACTACAATAATACATATCTAAATAAATCACTCAAAACCCTAGTCAAAGAAATAAAAAATTGAAAACCCTATGTTACATTTAGCTCTAACTTGAAACAATGAGACAATATGCTTCAGTTGATAACAAAGCAAAGGAATGACGATTTACAGTTTTTAAGACGAAAATTGCTACCTTCGTATACATCAAATGATGAAGATGAACGGACAGAGTAGAGCAAATGAGAGGAAAGGAAATTTTGTGCATGAACCCTAGTTTTTCATCGACTGAATAAGGTCTTATTTAATCGATGAAGGAGACTAATTAACGGGTTATAAGGGTGGAACGAGTTTCTAAAAGAATGGATCAAGATTTGTCTAGTTGGCAAATTATTATGGGTCTTGGTGCCATGTTGGACATCTGTTAGGGTTAGGGATAAAATTATATACTATATTAACAGTAGGTATGATTTTAAATAGAAAGTAGAAACGGATATAAACATGACTAATTTTCAATAGTAGAGGGACAATTTTAGCCTTTTCCCTATATAATTTAAACTCTATTGCATATAATATAATCCAAACTCACGCTACTTTTGTGTATGATGTATATTAGTTACTAGTTTCTATCTACGTGCGTTGCACGTAATTTTTCGCATTAATCAATGAAAAACTTATATGATAAGAAAATACATTTATAAATTCATATTAAATAAACAAAATATTTATGACGGGATATAGTTCTTTCAATAATTGTATTAATGAATGACAAATATTTCAAATGAAAAGACGTCTTCTATAGTATCAAAATCGACAATTAGGCAGTACTATTACTTGTATAAAAATATAATTTAATAATACTTTTTACACCAAGTAGCTAAATATCATTAACCATTTATTGATGTAACAAAAGAAGAAAAATCATTGTCTGAGAAAATTATTGAATGGAAAGTGTGCTCTTCGCAACCTCAATTTTTATTTTTAGAATCATCGCAAAGTTTCTTAAATATCTTCATTTTACTCTAACTTATAAACTATTGAACATCGTTAAAGCGATGCATAACAAAGCAAACACACTTAAAGAAGTTATTCCACCTAATTTCCTTCCAAAGAATCATACTCATACCATATGAAACAAAATCTTAAATAGACTAAAGTTTTTTAACGTTAAAATATGTGCTTGTGATTTTCAAATTTCTAAGTGAAATTTTACAACCTATTTTTTTTATCTTTAATTGTTGATTCCACTATATGTTAATTTTTAGCTCTAATTTAGAAGTTACCAATATTTTAAGTTACACATTATCCATTAGCATCTAGTCTGTATAGAGTTTCATGCAAATAGTAGTAGTAATTTTTGTGAACTTTTAAATTGTCTTTTCAGTTCAATTTTGGTATTAAATACACTATAAAAAATTTTATTTTACGAAAATTTAAACTTATAACCAATTCCTGTGAATAATTTAAAGTTACTAAAAATTGGATGAACAATTACAATTCATAAAAATAACTTAAATTTCAAGAAGTATCAATCACAAATGATATTATATGTAGAATTCAAAGACTAAAATATAGACAATATGCAGATGAGTAAAAATAATAAGAGAAGAGAACTTATATAAAAGGTATCAAGCTAAAAAAATAATTATTACAACAATGCAATTGCGTATGCTGACACTCTTAGAGAGGAGTATCCAGGATTTTGAGAGGATGGGTGTACTATTAAGAAGACGTAGATCTAGAATATAGATTTTATGGGTTCAACCTTTAGTTTTTATGATTGCACACCCATTACACTTTTGGAATTATAAGTTTAAATTTTTTTAAATAATAATTTTCGTATATCTATATCTATTTTTCATGTTAAAAATATTGGGATCAGTTGAACCCATTGACTATATGCTACATCATACACTACTAGTAGTTTTAATATACATATTTTGTTTAATCCTATAAGATTTCACAACGACAATAGAAGAATAGGAATTTCAATGTGTGAAAATTTTGAATAATAAACCAAACAAAAAGAAATAAAAGAAAAAGTACTTAATTAATACGTAAAAAATAACACCAGACACACCCATCTCCCGTGGGCGTCTAGTTCTAGAAACAGAGAGAGGAAAAAATAATAAGATTGACATAAGATTTGAACTCACAACCTCACCTAGAGAGATACACCCAATAACCACCACATTATATAATACTTTGAGCATGGGTGCACACACATATATTTAAAAAGAATTAAAAAAATATAACATTACTGTGATGACCCAAAATGTCATCTTTAAATTTAATAAGTAATTATGTATTCTAAGATCTCAAAAAGTATAATTTATCATTCTTCGACTTGCGTGCATAGTCCGTATAATTTTTCGAAGAGTGTTTATGTGAAAAATGGATTAAATAGTAAAATAGAGCCTTAAAACTCAACTAAGTTGACTTTAGTCAACATTTTTAGAAAATAGACCCGGATCAGTATTTTGACAGTTCCGGTAGCTCCGTATTATAATTTGGGACTTGACCGTATGCCCGAAATTTAATTTGGAGGTCCCTAACTCAAGTTATGATCATTTAACGGAAACTAGTAATTTAAAGGCTAAAGATTTTCAAGTTTGACCACGGGGTTGACTTTTTGATATCGAAGCCGGAATCTGATTCTGAAAAATTAAATAGCTTTGTTATGTCATTTATGACTTGTGTGCCAAATTTGAAGTCATTCCGGATTCATTTAATATGTTTTGGCACGAGATTTGCAAATTGAAAAGTTTAAAACTCAAAGTTCGAATCGAGGTGTGAATTACAATTTCGATGTTATTGGACGTGATTTTAGACCCCGATTAAGTCCGTATTATGTTACGGGACTTTTTGGTATATTCGGACGGGGTCCCGAGTACTCCGAGTGTGATACGAATCGAAATCGGAACAAGAATTGGACTTAAGCAAAAATCTAAAATTTGGCCTTCTGGCGTAATCGCACCTGCGGATTTTTGACCACAGGTGCGAGCTCGCAGAAGCGAGCCTTCGATCACAGATGTGCTCGGGCGTGGCTGGAAAAAAGTCCGCAGGTGCGGAAACCTGCACGCACCCGCGTGTTCGCAGAAGCGGACACAATAATCGCAGAAGCGGAGGTTAGCGTAGGTGCGCATTTTTCCTCCGCAGGTGCGAGGCCTCGCCTGGCAGCCCCATTTCGCAGATGCGAGCTCGCATGTATGAGCCCAGGCACCGTAGGTGCGGAAATGCCAAGGTAGTGTTTATATCGAAGAGTCCGATATTATTTTCACATTTTGGTCGTTTTGAGCTCGGTTAAGGCGCATTTTTGGGAGATTTTCACGGAAAACATTGGGGTAAGTGTTCCTTATCCTATATTGATTATATTTTATGATTCCATACTCGTTTATATCATGAATCCGTTAATTTATGGAAGAAAAATTAGATCTTTCTAAAATCTTTCAAAAACGAGAAATTTAGATTTGAAGGTCCATTTGATATTGGAATTGGATAATTTTTGTATGATTGAACTCATAGCGGAACGAGTGTTCGGATTTCGTGAGTTTTTTTTTGGGATTTGAGACATGGGTCCCACTATCGAATATTTTAATAAATTTTGAATTTTTATCTAGAAAATTAGTAAATTCATATGTAATTAATTCCTTTGATTCATATTGAGTATATTGAATTGTTTATGAATAGATTTGAAGCTTTTGGAGATAAATTTAAAAGGAAAAGTTGTGGTCGAGTAATTGATTGGAATTTGCAAAGCGAGGTAAGTGTCATGGTTAACCTTGACTTGAGTGAATGGAACCCTTAAATTATTTGTTATGTGAAATGCATGGGAACGACGTATAGGCGAGGTGACGAGTGTCTATACGTCGTCAAATTAATTGTTTGCTTGCTTACTTGAAAAATCATAAATTATGTTAAATCATAAATTAATTATTATAATAATTGTTTCTCTCCTATTCTTTGTCAAATATTAATTTTTGAATTTCTGCATTAATTGTTACATGTTATTTGAATTATGTGTTTTAATTGTTATTTGACATTTAGCATATTAAATATTAAACTGCCTATTTTCTCCCTGATTTCCATAATAATTTGCTATTTGTCTTCTTTTTTTTGTTTCATAATTAAATCATAATTATTGTATGCTTGTTGTCTTATAATTTTATATTAATTATTGCATTTATTGGGGAAATCTCTTCTCTAAGAATTGGTAAATGGATATATTGGAGGATCGGGTTGCACGCCGCAACAAAATTGATTGAAATGGATATATTGTAGGATCGGGTTGCACGCCGCAACAAACTTATTAAAAAATCCATATTGGAGGATTGGGTTGCACGCCGCAACAGACTTATTAAAAGTTCATATTGGGAGATCGGGTTGCACGCCGCAACAGACTTATTAAAAAGTCCATATTGGAGGACCGGGTTGCACGCCGCAACAGGCTTATTAAAAGTCAATATATGGGGGATCGGATTGCACGCCGCAATAGATTTATTTAAAAGTCAATATATATATACTTGATTAAAAATAATTATATGAGAGGATTGAAAATGAATATATTGTGGGAGCGGGTTGCACGCCGCAACAGAATTGAATATGAATATATTGTGAGAGCGGGTTACACGCTGCAATGAAAATTGATGGAAATGATAATTGGTTATGACTGTTGGGTTGGCTTCAATTATTATAAATGGGTTATCTGATTTATTTCTATTATTTGTTGTTGTTACTAATATTGCGTATAGGTTAATGTAAGTGATCCGCCTTAGCCTCGTCACTACTTCGTCGAGGTTAGGTTCAACACTTACCAGTACATGGGGTCCGTTGTACTGATACTACACTCTTTCACTTGTTGTGTAGATTTTGGAGTTGGTCCCAGCGGCGTACCATAGACTTGCTCGGATTTCAGCTACTAGAGGAGGCTTGAGGTATAACTGTACGGCGTCCGCAGTTTCTGAAGTCCCCATCTACTTTACTTTAGCTGTGTGTTTATTTCCAGACAACTTTATTTTATTCAGACCTTTATTTGTATTATTCTAGAAGCTCATGCACTTGTGACACCAATTCTGAGATGGTATTTAGACACCATTATTTTTTTTATGTATTATTCACTATATTTCAGATTTACTTCCGCATTTGTTCTTTGTTATTAATAAATTTAGAAATTATTTTAAAAATAGATAATATTATTCTAATGTTGGCTTGCCTAGCAAGTGAAATGTTAGGCGCCATCATGGTCCGAAGGTGAGAATTTCGGATCGTGACAGTTGGTATCATTGCACTAGGTTACATAGGTCTCATGAGTTACGAGTAAGCTTAGTAGAGTCTGAAGGATCGGTACGGAGACGTCTGTACTTATCTCTCAGAGGCTATGAAGTTTAGGAACAATATCACTTCTTTCTTATTCTGTCATGCGATTTTATTCTATCATCAATGATAGCCATGGGTAAAGGTCGAGGCTGAGGTAGAGCTCAGTCCAGAGCTCGAGCAGCTGCACCATTTGTAGAACTTCAGGTGGACCTTCAGGAGGAGGTTCCAGTTCAGAATGTACCAGCTGGACCAGTTCAGGTCCCGGAAGGATTCATAGCTACTCCAGTGCTTCAGGACGCTCTAGTCCGTTTGGTGAGTCTTATGGAGGGCGTGGCCCAGAATGGTATATTTCCAATGGCACCAGCCATTTTACAGGCTGGGGGAGGAGCACAAACTCCCACTACTCCCGCTCCGGAGCAAATGGCTCCTCAGAATCAGGCTTCAGCAGCCCCGCCAGTTGGGGTAGTTTAGCCAGTTGTTGCAGCACAGATCGATGATAGGCCCGCCATGTATTTTGAGGCCTTATTGAGACTGGATAAGTTTACTAATCTCTTTCTAGTTCACTTCAGTGGTACACCTTCTTAGGACCCACAAGATTATCTTGAACGCTGCCACGAGGTGCTGCGGAACATGGGTATAGTTGGGACCAATAGGGTTGATTTTGCTATATTTCAGATGACGGGTTCCGCTAAGAGATGGTGGAGAGATTATACATTGACTAGACCAGTTGGATCGCCTGCACTTACCTGGGAGCAGTTCTCTCAGCTATTTCTGGAGAAGTTCCTCCCTATCACACTGAGAGAGAAATTTCGCAAGCAATTTGAGCGTCTACAGCAGGGCAGTATGACTGTTACTCAGTATGAATCCCGTTTTGTTATTTGGCCTGTCATGCTCTCCTTTTACTACCTACGGAGGGAGAGAGAGTGAGGAGGTTTATTGAGGGACTCACTCACCCTATCAGACTTCAGATGGCCAAGGAAACCGTAAGTGAGATTTCTTTTCAGGCGGCTGCTAATGTCGCAAGGAGGATCGAGATGGTTCTTGCATAGGAGAGAGGACAGAGGTCCGATAAGAGGCCTCGTCAGTTCGGTGGTTTCAGTGTTGCCTCGTCTGGATGCAGGGGTAATTTTGGTAGGGGTCATCCTCCCAGACTATTTCATTCAGCACTTCATATATCTCCCGGTGCTTCAGGGATTCACGGTCCTATTATACCTTACTCTGGGCAGCCAACATTCAATGCACATTCAGCTCCTATCAGTGCATCACCACTCCATAGTTACTACAGCGGTTATCCGGCCCATTTGGGTCAGCTTCAGCTTCAGCAGCCATGGCATCAGGATGGGTGTTATGAGTGTGGGAACAGTGGTCACATCAGGAGATATTGCCCTAGATTGGCGAGTGACAGATCTCAGCAAGATTCTCGTGCCATCATACCGACACCGGTTGCTTCACCACCTGCGCAGCCAGCTAGAGGTAGGGGTCAGGCAACTAGAGGGGGAGGTCAGGCCATTAGAGGTAGAGGTCAGGCCATTAGAGGTGGAGGTCAGACTGTTAGAGGTGGAGGCCAACCAGTTAGAGGTCGTCCTAGAGAAGCAGTTCAGAGTGGTGGGGCCCAGCCTCGATTTTATGCTTTTGCAGCTAGGCCTGAGGCCGAGTCATTTGATGCTGTGATCACAAGTATTATTCCAGTTTGCCATAGAGATGCTTTAGTTCTATTTGATCCAGGATCTACTTATTCCTATGTGTCCTCCTATTTTGCTTCATATTTGGTTGTGCCTTGTGATTCTCTAAGTGCTTCTATGTGTGTATCTACACCGATGGGAGACTCTGTTGTAGTAGATCATGTCTATCATTCGTGTGTGGTTACTATTGGTAATCTTGAGACTAGTGTGGATCTTCTACTTCTTGATATGGTAGATTTTGATGTCATCTTGGGTATGGATTGGCTGTCTCCTTATCATGCTATATTGGATTGTCATGCCAAGACAGTGACCCTAGCTATGCCGAGGTTACCTCGGTTAGAGTGGAAAGGAACTCCTGGTCATTCTGCCAGCAGGGTTATTTCTTATATGAAAGCTCGGCGTATGGTAGAGAAAGGGTGTCTAGCCTATTTGGCCTATATTCGCGATCCTGGTGCAGATGTTCCTTCTATGGAATCAGTACTAGTTGTTCGTGAATTTCCAGAAGTATTTCCTACAGATTTTTCGGGGATGCCACCCGATAGAGATATTGACTTTTGTATTGATTTGGCTCAGGGCACTCAGCCCATTTCTATTCCACCATACCGTATGGCCCCGCCGGAGTTGAAAGAATTGAAAGAGCAGTTACAAGACTTGCTTGATCAGGGATTCATTAGACCCACTGTCTCGCCCTGGGGTGCACCAGTATTATTTGTAAAGAAGAAATATGGCTCTATGCAGATATGTATAGATTATCGGCAGTTGAACAAGGACACTATCAAAAACAAATATCCGTTGCCAAGAATTGATGACTTATTTGATCAGCTTCAGGGTGCCAAGGTATTTTTGAAGATCTATTTGAGGTCTGGTTACCATCAGTTGAAGATTAGGGCATCTGATGTCCCTAAAATAGCTTTTCGAACTCGGTATGGGCATTACAAAGATGTCATTTGGGTTGACAAATGCCCCAGCAACATTTATGGATTTGATGAATCGGGTGTTCAAGCCTTATTTGGATTCTTTTGTGGTTATATTCATTGATGATATCTTGATTTACTCCAGCAGTCGAGAGGAACATGAGCAGCATCTTCAAAGTGTGCTTCACACCTTGAAGAATAATCAGTTATATGCCAAGTTTTCAAAATGTGAGTTTTGGTTAGACTCAGTTGCCTTTTTGGGGCATTTTGTATCGGCATAAGGCATAAAGGTGGATCCTAAGAAGATTGAGGTTGTTCAGAATTAGCCTAGACCTACTTCAGTTACAGAGATCCGGAGTTTTCTGGGTTTAGCAGGTTATTATCGTCGGTTCGTGGAAGGGTTTTCATCTATAGCAAGCCCATTGACCAGATTGACCCAAAAATATGTCCCATTCATATGGTCAGACGAGTGTGAGATGAGCTTTCAGAAGCTCAAGACCGCTTTGACTACGACGCCAGTGTTGGTATTACCCACAGGTTCAGGATCGTATACGGTATATTGTGATGCATCTCACATTGGGCTTGGTGCAGTATTAATGCAAGATGGCAAGGTAATTGCATATGCGTCGCAGCAGTTGAAAGTTCACGAGAAGAATTATCTTATTCATGACTTAGAATTGGCAGCCATTGTTCATGCGCTGAAGATTTGGAGGCATTACCTCTACGGTGTCTCGTGTGAGGTATTTACTGATCATCGTAGCCTTCAGTATCTGTTCAAACAAAAAGATCTTAATTTGAGGCAGAGAAGATGGTTGGAGTTGTTGAAAGACTATGATATCACCATTTTGTATCACCCCGGAAAGGCCAATGTGGTGGCCGATGCTTTGAGTAGAAAGGCTGTGAGTATGGGCAGTCTTGCGTATATTCCGGTTGGTGAGAGGCCATTAGCTGCAGATGTTCAGACTTTGGCTAATCAGTTCGTGAGGTTAGATGTTTCTGAACCTAGTCCGGTTCCAGCTTTCACAGTAGCTCGGTCTTCTATATATGAGCGCATCAGAGAGAGACAGTATGATGATCCTCATTTACTTGTCCTTAAGGACACGGTGTGGCATGGTGATGCCAAACAGGTTGCTGTGGGGGAAGATGGAGTTCTGCGAATGCAGGGTCATATTTGTGTGCCTAATGTGGATGGGCTTCGTGAATAATTCTTGAAGAGGCACACAGTTCCAGGTATTCTATTCATCCAGATGTGGCTAAAATGTATCAAGATTTACGACAACATTACTGGTGGAGGAGAATGAAAAAGGATATAGTTGCATATGTAGCTCGGTGTCTCAATTGTCAGCAAGTTAAGTACGAGCATCAGAGACCTGGTGGTTTACTTCAGAAGTTAGAAATTCCTGAGTGGAAGGGGGAGCGTATCACTATGGATTTTGTTGTTGGACTCCCACGGACTCAGAGAAAATTTGACGCAGTTTGGGTCATTGTGGACAGGTTGACTAAGTCAGCACATTTCATTCCAGTGGCAGTTACTTATTCTTCACAGAGGTTAGCTAAAATTTACATTCGTGAGATTGTCCCACTTTACGGTGTGCCCGTGTCTATTATTTCAGATTGAGGTACGCAGTTTACCTTATATTTCTGGAGGTCTGTACAATGTGAGTTAGGCACGCGAGTGGAGTTGAGTACAACATTTCATCCACAGACATACGGACAGTCAGAGCGCACTATTCCGATATTGGAAGATATGCTCCGTGCTTGTGTTGTAGACTTTGGAGGTTCTTGGGATCATTTCTTGCCACTTGCGGAGTTTTCTTATAATAATATCTACCAGTCGAGCATTCAGATGGCTCCATATGAGACATTATATGGAAGGCGATACCGATCGCCAGTTGGTTGATTTGAACCGGGAGAGGCTCGGTTGTTGGGTACCAATTTGGTACAGGATGCCTTGGATAAGGTCAAGATTATTCAGGATGACTTCGCACAGCTCAGTCTAGGCAAAAGAGTTATGCCGACCGTAAAGTTCGTGATATTGCATTCATGGTTGGAGAAAGAATATTGCTCCGGGTTTCACTTATGAAAGGTGTAATGAGGTTTGGAAAGAAGGGCAAGTTGAGCCCTAGGTATATCGGACCCTTTGAAATTCTTGAAAGAGTGGGTGAAGTAGCCTACAGGCTTGCATTACCACCTAGTTTATCAGTGGTTCATCCGGTGTTCCATATGTCTACGCTCCGAAAATATCATGGTGATCCGTCCCATGTGTTAGATTTCAGCTCAGTCCAATTGGACAAAGATTTGACTTACGAGGAGGAGCCAGTGGCTATTCTAGCCCGGCAGGTCCGACAGTTGAGGTGTAAGAGTTATCCTTCAGTTCGGGTGCAATGGAGAGGTCAGCCGGTAGAGGCATCTACCTGGGAGTCCGAGTCGGGTATGCAGAGTAAATATCCACACCTTTTCTCTAGCTCAGGTACTTTTCTAACTCCGTTCGAGGACGAAAGTTTGTTTTAGAGGTGGAGAATATGATGATCCAAAATGTCGTCTTTAAATTTAATAAGTAATTATGTGTTCTAAGATCTCGAAAAGTACCATTTATCATTCCTCGACTTGCGTGCACAGTCCATATAATTTTTCGAAAAGTTTTATGTGAAAAATGGATTAAAATGTGAAATAGAGCCTTAAAACTCAATTGAGTTGACTTTGGTCAACAATTTTAGAAAACGGACCTGGATCAATATTTTGACAGTTCTGGTAGCTCCGTATCATGATTTGGGACTTGAGCGTATGCTCGAAATTTAATTTGGAGGTCCCTAGCTCAAGTTATGACCATTTAACGAAAACTAGTAATTTAAAGGCTAAAGATTTCCAAGTTTGACCACGGGATTGACTTTTTGATATTGGAGCCGGAATCTGATTCTAGAAAATTGAATAGCTCCGTTATGTCATTTATGACTTGTGTGCCAAATTTCAATTCATTCCGGATTCATTTAATATGTTTTGGTACGAGATTTGTAAATTGAAATGTTTAAAACTCAAAGTTCGAATCAAGGTGTGAATTATAATTTCGATGTTATTTGACGTGATTTTAGACCCCGAGTAAGTCTGTATTATGTTACGGGACTTATTGGTATATTCGGACGGGGTCCCGAGTACCCCGAGTGTGATTCGAATTGAAATCGGAACAAGAATTGGACTTAAAGCAAAAATCTGAAATTTGGCCTTCTGGCATAATCGCACCTGCGGATTTTTGACCACAGGTGCGAGCTCGCAGAAGCGAGCCTTCGACCGCAGATATGCCCGGGCGTGTCTGAGCTATTGTCCGCAGGTGCGGAAACCTGCACGCACCCGCGCGTCCGCAGAAGCGGACACAATAGTCGCAGAAGCGGAGGTTAGCGTAGGTGCGCATTTTTCCTCCGCAGGTGCGAGGCCTCGCTTGGCAGCCCCATTTCGCAGATGCGAGCTCGCATGTGCGAGCCGAGGCACCGCATGTACGAAAATGCCTGGGCAGTGTATATATCGAAGAGTCCGATATTATTTTCACATTTTGAGCTCGGTTAAGGCGAATATTTGGGCGATTTTCACGGAAAACATTGGGGTAAGTTTTTCTTATCCTATATTGGTTATATTTCATGATTCCATACTCGTTTATATCATGAATCCGTGAATTTATGGAAGAAAAATTAATTTTTTCTAAAATCTTCCAAAAACGAGAAATTTAGATTTGAAGGTCCATTTGATATCGAAATTGGATAATTTTTATATGGTTGAACTCGTAGCGGAACGGGTGTTCGGATTTCGTGAGTTTTTCAAGGATTTGAGACGTGGGTCCTACTGTTGAATATTTTAATGAACTTCGGATTTTTATCCAAAAAATTAGTTATGAAATTAATTCCTATGATTCGTATTGAGTATATTGAATTGTTTATGAATAGATTTGAAGCTTTTGGAGATAAATTTAAAAGGAAAAGTTGTGGTCGAGTAATTGATTGGAATTTACAAAGCGAGGTAAGTGTCGTGTTTAACCTTGACTTGAGGGAATAGAACCCTTAAATTATTTTTTATGTGAAATGCATGTGAACGACGTATAGGCGAGGTGACAAGTGTCTATACGTCGTCATATCAATTGTTTGCCTGCTTACTTGAAAAATCATAAATTTTTTTAAATCATAAATTAATTATTATAATAATTATTTCTCTCCTATTCTTTGTCAAATATTAATTCTTGAATTCCTGCATTAATTGTTACATGCTATTTGAATTATGTGTTTTAATTATTATTTGACATTTAGCATATTAAATATTAAACTGCCTATTTTCTCTCTTATTTCCATAATAATTTGCTATTTGTCATTTTTTTTGTTTCATAATGAAATCATAATTATTGTATGCTTGTTGTCTTATATTTTTATATTAATTGTTACATTTATTGGGAAAATTTCTTCTATAAGAATTGGTAAATGGATATATTGGAGGATCGGGTTGCACGCCGCAACAAAATTGATTGAAATAGATATATTAGAGGATCGGGTTGTACGCCGCAACAAACTTATTAAAAAGTCCATATTGGAGGATCGGGTTGCACGCCACAACAGACTTATTAAAAGTCCATATTGGGAGATCGGGTTGCACACCGCAACAGACTTATTATAAAGTCCATATTGGAGGATCGGGTTGTACGCCGCAACAGACTTATTAAAAGTCAATATTTAGGGGATCGGAATGCACGCCGCAATAGACTTATTTAAAAGTCAATATATATACTTGATTAAAAATAATTATATGAGAGGATTGAAAATGAATATATTGTGGGAGCGGGTTGCACGACGCGACAAAATTGAATATGAATATATTGTGAGAGCGGGTTGCACGCTGCAACGAAAATTGATGGAATGATAATTGGTTATGACTGCTGGGTTGGCTTCAATTATTTTAAATGAGTTATCTGATTTATTTCTATTATTTGTTGTTGTTACTAATATTGTGTACATGTCAATGTAAGTGACCCGCCTTAGTCTCGTCACTACTTCGTCGAGGTTAGGCTCAGCACTTACCAGTACATGGGGTCGGTTGTACTGATACTACACTCTGTACTTTTTGTGCAGATTTCGGAGTTAGTCCTAGCGGCGTACCATAGACTTGCTCAGATTTAATCTACTAGAGGAGACTTGAGGTATAACTGCACGGCGTCCGCAGTTTCTGAAGTTCCCATCTACTTTACTTTAGCTGTGTGTTTATTTTCAGGCAGCTTTATTTTATTCATACCTTTATTTGTATTATTCTAGAAGCTCGTGCACTTGTGACACCAATTCTGGGATGGTATTTAGACACCGTTGTTTTTTATGTATTATTCACTACATTTCAGATTTTACTTCCGCATTTGTTCATTATTATTAATAAATTTAGAAATTGTTTTAAAAATGGTTAATATTATTCTAACGTTGGCTTGCCTAGCAAGTGAAATGTTAGGCGCCATCACGATCCGAAGGTGGAAATTTCGGGTCGTGACAATTCTTCCCAACAAATGGATTCTTCTGAATTTCCATCTTCTGGCCCCCCCACTGGATACTCCTTAAGAGGGGGATTATATTTTGTAATTAAATAGAAAACAACGCTTGTGATTTGGCTAATTTTCTACACACCAAAGAATTATTCTTAATCAAAAGTGATTATTTAAATCTTCTATAAAAGTAACTATTTATTACATAATTATTATTACTAATATCTGAAATCTTCCTAAAGCAGTTTAAGTGCATTAACATTAATATATACTAAACGATACATATTAAAGATGATCGCATTATTCATAAAACCCAAGAACATTAAAAAAAAAAAACTCCATGTATCAAACCTATCAATAGATGTGTAGCTGAGTAAACCAGAAATAGGGAAGTACCATCTTGACATAAGAAAAGCAAACTCACACCTTCATAAGGAAAAAAAAGATGTTTTTCTCATATATATTAACTTGTTTTCTTATGTCTTTTTCGTCTCTTTCCTGATTCTGCACGTAAAACTTACACATACATAGAGTAACAAATATATAGAAAATCAGAATAAACTAACCCAACCCAACCTTCAATTAAAAAGAAAAATATTGGAGATCCTGCTAACATATAATCTGCATTTAGAATATTTATATTCACATGCACAAAAAAAAGATATAGAACAAAAATCAACCCAGCAAACGCAACCTTCATTTAGAAAAAGAAAGCACAACAAATCTTGCTGAAATTGAAAACAAAGAGCGTCCTTGGAGCGTTCAATTTTCTCCTAGAATTCAGCCCACCATTTGTCCATGATAACCAGATAAATAATCGGATTTCTCTTGAACTATATGGCACTAATGACAAGAATTATAAGCGTATAAATTATAAGAATCCTAGTAAAAAGTTTAACTTTGATTGAATAATATAAATAGTATCTAATATGAATACTAATAGAAATAAACTATAAACTTTGTAGGGTTGCATATGTTCAATTTAAATCAAAAAAGAATTCTAACCTTGCGTAATTACAATTATATCCTTATATTATACAAATATTTAAGGGCATAAAAGTCGACCAATATTTCGAGGATATTTTAGTCGTTCAACATTTAGCATAAATTATTCGTGCTTTTATAATAACTAATATATATATATATATATATATATATATATATATATATATATATATATATATATATATATATATATATATATATATATATATATATATATATATATATATATATATATATATATATATATATATATATATATATATATATATATATATATATATATAAATGGAGACGAAATATACTCCCTTTAGGAGGCAAAATTATTTTTTGATTAGAATAGTTTATGGTCGCGTTGGGTTGCTGAAAAATACAGGCTCTTAATTGGAGTATAAAATTATGTTGCTGAAAATGAGGCATATAAGAACATAGTACAGTAAATCCAAATTGATATAAATAGAAGATGCATCTAGTTTTCTTGGTAAAATTAAGTACAAAGTCACTCGACTAATGCTGGTTTATTTATTGTTTACATGCAGTCCTCCAAAGGCTGTTTTTATGTTGATTGAAAGGTTTATTCAATATAATTCGTTCCTTTGGGGCACAGGTGTATTATGTATGGGAGTTTTCATGTCTAAAACTATGCTATCCTTATGTCACGACCACAAACAAATCCCTGTCGTGATGACCACAAACAAACCCCTGTCGTGATGACGCCTATCGTGGAACTAGGCAAGCCGACTCATTTCCAAAACAAACCGATATTTTCATTTCAAAGATAATTTCAGTGCTCTTTAACAAAAAAACCTTCGCAAAGGAGTTCAAATCAAAACAAAAGTGCGGAAGGAAAAGTCCGACATCGGGGTGTCACTAGTCATGAGCATCTACTACAATCTGTCTAACAATATCAAGGCTAACTCAGCCTGGAAAATAGCTAAATACAACTAAAGGAAGATAAGAGGGAGAAGAGCAGGGGCTGCGGTCGCCAAGCAGCTACCTTGCTATCCCCGAGAAAATCTGCAACCAAAATAATCAACAACCGCTACCCTGTCCAGCTACACCTGGATCTGCACACAAAATGTAGAGAGTAACGTGAGTACGCCAACTCAGTAAGTAACAACAATAAATAAAGACTGAGCAATAGTGACGAGCAATAAAGCATATAACGTTCATATCAGGAAATCTCAGTAAAATACCACATGCTTTTAAAATCAGGATTTGAATCAAAATATCTCGTTTAAACCCAGTTTCAGTAAAAATCATTTAAAGATATTTTTTAACAGTTTTCAAACAGAGGAAAAATGTAAAGGTGAGCAAAAATGATGAAATCATAAAACATCACTCATATACAGCCCATCGGGCAAACCTCACAGTCACTCGTGCTACTCGGGTATACCTCACAATCACTCTTGTCACTCGGGCATACCTCACAATCACTCATGCCTCCAGTCACTCAGCACTCGGCACTCACACTCAGTAGGTACATGCGCTCACTTGGGGTGTGTACAGACTCCAGAGGGGCTCCTTCTGCCCAAGCGCTATAATCTGTACGGACAACTCACGTGCTATAATAATAAAGTATGCTGCAGGCGGGCAGCCCTGATCCACACTCATCCTCACAATCAGGCCCTCGACCGATATCAAACATGATGCGGCGTGCAGCCCGATCCTATAAATATCCTCACAAATCAGGCCCTCGGCCTCACTCAGTCATAAACCTCTCAAGCCACTCAGGCATTTCAGTAAAACAGTGTGCTCGTCCCAAAACATTTATATGCATCAAAATAGAGTCATAAAACTGAGTTACAAGTGTAACCATGACTGAGTATAGATTTTCAATAGAAAACAATGAGAGGATAGTAAGAAAAGGCCCCTAAGGGTCCAAACAACACTGGCACAAGGCCCAAACATGGCATTCAGCCCAATTTACAGAAACTCTTTCTAAAACATATAAGTATCATATAGTTTCAACAAAGTATGCAACTTTACAGTTGCTACGGGACGGACCAAGTCACAATCCCCAACAGTGCACGCCCACACGCCCGTCACCTAGCATGTGCATCACTAAAAATAGTAGCATGATACAAAATCCGGGGTTTCATACCCTCGGGACTAGATTTACAATCGTTACTTACCTCAAACCGGTCAAATCTCTACCCCACAATACTCTTGCCTCTAGACTCGGCCTCCAAATGCTCCAAATCTATTCACAATCAGTACAATACCATCAATATACGCTAATGGAATGAATTCCAATGGAAAAGCTATAAAATTAGACCAAAACCCAAAATTAGCTCAAACCCGGCCCCCGGACCCACGTCTCGAAATCTGACAAAATTTACAAAACTAGATAGCACATTCACTCACGAGTCTAACCATATCAAATTTATCAAAATCCGACATCATTTGGTCCTTCAAATCCTTAAATTACTTTTCCAAAAATCTCAAACCCTAACCCCTTATTTTCACTAATTACAATGACTAAACAATGAAAAATCACCATATATACAAGTATTAGGGCTCAAGCAACTTACCTCACTGATAGCCCTTGAATCACCCTTCAAAAATCACTCCAGAAGCTCCACAAACCGACTTGAAAATGGTAAAAATGAACTAAATTCGCGAAGCATTCTATTTATGGTTTCTGCCCAGGTTTTCGCACCTGTGGGCCCTTTTTCCGCGCCTGCGGGACCGCACCTGCGGTCAAGGCATCGCATCCGCGAACTCCACTTAATTCCCCAACTTCTACACCTGCGCTCCAGGCCTCACACATGCGGGTTCGCAGGTGCGGCCAAATCCTTCACGTTTGCGCTCCAGCCTTGGCCTCACATTTTTTTCGCATCTGCGCAGCAAATTCTCGCGCCTGCGAAAGCACACCTGCGCATTTCCTCCACTTCTGCAAAGCCTGCCCAGCATCTCCCTTTGCGCATCTGCGCCACAGGTTTTGCACCTGCGGGCTCGCAGATGCGACCTCCAACTCGCACCTGCGCAACCTGCCTAGCCCAGCATTGCCCGCACCTGCGAACTCCCCACGCGCACCAGCGGCCTCGTACCTGCGACTCTTTCTTTCGCAGGTGCGAAAATAGCAGTAACAGCAGCTTCAACTGCATTTTCCAACTCCGACAAATCCGTTAACCACTCGGAATCACCCCGAAGCCCTCGGGACCTCAACCAAAAATACCAACAAGTCATATATCAACATACCAACTTAGTCGAACTTTCAAATGACTCAAACCAACATCAAATCATCAAATTACCCTCGAATTCAAGCCTAAGAACTTCTAAATTTCCAAATTTGACAACCGATGCCGAAACCAACCAAACCACGTCTGAATGACCTCAAATTTTGCACACACATCACAAATGATACTACAAACCTATTCCAACTTCCGAAATTTCATTCCGACCCCCGATATCAAATTTTTCACTGCCGACCGAAATCGCCAAATTTCCAAATTTCGCCAATTCAAGCCTAATTCTACCACGGACCTCCAAATCACATTCCGGACGTACTCCTAAGTCCAAAACCACCTAACGAAGCTAACGGAGCCATCCGAATTCAAATCCGAAATCGTTTACACATAGGTCAACATCCAATTGACTTTTCCAACTTAAGGTTCTAAATAAGAGACTATGTGTCTCATTCCACTCCGAAATCACTCCGGGCCTGAACCAACTAACCTGGTATATCATAATATAGCTTAATAGCATAAAGGAAACAAAAATAAAAAAAACGGGGCTATAACTCCCGAAACGACCGACCGGGTCGTTACACCTTACGAAGAGGGTAAACTCGGACTTGGTGACCTAAGGACTGTAGTCTGTACACAAGGCATTAATGGCAAGATTTTGTTAAGTATGGAGATTTCTTTTGTTAAAACAAAAAGAAAACAGAAAAAGAGAAAAAAGAAGTATTCGTTCGTTATTACATTCATAAACTTCTGTTGGGTTTTGGCTTGAGGCGATTTTTTCATTAGTATCTAGGTCACTAACTCCACCTTTCAGGATGATTACCTGCAGTACGTAAATATTTCATGTTAGTGATATTTTACACTGTCCGTGGATAAATAAAAGCTAAACTCCTTGCTAAATTATTACTGAGTCAGTCGATAGTGAACTATAACTACTGAAATCATGACTAGAAGAAATTCCTGAATCGGGGACTGGCATCGAGAACAACACATTTTCCTTCTCAGAAAGGTAACACTAACTGCTATTGATTCTATCCTGCCATAAGACATGGCTCAAGCTGTTGAAATGTCGCAGAGACCATTCTGTATCTAAGCAAGTGATCAGTATGGACGTTTACTCTATGTTGATTGTGACAACCTTTTTTGGTCTTCCACGTGAAGGCTCCGGCTGGTTATTGCTATTTGGTCTCAGACCTCCTCCAAACCCAGGATTCCAGTTGGTTAACGAATGATTACTTGTTCCTGCAAAACAATAGTGCAAAATGCAAACTATGCATGAGCATTAGATAGAGATGAGTATGAAAGTGGCAACATTATATTCCCTGGGACCGAAAACCCATGTTTTTAAAGGGCACAAATCTTTTTGTAGATTATTTCCTGAGCATTATTACATGCTAGTAATAGCATGTTTGGCCAAGTTCTGAAGAGGCCAAAAGTACCTTTTTCTCAAAAATACTTTTTTCCCTAGCTTGAAGTGTTTGGCCAAGTTTTTTTGAGGAAAAAAATGCTTTTGGGAAGAAGTAGAAGCAATTTTGACTTTTCTTCTTACCAAAAATACCCTTAAAAAAATATAATATACACCAAAATAACCGTTAAACCTAATACTTAGGACATTAATGTATTTAATATTTCTTATTATTTTTAGGATAACTTTCTAATATATAGTGACTTTAGGAGTGAATGTTTTTATATTTGTTGAATGATTTTTAATATATTTAACTTATATTAAAAGAATTAAGTACTTTTAAATTTTATTTTCATATTTTACTTAAATAAAATGAAAAGATTTAATTATTGCCTGTAATAACAAATTTTTAAGATTATTTATTTACTTATAATATTAACTATTAAGTAAATCTATTCATGTCCTTATTCGTAATTTGATACTTAAAAGCACTTTCTGAAAAGTTTGGCCAAACACAAATTATTGCTCAAAAGTGCTTTTCAGAGTGATTAACCAAACACAAACTGCTTCTCTCCAAAAGTACTTTTGAAAAAACACTTCTCAAAATAAGCTTATTTCTTTAGTTTGGCCAAACAGGCTATAAGTTTTACTACACAGGCATAGTACATGTTCAATATTGCCCCATTTATAGAAGTATATGTCCGGATATGGTGAGATGAGAAAACAACAAAAGGAGCAAGCATGTCAAGAGCACCTCAAAACGTTGCATTTGTTAGGTCACCTTAGTACGACCATATACGTGTTAAGTGTCTCGCACTAGCTGTAAAGAGCATCTAAAAGGCTTATAAAGTTATTGAGTCATTCGTCCATATTAGATTAATATTTTGGGTTCGATTAAGTTCTTCTGTATTAGTATTAGAGTCAACCTTTGATAAGCCCGTGTCATATTCCTAAATTTGCATTCAAGTCTATGTATGAATCAAAAAGATCGAATTACACATGCAGAAGCATGTTGGGATATATAAGTGGCCTATGGTGTAGAAGAACTTATATACATCTTGAGTCAATCCAACCATTGTTTTAACCGATTGCTTTACAATTTTATATATAATATTTAAGGCGCATAGTAGATTTTAGATATATACAATCTACATGTCCTATAAAGCTTGGAATTCCATTTGGACATTGTCACTCCAAGACGATGTAGATCATACAAGATACCATTATCACTTGGCCATGTTTCATAATGTCCATCCTTTTTTCTACAAGAAGTATTTATCTTTATCTTTCAATTAGAATTAGTCATACATATTAACTAGAAATAACATCATCTCTTAGCTAGAAATATGTTTAATCTAACACTCTTGTCAAAAGTTTTGATTGTTCATTCGAACTATTTACCCTTCTCCCTTATCCCCTCCTTTCTCCAATCCCCCCTTCCTCCTCCCTTTCTTTCTTTCATTCTTCCCTCTCTCATTTCTTACCCTGTTTTGCTTTTCCACTTCTGATACTACATCAACCTAAGCAATTTTGTATATATGATTTGAATTGTCATATAACTAAGAATGAATATGGGCAACAAATGTTTGTTTAATGCTTTCCACTCCATTATGTTATCAAATCATGAGCAAAGTGTCGAACTTAAGTACTTGGAATCAACAAGAGATTACCAGCAGATATTCCTACAGTATTTTCTGCCAGTTCTAGCACTGAAGGAAACAACCATGACTGGCTTCTAGAATCTTAGTGAGACACAAAGATTCAAAACAAGTCAATGGATCTTATAATTGAACTAACTTCTAGTTTAGGACCACAACAAAACCTGCAAAACTTTTTACTAAAAATAAACTGCCACTAAACTAAAGTCGTGCTAAATATAACTTCTAAATTATAATCATATCTTGCGCCAAGGATCTTTCGCTTAAAAAGGTGTTCCCCCTTTTTTTATTTTTTGGTAATTAAAATTTTTATTGGTCACCAAGTAAGGAATTTACAAAACCAAGCTGAACTAACACAACCAGCCATCCAAAACGGCAAGAACTATTAAAACTAAAGCACTCTGCCTGTACTTGATGGATTGAGAGCTCACCTCCTAGGGAGGATATCTCCCAATCAATAAATTAGTTACACAGAAAGGAAACTCATCTATCAATCAGCACTACACTAAAACTCCACGATTGTACCAGACTTCTAATCCCTGGGGAAGCTCTAACATTACAGAGATAAGCAATGTTTCTAGTAATACTGACTACTTCGCTGCTGATTCCTTCAAATATCCTTTGGTTTCTTTCCATCCAAACAGCATGATTGACTTCTAAATAAATCATTCTAAAGACTCGAGCTGATTGTGATCTGCCCTTGGCACTCTTGACAGCCCGTTGTATTTGCTGCTAACATGTAGCTGCTGAAAAGGGTTTGACTCTTCATCCAAACCTAAAGCTTTAGTAAATCTACAATATCCATATAAGTGATCTCTACATTCATGTTGAGTTTGACGGAGAGCACAAGATATCTACCCGTACACCCCAGCTAGCAAGCCTACCTGCAGTAAGTAACTTGCCGTGCAACATTAACCACATTATTTAAAATGTGTTCCTTTTAAATAACCTAAAGTAACTTTGAGGGATAACATCTTTTGTTCTCACACGAATATCCTCAGGCCTACTGAAAATGGAGAGAATTAATGAAGTAATATGTTAGAAGACATTTAGCTTAATATAGAATATAGTATTCTTCCAAATTCTGTCGTATTTAGAAATATTTATGTTTGGTTATTCTTCTTATTTAATGAGTAATGACTCTTCTTATCTCATGTAATCCAAACTTGCCTTATTTCTAGTAGCCTAAACTCCTTTATATGGAACTGCTTATACATCATCTACAATCAATTCAATACAATATCTCTCTTCTTTCCACCTATTTTCACATGGTATTAAAGCCTTTAGAATCTTGGTAGTGACATAAATAACTTCACCCTACGGTGGACGGTCTTACACCTGTACCGACAAAGTTTTCCATTCTTTCCATAATTTCACTACTCTCATCTCCTTTCTATAACCAGTCCGGATGCATCATTCTTTCATACTATCACTTTCAACATTGTTTTGGTACCATGTGTCAAGTTTCAATGTTCACATTAGTCCAGGGGTGATATAATTAGTCCACATCTATTATCTTGTCAAGTCGACAGCCATCCCAGTTAACTGACATATCATCATCACAACAAGTCAACATCCAAGTCAACATCTCTAGTCAGCATCATATCATCGTTACACCTCTACCAAGTCAACGCCATGAATAGGCAGGATCTGGCCAAGCTGGCAGTACTTGTTTTTGTTCATAACTCTAGTTAAGCCGGCAGCAGCATGTCCTCAAATACAGCCATGTTCACAGCCTAGTGTTTTTGTTTCATGGCATTGTCAAGTTATCATTTCTTGCATATTCGACTTGACTTTTCAGTTATAATTTACAAACTCAAGTTGTTTCATCACCTTGAGTTTGGAAAAGTGGGTTGGAAGTCAAGAACATTTATGTAATAACATATTAGGATACATCAAGATTAATAATATAGAACATTCTTAATTCAGTCAAAAAAATTAATAATCTCCGTACCTAGGTAATTTCCTGTAAATAACGTTACTTTTTTCATGTAGCTTAAACTTATCTAATTCTGAGTAGCATAAACCTCCAAAAGAGGAGCCGTTATTGTCTATCACCAGTTCAATACAAGTTATTTTCACAATGTCTAAATGATTCTTAAGATTATTATTTATTTGCGGAGAAATTGAACATATATGCAGGAAGAATAAGGTAAAAACTGACCACCTCTCTTAATCTGCGACTTTCCTTAAAATGTGTTTGAAATAAAGTATCTGTACTATCACTACATAACGAGTAAAGCCTATTTGACCTATCTGCATGAAGAACATGCTCATCAAATAAGGTCGTTTATTGTCTAACAGTTATAAGAAACACAGAGCTAGGGAAACTCCCACTCTGACAAAAACGTATGGTACAAAAAAATGGAGCCCATCAACATACGTGCCAATAAACTATTTAACAAGAATAGAGGAACGCATATATTTCATTCTAACCTGCATTTGCATGAAGATCAAACCCATTGTTCCAGCCGGGCAGATGCTTATCAGCATTCCCTTTCCAAGTCTGTTCAAATCTAGCTATTTCATCTGGACGATAATAAGTAAAATTACATGACATTTAATCCACTGTTCAGCGAGACCTTAAAACAGAACATCTAGGTATACTACCTTCTTCTATATTATGCAAAGTCTGCACTGAGTTCACCTTGCCATCAGAATCAAGCTTCCTTGTGAGTGAGTGTCCCTGCAAGTGGCAAGAATGAATAAGACACCTATGGCTTGTATTTCACCAATTAGGTTGCTATTGCCAAAAGTTGGAAATCAAATGTTAACAGAGAAAAATAGATTGGGTCAAAACCCAGTGAACATCATTCGGCTATGCTATTAAGAGCAAAACAATGTGGTTGCAGTTATCAAGCTCCGAATCTCTTTTTCCACCACAGAGACAAAGTGGTGGGAAGTCCTGTAAATTCCTGAAGTTTAGATGAGACAGAACGGACCTTTTTGCGTGTGCACATAAATACTAAACATAACAGATAGTCAGATACTGGAAAATCCATTAAGGTTTTACATTTAGTTACTTAAGGCTACATACATAGTTGCTATGTCAGCAGATCTGGTCCTTCTGGAGGTCACAAAATTTCGTGTAAATGATCCAAAACTTTTAGGAAATTCATATTCATAGTTCATGCCTTCTACTTCACTAGATAGACTTTAACATATACACCATATTAAATTTCTGAAATCATTTAAGAACACAGCGGGAAAAAAAAAAACTAAACATAGCAAAATACCTTGTCGTGAATGCCCCTAGAGATTCTATGTGTTGCTTGACCAGTTGTTAAATCTGCTTGTTTGCTGTCCTCTAAAACCATCTGCTTCACACATGTGGAGTTACAACCAGGAACGAGGAAGAACTATGCCTTTAAGTTAGAACTAAAGGACATCAATGCAAAGACAACGTACTCCATTGCTTCCCGTCCTACGCGTGGTAGTGGCAGTGTAATATGCCCCATTTATCCCACCATATGTTACTCTTCTATAGCTAACATTCTGAGTCTGGGCTTTTGCTCCTTCATTTTTCTTCGCTTTCAACCTATGAGCCACGTCTTTGCTTATGCTTTTACTCTTGTTGTGATCTGTCACATAAGCACAGTACATTTGCACCAATTAGGATGCTATAAAAATGATGGAGAAAAACATACAACTTGGGGACAAAGGAAATAAACTAAAACTAACACTTACCATCAGGTTCGCCATCAGGGTGCTCAATGAGTGGATTTGCGTTATTATAAGCATTAGTTTGATCTTTTTCTTTGCTCATTCCGAAACCATTAACACCACAATTATCCTCTTCTGCTTCTCTTCCTACATCTCCCTCATCATCAGTATCTAGCTCTATAATGACCGGCCCATTTGATCTAGCAAGAGGCTGTGAATCAGCTGGTGGAGTTCTATGATGTAACATGGACGACTCTGACGAGTTCTCAGGTGAGCAAGTCGCGTACGGGTCATCAGATGGATCTTTTCTTCCAAAAATACGGGACATCACGCCTCGAAGTCTATCAAACGGACTACTGGAGGAGTTAGAATTGTCTCTACCATCTCCTTCTCTCTGCATAATTTTCTAATTTACCTCTGAATTCCAGATTAAAACTTCAGAACATCATCTATAAAATAGAGATACAGTTTGCAAAGAATAAAACACCAAATTAGTATATTAAAGCATAATGATCATAGCTCTTTGTATGTGACAATTTGAAATAGTAGATAAAAAACAACAGAATTTGATAATCGATTATGTAACCTACATAAAAACCTTGTCAATGTTTGAAATTAATAAGCATGCATTTTGTTTACAATCTAATTATAAGGGTGCCATACTTCCAACTGAGAATGGATTTTGCAAAAGCATAAAGTAATAAATGTTTAAGATACTTCATGCATTCGCATGTATCCCCTAGAAATTGATTAGCACTATAGGAGATCATCCTCCTCTCCAACAAAGGCATGTAATTACTTATAGAAAATATACACACTATAAATTTCTTTCAGTTCCTTTCATTAAATAATCGCTGCATAGCTGATGTAGAGCGTGCCATTTCGATTATGAGAAAATAACTGAATGAAATAAGAAACAACGAAACGCTACACAAGATTACTGATTTCTTTTACAACAAACAACTACTACAACAACTACTATGCATCAATCTCTAACAAGTTCGGGTCGACTCCATGAATCTCCACTATCCATGTCACCCCATTCATGGTATCTCAATACAATATTATACAAAGGCAACAACAACAAAAATCCCATTCAAACTAGAGTAGGCTATATGAATCCTCATTGACCATGTTCCTCCATTAAAATCCATTTTGGGCAAACATCATACAAAATAAAAATTAATTAAAAAGTACAAGAGATTCTCTATATTTTCTAACGATTGTGGTCACTCATATCTATTATCTTAATGTCCGCATCTCTTCTACACTTCTTTCAAAAGTCAAGATTTGCTATGCATTCCAGGCATTTAATTATCGAATTTGGAAAGAAGGAAAAAAAACAAGACCAAGTGCCCGTATCATTATTTCCAACAATTCTACTAGCATGTTTCTAGAATTGGATCATCATTAATGCCAGAGAAGTTGAAGAAACGCATGAAATTCTCGATCACATTCGGAGTATTTACGTATTAATAAACGCAAATGATGATGATAATAGATAAATTTACCTTGGATACAGAGTCGAATTCGGGACCGATTTGAAGAAGACAGAGGAGATAACAAATTGTTTGAGTGAGAAAAAATAATGACCGGGAGGGGACTGGGGAAAGAGTAACGCGTGTCAAGAACCTAGATCCCTTCTCTTTTGACTCTACGTATACGTATTGAACTAAGGTCGTACGATAGTAAAGAAGTGAGGATAAAAAAAGAAACGAATTAAAATAGTATCCATTTGTTTATGCGACTGATTAATTGTCAATAATCACAGGCGCATCAAGATTTTAAAAAGATATAAAAAACGTAAATTTAGAATTTATATTTAATAAGTTTAACCTTAAGGTTCTTGCCATGAATTTATTACATTGTTGAAATTAAGGGCATGTTTGAAAAGTTACTCTCTAATTGAATTTGGGTGTAATTTGGTATAATTACATAGTTTTAGCATGTTTGTCTGACTAAATAATTACTTGGTCAGGATTTACAAACAACAACAACAAACCCAGTGAAATTTCATAAGTGACTCTGGGAAGGGTAGTGTGTACGCAGATTTTACCCCTACCTTACGAAGGTAGAGAGGTTGTTTCCGATAGACCCCCGACTAAAGAGGAAAAAAAACTAAAAAGGAAGCAAATACAAAAATTAGTAACCATAGCGAGCAAAGGTGATATAATAACCGAAGCGAAAGAAACGACATATAGTAAAAGAAATATACGGGTACGAAGAAATGAAAATACGAGACAAACGTTAATGATATCGGCATATAAATAAGACACGCATGCTTAACCACTACCCTTCTACCTTAATTCTCAACCTCCATATCTTGCTATCAAGGGTCATGTCCTCACTAAGCTGAAGTAGCACCATGTCATGCCTAATCACCTCTCCCCAATACTTGTTAGGCCTACCTCTACCTCGACTTCTCCTCAGCCCTCCCCCCAACCCCATAACCAACCTCTCACACCTCCTCATTGGGGCATTTATGTACCTCCTCTTCACATTCCCGTACTATCTCAATCTAGCTTACCTCATCTTGTCCTCTATAGGTGCCACTCCCACCTTTTCCCAAATATCAACATTCATTATCTTATCTAACTTGGTATGCCCACACATCCATCTTAGCATCCTCATTTCTGCTACTTTCATCTTCTGGACATGAATGTTCTTAATAGGACAATACTCCGCCCCATATAACATAGTAGGTCTAACCAGCACTTTGTACAAACTTACCCTTAAGTCTTAGTGGCACCTTCTTATAAAATAAAACCCCGGAAGTGAGCCTCCATTTCATTAGTACTTCTCTAATACAATGTGTGACATCCTCGTCAATCTCATCATTACCTTGGATAATAGATCCGGGGTATTTGAAATTCCCCTTCGTAGGGATGACTTCTGAATCCAGCTTCCCTTCCACGTCAGCATCATGAGTCACGTTGCTGAACTTGCATTCCAAGTACTCTGTTTTAGTCTTGTTCAACTTGAAACCTTTTGACTCCAGGGTTTGTCTCCAAACCTCCATCCTCGCATTTATACTACATCGCGTCTCGTCAATTAGTACTATATCATCCGCAAATAACATGCACCATGGTATCTCCTCTTGAATGTGCCGCGTCAGAACATCTATCACCAAGGAAAATAAAAATAGGCTAAGCGCGGATCCCTGATGCTAGTCCATCCCGAAAGGGAAGTGTTCCAAGTCTCCCCTTACCGTCCTAGCCTGGGTTTTAACGCCATCATACATATCCTAGATTACCCTAGTATAAACTACAGGCACACTTCTAACCTCCAAACACCTCCAAAGAACCTCCCTCTGAACCTTGTCATAAGTTTTCTCTAGGTCAATAAACACCATGTGCAAGTCCTTCTTCCTATGCCTATATTGCTTCAATAGTCTCCTAATAAGGTGAATGGCTTCCGTAGTTGATCGCCCTGGCATGAATCCGAACTGATTCTAGGTAATAGATACACTTCTCCTCACCCTAACTTCCACCGCGCTCTCCCACACTTTCATGGTGTGACTTAGCAGATTGATATCCCTACAGTTGTTGTAATTTTAGATATCCCCCTTAGTCTTGTACATTGGAATCATCGTACTCCACCTCTATTCTTCAGGCATCTTCGTAGTCCTAAAATGGCATTGAACAACCTAGTAAGCCACTCCAAGCCTACTCTATCTTCAATCTTCCAAAATTCCACAGATCTCATCTGGCCTGGTCGCTCTACATCTACTCATCTTGCGCATAGCCCCCACAACCTCTTCAACCTTGATACGCCTGCAGTACCCAAAATCACGGCGACTCTCGGAGAACTCCAAGACCCCCAACACGCTGTCCTTATTTCCCTCATGTTCAAGAGTCCTTGAAAGTATGTTTTCCATCTACATCTAATAAATGCATCATCCATCAATATTCCATCTACATCTAATAAATGCATCATCCATCAATACATTGTTATCCTTGTCTTTGATGCACTTCACTTGGTCTAGGTCACGGGCCTTCCTCGCTCTCACTTTGGCTAGCCTGTATAACTTCTTATCCTTGCCTTTAGCTCCTAATTCTTCATACAACTGTCCAAATGTTGCATTCTTAGCCTCCGTAATGTCTAGTTTCACCTCCTTCTTAGCTTTATCATACCATTCCCTATTCATATTTCTCTCCTCCTCATCTCTGCTATCCACTAGCTTCAAATACACTGTTTTATTGGCTTTCACTTTTCCTTAGACTTGTCCACTCCACCACCAGTCCTCTTTATGTCCATTAGGGTAACCCTTCGAGACCCCTAACACCTCTCTAGCAGCTTCTCGAATGCAATTCACTGTCGAGGTCCACATATTACTCGCGTCTCTACTACTCCTCCAGAGCCCTATTGTTTGCAACTTCTCCCCCAATTGTAGGAAAATCTCCCTAGTCAAAGCTCCCCACTTGATCTTTGGTTGGCCTCACGTGGACCTTTTACTCTTCATCCTCTTAATATTCAAGTCCATAATCAAGAGCCTATGTTGGGTCACTATATTCATGCTCGGGATAACCTTGCAATCTGAATATAAACCTCTATTGCACCTTCTGAAGAGAAGATAATCAATCTGGGTCTTGGCCACCACACTACGAAAGGTTACCAAATGCTCCTCTCTCTTCTGGAAACACAAGTTAGCTATAATAAAATTAAAATCTCTTGTGAAATCCAAAAGCGAAGTACCTCCTTCATTTATATCCTCAAAACGGAAGCTGCCATGCACTTCGTCGTAACCTCCAACAGACGCCCCAATATGGCCATTGAAATCTCTACTTATGAATAACTTATCAGAGTGCGGAATACCTTGCCAACCTCGTCCAGATTCTCCCAGAAGTGCCTTTTAACCTCCTCGCCCAAGCCCGCTTGAGGTGCATAAGCACTAGTAACATGAACATTCCGCCTTCCAACAACTATCTTAGTAGCCATTAGCCTATCATTCACCTGCATCATATCTCCACTAGCTCCCTGAGTTCCCTATCAACCAAAATATATATCCCGTTCCTACCCCTTACACCTCTTGAGTACCATAGTTTAAACCTATCTACATCCCGAACCTTAGTACCCGCCCATCTAGTCTCCTGGACACAAGTTATATTGATCTTCCTCTTCAAGAGAATCATAGCTAACTTATTAGACTTCTCCGTCAATGTCCCTATGTTCCAAGACCCTATTCTCAAATTAGAAGTACCCTTTCACACCTCGCCCCCACCCCCACTCGAGGACATGACCTTATTCTACCATTGTTTACCACTGCCACTATAGGAATATTAAGCACACCCTACCACGGTATAAGCTAATAGTATAAAGGAAAGAATAATGCCTAGAGCTTAAAGCACTAATTAAAGGCCAAGATAAGAAAAAAGAAGCAAGTAATGTTTTTACTAAAGCACTAATTCGACTAATCTAGAGAAAGAAGTAGGAAACATGTATCGAATACAAGAATCAGAAAGTAAGTACAAGCAAGCCAAGATCCTACATAAAATGGGTGCAACCTAAGGCTAAAATGACACTAAATTGCCCTAGAAACAAGCCAACAAGCACTGAACTATATTATGGTAATTTATGCACTTTGCAAGAAATAAGACTGAAGGAAATTCAGCGGAGCGGAGGTACCAAGTCCGAAAAGAAAGAACCTGGTTATGGTCTTGAGCGTCATATCGTTGTTGGACATCTTCCTAGGTCAATTCCGGCCTTGTACGCGCTGCCATGCACTTCTACTGCCGCTAGCCTTTGCCGGCACATGTGCGTCATACGTATTTTCTTTGGTAGCTTTGGAACCTGGGACTCTTGGGGACACAACCGCAAGAACCGTAGCAGAGGATGGAGGGGAGAAGAAAAGAAAAGGCAAAGAAGAAGAAGAAGAAGAAGAAGAAGAAGAAGAAGAAGAAGAAGAAGAAGAAGATGATGATGATGATGATGATGGTGATAGTGAATCATAGAACTGAGGGCGCCTGCGACCTTTAAGACTAAAGGGGGAGAGAATGTAGGTAGAGGGAAGAAAGAGGAAATAGGAGAGAAGGAACACAGAGAGGAGGGATGGGAGGAGAGAAAAGAAGATAGAGAAAAGGAGAGGTGCATTTACCTAGGTTTTTCGGCGGGCCGCCTGTGGCAGCTCGAGCCGGGGGGAGGGGGGGAGAGGGGGGAAGAAGTGGCTATAAGTCGCCAGTGGTGGCTCAAGGAAAAAGGGGGAGGGTGGGATTTTCATTACCAGCGAGGAGAGAGAGAGAGACGAAAAAACCTCAATATAAGCATGTAATTTGGTGCAATTGAGGGGTGCAATTATACTCTCCAATTCTCAGGGGTGCTTAGAATTGTTGGTAATTAATGGTGTAATTACAAGATTATTTTTTGAATCTCTCTTTTTTTTAATTTACTTTTTATTTTATTCATTTTTTCTTTAATTTATTTTTTATTTTAAACTTTTTAAATTCTTTTTTTTTCAAATATTATTCTTTTTACATTATTTATCTTTTATTTTCTTATTTCTCATTTCTCAATCTTTACTTCACGTGTTTCTACATAATTTCTCATATTTTATTTATTTTTTAATTATTTTTTTATTTTTTATTACACTTAGCTATGGCAATCGAACAAGAGTGGGTTGCTCTAGTGGTGAGCACCCTCCACTTCAAACTAAAAGGTTGTGAGTTCGAGTCATCCCAAGAGCAAGGTGGGGAGTTCTTGAAGGGAGGGAGCTGAGGGTCTATCGGAAACTGCCTCTCTACCTCAGGGTAGGGGTAAGGTCTGTGTACACGCTACCCTCCCCAGACCCCACTAGTGGGATTATACTAGGTTGTTGTTGTTGTTGTTGACTTAGCTATGGTAATATTTCATTTTTTCTAAAATATTATACCTCATAATCTTAGAAAGAATAAGTCATCCACAAACTTGACTTATAATGAGTGATGTCATTAAAGTTGAACTTTGTTATTGGATGAGGTTATATGCAAAGTTAATTATGTTAAAGTGATAGATTAATTTTTTAATATTTTAATAATATTCTCATTTTTTAACCATTTATTTTTGTGATTTCATGTAGTCGATCATATTTTTTATTTTTTTATTTTCTTTATTTAGTATAATTGTGCTATTATTCTAGTTTTGAAACTACATCTCCCAATATTAGAAACAATGAGTCATTAATAAACTTGACATATAATGAGTGATGTCGTTAAAGTAAAATCTCATTGTCGAATGAGGTTATAGACTTATGTTTTCTTTTTCATTTGAATTATATTTACTTAAAGTATGTTGAAATTTATTTATATTATGTTATAATTTTCTATAAGAGTATTATGTTAATTTTTTTTTAATTTTAAATTTATGTTATATTTCGGTTCCATTTTATTGATTTAGTATTATTGACTTATTAATTTAGATTGCATGCCATTTATTTTTCAGTTAGAATTGGTAGATTATTTCTTCGTAAAATATTTGAGTTCGTGGTGCTATGAATAAATTGTATAAATTGGGAATAAATTGTATATTTGAGTTTTTGGTGCGATGAATAATATTTATCTTCGAACATTTTCGTAATCCGAGCACGTTGGCCCGAGGATTGACTTTGTTGATTTTCCGTGTAGAGTTGGGAATTGTTTCTAATTGATTAAGTTACGAGTTTTGAGCATATTTTGATTGATTTCCACGTTGTTTGACTAGTTTCCGGCACTGGTTTGAGGAGTTAGAGAGGCGTTGGAGCCGATTATCGGATTTCGAAGCAAGGTAAGTCTCCTGCCTAACCTTGTGATGGAGAATTTACCCCTAGGTGTTATATTTCTTATGCGCTACATATTGTGGAAGCTACGCACGTGTGAGGTGACGAGTGTCTGCGCGTATGCTAGAATTCCTAATTATGTCTGGGTAGACTTAGACTCACGCCATGTTTTAATTGTACTATTTGAGTTATTCTTGACTAATTATATGCTTTAATTTACATTTAGTCTGAGACTAGACTCGCGTAGAGTATCAGACTTGTTATTTTAGATACTTGATGAGCTACTTGATTATCCGTAGAAGTTGTACTTTCCTTTACGGATTTCTTCCGTGTTGTGCGTATTCGTTTGAAAGTTTTTTTGAATTTTATAACTCACACGTATATTCATGAGTAGGACCAGTGACCCGTCAAAGTTTTATATTCTAATGGAATCGGGCTGAAGGCCTCAGTAATACTCTTATAGGATCGCGTTGTTCGCCTCGGTGGTATCCTGTAGCATACTCCTGCGGGGTTGGGTCGTTCGCCTCGACAGATTAACATATTATTGTGGGATCGGATCATTCACCTCGACAGTATCATGTATCATATTCTTATATGACACCAGATTTTCGGAATGTAGATTCTCGTTCTTGGTTATATTTCTATATGATATTCAGATTTATATTTCGATCTCGTTGGAACATTTAATATTATATCAGTACTTTTCTATAACAACATAGAAATTTCACTCATTTACTTCATCATTTGTTATAAAATGTATTATGGAAGATTGGAAGATTCTGTATTCAGAAAAGGGTTATTCGGTTCGTGATTGGTATATTCGATATTTAATTCCAGTACATGAGAGGCAATTGGACTATGGATGTTCAAGCTTTGGTTGATGGAGTAGCGAAACTTGACATTACCGAACTTGGTGGAATTCTTGTTTATGTTGTGGTGTCGTCATCCCCGTTTGAACGCATTAAGGCTCGTCGGTATAATGGTTTTCATTTGTTTGCCTCTGGGGTACAGTGTTGTAAAATGGTACCTAAGAATTAGTTATCGGAGATGACCGTGTGTTGCGACTTCAAAATCGAATCAGTGTTTCCAGTGTTTATGGTTCGAGGGAGATGTTCCTTGAGGTGGATTTTGTACTTAGGGAGTTCAAATATTACAAGAAAGGCGCTTAATCAGAATGTAGGAAAATATGAATATTTGATTATCGTTTTGGGATGCAATATGGCTTCGAATTTTAAACATATTATTGGACCTTCAGTTGATGTTAATGAACAAATGGACTCTTATGGCTGGTGGATGAGTGTGGACATGGAGATTAACTGATTTCATAATGGATGTATCTATGGAAATGTCATTAGGGGATGTCGATATGAGGTTACACGGGTGGGCTATCTCCTATGAGAAGGTTATGGATTGCATGATTTCTGATAAATTTCCTATATAGAGTTCTACTTTCTATCCAACATGAAGCATGTACTACGATGTGGGCTTGGATCGTTTGAAGAAGATGGTGCAACTGCCAGAAAAATGAGTGTACATTTAGGACTGATAACTCGGGATGTGTGATGATTAGTGCAACAAGGGCTTGTGAAAAATTTGGTTGAGTAATGGTGTGAGATCATGGTAGCCAGGAGGAGAAGTCATTGTGGATCCTTGGATTTTGCGATTGTAGCTTAAGCTAAGTGGGGGATCCTACTATCGATGATTGGTTATGTGCATTTGCAGTTTCTGGTTAGCGGTACGTTGGTGGATTAGTCATGACCGAGAAAGAGAACATTGGGGGTTATTCGAGCAAGGAATTTGATGGGTGTGTGCTATATATTGCCCTATAGACTCATGAGAAGATTTTGGGATGACTCAGATTTTGCACATTTTAGTAAATGTGATGTGCAAGGGAAGGGATGCATTCGGTTTCTCCTTTGGAGTATTCGTGTGCCAATTGGGCACTAGTTATTTGGTTATATAATCGGGATTGTGTTAGAGTGTGAGACTCTCAATAATGGTTCTAGTGGGTTAAAGAATTTAAGTGTGGTGCCTAAGGATTTTCAGGTTCGTCGTGTAGCTAAGGATTTAGTTATGCAGCGGTGTATGAAAGAGACTTAGAGTGTTTCTATAAATATCACCGGGTCTGCGGGACGATGTTAGAGAGATGGAGGAAACAACTTCGGGTTCGCAGAATGGGTGTATAAGTTGGAGATGCTATTGAGTGCATGACGAGAGTATAAAAAGGCGTATGGGTATTGAGTCAATGTGGTCTTGCGGTTTGGGGTCACTTGAGATGAATGTTAATTGGGGTCCATAGTGCTGGTAAAAAGAGGTGTTACTTTGAAGGCAAGTCAAGAGGAAATCGGGAGAAGTTGAGTCAGTTTAGTAGTGGTTTGGATCAGCATGGTAAAGGAAGGGATCAGTTCCTTCAGTACGATAAGGCTACATGGGTGTTTCGTGGCTTTACTTGCTGTCTTGGCAGTCTCAATAATTTGGTCGATTTGGAGGGATTCCATCTTGATGGTTTGGGTATGTGCAAACGGGTCCCGAAGAGGTTATGACAGTTTCGACTATGATTTGAGGTTTGTGTCTTTTGCGGTTATGGGAATTTGGCCGCATGTTGCAATTTTTCTTCTGAAATGAGTTAAGTGAAGGGTTCTAGCCGATGAATTATTTATTCCACTGGTGGTTCAGTATTTATGATGTAGTTCTTGCACTTTCATATAATAGCATGATAGGTGCAATGAGCGGTGTAGAATTGAAATTGAAGGATCAAGTTGCGGTTCAGTTTTGACCGGGATGTCACGAGCTCGAATGAGCGGGGGAAGATTTTTGATGATTAGAGTATGATGGCGCTATTTTAGTATCACCTGAGAATGGTGTTCTGCGGAAGAGACATTGTGTATTGACTTGCAAATTCTTGATTTGCATTATAGAAATAGTATAGGTTGTAGCCATAGATGTGCATATTTTGCTACCTGGTGCGGAAGGTTGTAGGAGTATCTCCCACAGAATGATCCTATAAGTGTGATATGTCATTCATTTAACTGGTACAAATTGAAATAAGGTATGAAAATTTTGGTATTGTTGATGATTGTAGAATTTATTTACGTGAGATGCTCAATTCCTTTGGTTGCGGGTCGTGGAAGTTGTTTCGGATTTTACGGTTAGTCGTATGTGACATGGATAGGGTCATTGTGGATCTTTGAAAAGGTTATTGACCTATTTTGGGATGATCGAAATTGGCTATGAGGTACGTTGGTAGACCTAATGTAAAAGTATAGTCCACGCCAAATCAGATATGCTTATTCAGTATAGCATTGCTTATGGACGAGTCTTCGGGCATGGTGGATATTATTCCTGTTTCCATCTATTTCATGTGTTACTCTTTATGCCATGTGGATTATAAGGCGACTTGATTATTCACACGTGTGTCTAGTGAGTATGAACCTTTTTGGCTCGATGGGTATTCCCATGCAGATTGATTATGTGTGGATCAGGTGGCACACCGCCACAGGTATGATGTTTGGATCAGGTTGCACACCACAACAATGAGATGTTGAGTACGGTTCCTTATTCAATTTTGTGTGTTTTACTTCTCATCTATGGAATAGGCTCGTAGCATTTGTTTTTTGTTTTATTTGTTCCGCGGGCTGGATAGTTCTGTACTCGGTTTCACTTTCCTTATTGATCATATTCGAGTTGTGGCTTATTGGCGCATTGATGACGTTGTATGGGATTCTAGATGATTTTCGATGTGGCTTGTTAATCGAGCAGTTTGTACTGGGTGAGACGAGGTAGTTAGGCCTGGTTTGACGGGTGGTTATGAGATTCTGCACATCTCTTTCATCGTTGTAGTATTGTGAGGTTTGAAATAGGATTTTTATGTGTCATGAGCTATATTACTGGCATCACGTTCAGAAATTGTAGCTATTGTGGTTAAAAGATATTACTACGGGCATATGAACTATGTGGTGCATCGTGTGGCTACGACTTGGGTGTATATGTATGGTACAACTTGTAGGGATCGACACAACATAGGTATGCTCGAATCGGACATTGTGAAGAATTCCAGATGTTGGAATTTGGTTCTAAGGCTTGGTGGGCTAAGGTAGCAGGAAGGATCTTCTGTCTGGGTTGAGCTAACGTGCTCATATGGATTGGGGTGGCATAAGTAGGTGCACGAGGTGTTATACAGTTATTTTTGGCAACTTTAAAATGGTTCTTGGCACGTTCGAGGACGAATGTATATTTAAGTAGGGGAGAATGCAATGGCCCGACTGGCCGTTTTGAGCTCTAGCATGTCGTGTAGCAGTTTGAGACCTTTAATAGCTTCACTATATATATTATAACTTGCATGTGTAGTCGAATTTGAATTTCGAGAAGTTCGGAGTTGATTTGGAAGAATAATTCTCAATTCGGAAGCTTTAAGTTGGTGGCCTAACCAAGGTTTGACTTTTGAGTAAACGAACTCAAAATCGGGATTTGAAGGTTTCTATAGGTTCGTAAGGTAATTTCAGAATTAGTTGATTCAAATTATTCTAACGTATTATTACTTATTTATTTTTGTTTGGCGTACAAAAAAACTTTTTGAATTCCCGGTAGAAAGAGATTTCGCTAACGAAAAAGCCTTTAATGCTATCGAATATCCCTTCCTTTTCCAAATATTTTTACTAATACGCTTTTTTGATGTCGAAGTGCATTTTTTTGGAACTGCCATTTAGAAATTAAAAAAATACTCATTGTTATAGATGGATGTGAAAGGCATCTATTGTTCAAAATGAATTCTTTTTACTACTATTTATTTTCGAGCTAATAGTGTCGTCCTAAAATAAAGCATTATTGAGATAGGCAAAAGATGTGTGAAAATTGTATAATACTGGAAATAAAAAAAGAAGGTCAATATGTGTTTTTCAAGTTTTCTATTCCATAAAATATTTATAATTGTAAAACATGTGAGGGTAAGGGAAGGAAGTCTCTTCGGCACGTATGAGTAGCTGTCACGAATCGAAGTTTCAAAAGCCAAAAGAGAGATTTTTCGATAAGAAAAAAGTTGGTTGAGATACGGGATGATAGGACGGGGGGCCAACTTTCGATACTTTTTGCAAACTCGATTTCAATACTATGTAAGCTAGGACTGGAAGATCCTCTATCTATTAGCATACCCGTACCAGCAGTTAGACTAGCACTCTCTCCCCATTCAATCGCAGTAACTGACTGTAAGAGAGCTGATTGTCTACTATCTATGTCATGTCTTGACAGGTGAATATAAGAGAGAGGCTGTAAGTGCATTCTCTCCTTCTCCATCTTCTGGAAATCACTCTTTGAGTATATTCAGGTTGAGCATCGGATGGTCCGGAAGCATTTCGGTGCTTAATATCGGAAGTTTATATTTTGAAGGTTTTGAAATTTGCTAAGTTTGACTTAGAGTATACTTTGGTATTATCGAACTCCAGGCGGTGTTCTGGGACCTTGGATAGGTTTATTTTATTGACTGAAACTTGTGCGTGAAGTTTGGTCGTGAAGTTATATCTAAGTGTGATTTGGACACGTTCGGCGAGCTTTGAACGTTTAAAAGTTAAGAGAGTTTAAGAAATTGAGTTTGATCTTTAATTCTTAGTTTCAATATTGTAATTCATGTTCCGAGCTTTTGGACAAGTTTACATAGGGTATATAAAATTATTATAATGATTGGACGGGGTTCCTCGGACCTCGGATGAGTTTTTGGGTGATTTTGGACAATTTTTAGGCCTTTTTTGAACTACTAATAACTTATGCCAGGGCTGTGAATCACGATTGCGGAGGTTTGGGACGTGATCGCTTAGAGCAAAGTGCATTTCAGGCCTTGTGAATCACGATTGCGGAAGGTAGGGTTGCGATCGCGTAAAAGAAATTTCTATTGTTAGTGGTCTAATTTCGAGAGCTTATATCTTGCAATCTATAAGAAATTTTGAGATGATCTGAATGGAAAGTTGTAGTCCTTTGAATCTAGTTTTCAGAAAATCAAGCTGTTTGTATTTTGGTGTTTTGTACAAAATATTATTGCCATTATACCAAGGATGTCGGTGCTGAGGAAAACAAAAATTGTACGTCGCGATCGCGAGTCTTCTTGGTCGCAATCGTGGTGAAGAAAATCATGCTGGTAGGTGTATTAAACGTCCAATTTTGGGATTTTGAGTTTATTTCTTTATTTTTAAGCTCTTGGAGCACATGTAGGGCGATTTGGGGTGAATCTGGAAGACCATTTTTGCCATATATCATAAGGTAAGTTATTCCTACTTGTTTTGAGTTAAATACATAGATTATAGATGGATTTAAATATGAAAACTGATAGAAATTGAGGGATTTTAGAAGAAAATCTAAAAATAATATTTTTGGATTTTTACCACGAAATTGGTTATGAAATTGAGAACAAATTGTATTTTGAGTTTATGATGCTATGGATAATATTTATCTTCAAAATATTTTGGAATCCGGGCACGTGTGCCCAGAGTTGACTTGGTTGACTTTTCGTGTAGAGTTGAAAATTATTTCTAATTGACCAAATTACGAGTTTTGAGTATACTTTGATTGATTTGCACGTTGTTTGACTAGTTTCGGATCGTTTGGCATGGTTTGAGGAGTTAGAGAGGCGTTGAAGCCGTTTATCGGATTTCAGAGCACGATAAGTCTACTGTCTAACCTTGTGAGAGGGAATTTACCCCGTATGTGTTATATTTCTTATGTGCTACTTGTTGTGGGAGCTACGCACGTATGAGGTGACGAATGTTCGTGCGTATGCTAGAATTCCTGATTATGTCCGGATAGACTTAAACTCACGCCATGCTTTAATTGTACTATTTGAGTTATTCTTGACTAATTAAATACTTGAATTTACATTTAGCCTGATACTAGACTCGCGTAGAGTATCAGACTTATTATTTTAGATACTTGATTAGCTACCTGATTACCTGTGGAAATTTATCGCTCGTTACGGATTTCTTCCGCGTTTTGCGTATTCGTCCGAAAGTTTTCTTGAATTTTATAACTCACATATATATTCGTGAGTGGGGCCAGTGACCCATCAAAGTTTCATATTCTAATGGGATCGGGTTGAAGACCTCATCAATACTCTTATGGTATCAGGTTGTTAGCCTCGAAGGTATCATGTAACATACTCTAATGGGATCGGGGCCGCTCGCCTCTGCAGGACTATGTAATATACTCTTATGGGATCGGGGTGTTCGCTTTGGCAGAATCGTGCATAATAATTGATAAGGAGTCAGTGTACCGATGAGTTTTTCTCACTTGAGATGTGATGTTTTATCTGTTGTTGACCATTGTATATTCCATTTGAGGTAGTATTCGGTTATTGAGGACCCCGTATTTATTTCTCTGTTGAGGATCGTGTTATGTATGTATATTTGTTCTCACTGTTTTACTTGCCATGCTTCGTACCTTGTCTACTTTTATTATATTTAATTTATTGGACCAGTAGTAAGTGTCAATCTCGATCCCTCGTCACTACTTCTTCGGGGTTAGACTTGATACTTACTGGGTGCGCGTTGATTTGCGTACTCATGCTACACTTCTATACTAATTGTGCAGATAGTGAGACAGGTTTATTTGATGGTCATCTTGGCGCATAGGCGCAACTATTGAGGAGACTTTATGGTGAGATGCATTCCATGCTATAATCCGCAACACACAGAGTCTCCGTCATATTCATTTATTTTATCTTGTCTATCATATATTCCAGACATATGTTGTATTAGTATTGTACTCCCCTAGTAGATTTTCTCTTGCATTTGTGACACCGGGTTTTGGGGATGTACATTCTCGCTCTTGGTTGTATTTCTGTATGATATTCAAATTTATATTTCGATCTCGTTTGTATATTTAATATTCTATCAGTACTTTTCTATAACAACAAAGAAATTTTACTCATTTTATAATTTATTATAAAATGTATTATGGACTAACAATCGGTATGTGTTAAGTTGTTGGCTTGACTAACAATGGTATTGGGAACCATCACTATCTATTGTGGGATTTAGGTTGTGATAACATTACACCGTTTTGCTTAAGGTGCTTATGCCTCTGCTAAGGGGGGGTGTGTGTGCGCACACACATCTTAGCTAGTAGCTTCTATTGCTATTATTTTAATAATATATTATGGATTTATTGTATCTAATTTATTAACGCTTTTATTGTTTACCTAATGTATAACGGATTTTTCTCCTATGATTTCTAATTCATTGAAAATTCTAACTATCCTATTTGAATCTTCTTTTTATTTATTATTTTAAAATTTTATATTCCTCTCTTAAAATTGTAAAATTCTTTATCTATTTCTATTAAAGTGTATTCCTTATATATTTTTTCTTCCTAAATTTCTCTTTCTATTTCTTCTAAAAACATGCTATAGTTGCAGCTTTCAAAATTATCTTCGCATTTTTTACAATATATTTCTTGTATACGTTCACCATGCTTCTATGCCAAATTCTGATGTTTTAACATGTTTTCTTATAGTAGGATATTTTTCTCTTTGTATTGGAGTATGAGTAAGGTTCTTAAAAAATATTATTCCATCTCAAGTGACGACACAACAACCATTATTACTAAGCAAAAAGTTGAGTCCTAAAATAAAGTTTGTGCTTATATTTAAGTCTCTTACCCAAATTTTATCTAATTTGTAAGTTGGTGTAGAATCCGAGCATGTATTGATAAAGCTGGTTTGTGTTTTATCTACATAATAATTATAAATATTACGAGATCCATCCATTTTCATGGCTAACTCTAGTTTAGCTAGTGCCTTTAGTAATTTTTTTGGTACTATCTTTTTATTAATTATGCATTTTGGTCAATCTATATCTATTAAAGCGAGAATTTTTATTTCAATATCTTCTATTTTTATTCTTGCTAATATCTTTGTTGTATTATTTTTTTAATCCTCATTATAGATCAATGTATCATACTCTATATTCATGAGTTCTTGGTCCATAGGGGTTTAGCACTTGTTCTATCATTTATTCATTCTTTTTAATTCTGAATAGTCTCTTTTCTAGGTCGTTTAGTCTAATTTCTAATACTGATATTCTACGATTTGTCATATGACTAGTCTCACTATTATCTATTTCTATTTCAGTTGTTAAACCTGATGTCAAAACTTTTTTTATATATGGTTTACATCCTTCTAAATAACATATTTTATATTTAGTCTTTTAATTTCTAACGGGGTGCCATTTACATATGAAACATGGATTACTATCTAATCCTTTATTTCTTTTGAAATTATGCATATATTTTTCTGAGATATTCATAAGAGTACTAAAATATAGATCTTTCAAATTCAACTCGTATATTCCTATTTTATTTATGAACACATTATCTTCTGAATCAGAAGAATTTTCTAACTCATTCTAAGCTAATTCTATACTATTATATGCTTTCATTATCTGACATATGTTCATCAGCAATTATAATATTTGTTTTTTTAATTTTTTTGGTAATTGAGAATTTCTACTTTTATTGTTAACTTTCTTAGGACATGTATTTGCTCAATGATCTTGTCACGACCCAAATTTTTTTCCGTAGGATGTCGTGATGGCATCTAGTTTTTAAGACTAGGTAAGCCTAACACTTACTGAATTAATGACAAAATTCAACCAACAACTATTAAATATGAAGCAGAAATTTCTATACAAAGCCAACAATCCCAAAATTGGTAGTACAAGTTATAAGCTCTACTGAGTTCACTAAAAAATCTCTAAATACAACTGTTCCGGAATAGAAGCAAATTGTACAGAAATAACTTTCGAAGGTGACTCCGAGGCCTGCGAACGCGACGTCAGGTATACTTTGAAGTCTCCACAGCAATATCTGATCTGCTATCTAACAATCAACAAACTCCGAAGTACCTAGATCTGCATAATAATATGCAGAAATATAGTATGAGTACACCACAGTCGGTACCCAATAAGTATCAAGACTAACCTCGGTAGAGTAGTGACGAAGTACAAGTCAAGACACTCACTAGACAAAATAACCTGTGCAGTATAGAAGTATAAAGCTAATGATGGAAAACAGAAATCAGTAAATGACAATAAAATCAACATGTGATATAAATAGTAAAGTAGTAAGAACACTGTGAAGTATCATTGAAACCAAATAAGGAACACAAAGGACAACCAATTAGTCAAGTCATGCTAACACAAGATTCACAACGAAATCACCCCATGATACCTCATCTCATAGTCACAAGTCACGGGTCTCAACCCATCATCATGTACTCACGACACCTTATATCTACATCCGAATCACAATTGCACGGACAACTCACATGGTAATATCTCAATCCGCCCGGTATAATCACAGGCTCACAATCACAATTTGCCCAACGTGGTCACAGGCTCACAATCACAATCCGCCCGGCATGATTACAGGCTCGCAATCACAATCTACTCGGCGTGGTCACAGGCTCACAATCACAATCCGCTAGGAATGATCATAGGCTCACAATCACAATCCATCCGGCATAATCACAGGCTCACAATATCAATAGGGAAGTAGATAATACAAGAATACATAGGCATAATCAATAAATGTCAAATTTCGTACTCATGAGCTAGTATAAGCAGCATGCTACGGTGTATGCTTGTGCGGGTGTACTACTGCAACCCAAGTCAACAAGTAATATCAAAGATATCGAGTAACTCACCGAAACAACAATAATTTCAACTAAGAGTAACTCAACAATAAAAGAAATCACATAATGGTAAAAGTGGTAACGACTTCAAATAAAGCATATAAGAGCAACCTCGACAAGTAAAGGATGTGACATATAACAACAACTTCAAATAAAGTATGTGATAGCATACACGGCAAATAAAAGATACAACATATGCTAACAAATTCCGATTAAATATATGAAAGAGGCCTAAGATTCTAAACCGGTCAATTTTACACATATAAGCCTGAGTACGTACTCGTCACCTCACATACTGTCACGACCCAGAATCTCACCCATCGTGATGGCGCCTATCTCGATACTAGGCAAACTGGCAACATCAATAACCCACAATTTCTTTTAAATACTTAAAACATAATAATTAAGTTTAAGAGTAAATCCCACAAACATTAGAAATAAACATACTTCCAAAACTCGATGTTACTGAGTACATGAGCATCTATACATTACAAGTCTGGAAAACCCGATCTATAATAATCCGAGACCAAATACAATAAACAAAAGGATAGGGAAGGAGAGACAAGGTCTGCGAAACATGGCAGATACCTCTGAATCTCCCGAAAATCGACTGTGTGCAAGAATCAACACACACTGTATCTAGGATCACCTGGATCTGCACACAAAGTACAGGGTGTAATATGAGTACAACCAACTCAGTAAGTAACAATAATAAATAAAGAACTGAAAGTAGTGACGAGCTTCTCAACTAAGTCCAAATACAGTACTTTCCAATATAAAAGAGTAGGCATGCTCTCAAGTTCAACATTTAAGATTTCACTGAAATTTCATATCAAGTTTGACCGAAACAGAAAATAATGTTTTCCCGAAGTTTCCAAAAATAGTGATATATGACAGCTGAAATGCAGCAAATAATAAGATCAATGCATCCTCTCAGAGTAACAGTCACTCAGTCCTTCCATTCACTCCAACCTCACTGTCACTCTTTCCTCACAGTCACTCTTTCCTTACAGTTGCTTATTCCTCATAGTCACTCATCACTCGGTACTCGGCATTCGCACTCGGCACTCGCACTCAGTAGGTACCTGCGCTCACTGGGGGAGTGTACAAACTATGGAGGGGCTCCTTCAGCCCAAGAGCTATATCAAGATAATCATGGCATAAATCAATAAAAACATGTTGCGATGTGCAGCCCGATCCATAAATATCCTCACAATTAGGCCCTCGGCCTCACTCAGTCATCAACCTCTCCAGTCTCCCGTGATCTCAAAAATCATGATAATCATCCCAAAATTGATAATATGATGTTTTAATAAATAGCAACAGAGACTGAGATATGATGTGAAATGAATAAACATGACTGAGTGTGAAATTACAATTTGAACATATAATTCAACCACAGAAATGACCCCAATGGGTACCAATAATAACAACATATGTCTAAGCATAATTTTTAATATGAGTCTCAACTCAATTTTCCCCTAATACATAGAGAATATACAGATATTAACAGATAATTCAAATACACAGTCCCATGGAATTTGACCAAGTCACTATTCCTACGGTGCACGCCCACACACCCGTCACCTAGCATGTGCGTCACCTCAAAACCAATCATATAATACATATTCCGGGGTTTCATACCCTCAGGACCAAATTTAGAACTGTTACTTACCTCAAGCCGTGTAATTCTTTATTCTGCAATGCCTTTTCCTCGTGAATTGGCCTCCAAACGTCTCGAATCTAGCCACAAATAATTCAATTCAGTCAATAAAATTTATTGAAATTATTTCCATAAGAAAATACTAATTTTCCAACAAAATCCGAAATTTAGCTCAAAAATCATCTGTGGGGCCCACGTCTCAGAACCCGACAAAAGTTATAAAATTCGGAAGCCCATTCAACCATGAGTCTAACCATACCAATTTTACCAAAATTTGACCTCTACTCAACCTCCAAATCTTCAAATCCTATTTTCAAATCCCTAAGTTCAAATCTCCGATTTACACCTCAAAAACATTTAATCTAGTCGGATTATTCGATGATAATCCAATATTATGAATTAAAAATGATCACAAGTGACTTACCTCAAGATTTCCCGTGAAAACCTCGCTCAAAATCGCCCAGCCCGAGCTTGAAATGCCCAAAAATGGCAAAAGCTCGGAACCCCTCTATTTTTATACTGCCCAGGGGTTTCCTCTTCTGCGGGATTTTGTGTGCATCCGCGGACATGCTTCTGCGAGAAGCTTTCCGCTTTTGCGAAGCTGCCTCACCAAGTGCCCTTGCGCTTCTGCGATCAAACGCCCGCAAGTGCGGAGCCGCTTCTGCGGCTACCTGCCGCTTCTGTAGCTACACCTGGACGCATCTGTGATGGAAGGCTCGCTTCTGCGAGCTCGCACCTGCGATGGAAATTACGTAGGTGCGATTATATCAGATGGTGGAAACCTTCAGATTTTCTCCTAAGTCCGAATTCGATCCGTTAACCCTTCGAAACTCACCCGAGGCCCCCAAGACCTCAAACAAATATACCAACAAGTCCTAAAATACCATACAAACTTAGTCGAACCCTCAAATTACCTCAGACAACGCTAAAACCACAAATCATACCCCAATTCAAGGCTAATGAACTTTAAAATTTTAAGTTTCCACAAACGACACTGGAACCTATCAAATCAAGTCCGATTGACCTCAAATTTTGCACACAAGTCATAAATGACATAACAGACCTATTAAAATTTTCAAAATTAGATTTTGACCCCAATATCAAAAAGTCAACCCCTCGGTTAACTTCCCAAAAATTTGACTTTTGACATCTTAAGCCCAATTCCACTACGAACCTCCAAATAATTTTTCGGACATACTCCTAAGTCCAAAATCACCCTACGGAGCTATTGAAATCATCAGAATTAAATTCCGAGGTCGTTTACATATAAGTCAATATCTGCTCAACCTTTCCAACTTAAGTTTTCAATTTTGAGACTAAGTGTCTCATTTCACTCCGAATTCCTCCGGACCCGAACCAACTAACACGGTAAGTCATAAAACAACTGTAAAGCATAACTTGAGCAATAAATGGGGAAACGAGATTATAATACTCAAAACGACTGGCCGGATCATTACATTCTTCCCCTCTCAAACAAATGCTCATCCTCGAACGGGTTTAGAATCATACCTGGAGTCTCAAATAGGTGTGGATATTTGCTCTGCATCTCCTTGTCAATCTCCCAAGTAGCTTCTCCGACTGGCTGGCCTCTACACTATACCTTCACTGATGCTATGTTCTTTGACCTCAGCTTTCGAACCTGCCGGTCTAAAATAGCCACCAACTCCACATCATAAGTCAAATTACCGTCTAGCTGCACTGCACTGAAATCTAGAATATGAGACGGATCCCCGACATACTTTCGGAGCATGGATACATGGAATACTGGATGAACACCTGATAGACTAGGTGGCAAGGCAAGTTCATAAGCCACCTCTCCAATTTTCTTAAGTATCTCAAAAGGCACAATATATCGAGGGCTCAACTTGCCCTTCTTCCCGAACCTCAACACACCCTTCATGGGTGAAATATTGAGTAGAACCTTTCCCCAACCATGTAAGCAACGTCACGGACCTTCTAGTTGGCATAACTCTTCTGTCTAGACTGCGCCGTGTGAAACTGCTCCTGAATCAATTTAACCTTCTCCAAAGCATCCTGAACCAAATCAGTACCCGATAGCCTAGCCTCACCCGGCTCAAACCAACCCACCGAAGACCGACACCGTCTCCCATATAAAGCCTCATATGGAGCCATCTGAATGCTCGATTAGTAGCTGTTATTGTAAGAAAACTCTGCCAGTGGCAGAAATTTATCTCAAGAACCTCCAAAATCAATGACGCAAGCACGTATCATATCCTCCAATATTTGAATAGTGCGCTCAGACTGTCCGTCCATCTGAGGGTGAAATGTTGTACTCAACTAAACCTGTATGCCCAATTCTCGCTGCACTGCTCTCCAAAACTAGGATGTAAATTGCGTGCCTCGATCTGAAATGATGGACACTGGCACACCGTGTAGGCGAACAATCTCGCGGATATAAATCTCAGCCAACCACTCCGAAGAATAATTAGTACCAACTGGAATAAAATGCGCAGATTTGGTCAATCGATCCACAATCACCCAAATAACATCAAATTTCCTCAAAGTTCGTGGGAGCCCAACTACGAAGTCCATGGTGATACGCTCCCATTTCCACTCTCGAATTTCAAGTCTCTGAAGAAATCCTCCCGGTCTCTGATGCCCATACTTTAATTGTTGACAATTTAAACACTGAGCTACAAACCCAACTATATCCTTTTTCATTTGCCTCCACCAATAATGCTGCCTCAAATACTGATACATCTTTGCGACACCTGGATAAATAGAGTACCGCGAACTGTGCGCTTCTTGGAGAATCAACTCACGCAAACTATCTACATTAGGCACACACAGCCTGCACTGCATCCGTAATACACCGTCATCCCCAATAGTGACCTCCTTGGCATCACCGTGCTGAACCATGTCCTTAAGGACAAGCAGATGGGGATTATCATACTGCCGCTCTCTGATGTGATCATATAAAGAAGACCGAGAAGCCATACAAGACAAAACTTGATTCGACTCAGAAATATCCAATCTAACAAACTCGTTGGCCAAGGCTTGAACATCCAAGTCTAAAGGCCTCTCTGCTACCGGTAAGTATGCTAAGCTTCCCAAACTCTTCGCCTTAAGACTCAAAGCATCGTCTACCATATTGGACTTTCTGGGATGATAGAGAATGGTGATATCATAATCCTTAGGCAACTCTAACCACCTTCGCTGCCGCAAATTAAGATCCTTCTGTTTAAACAGATGTTGTAGACTCTGGTGATCGGTATAAACCTCACAATGGACACCGTACAAGTAATGCCGCCAAATTTTCAAGGCATGAACAATGGCTGCTAACTCAAGGTCGTGGACTAGATAATTCTTCTCATGTACCTTTAACTGTCTGGACGCATAGGCAATCAGCCTACCATCTTGCATAAGCACTGTGCCAAGACCAATACGCGATGCGTCATAATACACAGTATAAGACCTTGGAACCTATAGGCAACACCAATACTGGAGCTGTAGTCAAAGCTGTCTTGAGCTTCTGAAAGCTCTCTTCACATTCATCTGACCACCTAAACGGAGCACCTTTTTGGTTTAATTTAGTCATAGGCGATGCAATAGACGAGAAACCTTCCATGAAGCGACGATAATAACTGGCCAAGCCTAGATAACTCTGAATCTCAGTAACTGAAGATGGCCTGAGCCAACTCTGAACTGCCTCTATTTTCTTCGGATCCACCTTAATCCCTTCACTAGACACTATGTGTCCCAAGAATGCTACCGAGTTAAGCCAGAACTCACACTTAGAGAATTTGGCATAAAGTTTCTCCTCTCTCAGCCTCTGTAATACAATACCCAAGTGTTGTGCATACTCCTCCTGGCTACGTGAGTACACCAGGATATCATCAATAAATACCACGACAAATGAGTCAAGATACGACTGGAATACACTACTCATCAAATACATAGATGTTGTTGGGGAATTGGTTAACCCAAAAGACATCACAAGAAATTCATAATGGCCATAACGAGTCATGAATACCGTCTTTAGAATATCCGAATCCTGAATTTTTAACTGGTGATACCCCGATCTTAAGTCAATTTTGGAGAATACCCTTACTCCCTAAAGTTGGTCAAATAAATCATCAATACGCGGCAAAGGATATTTGTTCTTGATTGTAACTTTGTTTTGTTGTCTGTAATCAATGCACATCTGCATAGTACCATCTTTCTTTTTCACAAACAAAACTGGTGCACCCCAAGGTGACACACTAGGCCTAATAAATCCCTTATCAAGGAGTTCCTGAAGTTGCCCTTTTAATTCTTTTAACTCAGATGGTGCCACATAATACGGAGGAATAGAAATGGGCTGAGTGCCCAACACCAAATCAATACCGAAATCAATATCTCTGTCGAGTGGCATACCCGGCAGATCTGCAGAAAATACATCCGAAAAGTCTCGCACTGCTAGTACTGAATCAATAGTAGGAATATCTGCATCAATCTCTCACAAAGGCCAAATATGACAAACACCCCTTCCCAACCATACGTGGGCCTTCAAATAAGAAATTACCCTGCTAGGAACAAAATCTAGAGAACCTCTCTATTCAACCTTTGCAACCCCGGCATCGTCAGCATCACGGTTTTTGCGTGACAGTCCAGAATAGCATGACATGGAGACAACCAATCCATACCCAGAATTACATAGAATTCAACCATACAGAGTAATAAAAGATCAACTCTAGTCTCCAGTTCCCCAATAGTTATCACACACGACCAATACACACGGTCCACAATAATAATATTGCTCACCGGCGTAGATACACGAACAGGTGAAACTAAAGACTCATGGGGCATATCCAAATAACGAGCAAAATACGATAATACATATGAATAAGTGGAACCGGGGTCAAATAATATAAAAGACTCCTTCTGGCACACTGAAACAATATTTGTGATCACTGCATCTGAAGCAACAGCATCTGGCCTGGCAGGAAAAGCATAAAATCGGGCGTGACCGCCACCTGATTGGCCTCCCCCTCTTGGACGACCCCTAACTGATTGACCCCCACCCCGAGCTGGCTGGGCGGGTGGTGAAGTAATTGGTGCTAATTTTGTAGTCTGACTTCTCTGCTGCACTGGACCTCCCGAGCGACGAGGACATTGTCTCCACATATGCCCAAATTCCTCGCACTCAAAGCAGCTCCCCGGTACTGGTTGTGGTGCTGATTAAATCGGGCCCTGAGAACCAGAATAACTACTAGAAGCACCCGGTGCAAATGAACCCTGAACTAAAGGAGCACGGGACGAACTCTGGGCTGGCAGGGCACTCAGAGATGACTGACCCTGATGAGAACTGTATGAACCATGGCTGGATGATGCACTACGGTGAACTGGACGACCCGTCTGAGCAAGTCTGTAAGAACGACCCCTACCGCGGTAAAACTGACCCCCGGAAGGAACACCGCTAAAATCACCTGGACCACGAGGCCTCTTAGCCTCCCTCTCTCCACGCTCTTAGCTACGGACCATCTCTATCTGCCGAGCAATTTCAACTACCTCATCAAAAGTAGCACCAGATACTCTCTCCGGAGTCATAAGTAACCGTAGCTGATATGTGAGGCCATCAATGAACCTCCTAATCCTTTCCCTATCAGTGGGAACCAACCAAACTGCGTGACGAGCCAACTCAGAAAATCTCAAATCGTACTGCATCACAGACATACCATCCTGACGTAACTTCTCAAACTATATGCGTAGCTCTTCTCTGCGAGACTGCGGCACAAACTTCTCCAAAAAGAGAACGAAGAATTCCTGCCATGTAAGTGGTACAACACCAACCAACATGCACCTCTCATAAGTCTCCCACCATCTGAAGGCACCTCCAGAAAACTGAAAAAGTAGTGAATGAGACCCCACTGGTGTCCAGAACACCTGCTGTCCACAGCATCCGCTGGCACTTATCCAGAAATCCCTAAGCATCCTCTGACTCAGTACCGCTAAATTATGGAGGTCCAAGCCTCTCAAATCTCTCAAGTCTCCTATTCTCATCATCTGCCATAACAGGGACTACCGGGGCCTGAACAGCTACAGCCGGTTGGGCTGGTAGTGCCCCCGGTATCTGAAGTCCCTGTACCACCTGATCTAGAGTACGGGCAATAGGGATATGAGTACCTTCCCCGGCCTGAGAAGTTATAGGTGCGGCCTAAGCCGAAACCACCTGAGCAAGGCCAGTGCAAACTGTCAATATTTGCGCCAAAGTCTCCTGAAGGCTTGGAATCTCAATGGGTACAGCTAGTGCCTGAGCTGGAGCAACTAGTGGTGCTACAGGTGTTGCCCAACTGCTGTACGAGCTACACCTCGACCTCTACCTCGGCCCCGGTCTCTACCACGGCCCTGGCCTTTCGCGACCCTAGCTGGTGGCACTGGTGGCTGACCGTCCAATTCGGTAGTACGTGTCCTCACCATTTCTGAGAGAATAGAATGATAGAAATTTAGTTTTCGGAATCAACAATTCGCACAATAGAATACAAGAAAGTGAAAATTTCCTAAGGTTTAGGCAGCCTTTCGAAGATAAGTACAAACGTTTCTTTACCGATCCGCAAGACTTTACTAAACCTGCTCATGAGTCGTGAGATATATGTAACCTAGGCTTTGATACCAACTTGTCACGACCCAAAATCTCACCCGTCGTGATGGTACCTATCTCGATACTAGGCAAGCCGAAAACATCAATAACCTACAATTTCTTTTAAATACTTAAAACATAATAATTAAGTTTAAGAGTAAATCCCACAAACATTAGAAATAAACATACTCCCAAAACCCGTTGTCTCTGAGTACCTGAGCATCTATACATTACAAGTCTGAAAAACCCTATCTATAATAATCCAAGACTAAATACAATAAGCAAAAGGATATGGAAGGAAAGACAAGGTCTGTGAAACATGGCAGCTATCTCTGAATCTCCGAAAAATCGACTATTTGCAAGAATCAACACCCATTGTATACGGGATCACCTGGATCTACACAAAGTACAGGGTGTAGTATGAGTACAACCAACTCAGTAAGTAACAATAATAAATAAAGAACTGAAAGTAGTGACGAGCTTCTCAGCTAAGTCCAAATACAGTACATTCTAATATAAAAGAGTAGGCATGCTCTCAATTTCAACATTTAAGATTTCACTGAAATTTCATATCAAGTTTGACCAAAACAGAAAATAATGTTTTTTCAAAATTTCCAAAAATAGTGATATATGACAGCTGAAATGCAGTAAACAATGAGATCAAAGCATCCTCTCAGAGTAACAGTCACTCAGTCCTCCCAGTCACTCCAACCTCACTGTCACTCTTTCCTCACTGTCACTATTTCCTTATAGTCGCTCATCCCTCACAGTCACTCATCACTCGGCATTCGGCACTCGCACTCAGCACTCGCACTCAGTAGGTACTTGCACTCACTGGGGGTGTGTGCAGACTCTGGAGGGGCTCCTTCAGCCCAAGCTCTATATCTAGCCAATTATGGCATAAATCAATAAAAATATGTTGTGGCGTGCAGGCCGATCCATAAATATCCTCACAATTAAGTATGACCCAAAATGTCATCTTTAAATTTAATAATTAATTTTGTGTTCTAAGACCTCGAAAAAGTACTATTTATCATTACTCGACTTACGTGCACAGTCCGTAAAAGTTTCCAGAAAGTTTTTATGTGAAAATGGATTAAAATATGAATTAGAGCTTTAAAACTCAACTGAGTTGACTTTGGTCAACATTTTGAGTAAACGGACTTGGATCAGTATTTTGACAGTCCCGGTAAGTCTGTATCGTGAATTGGGACTTGGGCATTTGCCCGGAATCAAATTTCGAGGTCCCTAGCCCGAGATATGGAATTTTGATAAAAAAATTAAAAGTTTAAGTTTAAATAGTGACTGGATGTCGAATTATGTGCAAATGACCCCGAAATAGAATTTTGATGATTCTAACAGCTCCTATGATGATTTTGGACTTAGAAGCATGATCAGAATTTTATTTGGAAGTCCGTAGTGGAATTAGGCTTGAAATGCCGAAAGTTGAATTTTTGGGAAGTTTGACCGAGGGGTTGACTTTTTGATATCAGGTTTGAAATCCGATTCTGAAAATTTGAGTACCTCCGTTATATCATTTATGACTTGTGCACAAAATTTGAGATAAATCGGACGTGATTTGATAGGTTCCGGAGTCATTTGTAGAAATTAGAAATTTCAAAGTTCATTTAGCTTAAATCTATGTGTGATTCGTGTTTTAGCGTTGTTGGATGTGATTTGAGGATTCGACTAAGTTTGTATGGTATTTTAGGACTTGTTGGTATATTTTGTTGAGGTCCCGGGGGCCTCGGGTGTGTTTCGGATGCTCAACGGATCATTTTTGGACTTAGAGAAGTAGCAGATTTTTCTGGTTTTTGTAGCAAAAGTTTGTTCTTCGCGTTCGCGAAGGTGTGGTCAGTGGAAGCATCGCGAACGCGAGAAGTAGGACGATTTCGCGAAGAGTGTTTTCTGAGTATGAGGTTTTGTTCTTCGCGTTCGCGAAGGGGAGGACGCGAACGCGAAGGTATGGTCTGTGTGTGCATCATGAACGCGTGAGTGGCATCGCATTCGCGAAGGAGAGCGAGGCAGCTGGGAACCCCAGTCTTTTGTTCTACGCGTTCGCGAGATAAGGGACATGTTCGTGAAGGTTTGAGTTAGCAAAGCTTCGTGTTCGCGAAGAGGAAAGTTGGGCAGCACATTTTTGTGCTTCGCGAACGCGAGACAAGGGTCGCGTTCGCGAAGAAGAAACCACTGGACAGTATGTTTAAGTTCAGAAAATGGAACTTCGTCCCATTTTCCATTTTTAACGATTTGGAGCTCGGATTGTGGCGATTTTTGAGAGATTTTCAGAGAAAATGTTGGGGTAAGTGTTCTTAACTCAATCTTTGTTAGATTACCCGAATCTATCACTGTTTTTAATAATTAATTGGTGATTTAAGTTGGAAAAATTCAAAAACCCTCTTGGATAGATTTGAGGATTTGAGGGTCGAACTATTATTGGAATTTAGTCATTTTGGTATGGTTAGGCCCGTGGTTGATTGGGCGTTCATATTTCGTAACTTTCGTCGGATTCCGAGACGTGGGCTCCACGGGCCATTTTTGAGTTAATTTCTGATTTTTATTGAAAAATGTAGTATTTTCTTATAGAATTTATTCTATAATATTTGTTGACTGTATCGAATTATTTATGACTAGATAAGAGTCGACATGAATCGAAAAATCGAGGAAAAAGCATATTACTTGGTTAAATTGGAGCAAGTCGAGGTAAGTGACTTGTCTAACCTTGTGTGAAAAACATTCCCCTAGGATTGGTATTAATTGTAATGTGATGAAAGTCGTGTACATGAGGTGACGAATGTGTACACGGACTAAATGTGAAGGATTATGTGTTCAAATTATGAAGATCACTGTTGCATATTAATTAAATTATTAAATTTTGTTATATTCTCCATTATTGATTTGATTTGTATATTTTAAATTTGCTTGACCTTTTCCTACTAATTGTTTTATCTGTTTAATTAAAACTTGGTTTCTTTTATACTGTACATTATTTGAAGGTTGATTTTCTTTAAATTAAATATTATTAATATGAAGTATTTGACATTTCTAAATTTGATATAGAAGCAACATATTAAAGATTTTGAAATATTATTTTCCTAAATTATTTATTCCTGAATATTTCGTAAGACTTTTGGTACTCATTGTGATGGAGCCGTGAGCTCTTTATTGTGAAAAAATATTATTGTTGGATTATTTTGGCATGAGCCGTGAGCTCTTTATTATTGAAAAATATTGTTGTTGATTTATTTTTGGAAAATTAAAATATTGGGCACTTGAGGTGCAAATTATGATATATTGTGATATTGATACTCATGCGGTGGTATAAGGTCTGGGTATTGAAACGCATGCAGTGAGATAAGGGTGGCTTGATACGCATGGCTAGTAGGGGTGACTACTAGAAGTCATGTTGTATGATAGGGGTAGCTAAAACGTGGGATGCTATTTCGGAAAAAATATTTTCTTTAAATATATATTGAAGGCTCCCGCGGTGATATAAGGAAGTGAGATATTGTGAATTTATTTATGATTTGGGACTACGAGGCGGTATCTCGGTTGTGCCCTTGTTGATATTGATTTATGGCCATAGTTGCCTTCGATTAATTGTTGTGATTTTCATAAAGTTGAAAAGAATTCTGTTTTGATTCCATGAGATATTATTTGCAATTATTTGGTGTCATTAAATGTGACATACTATTTGATTCATTTCCATAGTCATTTTATCTTATTAAATTATTTTAAACATTTTTCCATGTCATTATCTATTCTCCAGTAGGGCCTGACCTGACCTCGTCACTACTCTACTGAGGTTAGGCTTGGCACTGACTGGGTACCGCTGTGGTGTACTCATACTACACTTCTGCACATCTTTTTGTGCAGATCCAGGTACATCTTACCAGTCTAGACGTCAGTGAGTTACCTGCGCACAGAGACTTTAAGGCATATCTGCCAGCGTCCGCAGACTCCGGAGTCCCCTTCTATCAATTTATGTTGCTTCCTTATTTTTCTTTAGACCTTGATACATAGAAACGTTGAGAATAAATTTTTAGAAGCTTGTGGCTTATTTCTACCGGGTTTTGGGAGTTGTAATTATTTGAATTGTAATTTATTTATTTCAGATATTTATGATTATTCCGCATTGATAGGCTTACCTAGTCTTAGAGACTAGGTGCCATCACGACCTCCTACGGAGGAAATTTGGGGTCGTGACATTAGGATATCGGCCTCACTCAGTCATCAACCTCTCCAGTCCCTCGGGCTCTCAGAAATCATGATAATCAGCCCAAAATTGATAATATGATGTCTTAATAAATAGCAACAGAGACTGAGATGTGATGTGAAATGAATAAACATGACTGAGTATGAAATTACAATTTGAACATATAATTCAACCACAGAAATGACCCCAATGGGTAACAATAATAACAACATATGTCTAAGCATGATTTTTAATACGATTCTCAGCCCTATTTTCCCTAACACGTAGAGAATATACGGATATTGACAGATAATTCAAATACACAGTCCCATGGAATTTGACCAAGTCACTATTCCTACGGTGCACGCCCACACACCCATCACCTAGCATGTACGTCACCTCAAAACCAATCATATAATACATATTCCGGGGTTTCATACCCTCATGACCAAATTTAGAACTGTTACTTACCTCAAGCCGTGTAATTCTTTATTTTGCAATGTCTTTTCCTCGTGAATTGGCCTCCAAATGCCTCGAATCTAGCCACAAATAATTCGATTCAGTCAATAAAATTTATTGGAATTAATTACATAAGAAAATACTAATTTTTCAACAAAATCCAAAATTTAGCTCAAAAATTGTCCGTGGGGCTCACGTTCGGAACCTGGCAAAAGTTACAAAATCTGGAAGCCCATTCAACCACGAGTCTAACCATACCAATTTTACTAAAATCCGACCTCAACTCAACCTCCAAATCTTCAAATCTTATTTTCAAATCCCTAAGTTCAAATCCCCGATTTACACCTCAAAAACATGTAATCTAGTCGGATTATTCGATGATAATTCAATATTATGAAGTAGAAACGATCACAAGTGACTTACCTCAAGATTTCCCTTGAAAACCTCGCTCAAAATCGCCCAGCCCGAGCTTGAAATGCCCAAAAATGGAAAAAACTCGGAACCCCTCCTGAAATACCATACGAACTTAGTCGAACCCTCAAATTACCTCGAACAACGCTAAAACCACAAATCATACCCCAATTTAAGCCTAATGAATTTTGAAATTTCAAGTTTCCACAAACGACGCCGGAACCTATTAAATCAAGTCCGATTGACCTAAACTTTTGCACAAAAGTCATAAATGACATAACAGACCTATTAAAATTTTTTTAGAATCGGATTTTGACCCCGATATGAAAAATTCAACGCCCCGATCAACTTCCCAAAAATTTGACTTTCGCCATTTCAAGCCTAATTCCACTACAGACCTCCAAATAATTTTTCGGACACGCTTCTGAGTCCAAAATCACCATACGGAGCTATTGGAATCATCAGAATTAAATTTCGAGGTCGTTTACACATAAGTCAATATCTGGTCAACTTTTTCCACTTAAGTTTTCAATTATGAGATTAAGTATCTCATTTCACTCCGAAATCCTTCCGTACCCGAACCAACTAACACGGTAAGTCATAAAACAATTGTAAAGCATAACTTGAGCAGTAAATAGGGAAACGGGGTTATAATACTCAAAATGATCGGCTGGGTCGTTACACGTACACGGCTTTCACATGACAAAAATAGCACAATACGACTCAAATCCTAAGGGGTGGTTCCCCCACACAAAGTTAGGCAAGTTACTTACCTCAAAGAAACTAAACTGATACTCTAAAATGACTTTCTCATGTGAAATAACCTACGGACGGCTCAAATCTAGCCAAAACAACTTAATATCACAAATAAAAACTATAGGAAACAATTCCGAATAATAAAGCTTTTATCTTTAATAAAAACTAAAAAGTCAACCTATAACGTCAACCTTGAGACCGCACCTTGGAACCGGTCAAAATTTACAAAATCCGAACATCCATTCTAATACGAATCCAACCATACCAAAATTATCCAATTCCAACATCAAATCATCCTTCAAATCATCATTTTACATCTTTGAAAGTTTTCATAAAAATTTCCATTTTTCTCCCATTCAAATCACTAATTTAATGATAAAAACAATTATGGAATCATAAAATATAATCCATTCCGGGTAAAGAACACTTACCCCAATCCAACATGTGAAGAACCCCTCAAACATCGATCAAATACGAGGTCTACAACTCAAGATATGATAAAAATGGCCAAACCCTCAACTTATAACATTTCTGCCCAACACTTCCGCTTTTGCGGTCAAAAGGTTGCTTCTGCGGCCAAAACTATGCTTATGCGGAATTACCTTACCTGAGCAAAATGTCGCTTCTGCGACTACAAATGCGCTTAAGTGCTCAATGTTTCGCTTATGTGGCTGCGCATATGCGCCCAGACATTTGCTTTTGCGGTCTTCCTCATCCATCCCACCTTCCGCTTCTGTGCTCCTTCACGTCCGCACCTGCAACCATCGCACCTGCGCCAGGGGTCCACATGTGCGACCACACCAGATCCTGCCCGCAACCGCTTTACTCAACATGATCTAAATGATTCGAAACCCGTCCGAAACATACCCGGGGCCCCCTAGACCCCATCAAAACATACCAATAAGCTTCATAACATAACGCGGACCTGCTCGAGGCCTCAAATCACATCAAACAACGTCAAAACTAGGAATCACGTCTCAAATAGAACTTAATGAACTTATGAACTTTCAACTTCTACAACTCGCGCCGAATCATATCAAATCAATCCGGAATAACCTCAAATTTTGCATGCAACTCCTAAATGACATAACGGAGCTATTCTAACTCTCGGAATTGCAATCTGAGCCTGATATCCACAAAGTCAACTCCCGCTCAAACCTCTCAACCTTCCAAACCTTCAACTTTCTAAGTTTTGCCAAAATGCATCAAATTAACCTACGGACCTCCAAATCCAATTCTGAACACACGCCTAAGTTCTAAATCACCATACGAAGCTATTGGAATCACCAAAATACCATTTCAGAGTCATCTATACAAAAGCCAAACTCCGAGCAACTCTTACCGCTTAAGCTTTTAAAACAAGAATCATCCTTCCAAATCAATCCCGAATTATCCAAAACCCGAATTTGGCTATACACGCAAGTCATAATACATAATATGAAGCTGCTCGAGACCTTAAGCCATTGAATGGGATGCTAGTTCTCAAAACGATCAGTCGGGTCATTACAGATCTATACTCCCACATGTAAAACACTCTAATAATTTCCTATAATTTCTATTTGTCCTTTATTTTCTTAAATGTCTGTCTCTATCTAAATATAGTGTGACGAACCGATAAATCATTTTGAGTTTTATCCTTTATATCCGTGTTCTGAGATCTCGATTAGCTCTATTTATCTTTTCCTGATTTACGTGTGTAATTCGTGTCTTGTCCGAAAAGTCTTTATGTGAAAAATTAAAAAAAAAGTGTGAATTTTTGGCTAAAAATAATTTGAGTTTACTATGGTCAACTTTTGGTGTAAACGGACTCGGATCAGCATTTTGACGGTCCCGATGAATTCGTATCGTGATTTGGGACTTGGGCGTATGCCCGGGAATTGAATTCGGAAGTCCCTAACATAATTTAACGTGAGTTGTTGAATTTGAAGGTTTAAAGAATTTTGAAGTTTGACCGTAGGTTGACTTTATAGCTACTGGGTTTAGATTTCAGTTCTGGAACTTGGTATAGGTTCTTTTTACTATTATTGACCTTTCTATAAAATTTGGTTCAAAACAGATTTGAATTGACATGATTTGGATACTCTGTTGTAAATTTGAAAGTTCTTAAGTTTCATTGAAAATTTCATACATTTTGATGTCCGATTCATAATTTTAGGTGTTATTTTTATGTTTTGATCGAGCGAGCGAGTTCGTATGATGTTATTACACTTCTGTGCGTGTTTGGTTTGGATCCCGAGGGGCTCAGGTGAGTTTTGGATTGGCTACGGACCATTTCGGACTTAGTAAGTTGCTGGTTTCAGCTATCTGCTGATGTATGGTGTTTTGTGCTTTGCGGTCGCGAAGGGAAATTGGGAGTGGGGCATAGTTACTCTTCGCGACGCGAGGAACTGGTCTCGAATGCGAAGTGAAGGGGGGCTTACACTTCGCAAACGCGACCGTCTCTCCGCGAACGCGAAGTTTTATGGGATCTTGGGGGAGCTGGGCTGTTATTCTATGCGAACGCGGGCTGTGGCTCGTGAACACTAAGGCAAGGGGCAGCTAAGCCTTCGCAAATGTGAAGGTGACATCACGAACGCGTATGCCTTCTAGCCGTTGTTCTTCGCGAACACGCCAGGTGCTTTGCGAACGCGAAGAGCACCTGACGCCCAGTTAATTAAATAGCTGGGGTTTTTCTCCTTTTTCACCATTTTCAAGTTTGAGCTCGGTTTAGAGGCGATTGTGAAGAGAATTTTCATTCTAACTTCATAGGTTAGTAGATTTTAACTTGTTTTCTTCCATTTCCACAAACACCCACTGATTTTTAACCTTTAATCTATACTTTTTATGGTAGAAATTAGGGATTTAGGTTGAAATTGAGGATTTTGAGAAACTAATATTTAGACCTCAAATTGAGGTCAAATTTCGAAACTAATCACATAACCAGGCTCAAGGGTGAATGGGTAATCGGGTTTTGGTCCGAATCTCGAGTTTTGAATCTTTTTCACTCGTGGGTAGTTTCTAAAGCTTATTTTGAATTGTTTGAACTATATTTGGTTAGATTCTATTGGTTTGGAGGCGAATTTTAGAGGAAAGGCCCCTGTTGAGCTTTGAATTGATTGTGGAGTGAGGTAAGTATTGGATCTAACCTTGACATGAGAAAATTAGAAAATTTTGAACTATGTGTTGTGTGGATTATGTGTGAAAATGGTGTATATGAGAGGTGACGAGTGTATATATACCGTCAAGATATTTGTTTCTATGTTTCTCGTTATTTAATGAATTATCTTTCTCCATGCCTTAATTGTTACATGCTTTATTTGACTTCTATGTCGTAATTGTTATTTGTCATTTAATTATTCTTGTATTAAATTGTCCATCCCTTCCATGACTCTGTGCTTATTTGCTGCTTGCCTTAATTGTTCTATTTACACACCTTGATTGTCACATACTTTACTTGTCATATTATTTTTGTAATATTGGATGCATTCTAAGATATAGTCTCATTTGTGTGATTCGTTGAGTTTGTTAGACTCCGACAAACTTGCAAAGTAGAAACTTCGAATTTTAAAGATTCTTTGGTTATTATGTGGTCCTTTATTGCCTTGTACTTTTACTCTTTTGATGTAGAAATTCTTGTAAATTGAGTTATTATATTGTTTATGTTAATTGAAATTGTTTGGGGATCGGGTTGCACGTCGCAACAAAAATTGAAAGATAATGAATTGAAATAGTGGAATAAGGGTGGATACTTGATGTTGATAAATGATGATATGGTGGAATCGGGTTGCGTGCTGCAATGGATTGTATACGTGGTACTTGATGTTGATAAATGATGATATGGTAGAATCGGGTTGCGCGCCGCAACCGATTGTATACGTGGTACTTGATATTGACAAAGGATGATGCAGTGGGATCGGGTTACGCGCTGAAACAAGTTGTGTGTGTTTACTTGTTGTTATTGTTGTGTTGGCTTCGGCATTGTTGTAAAAGATTACGAGACTTGTTATTCTGGGCTCTCTGATAATGAGGTTTCGGTTCATTTTCACAAGTTAATTGCTTTACTTCCATTTTCTATCTTTCCTTTCCTATTATTATTATTATTATTATTATTATTATTATTATTATTATTATTATTATTATTATTATTATTATTATTATTATTATTATTATTATTATTATTATTATTATTATTATTATTATTATTATTATTATTATTATTATTATTATTATTATTATTATTATTATTATTATTATTATTATTATTATTATTATTATTATTATTATTATTATTATTATTATTATTATTATTATTATTATTATTATTATTATTATTATTATTATTATTATTATTATTATTATTATTATTATTATTATTATTATTATTATTATTATTATTATTATTATTATTATTATTATTATTATTATTATTATTATTATTATTATTATTATTATTATTATTATTATTATTATTATTATTATTATTATTATTATTATTATTATTATTATTATTATTATTATTATTATTATTATTATTATTATTATTATTATTATTATTATTATTATTATTATTATTATTATTATTATTATTATTATTATTATTATTATTATTATTATTATTATTATTATTATTATTATTATTATTATTATTATTATTATTATTATTATTATTATTATTATTATTATTATTATTATTATTATTATTATTATTATTATTATTATTATTATTATTATTATTATTATTATTATTATTATTATTATTATTATTATTATTATTATTATTATTATTATTATTATTATTATTATTATTATTATTATTATTATTATTATTATTATTATTATTATTATTATTATTATTATTATTATTATTATTATTATTGTTATTATTATTATTATTATTATTATTATTATTATTATTATTATTATTATTATTATTATTATTATTATTATTATTATTATTATTATTATTATTTTTGTTGTTATTGTAAGTGACCGCTTTAGCCTCGTCACTACTTCGTTGAGATTAGGCTCGGCACTTACAGTGTACATGGGTCGGTTGTACTCATACTACACTCTCTACCTCTTGTGCAGATACCGGAGTTGGTCATAGCGGCGTCAGTAGCTTTTCCTCGGATTCAGTCGTTGACGGAGACTTGAGGTACAACTGCACGGTATCCGCAGCCCTGAAGTGCCCTTCCCTCCTATCTTTATTGTTTTATTGAGTTTCAAAATAGTGTATTTTATTCAGACCGTGTTTGTAGCACTCTAGATGTTTATGTACTCGTGATACCAACTTCTAAGTTATGTTTAGACTTCGTTGTTCGGTATCATTTTACTCTACTTTAGACTTATATCGTTTTCATTGTTAATATCTTGTTATAAATGGTTAAAATTAGTTAATTTCTATTTCATGCCAGCTTGCCTATTAAGTAGATGTTAGGCTCCATCATGACCCCGAGGTTGGGATTTCGGGTCGTGACAAGTTGGTATCAGAGAACTAGGTTGCCCAGGTCTCACGAGTCATGAGCAAGCTTAGTAGAGTCTGGACGATCGGTACATAGACATATGTACTTATCTTCCAGAGACTATGGAGTTTTAGGAAAAAATTCACTTCTTTCCTTCCCTATCGTGCGATTTTGTTCTGTCATTGATGTTTGAATCATTCCATTCTTGCTCTCTCACAGATGGTGAGGACACACACAACATCTACGGTTGGATAGGAGCTGGAGCTCCCTATTGTAGCTACTACCAGGGGCAAAGTGCGAGGCCGAGGTCGAGCTAGAGGATGAGGCAAAGCTCAACCTAGAGCTCAAGCAGCAGCACCCAAAGTGGGGCCTCAGATTGATCATGAGGAGGAGATCCCAGTTCAGACCGTACCAGTTAGACCAGCTTAGGTCCCGAAAGGATTCATAGCCATTCCAGTGCTTTAGGACACTCTAGCTGCATCATGCCCAGACCGGTGCATTTTCGGTGGCACCAGACTTCTTTAAGGCTGGGGGAGGAGCACAGACTCCCGTTACTCACACTTCAGAGTAGATGGCTTCCCTATATCAAACTCCAGGAATCCAGCTAGTTGGGGTAGTTCATCCGGTTGTTGCGACACAGGCTGGGGATAGGCCCGCTATGTCTTCTGAGGCCTTGAGGAGGCTGGATAAAGTTATTTCCTATTCATTTTAGTGGTGCACATTCTGAGGACCCACATGATAACTTGGACCGTTGCCATGAGGTTTTGCACAACATGGGTATTATTGAGACCAATAGGGTCGACCTTACAGTGTTTCAGATAACCGGTACTACCAAGAGATGGTGGAGAGATTATGTGTTGACCAGACTAGCTGGTTCGCCTTCACTTACCTGAGACTAGTTTTCACAACTATTTCTAGAGAAGTTCATTCCTTTTACTCTGAGAGAGGAGTATCGCAGGAAGTTTGAGCGCCTTCAGCAAGGTGGCATGAACACTACCCAGTATAAGACTCGATTTGTGGACCTAGATCACTATGCCATTGTCTTTCAGTATCAGGCTAGAGATGGACAAAGAGATTGGAGATGATATTTCTTTCCAGAGGGCCGTAGAGATTGCTAGGTAGATCGACATGGTTCGTGGTCAGGAGAGGGGACCGGTATCATATAAGAGGCCTCGTTATTTTGGAGGTTTTAGTGGTGCCTCATCTGGAGTTAGGGGTACTTTTGGTATAGGCCATCCTCCCAGGCCATTTCAGTCACCACTTCAGGCATCCCATTGTGCTTTGGGTAGTCGTAGTCCTTGTGTATCTCCTCCTGAGCAGGTAGCCTATAGTGAACCATCAACTCCTATTAGTGCGCCTCCGATCCAAAGCTACCACAGTGGTTATCCGGTCTGTTTGGGTCAATCTCAGCTTCAGCAGCCGAGAGGGTGTTTTGAGATTGGGGGTACATGTCACATCAATAGGTGCTGCCCGAGATTAATGAGCAACATGCCTCAGCAGATTTCTCGTGCCATGGTTTCGGCACCGGTTGCTTCACAGCCTACTTAGCCAGCTAGAGGCAGGGGTCCGGCTGCCAGAGTTAGAGGTCAGGCCATTAGAGGTAGAGGTCAGGCTGTTAGAGGTGGAGGCCAGCCAGCTAGAGGCCATCCGAGAGGTAGAGGTCAGGGTGGTGGGTCCCATCCCTATTTTTATGCATTCCCAGCTTGACCTGAGACAGAGTCATCTGATGCTATTATCACATGTATCACTCCAGTTTGCCATAGAGATGCTTCAGTTCTATTTGACTAGCCTATACTTATTCCTACGTGTCATCCTATTTTGCTTCATATCTAGTTGTGTCTCGTGATTGTTTGAATGCTCTTGTGTATGTGACCACACCTGTGGGAGATTCTATTGTTGTAGATCATGTTTATCGCTCGTGTGTGATTAATATTGGGGGTCTTGAGACTAGTGTGGATCTCCTACTTCTTGATATGGTAGACTTTGATGTTATTTTAGGCATGGATTGGCTGTCACCTTATCATGCTATATTGGACTGTCACACACAGACGCTGACCCTAGTCATGCCGAGGTTGCCTCGATTAGAGTGGAGAGGGATTCCTGGCCATTCTACCAACATGGTTATTTTTTATGTGAAGGCTCGGTGTATGGTCGAGAAGGGATGTCTAGCTTATTTGGCCTATATTCATGATTCTAGTGCGGAGGTTCCTACCATGGATTCGGTACCAGTTGTGCGTGAGTTTCCAGAGGTATTTCCTGTAGATCTACTGGGGATTCCACCCGACCGAAATATTAACTTATGTATTGATTTGGCTCCGGGCACTCAGCCCATTTCTATTCCAACATACCGTATGACCCCGCTTGAGTTGAAGGAACTGAAGGAGCTGTTGCAAGATTTACTTGATAAGGGATTCATTAGACCTTGTATCTCACCTTGGGGTGCGCTCGTGTTGTTCGTGAAGAAGAAGGATTGTTCAATGAGGATGTGTATAGACTATCGGCAGTTGAACAAAGTCACTATCAAGAACAAGTAACTGTTGCCAAGGATTGATGACTTATTTGATTAGCTTCAGGGTGCCAAAGTATTTTTAAAGATTGATTTGAGGTTTGGATACCATCAGTTGAAGATTAGGGCATCGGATGTCCCTAAGACAACTTTTCGGACCCGGTATGGGTATTATGAGTTCCTAGTAATGCCATTTGGGTTGACAAATGCCCCAGTAGATTTTATGGATTTGATGAACCGGGTATTTAAGCCCTATTTGGATTCTTTTATGATCGTACTCATTGATGATATCTTGATATAATCCCGCAGTCGAGAGGAGCATGAGCAACATCTTCGGATTGTACTTCAGACTCTGAGAGATAGTAAGTTATATGCCAGGTTTTCAAAGTGTGAGTTTTGGTTTGATTCCGTTGCCTTTTTAGGACATGTGGTATCGACCGAGGGAATTAAAGTTGATCCTAAGAAGATTGAGGCAGTTCAGAACTATCCTATACCTACTTTAGCTACAGAGATTCGGAGTTTCCTAGGTTTTGCGGGTTATTATCGCCGGTTCGTGGAGGGGTTTTCATCCATAGCAACCCCATTGACTAGATTGACCCAGAAGGGTACTCCATCCAAGTGGTCCGATGAGTGTGAATTGAGATTTCAAAATCTCAAGAATGCTTTGACTACAACCCTAATGTTGGTGTTGTCCACAGGTTCAGGATCCTACACAGTATATTGTGACACATCACGTATTGGGATTAGTACAGTATTGATGTAGGATGGCAGGGTGATTGCATATGCATTGCGGCAGTTGAAGGTTCATGAGAAGAATTAACATGTTCATGACTTAGAGTTGGCAGTCATTGTTCATGCACTGAATATTTGGAGGCATTACCTCTACGACGCTTTGTGCGAGGTATTCACGGATCATCGGAGTCTACAGTATTTGGTCAAGAAAAAGGATCTCAACTTGAGGCAGCGGAGGTGGTTGGAGCTATTGAAATACAATGATATTACCATTTTGTATGTTCCCGGGAAGGATGTGGTGGCCGATGGCTTGAGTAGAAAGTTTGTGAGTATGGGTAGCCTTGTATATATTCTAGTTGGTGAGAGACCACTAGCATCAGATGTTCAGGCTTTGGCCAATCAGTTCATGAGGTTAGATGTTACGACCCAAAATCCACTAGAGGTCGTGATGGCGCCTAACATCGTTGTCAAGCAAGTCAACAGTGAATGTTTAAGTTAATTACTCATTTTAGTATTTTTGAAATCATAATTTTCATCAATTAAATAATAAGAAATAGAATTTACATGGTTACTGATAATGTTTTCACAACTACAATAAAGGACAACCCATAAGCACCCCCAAAACCCAGTGTCACAAATGCATGAGCATCAACTAGGAAACAAAATAAAATACAACATCTGTCTGAGATACAAATTATACAGGAGAATACAAATAACTCTGATGGAGACTCTGCAGGCTGCGGATCGTAACATGAAATGCAGCTCACAGTAAGTCCCTGCAACATCCGCGTCTCTGCGCCCAAAAGACCACCAGACATATATGTACCTGCACAAAAATGTGCAGCAAGTGTAGCATGAGTACGAAAATCAACGCCTACCCAGTAAGTATCTAGCCTAACCCTAGAGAAGTAGTAACGAGGGATCGACATCGACACTTACTAATGGTCCAATAAGACAGTTATAATAAAAAGTAAACATATATGGGTCATAGTAAACAAATGAAATAAACAAGTGTAAATACGTGATATAATCCTCCTCTCTACGATAGGCTCAAGCTCTCAATTAGAAATCACCTCCTCAACCGGAGCATAAATATATAATAGACCTCACCAGATAGGCCATCATAATTCTAATCGGGAAGACTCATAGATACACTGACTTCTTGTCAATTATTACGCACGATTCCATGAGAGTATTTTATAGAAATGCCGAGGCGTATGGACCGATCCCATCATAATCTGTGCACTGTCGAGGATCGAACGACACTAACCATAGATGCATCTATTATACTGCCGAGGCGAACAACTCGCTCCCATGAGAATGTGGTACATAATCCTGCCGAGGAGAACGGCCCGATCCCATTAGAATAAGAAGATTTAATGGGTCATTGACCCCACTCACGAATAGACGTGTGAGTTATAAATTTTTAAGGAAAACCTTTAAATGAAAATACATAGCACGGGAGAAATTCGTATAAGGAGTACAATTATTCCATGGCTAGTCATGAAGCCCGTCAAATCTCTACAAAAGCAAGTCTATCACTCTACGCAAGTCCTGTCTCAAGTTGTAATGCAAAATAAAGGAATTAAACGAGCAAAAATAACCCTTATAGTACAATTATAGCATGGTGTGAACCTAAGTCTACCCGGACAATAGCATGAATTTAGTTACGTACGGGCTCTCGTCATCTTGTGTGTACGTAGCCCTCACAATAAGTAACACATAATAATTACATCACCTAGGGATAGTTTCCACCTCACAGAGTTAGACAGGAGACTTACCTCGCTCCGAAGTTCCATAACCGGCTCCAAAGCCTCTCTAACACCTCATTCCAAAGCCCGTCGATCCAAAACTATTCAAACAATGTGCAAACTAATCAAAAGATACTCTAATACTCATAATTAATCAATTTAAACAATTCCCAACTCCGCTCGAAAAGTTCATAAAAATTAACCCTCGGGCCCACGTGCCCGAATTCCGAAACTTTTCAAAGATAAACATTACTAACTCAAATATATAATTTATTCCAAATTCCATGTCCAATTTCGTGGTCAAATTCCAAAAATACCAATTTCTAGGTTTTTCTTCAAAATCCCAAATTTCTACTAATTTCCATGTTTAAATCCAAATATAAACCAAGTATTTAACTTATAATAGGTGGGAATCACTTACCTTGTGATGGGTGACGAAGAAGCTCCTCCAAAATCACCCCTAGCTTGGCTCCCATGGAAGATTGAGATAAAATAAGCCAAAACCGGTTTTGGCAAACTTATACACTGCCCAACCGACCCTTCTTCGCGTTCGCGTGCAACGTCTTGCATTCGCGAAGGCCAAATGCCACTGCCTCAAAATTCCTCTTCGCATTCGCGTCACCTACGCTGCATTCGCGAAGACTCAGACCCCTGCCCCTTCGCGTTCGCGGTCCAAGAGCCACGTTTGCGAAAGCCAACCTGCTCTAGGCCCAGCTCCCCCTTTCCTTCTACGTGTTCGCGATCGCCCCTTCATGTTCACGTAGGTTCCTCAAGCCCTTCTCCGCATTCGCGACCCTTGTGTCTCATTCGCGATGAACAAAAATCAACCGCCCAAAGCCCTACTTCGTGAACGCGGGACTCCCTTCGCGTTCGCGAAGGACAAAACCAGAACCAGCAACAACAGCAGCCAAAACAGCCAGAATTGGTCTGAAACCACTCTGAATCACACCCGAGGCCCCCGAGACCCCGTCCAACCACACCAACAAGTCCCAAAACATAACACGAACTTGCTCAAGGCCTCAAATCACATCAAACAACGCTAAAACCATGAATCGCACTCCAATTAAAGCTTAGTGAACTTTAGAACTTCAAGCTTCTACATTCGACGCCGAAACCTATCAAATCAATCCGGAACGACTTCAAATTTTGACACAAGTCCCAAATGACATCACGGACCTATTCCAACTCCCAGAATTGAGATCCGAACCCGATATCAAAGAGTCCACTCCCAGTCAAACTTTCCAAAAACTTTCAAATTTCCAACTTTCTCCAAATGACCCCGAAATGACCTACGGACCTCCAAATCCACATCCGGATGTGATTCTAAAACCAGAATCACCATACGGAGCTATTCCCAGGATCAGAATCCCAAACGGACATAGATAACATTAAAATACACTTCAATCCAAATTTATGAAATTCTTCCAAAATGCCAACTTTCCACAATAGGCGTCGAAATTCTCCTGGTTCATCCAAAATCCGATCCGAATATACGCCCAAGTCCAAAATCATCATACAAACCTATTGGAACCTTCAAATCCCGATTCTGAGGTTGTTTACTCAAAAGTTAAACCTTAGTCAATTCTTCCAACTTAAAGCTTCCGAAATTAGAATTTTCTTTCCAAATCAACTCCGAACTTCCCGAAACTCAATTCCGATTACGTGTACAAGTCATAATACCTGAATTGAAGTTACCCAAGGCCTCAAACTGCTGAACGACATTCTAGAGCTCAAAATGACCGATCGGGTCGTTACATTAGATGCTTCAGAGCCTAGTCGGGTTATAGCTTGTACGGTCTCTCAGTAGTTTTTGTATGAGCACATCAGAGAGCATCAGTATGACGACCCCCATTTTCTTGTCCTTAAGGACACGGTTCGGCATAATGATGCCAAGAAGGTTACTATTGGAGATGTCGGGGTGTTACAGATGCAGGGTCGGATTTTTGTGCCTAATATAGATGGGCTTCGTGAGTTGATTCTTGAGGAGGCCCACAGTTCGTTGTATTCTATTCATCTGGGTGCCGCCAAGATGTATCAGAATTTGAGGTAGAATTATTGGTAGAAACAAATGAAGAAGGATATAGTTGCATATGTGGCTTGGTGTTTGAATTATCAGCTAGTAAAGCATGAGTATCAGAGGCTTGGCAGTTTGCTTCAGAAGCTTGAGATTCCCGAGTGGAAGTGGGAGCGTATTACTATGTATTTTATTGTTGGGCTCCCATGGACTTCAAAGAAACTCGACACAATATGGGTCATTGTGGACAAGTTGACCAAGTCGGCACATTTCATTCTAGTAGCAGTTACCTATTCTTCAGAGTGGTTGTTGAGATCTATATCCGCGAGAATGTTCTTCTTCACGGTGTGCCGTTGTCCATCATTTCTAATCGGGGTACGCAGTTCACATCGCACTTTTGGAGTGAGATATAGCGTGAGTTAGGTACACGGGTTGAGTTGAGTACAACATTTCACCCCAGACAGATGGACAGTCCGAGCGCACCATTCAGATATTGGAGGATATGCTTCACGCTTGCGTTATAGATTTTGGGGGTTCTTGGGATCAGTTCTTGCCACTTGCAGAGTTTGCCTACTACAACAGCTACCAATCAAGTATTCAGATGGCTCCATATGAGTCATTGTATGGGAGATGGTGTCGCTCGCCAGTTGGTTGGTTTGAGCCAAGAGAGGCTTGGTTGTTGGGTACCGATTTGGTTTAGGATGCCTTTTAAAAGGTCAAGATGATTCAGGATTGACTTCACACAGCTCAATCTAGGAAGAAGAGTTATGCCGATTGTAGAGTTCGTGATATTGCATTCATGGTTGGAGAGAGGGTTTTGCTTCGGGTTTCACCCATGAAGGGTGTGATGAGGTTCAGAAAGAACCTTAGGTATATCAGACCCTTTGAGATTCTTGAGAGGGTTAGTGAGGTAGCCTACAAGCTTGCAGTGCCACCTACCTTATCAGCAGTTCACTCGGTGTTCCATATCTCTATGCCCCAGAAGTATCACGGTGATCCGTCCCATGTATTAGATTGCAGCTCAGTCCAATTGGACAAGGATTTGATTTACGAGGAGGAGCTGGTGGCCATTCTAGCACGACAGGTCCGAAAGTTGAGGTCCAAGAGTTATCCTTCTGTTAGAGTGCAGAGAGGTCGACCGGTCGAGGTAGCCACATGGGAGTCCGAGTCCGACAAGCGGAGTAGATACCCACACCTTTTCACCAGTCCACGTACATTTTATGTCCGTTCGAGGACGAACGTTTGTTTTAGAGGTGGAGAATGTGATGATCCGATAGGTCATGATTTTTAGCCTTTATTTCCATATTTCGAGACCTCGATTAGCTATGTTTAACGTTCTTCGAATTGCATGTGCAGTCTACGTCTTGTTCCGGAAAGTCTTTATGTGAAAAATTGAAGAAAGTATGAATTTTTGCCTTAAAAATGATTTGAGTTGACTACGGTCAATATTTTATGTAAACAGACTCATATCAGTATTTTGACGGTCCCGGTGAGCTTGTATCGTAATTTGGGACTTGGGCGTATGCTCGGAATTAAATTTAGAAGTCCCTAACTTGATTTAACGTGATTTGTTAAAAACTAATAATTTAAAGGTTTAAAGAATTTCGAAGTTTGAACGTAGGTTGACTTTATAGCTACAAGGTTCGTATTTCGGTTCCGGGACTTGGTATAGGTTTAAAGAATTTGTTGTTATTGTTGTGTTGGCTTCGATATTTTTTATAAAAGATTACGAGACTTGTTATTTAGGGATCTCTAATAGTGAGGTTTGGGTTCATTTTCACAAGTTAATTACTTAACTTCCATTTCTTGTTTTCCTTTCCTATTATTATTATTATTATTATTATTATTATTATTATTATTATTATTATTATTATTATTATTATTATTATTATTATTATTATTATTGCGTACAGGTTATTGTAAGTGACCGCTTTAGCCTCGTCACTACTTCGTCGAGGTTAGGCTCAATACTTACAGAGTACATGGGGTCGGTTATACTCATACTACGCTATGTACTTCTTATGCATATACTGGAGTTGGTCCTAGTGATGTTCAATAGCTTTTGCTCGGATTAAGTCGCTGACTGAGACTTGAGGTACAGCTGCACGACGTCTGCAACCCTGAAGTCCCTTGACCTACTATCTTTACTATTTTATTGAGTTTCAAAATAGTGTATTTTGTTCAGACCATGTTTGTAGCACCCTAAATGGTCATGTACTCATGACACCATCTTTTGGGTTATGTTTAGACTTCGTTGTTCGGTATCATTTTACTCTACTTCATACTTATATCATTTTTATTGTTAATATCTTGTTATAAATTGTTAAAATCATTAATTTTTTTGTTTCATGTTGGTTTGCCTAGCAAGTAGATGTTAGGCGCCATCATGACCCCGAGGTTGGGCTTCTGGGGTGGCGACATATAGCTTCTTGGATGTTGATCTTCTTAGATAGTATTTTTTAAAGTTTTCTCTTAGGTGATGGTCATGTACTTTAAATGATCTTTTCTTTATTTTATATTTTTTTTTATTATAGCTTTGAGTTTTATAAATTATACTTTTGCAAAAAATTATTTTATTTTGTTTTAACTATTTTTGTATTTGTAAATTAGTATATTTTTTCATTATATGTTTAATTTTATGTCCTATTGGCCACTTTTGCTTTGATTATTGTATTACTCCTCTCTTATTTCATCTATCTTCTATATCTCGTCCTAGAGTTCCTAGTAAATTTTTAACTAATTTCATCAAAATTCTTAATTGAACGTATTACCACTAACGCTATTGTAGTAAATAATCATTTAATAAATTTTTTGTATAGAACCAACTATTAATACAGAGTTATTCTAATTTGATTAAGGTATTTTTTTTGTAATGCTATATCTCCACTTTAGGGTCTTCTCCTGTAACTAAACTACGTATTTTATTTGTAAAAATTATAAGAATTTTCTCCTATTAATAGTAAATTCTGAAATTCTTGGAATTCTATTTTAAGTAGTTCCAACAATCCTTTTTGTTGCTTCTCCTAAAAGAATCCATATATTTATACATAATTTCTGTATCATGTTGATTCTTTATGTAATCTACTATTACTATTCATTTTCAAATATAAAAGCAATAGCGTAAAATTAAATTTAATAATCCAATAGGTGTCTAATAGTCTAGTAGAACATAATAATAAATCTAATTTAATTTTTAGTAGTACTTCATCAGCAACCCCATACAACAGGCATACTCACTAAACATAATTCAATCTACTTCAAAAATTTACCTAAATGACAAGTAGCAGAAATAACCCCATTACTACTAAAGTTTAGGGTTCATAAGGGAGACGAGATGAGACTGGACGAAAAAAGGGAGACAGGAACATGATGGGAGTGGTGTCCTGTCCTGTCCCGGGTTAGAATTTTTTTTTAAGATTGAAATAAAACTTAAATATTTGAACAAGACAATAGTATGAAAAATCATTCCAAAGCTAAAAGCCTCTAATTTTATTGAGTAGAATTTGAACTTTATATTTTAACATTAAAAGTTGCAATTTACACGCATAAAAGTTTTTAAATATAAAATTACATAAATTTCCAAGATTATTTATGTAAGATTTCCACAGGTTCTTCCATTAGAACTGGAATATCTTGGTCAAATAGCTCTTCCTCCGCGGAGTTTCCTGCTGATAAGATATTGGTATAATTTGCTTCATCTTCTATGCTGGTCTCTAGAAGACCAGAGGCAACTATAACCGGAATGCAGGTACATCTTCAGTGCCAGCTCCCACCATACATAGTTACATCAACTCCAAAATTTGCACGCAAGGTGCAGAAGTGTAGTATGAGTATAACCGACCATATGTATTCAATATGTAACAAACCTAACCTTGGGTTGAAAGCAGTGACAGCTCGAAAAATGGTCAGAATCCAACACTAATAGCCAAAAATAACTCGTAACAATATAATGAAAGCAGTACAAGTAATAACTCAAAAGATATTATGCACAACTCGTTCGCAGTTACTGAAAAATAGACATGCTTCTCAGGTATAACAGTAAAACCCAAATCTTTCACCAGAATCACCAAAATATGAGTATATCAGAGAACTGTGATTTTTCCCAAACTTCCAACAACAAATAAGATATTTCATTATTAGAAAGCATGAGGAAAATACATCTTTGTGCCTACATGTCAATATGCATGTTAAGTCATCAATTACCATATATAGTCTAGCATGAGGAATATACAATCTCAATGCCTACATGTCAAATCATAAATGTTATAATACCGTATAGCATGAGGAAAAATGCATCTCTATGGCTACATGCCAAGTATGCATGTCAAATGAATGATTTCACAGTGATATTCCCAGGTACTCTCACCTTCAACATACTCAAGCTGACTGTTTTATTTGCCCACTTCATCACACACACAATCACTTAGTACTGTACGGGTGCCTGACTTATAAGCCCCTCACCAAAGCACGTGTATATCTATCATTGTGCCTGCACTCACTGCTGGTATGTCAGACTCCGGAGGGGAGGATCCTGTCCAAGCGCTAATATAAAGCTTATAAGGCCTGTTGCGGCGTGCAGTCCGATCCAAAGTAATAAATAAGCCAATAAAGCATGTTACAACATGCACCTCGATCCATAATGATAACAATAGTAATAAAGTCAATATGTCCTGCTGCGGCGTGTAACCCGATCCACAACAACACTCACAACATGGCTCTCATGCCCACCTCGGTCATCAATCTCTCAAGTCTCAAGGGCTCACAATCTCGTACCACTCAGCTCAAACAATCATAACATATGACGTAACGGTGAATGATAAATAGAGACTGAGATATGATATGCAAATGATGAACCATGACTGACTATATAATTGCAATTAAAGTAGATAACTCAAAACAACAAAAATAACCTCATTAGGTCTCAACCAAATAAGCACATAGACTAAACATGATTTCTACCATGAATCACAACTCAATTATTCTAACAAATAGGAATTTCACAGATAAAACAAGACTGGATAGCAACTCAGTATAGAAATCAACCCGACTCATGTTTACCATGGTGTACGCCACGCACCCGTCACTTAGCATGTGCGTCATCTCAACACTACACCAACAACACATTTCACAGGGATAAATACTCTCAATTCCAACTTTAGAAGTGTTACTTACCTTGAACAAGCCAGATCCAATACCGAGCAAGCCAAACAATACTCTTGAAATTCCATCTCGCGTTTAACAACCTCTGAACGACTCGAAACTAGCCAAAAGTAACTCAAATACATCAAATAATGCCTAAGAAAACAATATCAAATGATATAGGTCGAATCTTTACACATTTACTCAAAGTCAACTAAAAGGTCAAACATATGCTCGCACCTCGAAACCCGACAAAACTCACAAAATCCAATAACCCATTCAATTAAGAGTATAACCATACTAATTTCACTCAAATATGACTCCTAATCGATGTTCAAAACTCAAAATTTCACTTTAGGAAAGTTAGACAAAAAGCCCCAATTTCTCTTTGGAAATCATCAATCAAATTCCAAAAGGGAAGATGGAATCACGGAATAAAATTAATACCGAGTAGAAAATACTTACCCCAATACATGTGGTAAAACATGCCTCCAAAATCGCCCAAAACCGAGCTCCATAGCTCAAATAAAATATCTGAAACCTTCAAAATAAAGTACTTATAATCACTGAACAACAATACCCATTGCGATCGCGGGATATCCTTGCGGTGGCGAAGAACAAAAGCAATTGCCACCAAAAATGCTCTACGTATTCGCGATACTGCCCACGCGAATGCGATGACCACAGACATCTACACTACGCGATCATAACGCAGCTTACGAGAACACGGTAAAGAAGTCCCCAGCTCTCAGCTCTATGCAAATGCGATGCTTCATATACAAACGGTAACCAACACAAACCTACGCGAATGCGTTCCTGATGACGCGGATGCGAAGAAGAAAATTACTCAGCTCCAGAATTTCTCTTGCGATCGTGAGCCTGGCTTCGCGATCACGATGCTCTACAGACACACCAACAATCAGCAATACAACAACCATCCGAAATGATCTGAACCACTTCCAAAACTTACCCGAACCCCTCGGGACCCCATCCTAACATACCAACAAGTCCCATAACATAATACGGACTTACTCGAGGCCTCAAATCACACATAACAACATCAAAATCATAAATCGCACCTCAAATCGACTCAATGAACTTTTGAACTTTCAACTTCCAAAACGCGTGCTAAACTATATCAAACGAACACGGAGTGGCCTCACAATTTGCACACAAGTCCCAAATGACATAACGAAGTTATCCCAATTCTTGGAACCACAATCCAAACCTGATATCATCAAAGTCAACTCCCGATCAAACTTATGAACATTCCAAATCTTCAGATTATCAACTTTCGCCAAATAGTGTTGAAACCTTCTAGAAACATCCAAATACAAATCCGAGCATACACCCAAGTCCAAAATCATCATCAAGACCTAACTGAACCATCAAAACTCTTATCCAGGGTCAAATACACAAAATTCAAACTTGATCAACTCTTCCAACTTAAAGCTTCCTAGTTGATAATCATTCTTCCAGATCAATCCCGAATCACCTGAAAACCAAAACCAACAATTCACACAAGTCATAATACATCATATGAAGCTACTCAATATGTCCAACTAGGTGGACTAGAGCGTCCTGAAGTCCGGGAGTGGCTATAAATCCCTCCGGGACTTGAGCGGGTCCGACTGGTGTGATCTGAACTGGGATCTCCTCCTCATGATCAATCTGAGGCTCTGCAATAGGTGTTGCTACACATGCTCTAGGCTGATCTCTGCCTCCGCCTCGGTTCCATCCCCTACCCATGGTAGTGGCTTTAACAGGGGGCTCCGGCTCCTGCCCGGCTGTAGATTCAGTGCGAGTTCTCACCATTTGCGAGAGAACAAGAATAAAGTGGTTCAAACTTCAGTAATAGAATAAAGTCGCACGATAGAGGAAGAAAGAAGTGAAATTTTCCTAAAGCCTTATAGCCTCTAGAAGATAAATACAGACGTCTCCATATCGATCCTCCAGACTTTACTAAGCTTGCTTATAACTCGTAAGACCTAGACAATCTAGTGCTCTGATACCAACTTATCACGATCTGGAATCCCACCCTCGAGACCGTGATGGCGCCTAACATTTCACTTGCTACACAAGCCAACGTTAGCTAAATTACTTAACCATTTTTAACAATTCAAATCAATTAATAATAATAATAAACTGTAATCATCTGAAATAGATCAATAAAATACCAAATGACGAAATCTAAACATATCCCATAATCTGGAGTCACGAATACATGAGCATCTAAAACACTACAAATACGGTCTGAAATAAAGTACAACTGTTTGATACTAAGTAAACAGTGAAACTGGATAAAGAAGGGGACTCCAGGGCTACGGACGTTGTGTAGCTATACTTCAAGTCTCCAAAAGCACCTGATTCCGAGCAGTCTTGCTACGCGCCACTAGGATCAACACTAGTATCTGCACAAGAAGTGTAGAAGTGTATCATGAGTACAACCAACCCCATCTACTCTATAAGTACCGAGCCTAACCTTGATGAAAATAGTGACGAGGCTATGACAAATCACTCACAAATAACCTGTACGAAAAAATAATAATAATAGAAAATCAGAAATAGAAATAAAGCAATAAACTCATATAAATGGACCCAAAGGTCAACTACCAGAGAGCCCAGAATAACAAAGTCTCAAGTATCATATCACAATACCAAGGGTAACTCTACAATCTCAAACAATTACAACATATCAAATCCATTGCGGCGAGCAACCCGATCCCACCATATCATCATTTGTTCATATCATAATCTATCCTTATTTCTTCATATCATTTCAATATCGTTCAATACCGTTGTAGCGTGCCAACCGATCCGTAAAAAATTTCAAATCATTAGCATAAATGACTCAACAACAATATTTACAAAATATCAACACAAAGAAGGTGAAATATACAGAACATTAAAGAAGCACAGAATAAACGGAGATTATATAATATCTCGAAATCTCAAACTTTACCAATTCATCAATACAGAATAGCTAAACGGCTCACATAAGCGAAATAACATAATATAGTGCATTGAGTAATATAAAGACAATAAAATCAGGTAAAACATGTGACAATGAGAATCCACAATTAAGGCAAGTAGAAACAAGTAGCAAATAAGGATAAGTCGTGTGAGAAATGAACAAATTAAAGCAAGTGACAATTAAATAACAATTAACAAGTATAATATAAATGTCAAGTAAGAACATGTAATAGTTAAAACATATAACAAGAAATAACATGGAATAAATTAGCCCAATCCCGTATGTTGAATCCCAAGACGGTACATATATACTCGTCACCTCGCATATATGCTGTTTTCCCACATAATTCACATAACAAATAGTTCAACAAGTCCTAATTCCCTCAAGTCAAGGTTAGATACAACACTTATATGATTATACTTGAAAAAGTCAACCCTGGGCTCGCTTGGTCAAAACCCGAGATTCGTATCAAAATTCGATTACCCATTCACCCCCAAGTCCAGTTATGTGATTTGTTTCAAAATCCGACCTCAATTTGAGGTCTAAATCTTAATTTTGCAAAATTCCTAAATTCTACCCAAATCCCTAATTTCTACCATGGAAATCCTAGATTTGATGTTGAAATCTCATGAAAAGTAATGGGGAATTGAAAAAAGTGGATTAGAGTTGCTTATCAATGATTTTGGGAAGAAACATCTCTTGAAAAATCATCTCTAGAGTGTTTAGGGTTGAGAAATAGTGTAAAATGAGCTAAGTCTCGTTTTTCCCCTCTTTTACCCAGCTGCAAGTGTCGCAATTGCAATGTCTTATTCGCAATTGCGAACACCGCAAATGCAAAGCGCAGGTCGCAAATACGAATTGTGCATTAGAAGCACAAAAGTCGCAAATGCGACAATTTGTTTGCAAATGCAAACACTCCCCCCCCCTCCCCCTTGCAAAAGCGCCCAAAAGCTTCGTAAATGCGAAGCTGACTCAAGTTGGCTATGATCGCAAATGCGACCTACATCTTCACAAAAACGACCAATGATAGTTCGCAAAAGCGAACCTTTTACTCGCAAATACGAGGTCTCCCATCCCAGGTCCTGCTCGCAAATTTGTTCGTGAAAGCGAGGCTCATATTTTCGAGCTAGACCTCATAAATGCGAGATCTGCATTAGACACCAGAAGCAAACAATGCACCAGCAATCCTCAAACTATCCAAACTCATCTGTAGCACCTCTGAAACTCACTCGAGCCCCTTGAGCTCCAAACCAAACATGCACACAAGTATAAGAACATCATACAAATTTGCTCGCACAATCAAAACTCCAAAATAACATCTAAAATCATGAATCAGATATTAAAACGCATGAAATTCAAAGGAAAATTCAAGAACCTATAGAATCATAATTAAGCATCTGAATTCTATCAAACCAACTCCTAATTGGACCAAATTTTGTAGGCAAGTTTCAAATAGTAATACGGACCTATTCTAAGTCCAAAAACTAAAATCTAAACTTAATAAACATAAAGTCAGCCTACGATCAAACCTAAAAAAATTTCAAGCATTCAAATTGTTAACTTTCGGTAAAACAAGTCAAATCATCCTAGGGACCTCTGAACTCAATTCCAGGCATACGATGTAATGACTCAATCAGTTGTTTTGAGTAATTGCGCCTCACTATCCCTTTTTATTACTTCACACTTATGTGTTTATGTCTTTATGACTTGCAGGGTTGATTAGTTTCGTTCCGGGAAGCTTTCGGGTTGATTTGGACCCTTGATTGTAGACTTAGAAATTTGAATTTGAAAATATTAACCAAACTTTGACTTTTTTTAAAACAACCCTGGAACTATATTTTTATGACTCTGATAGCTTCGTATTGTGATTTCGGTCTTGGGGAATTGATTTTGGAAGTTCGTAGGTTGATTTGTGTTGATTTGCCAAAATTTGGTAATTTTAAGTTGAAAAGTTTGACCGTAGGTTGGCTTTTAGCTATTGAGCTCGGAATTTGATTTTAGGACTTGGAATAGGTCCGTTATGGTATTTAGAACTTGGTTGCAAAATTGGGCATCGTTCGGAGTTGATTTGACAGGATTCAGACGCTTAGTTAAAATTTTAGAAGATCTTGAAAATCTCTTTGAAAATCATGCGTTTTAGAGTTCAATTCGTAGTTTTAGATGTTAATTTTGTGTTTTGATCACACGAGCGAATTTGTATGATATTTTTAGACTAGTGTGGATGTTTTGTTTGGAGCCACGAGGGCTCGGGTGAGTTTCGGACACTTAGCGGGATGTTGTTAGAGTTGAATTGCTGGTTTTTCTGCACAGGCACTCAGATCTCGCATTTGCGAGATTCTTGATCACAATTGCAAAGGTAGGCCAAGTCTGCTAGGTTCGCAATTGTGAACCCAGTGTTCGCATTTGCAAAGGTCTTATTGGATGGGCTAGGCTCGCAATTGCAATGATCTTGTCGCAATTTCGAGGATAACAAGGATCGCAAATGCGATCCCATCTTCGCATTTGCGAAGAGTTTCCCCAAGCCTTCAGTGCGACAATTGCGAGGGTTCACAATTGCGAACCTATGTAATAATTGTGACATCTGCAACTGATCAAATAGCCGGGAGACAGGATTTTTGAGTTCATTCTCTCATCTTTGAACCCTAGACTCGGTAGGAGGAGATTTGGAGAGGGGATTTTTGCCTACAAACCTTGGTTAAGTAGTTCTAATCTATTTCTAATCATATTTCATAAACATATCTTAGATTGTAACATCAAAATCATGTGAATCAAATAAAAATTTGGTGAAACTTTGCTAAGTTGTTGAAAAATAAAAAATTGAGTTTTGAGAGTCGATTTGGACTCGGATTTTGAAACTAATCACATATATGAACTCAGAATATACCATTGGACTCGAGTTTTGACCGGACGAGTTCGGGGTTAACTTTTTTTGACTTTTTGGGAAAAGTATAAAAATCTTAACTTTATCTAATGCAATTGAATTCCCTAGAATTGTTTGATGATATTGAGTCTATTTTGGTTAGATTTGAGTTGTGTGTAGGCAGATTTTAAGGGAAAAGCTATTTCTGAGTGTTGAATTGCCCTAGTTGAGGTAAGTATCTTGCCTAACTTCTTGTGGGGGAACTACCCCTTAGGATTTGTATTGTTTGATTTAATTGTGCTAAGTGAAATCCGTGTACGCAGGGTGACGAGTGGGTACACGGGTTATATGTAGCATTTGATCGGTTTAGGCTACTTAGACTATTTCCATGCTTTAATTGAAATGCCATATTATTATCTAAATTCTCATAGTTAAATCATCCTTAATTGTGTTAGATTATCATTATGGGCACTTATGGTGAGAGTTGTTATTGTGATATGATATTGATGCACATACGGTGGTATAAGGCTTGGGTTGATGTACATGCTGCGGTATAAGGTGGGACTTATATGCGTGATTGCTTGTAGGGGAACTACGTGAAGCCACGCGGCATCACAAGGTGGGCTAAAGTGAGTGTAGCTATTTCGGGAAAGCTGTTTTTCAAAACCTATTTTCAAATGTAAGGCTCACGCAGCGGTATAAGAAAAGATTGTGATTGAATTGAGAAATGTGAATGCGAGGCGGTACCTCGGTTTGATTTCATTATACACGAGGCGGTACCTCGTTGTGTTTCTTGTTGTTTGTTTCATGTTGCAAAGTGTTGTGGAAGGAATATTTCTTGTTGCTTCATTCTTTATTATTCTAGCAGTTGTAATTCGTACATGATCATTGTAGCCCTTTAGTTGCTTCTTTTATGCTATTTCTATTGTTAACTTCCAGTACTAGTTTTTGCTATTATCTTGTTCCATATCAGTTATTCTTTACTTTCTGTTACTTATCCGTATTACCTTTTTATACTGTCTATTTCATAGCCTAATAAGTGTCTTGACCTGGCCTCGTCACTACTCTGCTGAGGTTAGGCTTGATACTTACTGGGTACTGTTGTGGTGTACTCAAACTATGCTTCTGCACATCTTTTTTGTGCAGATCCAGGTACGTCTGCTGGTGCTGGTCGATAGAGATTTCCCTGCTAGCTTCTTTTACCGGAGAGTTCAAGGTATGCTTGCTCGGTGTCCGCAGGCCACGAAATCACCTTCCCTTATTTTCATTACTGTTGTATTTCCTTTCGGATAGTGATGTAGTAGTACTCTAGTTGCATTCTATAGAGCTTATGACTTAGTTCCACCGATTTTTGGGGTGTGTATTTGTGAGATTCTGTTTTCAGGAGGTTTTATCCATTATTCAGTCGATTTTAATAACTTGTTATTATATATCTATTTAATTGTTGTTATTTGTTAAGCCTACCTAGTCATAAAGACTAGGTGCCATCACGGCACCCTTCAGAGGAAAAGTAGGGTCATGACAATTTGGAATCAAAGCTCTAGGTTCAGAGGTGTTACGAGTCATAAGCAGGTTTAGTAGAGTGTTGCGGATCGGTACGAAAACGTCTATACTTATCTTCGAGAGGCTACGAAACTATTAGGAAAACTTCACTTCTTTGATTCCATATCGTGCGAAGTGGTTGATTTCATAAACTAAATCTTTGACTTTTTATTCTCTCACAGATGGTGAAGACACGCACCGTAGGATCCGACGATCAGACACCCGCACCCCCTACTAGAGCCGCGAGAGGTTGGGGCCGGGGCAGAGGCCGAGGATGGGTACGTGGTGCAGCCAGAGCACCTGCCTGAGCTGTGATAGAGGAGCCACCAGTAGCTTCAGTCGGGGGTCAGACACCCGAGGTGCCTTGTCACGCCCCAAACCTGAAGAGGCGTGGCCGACACCCAGTGCCATACTCGGCCCGAGCTTATCACTCTGTAACTGTGAACTCTGGAGGGGTAACCCTCAACTTAGGCCGATGAGTCCATATTCTGAATCGTCTGAAAATAGCGTCTCTCTTATCTATGGGGTAAACATATCTAAAAGCTAATATATATAACTGTGCAGGCCGACAAAGCCGCCATGAACATCTATTGATATACAAAATATATAGGACTCATCTACAAGCCTCTACTGATGGATGTATTGTGATCGCAACAGGGGACCTACCCATAACATATATACATACATACATACATAAGATATACACAAAACCCTAGACCCGGCAACTCCGAAGGACGTGGAGCTTACCGATCAGGCTTAACTCGAGAAACACCTACTAAGGAGGTCTACCTGTCTGTCTATCTGAACCTGCACGCATGAAATGCAGCGTCCCCAGAAAAGGGACGTCAGTACGAAATAATGTACCGAGTATGTAAGGCAATAACATAACTGAAAGCTGAAACTGAACTGATAATGTAATAACTGAAAGTAATTGGGAGTCAAAGATGATCTGGAGATATACTTACTTGTTGATACTGACTCAACTCCTTCAATATAGTAAGTAAAATAAATGTCCGGTCCTATAAGGCTCAGTACGTGTAGCTGCTCGGCCGTAGTAGGCTCGCTCATAGGCGCTCGGCCATACTAGGCTTTATATCCCAACCATCCTGGGCTCGCTCATAGGCGCTTGGCCATAGTAGGCTTGGTATATAACTTACCATCTGATCAGAGGTTGCCCAATAGGGGCCTGCCCACCGATTATAGCTCGATGGTGGTGAAAATACTGTAATACTGTATATATATAGACCCTCTGCTCTCTTGACTGAAAGAAGACAATACTCAACTGAATATAAAGTCCCTATAAGGGAGAATACTTGTAACTTCTGAGACTAGGATAATGTTAATAAATTCATGAATACGAACTTCTCTTTATGTCTCGTTATCAAACATATGTAGTTATGGGATCATGCCAAAATGAAGGAAAGGTTTAGCCTTAACATACCTTAACTCCGTTGAGTCCTTAATACCTTCCAAGAAATTCTTCAAACAACTCAACTCAATCTACCACAGCATAAGGAGATTCAAAATCAGTGTTAAGTAAATGCTAAGTCCGCAACTTAAACTAATAGCTCGTTTACATAAATTTGGGAAGCATCTCCCCTGTAACTAGGCCCTCCTCCAATACCATATACCAACAACAATAAGAACACACCACTAACAACATTTAAGCATCATTTTACAACCTTATCTCCATCACAATATACCACAAAACAGCCCACACACCCTAATCACCTCATACATAAAACGACAACCAAAGTAGTGTCAAACAACCTAAAAAATGTAACGACGAACAACCAGCCCACCATTCTGTTATTATGGGGTATTTCTCCACACAATTTTTCCTCCAAAACTCCATTAAATAGTAGCAAAATAGACAGCCCAAAGGCAACAAGAAACAGCCCACAAAATAGTCCACTACAAGTCAAATAACTCGAACTCACGGCTTTCGATCACCGTCCCATGAGTTCTAACTATTAGGAAATAAATTTATCAACCTTTTTGTTATTTAAAAGATTAAATACAGAAATTATTCATATTCTTAACTATTAAATATATTCCAAGACTCAAACTACAAATAAAATAGAGGCGATGTAGCGATACTTACGTCGTAGGGATCGTTTTAATGTTATCGCTACTTGATTTTGTGCCCGGGATGATAATCTTGTTTGAAGAACTTGTGGAGAGCTTAAGGGTAAGGTTATAGGTGTTATTTGGGCGTGCTCTCTGGGAAAATGGAGAAATAGACGAGCTAAGGGATGTAAATATCCCTTTTTTTTTAAAAGTCAAAAAGGTGTTACTTGGCACCCTATGATTGGCCCTTCTTCAGATGATTATATCCTTTTATACAGACGTCGTATGAATGAACGATTAAGAGAGTTGGAAACTATATTCCAAGAGCTTCAAATTGGTATATAATATATTCCAAAATGACCCCATATAGTACACGGAATATATTGCTCAAAAACCTCCATTACTAGGCAAATCCTTAGTTGGATTTTCCGCAACTTAACTCCAATTTTTTCCAAACTTTATATTTTATATCCAAACATTATATATAGTTATATCATGACTTTAAAGTCATTTAAATCATGATTAACAAGTCTCATATTCATCTTAACTTACTTAAGACTTCGGTAAACCTTTCTTATCCTTGTAGAAGGATTTCGTCCTTTTTGAGCTTACATTAGATAATCCTATAATGACAGTGACGTCTGAAGTACGGGGTGTAACAACATGTCCCCTTAGAAACATTCGTCCTCGAATGTTGACTGTTGTGCTTATCAGTCTCATAACCTATAGCTCTTGCGAATACTTTAATATTATCCTTGCCATCTAGGCAATTGTTCTGTGAATAAATTCAAAGACCAGGGCATTTCCCCTATAGGACTCTTCTCACATCACGACGTGTGATCGAAATTCTTTCAATCTCGTAACTTTGACTACCTTCTGTGATGTAGCCTGTGTGACTCTGTCCTTTTATGCACGGATCTTCTCTCTTTTTTTCTCCAACTTTTTGCCAAAATCTTGGCCTCACATTGTGAACATATACAGAGCTATGACAAGATGTCCCTCGGGGCATATATAGGTGTACTGAAGTTCTTTGTTTGGTACTTTGTTGAATGTACCACTATTGCTATATTTTATTTCCTAGCCTTGGTTATCTATCTTTATGGCTTTAATGCATCTTGGTAGGTCATATTGTACTACAACACTTACTTCAGCTTATTATTACCGAGGTATGCTACACAACTCTAGGTTACTTTCTCATTGCTTGTCCCATAACCTACTGGCGCAACCCTGCCACATTAGAAACATATAATCGACCTCTATATCTGAGGACTCCATATGTAAATTTAGAGCTTCGTCTTCCCTCTCAGCCTTTAAATGGGCTTAGGCTATCTTCCAATCTTCAGCTTAGAGTATTAGTTATTACATTATCCTTTCATGGTCTCTATGTAGCATCCATGATATAATATTCTAACCGTATTTCATAGCATCCTGACGTGATCCATCTTATATGGTTATTCTAATCCCATGCAATTCATGAAATCCCTTTTCTTAAAATCATTACTCATTCAAAAGCCTAAACATCATCCTCTTATCTATCACCATTACACCCTTATTCTACTACCAGGGCAGCATTTCATCTCTTTTAATTGCTCATATTCTTGGACTCCTCTGAGTTCCTTTAGACTGTACTGTGCTTTCTATAACTTATGGAAACCATCAACTTTCTTGTTTTGATAGGCTTAATCTCGAGGCCTTACATGTTCTCGTCACCTTCTCACTCACCTTTTCATAACCTTACTCTTGTCTACCTAAAACCTTGTCGCTCTATCATACTTTAGCTTGCGACCTACACATATCTATTTATGCTACTCACAATTTTCCTTTAAATTGCTAGCACCATAGATTTCCTTTCATGTCTTCTCAGTTGTCTTTAAATGTAAGCAATTACTTTTCCTATTCGTTCTACCACTTGTTGCATGAATACTTGGCTTATCTTGTTGCCCACGAATACTGGAATTTCCTGTAACTCATATGATCTCAAATATCATCTTTGATTTTTTTTTCTTCCCGTTTATTAGCCACCATATGTGCCACTTTCTTATTGAGTGCATATAATGTTGTAGTGAGACTATTGTTACAAGACCATTTCTTATTTATGTCACTATTCTTAGGTTGAATCCTTCTTCCTTATTTCCTCAGCTAGTCTTTCGGGGTAGTACATAGTGGAGACCCTCTGACTCCTGTAAAGCTACGAGCTTATTCCATCGCATACCCGAAGGAATCTTTGATGTTCTTACTCGCCTATAATTATCCTTAGTTATATACCTCCACGCCCTTGTACTCGTAGGGTTGCTTCTAAACTGAAATTTTGAATGTCTCCCCAGTGGCACTCTTTTTTATTTCTAGAACACTTATATAGTACCTTTAACTACCCCAACATCTATCTGAAAAGTTTTCAACAATTGCGATCTCGTATATGAGAGACTGGATTCCCTATGTTGGGGTTCACTATGTTTATCTTGCACGATCTGTTAATTTATTTGTATCCTCTTGTCTAGCCATAACTAGACTCTTCCTGAATCCACTACAGACTAATTGTTGGTCCATTCTCATATCTATATTCTGCGGAACCCCTTTTGGGTTATGTCCTTTGTCTTAACTTACCTCTCGTACTGGCTCCTTATGTAGCGAGTGTTCATTCCCACTTATTTACCAGTATCATCTGGTGTATAACCCTTACTGCCCTTCCCCGGCATCATGCTTGCATAATGTTCTGGAGTCGTATCATATATATAGGATCTGAATAAATGCAATCTCATTCCTTTCACCTTTTTACCGCATTCTTTATTTACTATTCCATAGTTACTTCTTCAGCTTTGGCATTTTTTCACATCTTTACTGACATCTTACTTGCCTTGTGTTAACCCTTCTTTACCAAAGATAATTGAATTCCTTACTCACGAGGGTAACAACTAGTGTAACTTCCATACTTAGTCTCTTAAGCTTAACTCTGCTCACATTGCTTGCTGTAGGAAAACGTCTTCCTGAATGAACTTTAAAGGTTATTATTTTATTGTCCATTCTATTATTGCCGGAACGTGATCTCTAAAATTCTCATGATGTCGGCAATTGTCATATCATTCGCTCCCTAATTCATATTCATTTTATCTTGTTCACCAACTCATACTAATTTCTATTACTCTGGGGTCTAACGTTTCCTTCTAGCAATCATGTTGGAGTCACCAACTTATTTCTCGAAAGAAAGATATTACTTTATGGCTTATACTCTTCTATTATTTCAAGGCATGCCTCCTCTTGTCTTTTCCTTCACTTGACTATAGACTCTGTTATCGTGTCATATTTTGATTTAATGTTATCACCCATATATCACATCTTACTCATGATGCTTCAATTATTCCTTTCTTATTCTCCGGATAATATTGTTGTCTATCACTTTATTCTAAAAACTTCAACAAAATATTCTTTCACTTTTAGCTCCCCTTGATTCATCTCACTGGCTCTTCGGAATGCCTAACATCCTCCTTTTTGTTTACTCGGGGCTGGAGTCATACTAAGTAAATATTTATCCCTTCTAGGATTCCACTGCCTATCTTCTAAAATTTCTGAAAATTCTAGTATTCATATCTGACTGTACTATTCTATAGTTTACCATATGGGTGTCTCACAAGGAGATTTATTACCACATTTGCACTATCTTCGGAAATGTTAGCTAATGGTAACAATCCATCCACTATTATTTGGTTACTCTAACCCCAGCTAGATTCTGATATCCTATCCTTCTCTTAAACTATATTTGTTGGCCCCCATAGGTCATAATTAAGATGAGTGTGGCCAATTGTATATAACTCTATTACTGTTGAAAGTAACTCATAATGCTTGTATTTCTCTGTCTGAATTGCAAATACTGATAATCTTCATTAACTAGGTAACTCGTGCCCTTCTTTATCTTGCTTTTTTTACTTGCCGAAACTTGTATCTACCTTCTGATTCTCTTATTTATTTTTTACCATATGGATGGATAGATATTATTGCCTTAGGGCTCCTTATCAAGAAGCTTACACATCTTAGTACACATATGATCTGCTGAAGACCTCACATTTACTCATCATAAGCATGATGCAAAATCGAGTTCCTCTGACTCAACTCTTCCACAGCTACATTCAATCTCTTAAAACTGTCTTTCTATATGTAGGTATCATTGTATTACGATAAAATAAAATTTAGGAGTTTGAATTCTTACAACTGAGCTCTACAAGTCCAAAGGCAACACGAAACAACCCATAAAACAGTCCACTACAAGTCAAATAACTTGAACTTACGGCTTTCGATCACTGTCCGGTGAGTTCTAAATATTAGAAAATGAATTTATCAACCTTTCTTAATATTTAAAAGCTTAAATACAGAAATTAGTCATATTCTTAACTATTAAATACATTCCAAAACTCAAACTATAAAGAAAAAGAGAGGCGATATAGCGATACTTACGTCGTAGGGATCGTTTTAATGTTATCGCTACTTGATTTTGTGCCCGGGATGATAATCTTTTTTGAAGCACTTGTAGAGAGCTTAAGGGTAAGGTTAGGGGTGTTATCTGGGCGTGCTCTCTGGAAAAATGGAGAAAGATACGAGCTAAGGGATGTAAATATCCCATTTTTTTAAAAAGTCAAAAAGGTGCTACTTGGCACCCTATGATTGCCCCTTCTTCAGACGCTTATAAATTTTTATCCGGATGTCGTATAAATGAATGATTAAAAGCATTGGAAAATAAATTCCAAGACCTTCAAATTGGTAAATAATATGTCCCAAAATGACCCCATATAGCATACGAAATATATTTCTCAAAAACCTCCATTACAAGGCAAATCCTTAGTCGTGTTTTCCGCAACTTATTTCCAAACTTTATATTTTATATCCAAACATCATATGTAGTCATATCATGACTTTAAACACATTTATATCATGATTAACAAGTCTCATATTCATCTTAACTTAAGACTTCGGTAAACCTTATCCTTGTAGAAGGATTTCGTCCTTTTTGAGCTCACACTAGATAATCCTATAATGATAGTGATGTCTGAAGTATGGGGTATAACACACCTATTGCCACCCCAGCACTTCAGGAGACCCTCGCACAGTTCCTGAGCATATTCAATACCTTAGCTCAGGCGGGGTTGATCCCACTTGCACCAGCCACATCTCAGGTTGGGGGAGGATCCTGTTGCTACGGTTCAGCTCGTGGTTAGGGAAGTAGCATCTGAGGAGAATAAGCTTAGGCTCGAGAGGTTCAAGAAGTACCACCCTCCTACTTTCAGTGGTTTGGCTTTAGAGGATGCACATGGTTTTCTCGAGGTGTGTCACTGTATTCTCCGCACTATCGGCATTTAGCACGTCGTTCGGTGGTTTGAGGCCTTGGGTAACTTCACTTCATGTATTATGACTTGTCCGTATAGTCAAATTTGAATTTTGGGAAGTTCGGAGTTGATTTGGAAGGAAAATTCTCAATTCAGAAGCTTTAAGTTGAAAGAGTTGACCAAGGTTTGACTTTTGAGTAAACGACCTCGGAATCGGGATTTGAAGGTTCCAATAGGTTCATATGATGAATTTGGACTTGGGCGTATGTTCGGGTTGAGTATCGGATGGTCCGGGAGTGTTTCGGCGCATAATGTGGAAAGTTTGAATTTTGAAGGTTTTAGAATTTCCTAAGTTTGATTTGTAGTGGACTTTGGTATTATCGATGTTTGTTTGGGATTCCAAGCCTTGGAATAGGTTTGTATTGTGAATTGTGACTTGTACGCAAAATTTGGTATCATTTTGAAATGTTTAAGTGTGATCCGGACGCGTTCGGTGAAGGATGAAGGTTTGAAAGTTAAGAGAGTTTAAGAAATTGAGTTTGATCTTTAATTCTTGGTTTCGATCATGTAATTTATGTTCCAAGCCTTTGAACAAGTTTACATAGGATATATAAACTTGTTAGAATGATTGGACGGGGTTCCTCAGATCTCGGGTGAGTTTTGGGGTTGTTTCGGACCACTTTTAGACCATTTTGAACTGTTGTTATCTGATGCCAGGGGTATTCTTCGCGATCGCGGAGGTCTGGGTCGCAATCACGAAGAGCAAAGTGCATTCCAGGCCTTTGTGAAATGCGATCGCTGAGGGAAGGTCGCGATCGCGTAGAAGGATTTTCTGCTATCAGTGGTCTGATTTCGGGAGCTTATAACTTGCAATCCATAAGGAATTTGGGGATGCTCCTAAAATGAAAGTTGTAGCTCTTTGAATGTAGTTTTGGAAAATCAAACTATTTACCATTTGGAATATTGTACAAAAGGTTATGTCCATTATACCGAAGGGTGTCTGCGAAGAAGAAAACAAAATTTGTACATCGCGATCGCGGGATTTTGGCCGTGATCGCGATGAATAAAATGATGCTAAAACATTTGTTAACTGCAATCTCATGGCTAATGACTGCGATCGCGAAGAAGGATTCCTGGCAGGTGTATTTAACATCTAACTTCAGGATTTTGAGCTCATTTCTTCACTTTTAAGTTCTTGGAGACATGTGGGGAGATTTAGGGTGATTCTTGAAGATCATTTTCGCCATATATCATAGGATAAGTTATTTCTACCTATTTTGAGTTAAATACATAGGTTATATATGGATTTAAACATGGAATTTGATAGAAATTGTTGAATTTTTGGAAGAAAACTTAAAAATGGTATTTTTAAATTTTGACCATGAAATTGGACATGGAAATAATAAATTATATATTTGGGTTCATGGTGTTATGGGTAATGTTTATCTTCAAAAGAAATTAGAATTTGGGTACGTGGGCCCGAGGGTTGACTTTGTTGACATTTCGAGCAGAGTTGGGAATTGTTATAAATTGTTGAATTATTAGTATTGGAGTATAATTTTATTGGTTTGCACGTTGTTTGACTAGTTTCGGATCGATGGGCATCGGTGTGGGTGTAAAAGAGGCGTTGGAGCCGGTTATGGAACTTCAGAGCGAGCTAAGTCTCATGTCTAAACTTGTGAGGGGGAATTTACCTCGTAGGTGTTATACTTATTACATGCTACATGTTATGGGAGCTACGCACATATGAGGTGACGAGTGTCCGTACATATGCTAGAGTTCCTGATTATGTCCGGGTAGACTTAGATTCACGCCATGCTTTAATTGTACTAATTGAGTTATCCTTGCATGTTTAATTACTTTAATTCGCATTATGACCTAAGACTAGACTCGCTATTTTAGATATTTGATGAGCTACTTGATTAGCCATAAGAATTATACTTCTCTTTCGGATTTCTCCCTCGTTGTGCGTATTCATCAGAAAGTTTCTCTTGAATTCCATAACTCACACGTATATTCGTGAGTGGGGTCATAGACCCATAAAAGCTTCACACTCTTATGGGATCAGGTCATTTATCTCAGCAGTATATTGTAACACACTCTTATGGGATCATGTCGTTTGCCTTGACATGATATTGTAACACACTCTTATGAGATCCGGTCGTTCGCTTTGACAGTATCACGTATCATATTCTTATGGGATCGGGTCGTTCGCCTCGGTAGTATCACGTATCATATTCTTATAGGATCGGGCCTCTCGCCTTGGCAGAATTATGTATCACACTCTTATGGGATCGGGTCGTTCGCCTCGGCAGTTCTATAAAACACTCTTATGAGATTGGGCCGCTCGCCTCGACAGAATCGTGCGAAATACTTGATAAGGAGTCCGCATACTCATGAGTTTCATGACTTGAGATGTGACCGTTGATTTGGTATTGACCATTACGTATTTCATTTGAGGAGGTATCCGATAATTGAGGACTTTTGTGTTCATTGTTCAGCGGTAGACCGTATTATTTTCCTATATCTGTACTCATTGTTTACTTGCTATGTTTCATACTTTTCTACTTTGTTATATTTTATTTACTGGACCACTAGAAAGTGTCAATGTCGATCCTTTGTCACTACCTATTTGGGGTTAGGCTAGATACTTACTGGGTATGCGTTAATTTACGTACTCATGTTGCACTTCAGCACTAAATGTGCAGGATCTGACAGGTTCATTTAGTGGTCACTTGGGCGCGTGGGCGCAACTGCTGAGGGGACTTTATGGTGAGCTGCATTTCATGCTATGATTCGCAGCACACAAAGTTTCTATCATAATTATATACTTTATCCTGTCTATCTTGTATTCTTTACTGACGTTGTATTGTTATTATACATCTTAGTAGATGCTCAAGCACTTGTGACACCGGGTTTTGGTGTGTTCTAAAATTTGTTTATGGTTTGCTTTACATTGACACATTATTACTTTATATTGTAATTAAATTGTACGTATCTACGATTTGTTTTTAATGCATTGACCTCTCTATCTACTAAGATTCATGATTCAAAAACAATAAAATAAATAATTAAGTTGGTAGTTCACCGTTGGCTTGCCTAACGGCAACGTTGGATGCCATCACGACCTATATTGAGATTTGGGTTGTAACAAGTTCGTATCAGAGCACTAGGTTCACTTAGGTCTCACAATTCATGAGCAAGTCTAGTGGAGTCTTGCGGATCGGTACAAAGATGCCTGTACTTATCTTGGAAAGGTTACATGGCTGTAAGGAGAACTTTCCTTCCTTGATTCCTCCTTGTGCGATTTGAGTTCGTTGAAGCTTATGCCTTCGGTTCCTTCCTACTCATTCATACACAACGTCGGGCATTTTTGTTATCAGTTGAGCATCGACGAGTTGTGAAGATGCTACAGATGCAGTGTAGGATGCTTTTCCCTGTGAATGCACGGGGACCATTATCGTCACTTTGTGGAGGAGTGTTCTGTCATTTTAGCCTAGTGTTGGAGTTACCTATGGTCGAGATTTGATATTTCTGAATTTGGTGGAATTCTTGCTAATATTGTGGTGTCGCCGTCCTTGATTGAATGCATTGAGGTTCATCGGCATGTTGTCCTTCATTTGCTTGCCTCTGGGCACGGTGTTGTGAGATGGAACCTATGAGGAAGTTATCAAAGATGGTTGTGTGTTGTGACTTTAGGATCGAATCAGTGTTTCATGTGTTGATGGTTCGAGGGAGATGATCCCTGAGGTGGTCTTTGTGCTTAGGAATTTTGAATAAGACGAGAAGGGCATGATTGGAATGTAGGAAAATGGAGTATTCGATTATTGTTTTGGATGGAATACAACTTTGAGTTTCAAACACGTTGTTTGACCTTCAGGTGATGTTAATGAATGAAGGGATTCTTACGGCTGGCAGATCAGTGTGGACCCAAGGAGATTAATTGATTTCATGATGGAGGTAGCTATAGCAATGATGTTGGAGGAGTTCGATATGAGGTTACGCAAGTGGCTATCTCCTATGAGCAGGTTAGCGGTTGCGTGGTTTTGAGGAGGTTCCTATAAAGACTTCTACTTTTTGCCCAACATGAGATGCATGTATTGCAATGCGAGCTTGGGTCTCTTGAAGAAGACGATTTGACCCCTAGGAGGTTGAGCGTGCGATGGTGGCGGATAATTTAGGATGTGTTATGATTGGTGCAACAAGATCTTGCGAGAAGTTGGCCTAGTAACGGTGCGAGATAATGGTAACTGGGAAGAAGAAGTCGTTGAGGGGTCTGGATCTATGTGATTGTAGCGTGAAGCTAAGTGGGGGAGCCCACCGTCTATGATTGGGTCACGTGGTTGCGTTCATGTGCAATTTCTGGTCATCGGTACATTGGTGGATTAGTTATGACCAAGAGAAGAAAAAACATCAAGGGTATTTTGGGCAAGGAATTTAACGTATATGTGCTATATTTCACCTTAACGATTCATGTGCAGAAGTTGGGGATGACACTAAATTTATGCTTTTTGTGGATGTGATGTGCAAGAAAAAGAATTCATCTGGTTGCTTCTTTGGAAATGTTCATGTGCTAGCAGAGCACTAGAGTTTGGTTATATATTTGGGACCAGGTCAGAGTGGGTGACTCTCAGCAATAGTTCTAGTGAGTTCAAGAATTAAAGTGCGTTGTTTATTGATTTTGGGGTCGTTATGTGGCTAAGGACTGGGTTTTGCAGCAGAGTGTGAAGAATACTTGGGAAATTTCTATGTTATCATCGGGTCTACGGTGTAGTTTTAGAGAAATAGTGCTTCGAATTCACATGAGGGCTTCCAAACGGGTATATCAACGGGAGATGGCTGATGGGTATTGAGATAATGTGGTCTTGTAATTTGGGTCACTCGGGATGAGTGTAGTTTCGGGTCTGTTATGTGTTTGAATAGAACTATTAATTCGAAGACAAGTCAAGACTAAATTAGGAGAAGTAGAGTTAGTTAGTGATGGTTTGAACCAGCAGGGTTGTGGAAATGATCAGTTTCTTCAGTGTAATAAGTCTATACCAGTGGTTTGTGGTTGTACGTGTGGGCTTGACAGCCTCCGTGGTTTGATTGATTTGGAGGTATTTGATTCTGATGGTTTGGTTATGTGCGAATGGATACCAGAAGAGTTATGGCAGTTTAGACCGCGACTTGAGGTTTGCATTTTCTACAGTTATGGGAAGTTGGTTATAGGTGGCGATTCTTCTTCTGAGATGAGTTAAGTGAAAGGTTTCAAGCCAATGAAGTGTTAACTCTACTGATGGTTCAGGAGATTATGATGAAATTCTTGTACTCTCGAGTAGCAACATGATATGTGTAGTGAGCGGTATGGAGATTGGAAGTTGAGGATCAGGGTTGCGGTTCAGTTTTGATAAGAATGTCACGAGCTCGGGAGAACGGGGGGAAGATTTCAGATGTTCAGAGTATGCTGGCGCTATCTTAGTGTCTCCTGAGAACGGTGCTCTATGTAAGAGGCATGATAAATTGATTTGCGAGTTCATGATTTGCATTACAGAAATAGTATGGTTGGTAGCCATGGATGTGCAGATTTTACTAGCTGGTGTGGAAGGTTGTGGGAGTATATCCTATGGGATGATCGTTTAAGTGTGACGTGTTAGTCATTTAAGTGATAGAGATTGAAATCAAGTATGAAGATTCTTGTATTGTCGTTGATTGGAGAGTTTATGTCTGAGAGACGCTCTATTCCCTTGGTTGTGGACTGTGGAAGTTTGTTCCTGATTTGACGGTTGATCGTATGTGTCATGGATAGGGTCATTGTGGATCTTTGGAAGGTTATTGACCTATTTTGGGATGATCGGAATCGGCTTTGAGGTCTATGGGTAGGCCTTATGTGAATGTATATTTTATACCAGATCAGATATGCTTATTCAGCATAGCATTGCTTATGGATGAATCTTCGGGCGTGGTGGATGATATTCTTTCCTTAGTCTATTTTAGGTGCTACTCTTTTATGCCACATGGGTTGTGAGACGGCTTTATTATTCACACGTATATTGTGGTCCTATGTAGCTTGTGGTGTTATATAAGCGAGATAGTTCTCGAGATGTAGGACATTTATTGCACCTTAGTCGTGCTTGGCATTTTGTAGCTCATGGTGCTATATTTCTCCCTAGGGTTTGTGTTTATGCACTTAGCGTGTTTGTGGTCGATATTCAGGCATTTCGTGGGTATGAGCATTTTGGCTCGATGGGTATTTCCTTATTGATTGTTACGTGTGGATCGGGTGGCACACCACCACGGGTATGAGGTGTAGATTGGGTTGCATGCCGCAATAGTGAGATGTTGTGTACGGTTCCTTATACTTATTTCATGTGTGTTGTTTCTTACCTTGGGATAGGTTCGTAGCGTTGGTCTGGTTGATTTGAGTGTTATGCGAGCTGGGTAGTTCTTTACCCGAGTTCATTTTCCTTATTGGTCATATTTGAGTTGTAGCTTGTTAGAGCATTGATGGCGCCGTATGAGATTTTAGACAGTGTTTGAGGTGGCTTATTTCCCGACCGGCTTGTACTGGGTGAGATGAGGTTGTTGGACCAAAAATCAGTGCAATCGGATTTATATAAGGTATATTAGAGGTAAAATGTCACTATTGAGTTCAGAATGAGGCAAGGGTTCTTGTTGAGTAGAGGAATTCCAAGAATTATTGATTTGGCGGGTGGTTATGAGATTCTACACATCTATTTCATCGTCGCAGTATTGCGAGGGATGGGACAAGGCTTACATATGTTGTGAGGTATACTATGGGCATCAGGTTAGTGAATTTGCAGCTTCTATGGTTGGAGGACGTTATTATGGGCATACGAATTATGCGGTGCATTGTGTGATTTTAGCATGGGTGCATGATCACATTTTGGTATAGCGAGTTGAGGTTGATATAGTGTTTGTATGTTAGAATCAGATCTAGTAGAGAATTCAGGATGTTAGAATTTGGTTCTAGCTTGGGGGCTAAGGTCGCAGGAAGGAAGTTCAGTCTGGTTTGAACCGATGTGCTCATATGGGTTGTGGTAGCACGGGCAGGTATGTGTGGTGTCAAACAATTATTTTGGGGCAACTCCAAAATGGTTCTTGGCACATTCGAGGATGAACGTAAGTTTTAAGTGGGGGAGAATGTAATAACCCGACCAGTTATTTTGAACTCTAGCACGTCGTTCAGCGATTTGAGGTCTTGAGTAGCTTCACTTCATGTATTATGACTTATGCATGTAGTCGAATTTGAATTTTGGGAAGTTCGGAATTTATTTGGAAGGAAAATTCTCAAATCGTAAGCTTTAAGTTAAAAGAGTTGACAAAGGTTTGACTTTTGAGTAAACGACCTAGGAATCGGGATTTGAAGGTTTCAATAGGTTCGTATGATGATTTTGGACGTGGGCGTATGTTCAGGTTGAGTATCGGATGGTCCGGGAGCGTTTCGGCGCCTAATGTGGAAAGTTGGAATTTTGAAGGTTTTAAAATTTCCTAAGTTTGATTTGAAGTGGACTTTAGTGTTATCGATGTCCATTTAGGATTCCGAGCCTTGGAATAGGTTCGTATTATGATTTGTGACTTGTACGCAAAATTTGGCGTCATTCCAAAATGTTTAAGTGTGATTCAGACGCGCTCGGCGAAGAATGAAGGTTTGAAAGTTAAGAGAGTTTAAGAAATTGAGTTTATCTTTAATTCTTGGTTTTGATGTTGTAATTTATGTTCCGAGCCTTTGAAAAAGTTTACATAGGATATATAAACTTGTTAGAATGATTGGACAGGGTTCCTCGGACCTTGGGTAATTTTTGGGGTGGTTTCGGACCACTTTTAAACCATTCTGAATTGTTGTTATCAGATGTCAGGGGTGTTCTTCGCGATCGCGGAGGTCTGGGTCGCGGTCGCGAAGAGAAAATTGCAATTCAAGCCTTTGTGAATCGCGATCGCCGAGGGAAGGTCACGATCGCATAGAAGGATTTTGTGCTGTTAGTGGTCTGACTTCGGGAGATTGTATCTTGCAACCTATAAGGAATTTGGGGATGATCCAAAAATGCAAGTTGTAGCTCTTTGAATGTAATTTTCTGAAAATTAAACCATTTGTCATTTGGAATTTTTTTCAAAAGGTTATGTCCATTATACCGAAGGGTGTCTGTGAAGAAGAAAACAAAATTTGTACATCGCGATCGTGGGATTTTGGCTGCGATCGCAATGAAGAAAACAATGCTGGAACATTTGTTAACCTCGATCACATGGCTAAAGACCATGAAGAAGGCCTGGCAGGTGTATTTAACATCTAATTTCGGGATTTTAAGCTCATTTCTTCACTTTTAAGTTCTTGGAGATCATGTGGGGCGATTCGGGGTGATTCTTGAAGATCATTTTCGCCATATATCATAAGGGTAAGTGATTCCTACTTGTTTCGAGTTAAATACATGAGTTATATATAGATTTCAACATGGAATTTGATAGAAATTGTAGACTTTTTGGAAGAAAACTTAAATAATGTATTTGAGTTCATGGTGCATCTATGGGTAATGTTTATCTTCAAAACAATTGGAATCTGGGCATGTGGGCCTGGGAGTTGACTTTGTTGACTTTTCGAGAGGAGTTGGGAATTATTATGATATGTTAAATTATGAGTATTGGAGTATATGTTTATTGGTTGCACATTGTTTGACTAGTTTCGAATTGATAGACATCGGTTTGGGGTGTTAGAGAGGCGTTGGAGTCGGTTATGGAACTTCGGAGCGAGGTAAGTCGCATGTCTAACCTTGTGAGGGGGAATTTATCCCGTAGGTGTTATACTTATTATATGCTACATGTTATGGGAGCTACGCACATATGAGGTGATGAGTGTCTGTGCGTATTCTAGAGTTCCTGATTATGTCCGGGTAGACTTAGATTCACGCCATGGTTTAATTGCACTAATTGAGTTAACCTTGCCTGTTTAATTACTTTAATTCGCATTATGACCTGAGACTAGACTCGCTATTTTAGATATTTGACGAGCTACTTGATTAGCCGTAAGAATTATACTTATCTTTCAGATTTCTCCCGTGTTGTGCGTATTCATCAGAAAGTTTCTCTTGAATTCCATAACTCAAACGTATATTCATGAGTGGGGTCATAGACCCGTAAAAGCTTCATACTCTTATGGGATCGGGCCGCTCACCTCGGTGGGATATTGTAACACGCTCTTATGGGATCGTGTCGTTCGCCTCAGCATGATATTGTAACACACTCTTATGGGATCGAGTCGTTCGCCTCGGCAGTATCACGTATCATATTCTTATGGGATCGGGTCATTCGCCTCGGTAGTATCACGTATCATATTCTTATGGGATTGAGCCATTTGCCTCGGCAGAATTATGTATCACTCTTATGGGATCGGGTTGTTCGCCTCGGCAGTTCTATAAAACACTCTTATGGGATCGGGATGCTCGCCTCGGCAGAATCGTGCGATATACTTAATAAGGAGTCCATTTACTCATGAGTTTTCTGACTTGAGATGTGACTGTTGATTTGGTATTGACCATTACGTATTCCATTTAAGGAGGTATCCGATAATTGAGGACTTTTGTGTTCATTGTTTAGCGGTAGGTCGTATTATTTGCCTATATTTGTACTCATTGTTTACTTGCCATGTTTTATACTTGTCTACTTTATTATATTTTATTTACTGGACCACTAGTAAGTGTCAATTGCGACCCCTCGTCACTACCTCTTTAGGGTTAGGCTAGATACTTACTGGGTATACGTTGATTTAAGTACTCATACTGCACTTCTGCACTAAATGTGCAGGATCTGACAGGTTCATTTGGTGGTCATTTGGGCGAGTAGGCACAGTTGCTAAGGCATTCCATGCTATGATTCGCAGCACATAGAGTTTCCATCATAATTATTTACTTTATCCTGTCTATCTTGTATTCCTGACAGACGTTGTATTGTTATTGTACTTTCTAGTAGATGCTCATGCACTTGTGACACCGGGTTTTGGGGTGTTCTAGAATTTATTTATGGTTTGCTTTACATTGACACACTATTACTTTATATTGTAATTAAATTGTACGTATCTACGATTTGTTTAATGCATTGACCTACCTATCTAATAAGATTCATGATTTCAAAAATAATAAAATGAATAATTAAGTTAGTAGTTCACTGTTGGCTTGCCTAACAGCGACGTTGGGTGCCATCACGACCTACATTGGGTTTGGGTTGTGACAGTCACCGTATTCTCCACACTATGGGTATTGTGGAGACAAGTGGGGTTGATTTTACTACGTTTCAGCTAAAGGGAGCGGCATATCAGTGGTGGGTGGCGTACGAGGTGGGTAGCCCAGCTGAGGCAGCTTCACTTACATGGGATCAGTTTTTAGAGTTTTTCTTGAGAGAATTTGTTCCTCAAATCCTTCGGGATGCTTGGCGCGTGGATTTTGAGCTACTGCGCTAGGGTACTATGTCTATGTCGGAGTATATTGTCTGATTTAGTGATTTGTCCAGGCATGCACCAGCCTTGGTTGCTACGGTCAGAGAGTGAGTCTGTCGATTCATCGAGGGGCTCAATTAGAGTATTTAATTCAGCATGGCTAGGGAGTTGGAGTCATACACTCCGTATCAGCAGGTGGCTGAGATTGCACGGAGGTTAGAGGGTATGCGAGACCGTGATAGAGATAATAGGGAGGCCAAGAGGCTAGAACTTTGTACTATGTGATCACATAGTATAGGGGGATTTAGTGGTGGTCATATCGTAGCTAGAACTTGTCATGGTAGGGGCTATGGGAGCCATCCAGTTCATTCCGCACTTCCAGCTTCTATTGGTTCTCCAGTTGTAGCGAGGTCCCAGGTTGCACACTTTGCTCAGCCACTTTCTAGTGCACCTCCTGCTCGGTGTGCCTTCATTGGTCAGTCCAACTGACCAGGCCCGAGTCAGTCCTAACTGCCACACCCATTGAGAGCTTGTTTTGAGTGTGGTGATACCCGCCATATGGTCAGAGACTGCCCCAGACACAGTAGAGGTGCACCTTCTTAGACTACTCAGGCTCCACGGATTTAGTGAGGTCCGCAGACTTCTCAGGACATGATTTTTTGCCCCAGTTGCCACTCCACCCACTCATCTAGCTAGGGGTGGGGGGACGGGCGGGTAGAGGTCGCCCTAGAGGGGGAGGCCAGGCCAGATTCTATGCTCTTCCGAGTATGACAGAGGCAGTTGCTTCAAACTCAGTAATTACAGGTATGGTTCCGGTTTGCCATAGAGATGCATTAGTCTTATTTGATCCGGGATCCCCTTATTCATATGTGTCATCCTACTTTTCTCTGTATTTGGATATATCGTATGATTCCTTGAGTTCTCCTATTTATGTGTCTACACCTGTGGGAGATTCTATTATTGTAGACTGTGTGTATCGGTCGTGTCTAGTTGTTATTGGTGGTTTTGAGACCAGAGTTGATCTGTTGTTACTTAGTATGGTAGATTCTGATGTTATCTTGGGCATACTGGTTATCGCCATATCATGCTATTCTTGATTGTCATGCCAAGACTGTGACGCTGGCTATGCCAAGTTTACCACGGTTAGAGTAGAGGGGTGCATTATATTATGTTCCTAGCAGGGTTATATCATTTCTAAAGGCTCGGCGAATGGTTGAGAAGGGGTGTAATGCTTATCTAGCCTTTGTGCAGGGTGTCAGTGCTTATACTCCTACCGTTGAGTCAGTTCCGGTAGTAAGAAAATTTCCAGATGTATTTCCAGCAAATCTTTTAGGCATGCCGCTCGATAGGGATATCGATTTCGGTATTAACTTATTGCCGGCACTCAGCCCATTTCTATTCCACCATATTGTATGGCCCCAGCAGATCTGAAGGAGTTAAAGGAGTAGTTACAAGAGTTGCTTGATTAGGGATTCATTTGGCCTAGTGTGTCACCGTGGGGTGCTCTAGTCTTGTTTGTGAAGAAGAAGGATGGATCTATGTGCATATGTATTGATTATCGTCAGTTGAATAAGGTTACAGTGAAGAACAGGTATCCATTGCCACACATTGATGACCTATTTGATCAACTATAGGGTGCCAAAGTGTTCTCCAAGATTGATTTGTGGTCAGGTTATCATCAGTTAAAGATTCGGGATTCTGATATTCCGAAGACTGCCTTTAGGACTCGGTATGGTCACTACGAGTTCCTTGTGATGTCATTTGGGCTGACCAATGCCCCAACAACATTCATGCACCTGATGAACAGTGTATTTCAGCCTTATCTTGATTCATTGGTCATTGTGTTTATTGATGACATCTTGGTGTACTCCCGCAGTCGAGAAGATCATGAGCAGCATTTGAGAATTGTGGTCTAGACCTTGAGGGAGACGAAGTTATATGCAAAGTTTTCAAAGTGTGAATTCTGGCTTGATTTGGTGGCATTTTTGGGTCATGTGTTGTCGAGTGAGGGGATCAAGGTAGATCCGAAGAATATTAAGGCGGTGCAGAATTGGCCTAGATCGTCTTCAGCTACTGAGATCCGGAGTTTCCTTGGTTTGGCCGGGTATTATCGTCGTTTCATATATGGTTTCTCATCTATTGTTGCACTTATGACTAGATTGACATCCAGAAGGGTGCTCCTTTCAGATGGACCGAGAAGGTTGAGGTGAGCTTTCAAAAGCTCAAGACTGCTTTGACCACAACCCCCAATATTGGTATTGATGTTGCCTACAGGATCGAGGTCTTATACTGTGTATTTTGATGCGTCACGTGTTGGCCTTGGCGCGGTGTTGATACAAGACGGTAGGGTGATTACCTATGCATCTCGACAGTTGAAGACTCACTAGAAGAATTATCCAGTCCATGATTTGGAGTTGGCAGTCATTGTTCATGCATTGAAGATTTGGCGGCATTATTTGTATGGTGTTCCTTGTGAGATCTTTACCGACCACCTGAGTCTACAACATTTGTTCAAACAGAAGGATCTTAACTTGCGGAAGTGGAGGTTGTTAGAGTTACTTAAGGACTATGATATCACCATTCTATATCATCCCAGGAAGGCCAATGTGGTGGCCGATGCCTTGAGTCGAAAGGCGAAGAGTTTGGGTAGTTTATCCAACCAGTTTGTTAGATTGGATGTATCGGAGCCCAGTCGAGTTCTTGCCTGCATGGTTTCCCGGTCTTCTTTATATGACCGTATCAGAGAGCGTCAGTATGACGACCCCCATCTTTTTGTCCTCAAGGACACAGTTCAGCATGGTGATTCCAAGGAGGTTACTATTGGGGATGACGGTGTGTTACAGATGTAGGGCCGGCTATGTGTGCCCAATGTGGATGGTTTGCATGAGTTGATTCTTCAGGAGGCCCATAGTTTGCGGTAATCCATTCATACTGGTATCGCTAAGATGTATCAGGACCTGAGGCAGCACTATTGGTGGATAAGGATGAAGAAGGACATAGTGAAGTATGTAGCTTGGTTCCTAAATTGTCAGCAGGTGAAGTATGAGCATCAGCGACTGGGTGGTTTGCTTCAACGGCTTGAGATTCCTGAGTGGAAATTGGAGCGCATCATCATGGACTTCGTTGTTGGGCTCCCACGGACTTAGAGGAAGTTTGATGCAATATGGGTGATTGTGTGCAGGTTGACGAAGTCGGCTCATTTCATTCCGGTAGTGACTACCTATTCTTCAGATTAGCGGGCTCAGGTTTACATTCGCGAGATTGTCCGACTTCATGGAATACCGATATTTATCATCTCTGACCGGGGTAAGCAGTTCACCTTGCATTTATGGAAGGCTGTACAATGTGAGCTAGGCACACGGGTTGAGTTGAGTACAACATTTCATCCTCACGCGGACGGACAGTCCGAGCGCACTATTCAGATATTGGAGGATATGCTTCGCGCCTGTGTTATGGATTTCGGAGGCGCTTGGGATCAGTTCTTGCCACTTGCAGAGTTTGCCTACAACAACAGCTACCATTCGAGTGTCCAGATAGCTCCGTATGAGGCTCTATATGGGAGACGTTGTCGTTCTCCAGTTGGGTGGTTTGAGCCGGTAGAGGCTAAGTTATTAGGCACAGATCTCGTTCGAGATGCTTTGGAGAAGGTCAAGATTATCCAGGATCGGCTTCATACATCCTAATCGAGACAGAAGAGCTATGTTGATCGGAAGGTTCATGATATTTCATTCATGGTTGAAGGGCGAGTCTTGCTCTGGGTTTCACCCATGAAGGGTGTGATGAGGTATGGGAAGATGGGCAATTTGAGCCCTAGGTATATCGGACCTTTTGAGATCCTTGAGAGGATTGGAGAGGTGGCCTACAAGCTTGCCTTGCCACCTAGTTTATCTGCAATTCATCTGGTGTTCCATTTCTCTGTGCTCCAGAAGTATTATGGTGATCCGTCTCATGTTCTAGACTTTAGCACAGTCCAGTTGGACGACGATTTGACTTACATTGAGGAGCCAGTGGCTATCTTGGACTGGCTAGTCCGAAAGTTGAGATTAAAGGATATTGCTTTTGTGAAGGTCCTTATGCACGTTCGAGGACGAGCGTTCATTTTTAGAGAGGGAGAATGTAACGACCTGATCGATCATTTTGTGTAATTGCGCCCTGTTACCCCTTTTTATCTCTTCACACTTGTGTTTTTATGTATATATATGACTTGAGGGGTTGATTGGTTTCATTCCGTAAAGTTTTTGGGTTGATTTGGACCCTTGATTCTAGATTAGAAGTTTAAATTTAAAAATGTTGACCAAACTTTGACTTTTGTGAAAATGACTCCAGAACTGTGTTTTTATGAATTCAATAGCTTCGTATCGTGCTTTCGGACTTGGGAGTATTCCCGAAATTGATTTTGGAAGTCCGTAGGTTAATGTGTGTTGATTTGCCGAAATTTGGCAATTTTAAGTTGAAAAGTTTGACCGTAGGTTGACTTTTTGCTATTGAGCTCAAAATTTAATTTTGGGACATGGAATAGGTCCGTTATGGTATTTAGAACTTGTTTGAAAAATTTGGCATCGTTCGGAGTTGATTTGATAGGATTCGGACGCTTAGTTGAAATTTTAGAAGAACTTGAAAATCTCTTTGAAAATCATGCGTTTTAGAGTTCAATTTGTAGTTTTAGATGTTATTTTTGTATTTTGATCACATGAGCGAGTTTGTATGATATTTCTAGACTTGTGTGGATGTTTGATTTGGAGTCCTGAGGGCTCGGGTGAGTTTTGGACGCTTAGCGAGGTGTTATTAGAATTGAATTGCTGGTTTTTCTGCACAAGCCCTCAGATCTCGCATTTGCGAGATTCTTGATCGCAATTGCAAAGGTAGGCCAAGTCTTTTGGGTTTGCAATTGCGAACCCAGTGTTCGCATTAGCAAAGGTCTTCTGGGATGGGCTAGGTTTGCAAATGCGATGATCTTGTCGCAATTTCGAGGGCAACAGGGGTCGCAAATGCGATCCCGACTTTGCATTTGCGAAGAGTTTCCCCAAGCCTTTAGTGCCGCAATTGCAAGCTATATTCGCATTTGTGACATCTGCAACTTATCAAATAGCTGGGAGATGGGATTTTTGAGTTCATTCTCTCATTTTTGAACCCTAGACTCGATAGGAGGCGATTTGGAGAGGGGATTTTCGCCTACAAACCTTGGGTACTTGATTCTAATCTATTTCTAATCATATTTCATCAACATATCTTAGATTTTAACATCAAAATCATGTGAATCAAAGTAGAAATTTGTGAAACTTTGCTAAGTTTTTGAAAAATAAGAAATTGAGCTTTGAGAATCAATTTGGACTCGGATTTTGAAACTAATCACATATATGAACTCGTGGGGTCATGGGTAAACGAAATATACCATTGGACCCAGGTTTTGACCAGCGGGTCCAGGGTTGATTTTTGTTGACTTTTTGGAAAAAGTGTAAAAAACTTAACTTTATCTATTGTAATTAAATTCTCTAGCATTGTTTGATGATATTGAGTTGATTTTAATTAGATTTGAGTCGTGTGGAGGCGGATTATAAGGGAAAAGCTATTTCCGAGTGTTGAATTGGCCTAGTTGAGGTAAGTGTCTTGCCTAACTTCGTGTGGGGGAACTACCCCTTAGGATTTGTATCGTTTGATTCAATTGTGCTAAGTGAAATTCTTGTACGCAAGGTGACGAGTGGGTACACGGGTTGTACGTAGTATTTGACCGATTTAGGCTACTTAGACTATTTCCATGCTTTAATTGAAATGCCATATTATGTTCTAAATTCTCATGGTCAAATCATCCTTAATTATGTTAGACCATCTTTAAATGCCTTAGTTGACTTGTTTAGTGTTTGTTCTACATCCTACTTGCTAAATTGCTCCCATGCTTTAGTTGCACTTGTTGTCCCCTTTATTGTTACATGCTATCTCTTCATTGTTAATTATTATTGTTTGAATTAATTGCTCGTGTTACTCCTTTACTTGTTGACTTCCATTATTTGAAACGCATTCTTGAATTATCACGACCCGAAATACCCACCTTCGGGACCGTGATGGCGCCTAACATTTCACTTGCTAGGCAAACCAACGTTAGAATAATATAATCCATTTTAAAATAATTTTTAAATTTAGTAATAACAAAGAAACAATTTGCGGAAGTAAAGTCTTAAATGTAGTGAATAATTCATAAAAATAACGAAGTCTAAATACCATCCCAGAATTGGTGTCACAAGTGCACGAGCTTCTAGAATAAATACAAATAAAGGTCCGAATAAATAAAGTTGTCTAGAAATAAACACACAACAAAAATAAAATAGACGGGGACTTCAAATCTGCGGACGCTATGCAGTTATACCTCAAGTCTCCTCTGGTAGCTGAAATCCGAGCAAGTCTGTGGTACATCGCTAGGACCAACTCCGAAATCTGCACAAGAAGTGCAAAGTGTAGTATCACTAGAACCGACCCCATGTACTGGTAAGTGTTGAACCTAACCTCAATGAAGTAGTGACGGGGCTAAGGAGGGTCACTTACATTAACCTGTATGCAATATTAATAACAACAATAAATAATAGAAATAAATCGGTTAACTCATTTACACTAATTGAAGTCAACTCAGCAGTCATAACCCATTATTATTTCAACCAATTTCTATTGCAGCGTACAAACCACTTCCACAATATATTCATTTTCAATCCTCTCATATATTTATTTTAATCAAATATATATAGACTTTTAAATAAGTCTGTTGCGGCGTGTAATCCGATCCCGTAATATTGACTTTTAAATAAGTCTATTGCGGCGTGTAATCCGATCCCCCAATATATGTATAATTACTTTCATTTACGTTGCGGTGTTCAACCTGATCCCCCAATATTCATTTCAATCAATTTTGTTGCGGCGTGCAACCCGCTCCTCTAATATATTCATTTACCAATTCTTATAAAAGAAATTGCCCTAATAAATGCAACAATTAATATAAAATCTGTAAGACAACAAGCATACAATAATCGTGAATTAATTATAAAACAAACAATGACAAATAGCAATTTATTGTGAAAATCAAGGAAAAAATAGACAGTTTAATATTTAGTATGCTAAATGTCAAATAACAATTAAGACACATAAATCAAATAGCATGTAACAATTATTGCAGGATTTCAAAAATCAATATTTGACAAAGAATAGGAGGAAAACAATTATTATAACAATTAATCTGTGATTTAAAATGATTTATGATTTTCAAATAATTATGTAAACAATTAATTTGACGACGTATAGACACTCGTCACCTCGCCTATACGTCGTTCACATGCATTTCGCATAACAAATAATTTAAAGGTTCTATTCCCTCAAGTCAAGGTTAATCATGATACTTACCTCGCTTTGCAAATTTCAATAAATTATTCGACCACAACTTTTCCTTTTGAATTTGTCTCCAAAAGCGTCAAATCTATTCATAAATAATTCGATATACTCAATACGAATCATAGGAATTAATACCATATGAATTTACTAATTTTTCGGATAAAAATCTAAAATTTATTTAAATATTCGACAGATAAATATTCGACAGTGGGACCCACGTCTCAAATCCTGAAAAAACTCACGAAATCCGAACACCCGTTCCTCTACGAGTTCAACCATACAAAAATTATCCAATTTCGATTTCAAATGGACCTTCAAATCTTAAATTTCCGTTTTTGGGAGATTTTAAAAAAATCTGATTTTTCTCCCAAAATTTTACGGATTCATGATATAAATGAGTATGGAATCATGAAATATAATCATTATAGGATAAGGAACACTTACCCCAATGTTTTCCCGTAAAATTCGCCCAAGAATCGCCTTATCGGAGTTCAAAAATTAGAAATGGTTGAAAATGGGACGAATCCCATTTTCCAGAACTTAAATCTTTTTCTCGGATTTTTACCTTATGCGATCGCGTACAATGCTTCGCGATCGCGAAGCATATTGTTTTTTGGCTGCCCAACTTTTTGCTCTACGCGAACGCGGAAGGGCTTATACGAACGCGAAGCACAGCTTCTCAGCCTTCCGCGATTGCGGACCACCTTGTGCGATCGCATAGCACAATCTTTGTGCTTCAGCTTCTGCCTCATTCCTTCTACGTGAACGCGGCTTTGCCCACACGTTCGCGATGCCTTAGATTCTCCAACTGTGCGATCGCGTATAATACTATGTGATCGCATAGTACAAATTTCCATCAGTGTTCAACAAGCCCTTGCGATCGCGGATGTAGCCACACGATCGCATAGAAGGAAACCAAATGACAGCTGAAGCTCAAAAACTAGATTTTGTAAGTTCAAAATGATCCCATAGCCTATCCGAAACTCACCCGAGCTCTCGGGGCTCCAAACCAAACATGCACACAAGTCCTAAAATATCATACAAACTTGCTCGCGCTATCAAATCGCCAAAATAACACGTAGAACTATGAATTGAACCGGATGTCCGAATCAAGTCAAATCAACTCCGTTTCTCGCCAAATTCGGTAGGAAAGTCATAAATATTATAGTGGACCTATGCCGAGCTCCGGGACCAAAATACGGGCCCAGTGTCAATAAATCCAACATCAGTAACTTCTTAAAAATAATTAAGCTTTCAAACTTTTAATGTTTCATCAAAATTCTATATCTCGGGCTAGGGACCTCGGAATTCGATTCCGGGCATACGCCCAAGTCCCAAATCACGATACGAACCTACCGAAATTGTCAAAATATTGATCCGAGTCCGTTTGCTCAATATGTTTACCAAAGTCAACTTTGTTGAGTTTTAAAGCTCTATTTCACATTTTAATAAATTTTTCACATAAAAACTTTTCGAAAACTTATACGGACTGCGCACGCAAGTTGAGGGTGATAAATAATTCTTTTCGAGGTCATAGAATACAGAATTACTTATTAAATTTAAAGATGACACTGGGTCATCACATTCTCCACCTCTAAAACAAGCGTTCGTCCTCGAACGGAGTTAGAAAAAGTATCTGAGCTGGAGAAAAGGTATGGATATTTACTCCGCATGTCCTACTCGGACTCCCTGGTAGATGCCTCTGCCGTCTAACCTCTCCATTGCATCTGAACTGAAGGATAACTCTTAGACCTCAATTGCCGGACCTGCAGGGCTAGAATAGCTATCGGCTCCTCCTCATAAGTCAAATCTTTATCCAATTGGACTGAGCTGAAATCTAAAACATGGGACGGATCACCATGATATTTCCGGAGCATAGACACATGGAACACTGGATGAACCGCTGATAAACTAGGTGGTAATGCAAGCATGTAGGCTACTTCACCCACCCTTTCAAGAATTTCAAAGGGTCCGATATACCTAGGGCTCAACTTGCCCTTCTTTCCGAACCTCATTACACCTTTCATAAGTGAAACCCGGAGCAATATTCTTTCTCCAACCATGAATGCAATATCACGAACTTTACGGTTGGCATAACTCTTTTGCCTAGACTGAGCTGTGCGAAGTCGATCCTGAATAATCTTGACCTTATCCAAGGCATGCTGTACCAAATCGGTACCCAATAACCGAGCCTCTCCTGGTTCAAACCAGCCAACTGGCGAATGGCATCGCCTTCCGTATAATGCCTCATATGGAGCCATCTGAATGCTCGACTGGTAGCTATTATTATAAGCAAACTCAGCAAGTAACAAGAATTGATCCCAAGAAACTCCAAAGTCTATAACAGAAGCGCGAAACATATCTTCCAATATTTGTATAATGCGCTCTGACTATCCGTCTGTCTGTGGATGAAATGTTATATGCAACTCAACCCACGTGCCTAACTCACATTGTACATCCCTCCAGAAATGTGAGGTAAATTGCGTACCTCGATCTGAAATAATAGACACGGGCACACCGTGAAGGCGGACAATCTCACGAATGTAAATTTCAGCTAACCTCTCTGAAGAATAGGTAACTGCCACTGGAATGAAATGTGCTGACTTGGTCAACCTATCCACAATGACCCAAACTGTGTCAAATTTTCTCTGAGTCCGTGGGAGCGCAACAACAAAATCCATAATGATACGCTCCCACTTCCACTCAGGAATTTCTAACTTCTAAAGCAAACCACCAGGTCTATGATGCTCGTACTTGACTTGCTGACAATTTAGACACCGAGCTACATATGCAACTATATCCTTCTTCATTTTCCTCTACTGGTAATATTGCCGCAAATCTTGATATATTTTGACGGTACCTGGATGAATAGAATATCTGGAACTGTGTGCCTCTTGCAGTATTAATTCACGAAGCCCGTCAACATTAGGCACACAAATAAGACCCTGCATTCATAGAACTCTATCTTCCCCCACAGCAACATGTTTGGCATCACCGTGCCGCACCGTGTCCTTAAGGACAAGTAAATGAGGATCATCATACTGCCTCTCCCTAATGCACTCGTATAAAAAAGACCGAGCGACTGTGCAAGCTAGAACCCGACTGGGTTCTGAAACATCTAACCTCACAAACTGATTAGCCAAAGTATGAACATCTGCAGCTAATGGCCTCTCACCAACCGGAATATACGCAAGACTGCCCACACTCACAACCTTTCTACTCAAAGCATCGGCCACCATATTGGCCTTTCCGGGGTGATACAAAATGGCGATATCATAGTCTTTCAACAACTCCAACCATCTTATCTGCCTCAAATTAAGATCTTTTTGTTTGAACAAATACCGAAAGCTACAATGATCAGTAAATACCTCACACGAGACACCGTAGAGGTAATGCCTCCAAATCTTTAGCGCATAAACAACGGCTGCCAGTTCTAAGTCATGAACAGGATAATTCTTCTCGTGAACTTTGAACTGTCGTGATGCATATGCAATCACCCTACCATCTTGCATTAATACTGCACCAAGCCAAGGTAAGATGAGTCACAATATACTGTATACGATCCTGAACATGTGGGTAATACTAACACTGGCATCGTAGTCAAAGCAGTCTTGAGCTTCTGAAAGCTTAACTCACACTCGTCTGACCATCTGAATGGGACACATTTCTGGGTCAGTCTGTTCAATGTGCTTGCTATAGATAAAAACCCTTCCACGAACTGACGATAATAACCTGCCAAACCCAGGAAAATCCAGATCTCTATAACTGAAGTAGGTCTAGGCCAATTCTGAACAGCCTCAATCTTCTTAGGATCCACCTTTATGCCTTCTGCGGATACAACATGCCCCAAAAAGGCAACTGAGTCTAACCAAAACTCACATTTTGAAAATTTGGCATATAACTAATTATTTTTCGAAGTCTGAAGCACACTCCGAAGATGTTGCTCATGCTCCTCTCGACTGCTGGAGTAAATCAAGATATCATCAATAAATACAACAACAAAAGAATCCAAATAGGGCTTGAACACTCGATTCATCAAATTCATAAATGCTGCTGGGGCATTTGTCAACCCAAATGACATCGCTAGGAATTCGTAATGCCCATACCGAGTCCGAAAAGATGTCTTAGGGACATCAAATGCCCTAATCTTCAACTGATGGTAACCAGACCTCAAATCAATCTTCGAAAATATCTTGGCACCCTGAAGCTGATCAAATAAGTCATCAATTCTTGGCAGCGGATATTTATTTTTGATAGTGGCCTTATTCAACTGCATCTATACACATCCGCATAGAGCCATCTTTCTTTTTTACAAATAGTACTGTGCACCCCAGGGCGAGACACTAGGTCTAATGAATCCCTGATCAAGAAAGTCTTGCAACTGCTCTTTCAATTCTTTCAACTTCGGCGGGGCCATACGGTATGGTGGAATAGAAATGGTCTGAGTGCCCGGAGCCAAATCAATATAGAAGTTGATATATCTGTCGGGTGGCATCCCCGGCAGATCTGCAGGAAATACTTCTGGAAATTCACGAACAACTGGTACTAAGTCCATAGAAGGGACATCCGCACTGGGATCGCGAATATAAGCCAAATAGGCTAGACATCCTTTCTCTACCATACGCCGAGCTTTCATATAAGAAATAACCCTACTGGCAGAATGGCCAGGAGTTCCTTTCCACTCTAACTGAGGTAACCCCGGCACAGCTAGGGTCACTGTCTTGGCATGATAATCCAATATAGCATGATAAGGGGACAGCCAATCCATACCCAAGATGACATCAAAATCTACCATATCAAAGAGTGGAAGATCCATCTAGTCTCAAGACTACCAATAGTAACCACACATGAACGATAGACATGATATACTATAACAGAGTCTCCCACCAGTGTAGATACACACACAGAAGCACTCAGAGAATCACAAGGCACAACCAAATATGAAGCAAAATAGGAGGACACATAGGAATAAGTAGATCCTGGATCAAATAGAACCGAAGAATCTCTATGGCAAACTGGAATAATACCTATGATCACATCATCAGATGACTCGGCCTCATGCCTAGCTAGAAAAGCATAAAATCGGGACTGAGCCCCACCACTCTGAACTGTGTCTCTGGGACGGCCTCTAACTGGCTGGCCTCCACCTCTAACGGTCTGACCTCCACCTCTAATGGCCTGACCTCCACCTCTAGCTGCCTGACCCTACCTGTAGCTGGCTGAGCAGGGGGTGAAGCAACTGGTGCCGGTATGATGGCACGATAATCCTGCCGAGATCTGTTACTCGCCAACCTAGGGCAATACCTCCTGATGTGACCAACGTTCCTACACTAATAACACCCATCCTGACGCCGTGGCTGCTGAAGCTGAAGTTGACCCGAATGGGCCGGATAACCACTATAGTAACTCTGGAGTGGTGGTGCACTGATAGGAGCTGAATGTACACTAAATGTTGGTTGCCCAAAGTAAGGCATAATAGGACCGTGACTCCCTGAAGCACCGTGAGATGCATGAAGTGCTAAATGAAAACGGTCTGGGAGGATGACCCCTACCAAAATTACCCCTTCCTCCAGACAAGGCAACACTGAAACCACCGAATTGACGAGGCCTCTTATCAGACCTCTGCCCTCTCTCCTGTGCAAGAACCATCTCGATCCTCCTCACGACATTAGCAGCTGTATGAAAAGAAATCTCACTTCCGGTCTCTTTGGCCATCTAAAGTCTGATAGGGTGAGTGAGTCCCTAAATAAACCTCCCCACTCTCTCTCCCTCAGTAGGTAGTAAAAGGAGAGCATGACGGGCCAAATCCACAAAATGGGACTCATATTGAGTAACAGTCATACTGCCCTGCTGTAGACCCTCAAATTGCTTGCGGTAATCCTCCCCCAGTGTGATAGGAAGGAACTTTTCCAGAAATAGCTGAGAGAACTGCTCCCAAGTAAGTGCAGGCGATCCAACTGGTCTGGCCAATGTATAATCTCTCCACCACCTTTTGGCAGAACCCGTCATCTGAAATATAGCAAAATCAACCCCATTGGTCTCAACTATACCCATGTTCCGCAGTATCTCATGGCAGCGGTCAAGATAATCATGTGGGTCCTCAGGAAGTGTACCACTGAAGTGAATTGGAAAGAGCATAGTAAACTTATCCAGTCTCAATACAGCCTCAAAAGACATGGCGGGCCTATCACCGATCTGTGCCGCAACAACTGGCTGAACTACCCCAACTGGCGAGGCTGCTGGAGCCTGATTCTAGGGAGCCATCTGCTCCGAAGCGGGAGTAGTGGGAGTTTGTGCTCCTCCCCCGTCCTGTGAGACGGTTGGTGCCACCGAAAATATACCATTCTGGGCTACGCCCTCCATAAGACATACCAAATGGACTAGAGCGTCCTGAAGTACTAGAGTGTCTATGAATCCTTTCGGGACCAGAACTGGTCCAACTGGCACATTCTGAACTGAACCTCCTCCTGAAGGTCCACCTGAGGTTCTACAACATATGCAGCTGCTCGAGCTCTGGACTGATCTCTACCTCGGCCTCTGCCTCGACTCTAGCACGAACTCGGTCTCGACCTCTACCCCTGGCCATAGTTGCCACCGGGGGCTCTGGTCCCTATCCATCAGTAGATGTATTACGTGTTCTCACCATCTACGAAAGAATAAGAGTAGAATGGTTCAATCATCGATGATAGAATAAATTCTTACGACAGAATAAGAAAAAAGTGATATTATTCCTAAACTTCATAACCTCTGAGAGATAAGTACAGACGTCTCCGTATCGATCCTTCAGAACTCTTCTAAGTTTGCTCGTGACTCGTGAGACCTATGTAACCTAGTGCTCTGATACCAACTGTCACGACCCGAAATTCCCACAATTAGGACCGTGATGGCGCCTAACATTTCACTTGTTAGGCAAGCCAACGTTAGAATAATATAATCCATTTTAAAATAATTTTTATATTTATTAATAACAAAGAAACAATTTGCGAAAGTAAAGTCTGAAATGTAGTGAATAATTCATAAAAATAACGAAGTCTAAATACTATCCCAGAATTGGTGTCACAAGTGCACGAGCTTCTAGAATAAATACAAATAAAGGTCTAAATAAATAAAGCAGTCTAGAAATAAACACACAGCAAAAATAAAATAGACGGGTACTTCAGAACTGCGGACGTCGTGCAGTTATACCTCAAGTCTCCTCTGGTAGCTGAAATCCGAGCAAGTCTATGGTACTCTACTGGGACCAACTCCGAAATCTGCACAAGAAGTGCAGAGTATAGTATCAGTACAACCGACCCCATGTACTAGTAAGTGCGGAGCCTAACCTCAACGAAGTAGTGACGAGGCTAAGGCGGGTCACTTACATTAACCTGTACGCAATATTAATAACAACAACAAATAATAGAAATAAATTGGTTAACTCATTTACACTAATTGAAGCCAACTCAGCAGTCATAACCCATTATTATTTCAACCAATTTCCGTTGCAGCGTACAAACCGCTCCCACAATATATTCATTTTCAATCCTTTCATATATTTATTTTAATCAAGTATATATATAGACTTTTAAATAAGTCTGTTGCGGCGTGCAATCCGATCCCCCAATATTAACTTTTAAATAAGTCTATTGCGGCGTGCAATCCGATCCCCCAATATATATATAATTACTTTTATTTACGTTGCGGCGTGCAATCCGATCCTCCAATATTCATTTCAATCAATTCTGTTGCGGCGTGCAACCCGCTCCTCCAATATATCCATTTACCAATTCTTATAAAAGAAATTGCCCCAATAAATGCAACAATTAATATAAAATCTTTAAGACAACAAGTATACAATAATTATGATTTAATTATGAAATAAACAATGACAAATAGCAATTTATTATGGAAATCAGGGAAAAAATAGACAGTTTAATATTTAGTATGCTAAATGTCAAATAACAATTAAGACACATAAATCAAATAGCATGTAACAATTATTGCAAGAATTCAAGAATTAATATTTGACAAAGAATAGGAGGAAAATAATTATTATAACAATTAATCTGTGATTTAAAATGATTTATGATTTTCAAATAATTATGCAAATAATTAATTTGACGACGTATAGACACTCGTCACCTCACCCATACATCGTTCACATGCATTTCACATAACAAATAATTTAAGGGTTCTATTCCCTCAAGTAAAGGTTAATCACGACACTTACCTCGCTTTGCAAATTCCAATAAATTATTCGACCACAGCTTTTCCTTTTGAATTTGTCTCCAAAAGCGTCAAATCTATTCACAAACAATTTGATATACTCAATACGAATCATAGGAATTAATTCCATATGAATTTTTATATTTTTCGAATAAAAATCTAAAATTTATTTAAATATTCGATAGTGGGACCCACGTCTCAAATCCTGAAAAACTCGCGAAATCCGAACACCCGTTCCTCTACGAGTTCAACCATATAAAAATTATCCAATTCCGATTTCAAATGGACCTTCAAATCTTAAATTTTTGTTTTTGGGAGATTTTATAAAAATCTGGTTTTTCTCCCAATATTTCATGGATTCATGATATAAATGAGTATGGAATCATGAAATATAATCAATATAGGAAAAGAAACACTTATCCCAATATTTTTCTGTGAAAATCGCCCAATAATCGCCTTACCCGAACTCAAAAATTGGAAATGGTTGAAAATGGGACGAATCCCATTTTCTAGAACTTAAGTTCTGTTTCTCGGATTTTTACCTTATGCAATCGCGTACCAGTTTTGCGATCGCGAAGCACAATTTTTTTTGGCTGCCCATATTTTTGCTCTACGCGAACGCGGAAGGGCTTATGCGAACGCAAAGCAAAGCTTCTCAGCCTTCCGCGATCGTAGACCACCTTGTGCAATTGCATAGCACAAACTTTGTGCTTCAGCTTCTGCCTCATTCTTTCTACGCGAACGTGGCTTTGCTCACGCGTTCATGATGCCTTAGCTTCTCCAACTATGCGATCGCGTACAATACTATGTGATCGCATAGTACAAATTTTCATCAGTGTTCAACAAGCCTTCGCGATTGCGGATGTAGCCACGCGATCGCATAGAAGGAAACCAGATGATAGCTCAAACTCAAAAACCCGATTTTCTAAGTTCAAAATCATCCTGTATCCTATCTGAAACTCACCCGAGCCCTCGGGGCTCCAAACCAAATATGTATACAAGTCCTAAAATATCATACGAACTTGCTCGCATATTCAAATCGCCAAAATAACACCTAGAACTACGAATTGAATCCCAAATCGAATGAAATTTCAAGAAAACTTTAAAACTTATATTTTTACAACCGGACGTCCGAATCACGTCGAATCAACTCCGTTTCTCGCCAAATTTGGCAGACAAGTCATAAATATTATAGTGGACCTATGCCGAGCTCTGGAACCAAAATACGGGCCCGGTGTCAATAAATCCAACAACAGTAACTTCTTAAAAATCATTAACCTTTCAAACTTTTAATATTTCATCAAAATTCCATATCTCGAGCTAGGGACCTCGGAATTCGATTCCGAGCATACGCCCAAATCCCAAATCACGATATGGACATACAAAATTATCAAAATACTAATCCGAGTTTGTTTGCTCAAAATGTTGACCAAAGTCAACTCAGTTGAGTTTTAAAGCTCTATTTCACATTTTAATCTATTTTTCACACAAAAACTTTCCGAAAAAATATATGGACTGCGCACGCAAGTCGAGGGTGATAAATAGTGCTTTTCGAGGTATTAGAATACAGAATTACTTATTAAATTTAAAGATGACACTTTGGGTCATCATATGAATATTATTTCCTTTATTGTGAATTAGTCTTATCTAATAACATGGTTATACATTATTTTCTCATTGTTGAGTTATTTGGTGTTGAAGTTGTGAAAGTCTTTAATACGTTGAGGCGATCTTGGTTATTGTTGAAACATCTATCTTATTGAGCATTTTCTATACATTATTATTGTTGATATTCTTGTATACGTTGTGGTGGAGCCATGGGCTATTGTTGTGAAAGTATTGATATTGTTGTTGTTGGCAAGTTGTGATATGTGGGCACTTGTGGCGAGTTGTTATTGTGATATGATATTGATGCGCATGCGGCGGTATAAGGTGGGACTTATGTGCGTGATTGCTTGTAGGGGAACTACGTGAAGCCATACAGCGTCATAAGGTGGGCTAAAGTGCGTGTAGCTATTTCAGAAAAAACTATTTTTCAAAACCTATTTTTAAATGTAAGGCTTACGTGGCGGTATAAGAAAAGATTGTGATTGAAATTGAGAAATGTGAATGCGAGGCAGTACCTCGGTTTGATTTTATTATACACAAGGCGGTACCTCGTTGTGTTTCTTGCTGTTTGTTTCATGTTGTAAAGTGTTGTGGAAGGAATATTTCTTGTTGCTTCATTCTTTATTATTCTAGCCGTTATAGTCCGTACATGATCATTGTAGCACTTTAGTTGCTTCTTTTATGCTATTTTTATTGTTCACTTCTGGTACTAGTTCTTGCTATTATCTTGTTCCGTATCAGCTATTCTTCACTTTTCATTACTTATACGTATTACATTTTTATAATGTCTATTTCATATCCTAATAAGTGTCTTGACCTGGTCTCGTCACTACTCTACTGAGGTTATGCTTGATACTTACTGTGTACCGTTGTGGTGTACTCATACTATGCTTCTGCACATCTTTTTATGCAGATCCAGGTACGTCCGCTCATAACGGTCGATAGAGATTTCCCTGCTAGCTGCTTTTATCGGAGACTTCAAGGTATGCTTGCTCGGCATCCGCAGGCCACGGAGTCACCTTCCCTTATTTTCATTACTGTTGTATTTTCTTTCGGACAGTGATGTAGTAGTACTCTCTTTGCATTCTATAGAGCTTACGACTCAGTTCCACAGGTTTTTGGGGTGTGTATTTGTGAGATTCTATTTTCAGGAGGTTTTATCCATTATTCAGTCGTTTTTAGTAACTTGTTATTATATATCTATTCAGTTGTTGTTATTTGTTAAGCTTACCTAGTCGTAGAGACTAATTGCCATCACGACATCCTTCGGAAGAAAAGTGGGGTCGTGACATACGCCCAAGTCTAAAATTATATTACGAACCTACCGGAATTATTAAAACACCGATCCGAATTCGTTAACCAAGAATATTGACCGTAGTCAACTCAAATATCATTTTAAGTCAAAAATCTCTTTTTCTTCAAATTTTTACGTAAAAACTTTCCGAAAAAAGACACGGATCACGCACGCAAATCAAGAAATATCAAATGAAGCTGATAGAGGTCTCGGAACACATAAATAAAGGCTAGTACTCAAAACGGCATGTCGGGTCGTCACAGCCTTTCGTCAATATATCTATACATTAAAATACATTTTTATATTATCCAATTTCTATCTGTCCAATGACAAGTAAGTATTAAGTAATTGTGATAATTAGCACTACGCCCTACGACAGAAGTGATAGAAATTTTAAAATCCAAATAATAAAACAAATAACGTAAATATTATTTATATTCATTAGCAATCTAAAAACATCACTTCTAACATTTGATTATGGAATACCCTTACAAGTTGGATTGTATTGATCTTGCATGTAATGAACAAAATCCGGCGAAGAAGAAAAACTAAAAGGTAATCCTTCAACAGCTACTAATTTTGCTAAATTTTACTATCTTTCTTTTCGTCATATACCAAAGTCCTCCGGTCAAAGGGTTAATTCTTGATTGTATACTATGAGAACCCTGTATAGAAATTTTTTCGTTTTTTCAAAAAAAAAAATCACTTTTTTTCGAAATCAACGTTTTTTCATAAAATTTTCAATTTTCATTTGATAATGCATTTTGAAAATTTTCGAAAATTTGAAAAACTCCAAAAAACTGTTTTTCAAATTTATCACTCAAATCACTCTAAATTTCAAATATCATTTTCAGTTGAAAAAAATTTTCCCACTATTTTGAAATTTTACCATTCTTATGTCCAAACGCCCACTAAGTAGGAATAGCCCCTTTCCCCCTCCTGGGAAGCCTTGTATGCCAACCATATTTGCTTGTGAGATCTTTCACCAAGTGTCTTATTAAACATTATGTCCCGCCTTAACTTTTTTCAGTTTTAAACGAATACACTTCTTTATAATAAGTGCGAATAGCTATTTGATTTGGCTTATATTAGTAAAGACATTTCATACAAGTGATGTTGATTTCCGTTCTACTAAGGTTCAACTCTTAGTGGAAAGTATTTGATCTCCAAACTGAGATTGACTCTGAGTTGAAGTTGTTATTAGATTTGGACTAGTTGAAAAGTAATTCACGATCTAGTGATTGCTCATTCGAATTAATATTGTAATAAGGTATTTCATCTACGTGAGAGGAATCATGTACAAGATTACTACATTAGCCAACCCTTCCATTACGATGGTTACCTCTAAATCCACGAAAAATTCTAGGCATTGTAATTTATGCAACTGATAATTTATAATTCCAATATAAATAAATTAATTCTGACAAGTAAAATAAAATAATAAAAAACAAGAGATAGAGATGAAGAGTGTACCAAACACCGATGTAAATACCACATATAAATGAGGTTGATAGTTGAAACTTGCTCAATCCCGAAGCTAGTTGCCAACTTCAGTCTCAATTTTCAAATAATGAATAACAACCAAATAAAGTACAAAGATTTTGTGTGAAAAAATAAAGAAGAGAAGAGATACTTTTAGTTTAGAATAGGGTAAAAGTGTAATTTTATAGACTTAAGTGTTAAAAATATATTAAGACGGGGTAGGGGTGAATTCGGGGGGTTTGGGAGGCCAACTGTTGCCCAACGGTCATTTCTGCAAAAGAGTCGTTGGGTAACGACTAGTTTTGCATAAAACAGTTTAAAAAAAAAAAAAAATTAAACCGGGTCGGTCAGGGCTGGGATTTCTAGCAGGCCAAACAGGCCGGTCCAGACGGGATCAACCAGCCGTCACACCCCGATACCCGTCCCCCTACCCTTTATGTCATCTCCCTCCGATCTGCTAACCGGGCCATCTCACTCCGGTCTGCTAACCGGGCCAAATCGATACCAGGTCGGGCTGGGACGAGATCGAGACAGCCCGACCCACCTGTCACCCTTACTAAAGTCCGACATGAAGTTCAAACTCTTTATTTGGTTTTCGAATGATGAGTGGTATTTTATCACTACACTGTCTATGGTAATCACTGTTTCCATTCTGTTGGAATATTGCTCTTAAATCATCTCAAGTAGTCTTCTTAGCACGGTAAACAAGAGATTCCACTAATTTTACGTATAGTTGATCCTTCAGCTATCCTATCCTAGGTTCAATAATCTTGTTAACCCTTTTCTGGTCTACTTTCTATCTTCAACTTTCCAATCCTGGGTTCAATAATCTTGTTAATACTTTTATGGTCTACTTTTATCTTCTAAAATTTCAGATAGTATATTTTCTTCCAGTGTATGCGAGACAAAACAAATTAACTCCACCAGAAAGTACCATCACTGTGGACAAATACTGATATGTCAGAATCACCATTTCAAGATAACTAAACTATAGAACCACTTTGCACGGCTAGAAGCAAAAGAATTGTAGCTAAAACTTCAAGGGTTACCACATATCTGATCTTTTGCACGGCTAGAAGCAAAAGAATTGTAGTTAAAACTTCAATGGTTACCACATATCTGATCTGCAATTTTTCCTGGTCAAGTTATCCATGTTTGCGTTCAGAAATTTAATCTGCATTTCTTATCAAGTAATCAATTACAACATTGTTGTGAGACGCGAAAAATCAGCATATTTTATGTTACAGAATCATAATCACATAAATATCTAAATCATGAAATGGACATATCATCGCATCATCTTCCCCCAGCCTTAGCTCCAATCTGTAGGTTGTTCATCTGCTCAGACCCTGTTATAATCTTGTGATGTTGCTCTGCATAATTTGAGAAGATGCAAAGGTCCAGTTCCATTTAGTTAAGCCGGTTGATCAGTTGAAAGCCTGAGACCTCTATATTTTCTTACAAAGAAGGAAACTTCAGTTTGGCATGCACATCCCCTATTATTCTTGGGCATCAAGGTCAGGTTTTGATGGGTATTCAAAACCATGAAGAGCAGGTATCCGTCTTAAATCTTCTTCAGAGTAAGCTGGAATGAACCAATATCGCTTGTCCATACCAAACACCTGATCCATATAATACAATCTTAGAACGGTAAAATGACACATATCTAGGGTTTCTTTATAAATATACAACTACGCCTTAGTCCCAAACAAGTTGGGTGGCCTATTATATGAATCCTCACGTCTCCATTCAAGCTCAATTCATGTCGTCATTATACCAAATAAAAATAAAAGCGAACTTCTCTTTCTAAATTTGAAACATACACATAACATGTAACACGATGAAGGCGAGAACCAACAAAACTCGATTAAGGGGCTGACCATGCAGGGGAAGTGACTGATGAGCGGGGTACCTTAGCTTATGCCAGGTTGAAACCTTCCTTTAATACGTCCCCCACAAAAAAGCAAAAGAAGAAAGAAAAGAATTTCCTAGTTCTTTGACCCAATACCTAGTCGGGACCAGTTTGGATTAGACTACAGAAGCTAATTTTGACTTGAGTAAGTTAGAGCCCAACCAGTTTGTAAACCAAAAGTGCTTATAAGCTTAAAAAACGTAAGATGGATTTTATTAAAAGGTGATCGATTAAAAGGACTAGGAAATTCTTTTCTTTCTTCTTTTGCTTTGGAGATCTCCAATAACTAGATCTCCAATAAAATCGATTACCTTTTAATAAATTGGAGATCTAGTTAGTTTTTGCCCCTCTTTTTGATAAGAATTGCAGCTATATTTAGTTATGAGTCTTATTGGTTTTTAAGCATAGTGCGGTTCATTCAAGAAATTCTTACCTCTTTCTAGTAATTAATAAGACACTAATAAAAAGTAGTGACTAAAATGGGTGAAATAATATTAAATCAAAAAGAGCATTTTATGTCATTTTAGGCAGAAAGAGAAGCATAAAGCCAATAATGTCAAAAAGACTTGGAATTCAAGGCCTTTCCTCCGCAATGAGTTTTTATGCAGAGTTCAACACTTCGCTAAAACACAAAAATCAGCCCTTAACAACCATTTGGGGCACTTAACGCATTCCAATATGTCCTGTTCAAGCAACACGGGGAGTAATAGGAAATAGCATATATTTTCCAGAAAATGTGTATAATAAATCTTGTGCTCTTTTCTTTTATTGTCAAGGTTCTAATTAATAGATCCTATGATTCTAATTCAAGACTAGTTGCAATTGCAAAAAATGAGTTTAACCGTACCTCTCAACTGCTGAATATCCAAAAACAAATAGTCTCATTCCCCTCTGCTTTTTGCTCTTCCAGCTTTTAAGTTAGTTTTCTTCTATACTAAGTGTATAGAGCCTCCGATCTTGCCAAAAGAGCATCTCATGAACATACATAATTGCATTCAAATAGAAAATGATGCCATAGTCCAGCTGACACTAGGTCTTATACAGAAGGTGATAGCTTTGTCTAGAATAGTGAGATGCAGTAGCGTATCTAAGTAGAGGTGTGTGGGTTCACGTGAACCCATGCTCCCCTTCCTAAATCATGGATAGCACTGTCATATCTCTTCAAAACTACTTAAATACATATGTATGCACCCAAGTTCAAAGAGGTGTATGATGCAATGGTTACCGGGTGCACCTCTATTTTTTTAATTCATTATTGGGGGGCACCTCTATAAGTGAGGTTGAGGGTTCAATTCCCACGCGTTTTAGTTAAGTACTTTTTTCTGTCTGTCTTTTTTTTTTTTCTTTTTCACCAAGTTCTTTGTTTGGTATGTTCTTTCAAAATCCCAAGTCTATTGAAATTACTATTCTCCTTTTCTAATAATAAAGTTTTATAGCAGCACTAGAGGATGTAGCATAAGTCAATGGGTTCAACTAGTTCCCACACTTTGGACACAAAGAGTGTGTGTGTGTGAGAGAGAAAAATCATTACAATTTCAAAAATAAAAACTGTAATTTGTTCAATGTAAGAACCTAAAGGTTGAACCCGTCAAATTTAAATCTTGAATCCGCCTATTCATAGTTCACACATCTTGAAATCATGGATCCGCTCATGGCGACAAGTAGGTGATAGCTTTGTTGACTATGATCATTCAGATAGCATAAGGAGGTTGACCCCATATTCAAAAGTTAAAAGAGGTAAACTAGAAAGTAAAGATACAGCACAGAAGTTGCAGTTAAGTTTACCCACAATTCTTGTGTTATACTTTCTCAATCATTATTCATTAAACTAATTGAATCCGTCATTGTATCATCGCTATGAGATAACAGCATTTTTGTACAACGTGCTTAATTGACATCACATGTGTGTATCCTATCGTGTCCTATCCAGATCCAGAAATTCACTTTCCACATACCTCAGAATGAGCACTTAGATCCAGTGTAATTGAAAGTGTTCTTTCTTCTCTAAATTTCTGTTGTTTTTCACATTCCAACCATAACTTCCAGATTATTTCCATGAATCTCGTGCTTCATTATACAAACCATATCTTAAATTTAATATCAGAGCACAACATTGTTTAGAGAAGCATCTAAAGCATCTATCTGTTCTATCACATAGAGAACAAACATTCTATCAGAACTAAGAAAATAACTATGGCAGTCTTGTGCAAAGTCATCTAACCTGTTCAAAGTTCCTCTTCCGACCAAGATCATAACGCCATTTTGGAGTGGTCTTCTTCTCATATGCCTGAAAGCAAGACAAGCCTTCAAAATGTGCCCAAAACAGTAGTTTAAAAGCGAAAAGTGCAAAGAAGCGACAAGGTCCATGGGGCCTGAAGCGAAAACGAGAAGTGAAGCACACACTTCATTAAAGTGAAGCGCACAAGTCACAGAAAATTAAAGTGACAAACATATATGAATTTAGTACTATAATAATAAAATTGCAATAAACTAACAAATTATCCAGTTCATCAAAGTTGAGACTCCAAGAATCAGCCGCTTCTCATTAGGATCAATTTGATCCGTTATTATTTGAAGCTCACGCTTCTCTAAAACGCATAGTTTTGCCCATGAAGCTATAACCCCTCGCTTCACATCAGGTCATCACTTTAAGCAAAAAAGTGATGGCTTTCAATAACAATGGCCCAGAAAGCCTTATAGAAAAAAACTGGTTTCATTAGGATCAATTTGATCCGTTATTATTTGAAGCTCGCGCTTCTCTAAAACGCATAGTTTTGCCCATGAAGCTATAACCCCTCGCTTCACATCAGGTCATCACTTTAAGCAACAAAGTGATGGCTTTCAATAACAATGGCCCAGAAAGCCTTATAGAAAAAAACTGGTTTCTATTAAGACAAATGATCCTAATATTTCTGTTGCATCCAACTCGGGGATTAAACACCACCAATGATTGAACTAATGAAACCAAAGTAGATAGCTAGGCTGGTTGGATGTTCAGTACTTCAGTTGACTTTCAGAAACCCTGTTCCCAAGTCTATAAAGGGTTATCGAGTTTATTAATTTTGTGGGGGGTCATGTTCTGACTTGAACGGCCGCCACCAGATCCGCAGGTAAATCATAGGCTCTGGGTACATCTCTGGCTTTAAACAGGAGACCTAATGTAGGGAAAGCAACAGGAAATGAGAATTCTTTCTATACTTAAATATCTTTTTTTTCTCTTTTGGGAGTGACTGGGAACATACAAGAGCAATCTTCATGGTTTGTAGTTGTGGGAACCTAGTTTTTACAAGGTGATTGAACAAAGAATCAAATACAGATGATTCGACAATTTATCTAGCACCAGATACTTTACCAAACCGAATACAGAAATTATAAAACTAGTTTTGACCTTACAACTAAAGAATTATGTGCACTGCATTAAGGATGTTTCAGATTATTAGGCCTTTCATAGAAGAATAAAACTAAAAACTTCAAGTTAAAACATGAATATGAAGAGTGTAAGTACCTCAATAGTTGTGGTATTACCGGCCACCAAAGATATGTGCATAATTAGAAATCCCAGAACACTCAAAGCAAATGCAAGGTTCAAGACTGAAATGCACAATTAATGTCGTAATTAAGAGGACTGATGGATCTCAAAAAGAAATCATAGATTGGGAGTTTCAAAAGACAACAGCTAAACCTTACCAAAAGCAAGAAATGTGGTTGCGAGGGTGCCCGGAGTCCCAGGTATCTCTCCATCACTAAAGAAAGCAATAAATTGTGGCAATAATGATAAAGTCACAACAGTGGTTTCCAGGAATGTGTAGAACTGCAGTAAGAAAGGTTATACTTAGTTGGAAAAAAGATGGTTAATATAATATTGCAATGCAAAGAAGTGCTATGAAAATTCCCCAATATGTATCTTTACGTGCAAGTTGAAGCATACAAATATCAACTGACAGGCACCAGCATGGAGGAAGAATGTGGAAAAGGATAAACTCTCAATATCAACTATCACTTGCAATACTCTAAGAAAACCACATTGTTATAACAAAATGGCCAGACGAATTTTGGCAAATGGCATGTTACAGGAAACAGTAATAGAATAAGTTCCTCACAAATTAACATTAACAGATTAACTACGATCACTATGTTCGGATCCGTACGCAGGGATAAGTGCTAATATCCCCATACTGCATATTACCGGTGGTCGTACATCTAGCAGGATAACATCTTCAGGAGAAACATGTCATATATGAAACTCCTGCTATGCTTTTATATAAGAAACATAAAACTTACAACAGCTCATAATTATTGTAAAACAAATCCAACCAAGGTCGGATTTGTGAATACGGTTTGTAAAACAGCAAATCAATCGAAATACTCAGATCACTCACACACACACACACACACACACACACACACACACACCCAAAACCCCCAAAAAAATGACATTTGTGATACAAGAACATCGAAAGCACTCCACTTGACATGTAAGCAATGGCGGGGGTTGTAAAGCCCCGAAATTACTACGCGTGATAGGGATTAATCCGGGATTTAAGAAACTAAGTTGGAAGGAGACAAAGGCACAAAGGGAAGCTCAGCTACGCATGGTCTGCGTAGCCAAAAACAGAAGGTGAACCAAGAGGGCTTCAGGGGAGAGGCCTCCTAAGTCCTACGCATGGAAGGACATATCATACGCATGGGAGACCAACTCCTATGCATGGAGGCCACAAGCTACGCACAAAGAGGCTCTTACGCACGCACAAGGCAGCTTCCACGCTAGCCATCTCCTACACCCAGCAACTGCTAGCACATTTGGTGCGTAGCTACGCACCGCCATTTACAGGGAGTGGCCAAAATGACCTAGGACCAAACGGCCCAGCCCATGCATAGCTACACAGGTGGGTGGCGGGCCTATGCAGACCACTTTGGTCTATTTAAAGAACACAGCGGGGTGAGAGAGTAAGAGGAAATTTGAGCAAGTTTTTGAATCCTAGAAAGAATAAGGAGCTCTTCCACCATAAATACACCCCAAGATAAGCATTTATTATTGATGCAAGACCTAACACATTTATGATTAAAATCCACAGGATTCCACCAAATTTCAAGAATCTATACGAGGATCATGAGCTAGGGTTTTGAACCCAAAAGGTAATATCTCTACCCCATGTTCAAATACAAGTATGAGAAAGATATTTGGGGAGTATAATGGGTTGAGAATCACCATTAAAATGAGAAGATACACTAGTTCTTTAATGGGTCTTATGAACTAGGGTTTATAATGAATAGTAAATGGGTAAAGACTACTGTGGGAATCTGGTGGTGATTTATGTCTAGAACCTATTGTGTTGTGTAAATTCTTAATAAGTTGATTGGAACACAAGGTAGGAGTAAGGTCTGCGTACGCACTACCCTCACCAGACCCCACTTGTGGGATTTCACTGGGTATGTTGTTGTTGGAACACAAAGAGCTACATTAACCTCGACCTCTTCTCAAACTCTCCATGGCCAACCTCTCACACCTCCTAACAGGAGCATCAAACTCCATGTTTTCTAAATGCTAGCTACATGACTAAATGGCATCCAAATTGTTAGTGTATAATTGTGGGTGCACTATGCATGTTTTCATCAAATGATATGGTTTCAAATGCTACGCTTCACATGACGAATATGATTATGAAAATTTCAAAATTTTGAATGAAAATGAATATGATGCTAAAGCTTTTCCAGAAAACATGAATATGACTCTATGGTTTTTCAAATGAAAGGCAAACGAATATGCAAATGGCATAAGAATTATATGTGGCTATTGAGCCTAAACTTTTTTTGTTTTTCCAACTGCGGCTTAGCCTAAACTTAAACACCATGATTAAGGGCCAAAAGTACCAAATGAAAATAAAAGGTTTTGGGAGTATCCTTAGATGACTAAGAAGGTATTTGCAAAAACGGCCAAATACCCAAAGCTACACGTGCCAGTGTAGGACTATGGTCGTATCCAATGGTTTGGACGATTAAATAATCACCTTTGGTTAAGTTATTAATGCTAAAAAAATTGTCAACACCCACACGGCATTGGTAGTGAGACACCCAAGCTGGTCAGGCTATGATCGGAACTCCATGGGTACACATGATGGCTTATAATTCCCACTAAAAGTTATAAATTTGTTTAAAGCTCAAACTCTAAGATGTTTATGAAATGAAAATGATATTGTTTTGAATTGCATTTGCATATTATCTCTTCATGCTCTTTTAAAATGTCTTGTCCCATTTCATGTGAGGGAATCGACGAGGTACGAGTACTTGTTGTTGTGTACTCACATACCTTCGCTGTGGCGCTGCATCTCTTTTGTGGACCCTCGCTAGGCACCTCCCTCATTCCTTCCGTCTTTTGGTGAGCCCTATTCTAAGGTCGGGTGGTCGGGGTAATCCTATTGATGACACAGACATTAATATTCTTTTTGATATAGTCGGGGCCTTGTCACCGGCAATTCTTTATTCATATTGTCATAGAGGCTCCATAGACATAGTGGGTCATGTTATGTCTTTTGTCATTTCCTATTGAGGTCTCATTTGGCATGTATGAATAACTCTTTCGTTATTTACAGTTTTACAAGTCTAAATCATGCATGGGTTATGGTTATTAGGCCATGACAGGTTGGTTCGCTGGATCAAAGTAAGGCATTGATTGTCGTGTCTGCTTTCCTAGGTTGGGGCGTGACTGGAATGCTATTAAAGTGTCCAGAACTTAAATACAATGTTGTTTTAATTAAAATAGGGCATAGACTACCTATGTTACTATTAGGGCAGAAGCCCAACAACCAAGGAAGCGAGTTGGTAAACGAAGAAATTTTATCTTCCTCAACACAAATCATCAATTTTTTATAAGACAATATTTTATTGACGTTGTCAACAAACATAGTCATGCCAAGGGAGTAATTTTAGAAGCTAATAGCCAACCATATATATAAGCTTTTCAACATTCATGAATTATGATTACTCACCAAGAAGAGAAGGAAATACTTGTAGTTTAATGCTCCAACACAGTTGACAACCCACACACAATGATGATCCATCTTTAGCACACACCTTCCACCTAAAACAAGCAGACGCAACTCAATCGCAAACGAAATAACAGGAAAAAAAACCATCAATACAGTGAACAACAAGAACTCACAAACAGAACAGTGATGGCACCGAGGCGGTTTTAATTGGTTGCACTTTCTACAAAAACGTATTCTTGGATTCCCTGAGTCAGCAGGCGAAGCCCCAAATTCTGATGCAGTTAACGGGTCAGCTTCCCCTCTTTCTTCATCCAATTCCGGCCTCCAATTTGGAGGCACACTACCAGGATCAGTAAAAACAACCGAGAAATAACACCACAGAAGCATCAACAACTGCAATCATCACAAATAAGTACTAGTTTAGCTACTTAGTAGCACAAAAGTTTATCTACTCTTACAAAAATTACTCATCTTATTATAGGGAGAAGCACATAAGCCGCGGGATTGTAATTCAGGAATGACTAAGAAAAAAACTTAATTTTAATTTCCCAAATTCCATAAAATATTCGCCTGCACCTCCCATCAAAACCCGAGGGGAAAAAAGTTAGAAAAATGTAAATACGTTAAATACCCAAAAATCATCAAAATTTATTACTAAACCCCCTCAAATATTCCTAAAGTACAAAAATTTGGAAGAAATTTACCAGACAATGGAATATGATGAGTACTAAAAAAGCGATGAGGGCATCAAGGAGACCGCCACTGCTAGCAAGGGACGGCCCATAATTAGTCAAAACGACGGCGTAATAAGTAACTCCCACAACTCCCATAACCAAAAGGATCATGATCGAACCAAGCCCTCGTAAGGCCGTACAAAATCTGAATACGTTCCATGCCATTACAGCTCCCGATCTATACATAATAACAAAATAAAATTACACCGAAAATCAAACGAAACAAAAAAAAAAGGGCTCTTTATGAGGAATTTCTTAGGGTTTATGAATTTATAAAAGTATGTAAAGTGGAAAGCATTGGTGGGTGATGGAGTGAAATAGTGAGTCAGAAGGAAAATTGGTGCTCGTCAGAAGGATAAAATTGAGATTTGCAGAGGTAAGCTGGGAAAATTTGTGCACCTAATGGGTACTTTACTGTATTTTAAGATTGAGGTTTTGTTAAGGTAATATTATTGTATTTGTATTAGAAGAAAGTAGTGCTCTGCATAATTTGTTAAATACCGAATTATCGTAGCGAAAAGAAAAAATTTGATATTCGGTATTCGATATTTTAGTATTCGATATGGTATTTGGTTTAGTTTTTAAGAAAAATTAGTATTAGGTATGGTATTTGGTATTTTAAAATAAAATACCGAAATACCGATATCGTACCGAAATATATATTATATTATACAATACACATTTTATTAATTATAACATAAGTACAAGAAATCTAAAATTTTACTTTGCTTTATTCTCGGAGTTCATCAATTAACTCTAAGCAATCAACAAGACATTTCTCTAAGTTTTCTCTCTTTAGGTTGGTATATGCTAGTTTTGGACAAAACTTTTATCAACAAAGGTTTTTAGGTTTGTACTTTTGAGTATTTTAATTAAGAATATTACCATTTATGACTCTATGCACTAGTTAGTATTCAAACTGAATAAACCAAAGTTACCGAACCGAATAAACCGAAATCGAAAGAAGAAAAACCGAACCATACCGAATTTAATACAGAAAATACCGAACCAAAATATCTAAATATTGTACCGACCGACGAACACCCGTAGAAGAAAGTACTACACTTTTTCAAATTTCATTGGTCTAAATATCTATATTTATATCCATTTGTATCTATCTATATAATAGTAAAAGCACAAAAACCTTTAGCGAAATGTCTTTCGTCTTTTTTACCCGTTAAAATTTAAGTTCACATTGAACAAATTTGTATACTACAATCAAACTAAAATTTTAATTATTAATTTTACCTGATTGAACTATGTTTATAGTCCTAATATGAAATATTCTCTTTTTTATCATTTGGCCCGTGTAAACTATCTATTAGAAAGGTATTCTAAGCAAACCAATATTAGAACTCTTTGGATGACGTCCCAATAGACCAATATAGACACGTTGATGATCTTAAGATTATGCTAAGTTAATTGCTACATGTATAGTAATTTAGCCTCTAGGTAATAAAAGAGATGATAGTTGGTAAACAAATATTTTAGGGTTTCATAACAATTTGCAAGTTTTATGCATAATATAAATTTTTTAGAGTTAGGTTGTATTACTATATAAACTAATTATAATTATAGGACTTTAAAATCTATTACCTTACGTAAATTCTTTCCTTAAGTATCGGTGGCACTCTCTTGTCATGCGTGGATGTGAGGCTTGGATCACAGGTCATTCCGACTAGAGGCAGCTTCAAGTACCTTAGTTCAGTTATCCAGGGGGAGGGGAGATCGACGAGTATGTCACACACCGTATTGGGGTAGGATGGATGAAGTGGAGGTTAACATCTGGAGTCCTGTATGACAAAAGAGTGCCACCGATACTCAAAGGTAAGTTCTATAAAGTGGCGGTTAGACCGGCCATGATGTATGAGGCTGAGTGTTGACCCGTTAAAAACTCACATATCTAGAAGACCAAAGTAGCAGAAATGAAGATGTTAAGGTGGATGTGCGGGCACACTATGATAGATAATATTAGGAATGATGATATTCGGGAGAAGGTGCACGTGGTTTCCATTGATGACAAGATGCGGGAAGCGAGGCTTAGATGGTTTGGACATGTTCAGAGGAGAAGCTCAGATACTCCGGTACGGAGGTGTGAGCGGCTGGTTGTGGAGGGCACGAGGAGAGGTAGAGGCGGCCTAAGAAATATTGGGGAGAGATGATCAGACAGGATATGGCGAGGCTCTAGATTTCCGAGGACATGACACTTGATTGGAAGATGTGGAGGGCGAGTATTAGGCTTGTAGGTTAGGAGGTAGTTGAGTCTTGCCTTACTTCGTACCATTGTGGGACTAGCCAGGTAAGGTTTTTGTCTAAGATAGTTAGTGGCAATGTTGTGTCTTACTATTTCTCTTTTCAGTGCATGACCTATTTACTAGCTATCGTTTTTGCTTTGCATCTTTCTTCTGGATTTCACAGTGTTCTTATTTTTCCTATGATTGTTGTGGTGATACTAATATTGTTTTCTTTTGTCTTTTTATTTTCTTGAGCCGAGGGTCTTTCGGAAACAACTTCTCTACTCCTTCGGGGTAGGGGTAAGGTCTGTGTACACATTACCCTCCCCAGACCCCATTAGTGGAATTTTACTGAATTGTTGTTGTTGTTGTTATTGTTGTTGTTGTTGTCGTCTTTGGACTATGTAATATAACTAAATTAGATCGTTGAAATCAACTAATATTTTATCTATTATGTCCTTCCCTATTTGAACTACTACCATCTAAGCAATTACTGTATTTCTTTTTTATTTACGTCAGAAATTGTTAAAAGTATTTTTATAATTTAAAAATAATTTTATTTTATTTAAAAATAAATGTTACATTAAAAAGCTATAATTTAATTATTTCTGAATATTTAAGATTTTAAAATCAACTACAAATTCTTTTTGAACCTTTCTGATTTTTTTAGTTTATTTTAAACACGTAAGGAATAGTTATGCAAGTTTTTGTTTCAAATCTTTGTCCTAAATGAAATAACCGAAGCAATCTAACCTATGCACACCCCTAATACTAATATAGATCTTTAATAAAGGGAATCACAACGCAATTTCTCTTGGGTTCACCAAAGCACTTCGGTTTTATATCTTTTTAGTTAAGTATATTTGTTCAATTAAAGTACTAATTTTAAAAATCAAAATTAAAAAATATAGATATCATTATTTCTTCTTTAGTATTCTTATGTATGAGGTGTAATTGAAGCTTTGAATAAACTATAATTGAGATTGAAAGCATATCATATTTGTATTTCTGATAGCGAAATATTGTTCGCCTTTTTTACCCTTTTAAAAATAGAGTACACACTAGACGATATAGTCATTTAACTATTTTCCTCAAATTTAGAACTTCAAAATCACCTAATTTTTTTATATTATCTTTTTTCTTATTTAAACTATATAATACCATATTTATAAAACTAGTCTTAGGGTACGCACTTTGCGTGTGTACCTATATCAATAAATATATAATTTTTAAAAATTATATATATATTATTAAATAATGTATTTGAGTTATTGAAAAAATATTAAAGAAAAAAATGTAAGTTTCTAAATATAATGAATGTTAATCTCACTAAGCTAGCTCATTAAATAAATAAATCTTACTCCATATAAGTCTTTATATGTCTTATTATGATTTATGAGACGTGGAATATATATCTTATGAAAATTATTATTATCTTTATTACCAAATACTATAAATAAATTTTTTTAAAAATACTTTACAATAATTATTCAAAGATAATAAAACAAATTGAAGTATTTGAATCTTTTGGTCTTTTAGAAATTTGAGAGTGAAGAGATAGAACTATAACTCTTAGAAAAATATTGATAAATAACAATATAAAGTCTTAATAGCTAATATTGAATTACAAAAAATAATGTAATACGATATGAAAAATATAGGGAGTTATCATTTATTGAAATGAATATAAAAAGAAAGAAAAATGATAATGGCAATTGTTTTGAATATATTTTGTCTTATGTTATATTCTTATTGCTTCAACTTAGCATTTTAGCAATGTAACTTCTAATACTATATTATAATAAATTCTGCTCTATTTTCTTATTTCTTTCACGGCAAATGCTCTTATTGTGTAAAATAATTTGTGTACCTTAAAAATTTTATCAACTTGTGTCACGATCCAAAATTTTCCACTGACGGGACCGTGATGGCGCCTAACATTTCACTTGCTAGGCAAGCCAAATATTTCACTTGCTAGGCAAGCCAATGTTAGAGAATCATTAAACCAATTCCTTATTTCCATTCAGTAAATAACAATAATTAACTAAGATGAAATATAAGAGGTGCAAAATTTTATAAAACTGTATTAATTACTACCACCCGGATCTGAAGTCACAATTCACGAGCATTCTAGAATTTACTATAAGAAATAGTCTAAAAGAAATACAACTGTTTGAATGAAAGAAAACAGTAGGACATAAAAGATAGACGGGGACTTCAAGGTCTGTGGACGCCGACAGATCTACCTTGAGTCTTCGGACAGCGGACCAATAGCAAAATCTCGATCAACCTGAGCCGGTACCAAAATCTGCACAGAAAGTGCAAAGTACAGCATCAGTACAACCGACCGCATGTACTGGTAAGTGTCGAGCCTAACCTCGGCAAAGTAGTGACGAGGCTAGGACAAGACACCCACATATAACCTGAACAGTATAATCATGCTAGTGGCAACAACAGTAAATAAAGAAAATAACGCAAGAATAATGGGAAGGGACATACAGTGGGGGTTACAATATAAAGAGTGAGAATAATGAAAAGATAGAATTAAGCCGAAAATCCTCAGACGAATTGAGCAAATAAAACAGCAAAGAAAAACTGCACGGCATCACCCTTCGTGCTTTTACTCTCAACCTCACCAGATAAATAAATAGAACGCGGCACGGCATCACCCTTCGTGCTTTTACTCTCAACCTTACCAAATAAATAAATAGAACGTGGCACGGCATCACCCTTCGTGCATTAAACCTCTCATAATATACGCGGCATCACCCTTCGTGCTTTACACTCTTCCTCACAATATGAATAATGCATGCACGACATCACCATTCGTGTTTTACACTCCTCCTCACAAATCACAGAATCAATAACAACGGATAGATAGGAGTATCACAAAGAAACCAATATTTTACCCATAATCAATAGCACGATGTAACCTCAACCTTGAACCAATATTCGAAAGTTACAAAATCTCAGTGAAACCAGATATAAGTCACCCGACATTTCAAATAACCCGCTAAGCATGGATAGTAGAATTTAAGGCTACAAATAGACAAGAATACAATTTCACTCGCATGCTATGACTCGACATGATGCATAGATGCTCGTCACCTCACCTATACATTGCATTTAACAACCAAACACGTAGCAAATAAACACATAATACCTATTCCCTCAAGCCAAAGTTTGACATGACACTTACCTCGCTCTGAAGGCCACTTAATTCTCAATCACAGCTTTTTCTTTGGAATTCACCTCCAAACCACTCGTATCTATTCAAAAATGACTAAATAATATCAAATATTGCTAAATGAATCAATTATATTGCATAAGTTAAATTTTTCAAATTTTCCTCCAAAAAGTCAAAAAATCGACCCCGGGCTCGCTTGGTCAAAATCGAGGTTCGGACCAAAATCTATTTACCCATTCATCCCCGAGCCCGAATATATAATTGGTTTTGGAATCCGACCTCAAATTGAGGTCTAAATTCCCAAATTTCCGAAATCCCTAGTTTCTACCCTAACCCCTAATTCACCATGAAAACTCTAGATTTTAGCTTGAAAATTCAAGAAATGTAATGGGTAATTGAAAGAAAATGGTTTAGAATCACTTACCAATGCTTTGGGGAAGAAATGACTCTTGAAAAATCGCCTCACACCATTTTGGTTTTTGAGAAAAATGAATTGTTTGCTAAATCCCGTGTTTGGATTCTGTTAAGTGCTGGGCGACAGTGTTCATCGCGTTCGAGAGAGCACTGTCACGTTCGCGAAGAGTATAGGCTGCCAAGCCTTCACGTTCGCGAGACAGTGCTCGCGTTCGCCTAGGCTACCCTTCCCTGGTCTTCGCGTTTGCGAGACAGTGTTCGTGTTCGCAATGAAGAAAAGGTTGACTCCCCCTCCCCAGTGCCTAACACTACGCGTTCGTGATGGGATTGTCGCGTTCGTGACCAAGCCTTCGTGTTCGCGAAGAAGAAATCCCTGCCTCATCAGTTACTCTTCGCGTTCGCGAAAGGACCTTCGCGAACGCAAAGAAGGACATGCCAGAACCCAGACTCTGCAGAAAAAACCAGATTTCCAAAGTCCAAAACATCTCGTGGCCTATCCGAAACTCACCGGAGCCCTCGGGGCTCCAAACCAAACATGCACACAAGTCTAAAAACATCATACAAACTTGCTCGCACGCTCAAATCGCCAAAATAACACCTAGAACTACGAATTTAGCACCAAATCAAATGAAATTCTCAAGAACACTTTAAAATTCATATCTTATCAACTAGACGTCCGAATCACATCAAATCAACTTCGTTTCTCACCAAAATTCACAGACAAGTCTTAAATATCATAATGAACCTGTACGGGGCTCCAGAACAAGAATACGGACCCGGAACTAACAATGACAAACATCAATCAATTCTTAAAAATAATTAATTTTCAGACTTTTAATTTTTATCAAAAATTCATAACTTGAGCTAGGGACCTCCGAATTCGATTTCGGGCATACGCCCAGGTCCCATAATTTGATACGGACCCACTGGGACCGTCAAAACACAAATTCGGGCCCGTTTACCAAAAAGGTTGACCGAAGTCAACTAAAATTAACTTTTAAGGCATAAATTCTTATTTTCATCAATTTTTAACATAAAAGCTTTCCTGAAACCTACCCGGATTGTGCACGCAAATCGAGGAGGGTAAAAATGAGATTTTAAGGCTTAAGAGCGCAGATTCAAGTTCTAAAACATAAGATGACCTTTTGGGTCATCACATTCTCCACCTCTAAAACAACCGTTTATCCTCGAACGGACATAGAAAAGTACTTGGGCTGGTAAAAAGGTGGGGATATCTACTCTGCATATCGGACTCGGACTCCTAAGTAGATGCCTCAATAGGCTGACCTCTCCACTACACTCGAACTAAAGGGTAACTCTTTGATCTTAACTGGCGAACTTGCCGGGCTAGAATTGCCACCAGCTCCTCCTCGTAAGTCAAATCCTTGTCTAACTGGACAGAGCTGAAATCTAACACATGGGACGGATCGTCGTGATACTTTCGAAGCATGGACACATGGAATACCGGATGAATAACTGCTAAACTAGGTGGCGATGCAAGCCTGTAAGCCACATCTCCCACTCTCTCCAGAATCTCAAAAGATTTGATATACCTAGGGCTCAACTTTCCCTTCTTTCCTAACCTCATTACACCCTTCATGGGTGATACCCGAAGTAACACTCTCTCTCTGACCATGAATGCAACATCACGAACTCTACGGTCGGCATAACTCTTCTGCCGGGACTGAGCTGTGCGAAGTCGATCCTGAATAATCTTGACGTTATCCAAGGCATCCTGTACTAAGTCTGTGCCCAACAACCGAGCCTCTCTCGGCTTGAACCACCCAACTGGCGACCGACATTGCCTACCATATAATGCCTCATAGGGAGCTATCTGAATGCTCGACTAGTAACTATTGTTGTAGGCGAACTCTGCAAGGGGCAAGAACTGATCCCAAGAACCTCCAAAGTCTATGATACAAGCGCAGAGCATATCCTCAAAGATTTGAATAGTACGCTCGGACTGCCCGTCTGTCTGAGGATGGAATGTTGTGCTCAACTCAACTCGCGTACCCAACTCACGTTGTACTGCCCTCCAAAAGTGAGAGGTAAACTGCGTACCTCGATCAAAAATGATAGACAAAAGGGTACACTGTGAAGATGGACGATCTCACGAATGTAAATCTCTGGCAACCGCTCCGAGGAATAGGTAACTGCCATAGGAATGAAATGCGCTGACTTAGTCAGGCTGTCCACAGTAACCCAAATTGCATCGAACTTCCTCTGAGTCTGTGGGAGTCCAACAACAAAATCCATAGTGATACGCTCCCACTTCCACTCAGGAATATCTAACCTCTGAAGTAAACCACCAGGTCTCTGATGCTCACACTTTACCTGCTGGCAATTTAGGCACCGAGCTACATAGGCAACTATGTCCTTCTTCATTCGCCTCCACCAATAATGCTGCCTCAAGTCCTAATACATCTTGGCGGCGCCCGGATGAATAGAATACCGGGAACTGTGGGACTCCTCAAGTATCAACTCACGAAGTCCATCCACATTAGGCACACAAATACGACCCTGCATCCTTAAAAATCCATCATCTCCAACAGTAACCTGCTTAGCACCACCATGCCGCACTGTGTCTCTAAGGATAAGTAAATGAGAATCGTCATCCTACTGATCTCTGATGCACTCAAACAAAGAAGACCGAGAAACTGTACAAGCTAGAACATGTCTGGGCTTAGAAACATCTAACCTTACGAACTGGTTATCCAAGGTCTGAACATCCAATGCAAGCGGTCTCTCACCAACTGGAATATATGCAAGGCTACCCATACTGATTGACTTTCTACTCAAGGTATCGGCCACCATATTGACCTTTCCGGGATGATACAATATGGTGATATCAAAGTCTTTCAATAGCTCCAGCCACCTCTTCTGCCTTAAATTGAGTTCCTTCTGCTTGAACAAATACTGCAAGCTCAGATGATCAGTGAATACCTCACATGGCATGCCGTAAAGATAGGGCCTCCAAATCTTCAGCGCGTGAACAATGGCTGCCAGCTCTAGATTATGAACAGGGTAATTCTTCTCGTGAACCTTTAGCTGCCGCGAAGAATATGCAATAACCTTGCCACCCTGCATCAATACTGCACCCAGACCAATACGAGATGTGTCACAATATACTGTATAAGATCCTGAACCTGTGGGTAACACCAATACCGGTGTCGTGGTCAAAGCAGTCTTGAGCTTCTGAAAGCTCGCTTGACACTCATCTGACCACCTTAACGGGGCACCCTTCTAGGTCAATCTGGTCAATGGGGCTGCTATGGATGAAAACCTCTTCACAAATTGACGGTAATAGCCCGCCAAACCCAGGAAACTACGGATCTCTGTAGCTAATGTGGGTCTAGGCCAGTTCTGAACTGCCTTAATCTTCTTAGGATCCACCTGAATACCCTCTGCTAATACAACGTGACCCAAGAAAGCAACTGAACTCAACCAAAACTCGCATTTTGAGAACTTAGCATATAACTGGCTGTCGTTCAGAGTCTGAAGAACGATCCGAAGGTGCTGCTCATGCTCCTCTCGACTGCGGGAGTAGATCAAGATATCATCAATAAACACAACCACAAAGGAATCCAAGTAGGGGTTGAACACCCGGTTCATCAAATCAATGAATGCTGCTAGGGTATTTGTCAGCCCAAATGACATCACTAGAAACTCATAATGCCCATATCGAGTCCGAAAAGCTGTCTTAGGAACATCAGATGCCTTAATCCTCAACTGATGGTAGCCAGATCTCAAATCAATCTTTGAAAACAACTTGGCACCCTGAAGCTGATCAAATAAATCATTAATCCTCGGCAATGGATACTTGTTCTTGATGGTGACTTTGTTCAACTGCCGATAATCTATACACATCCTCATCGATCCATCTCTCTTCTTCACAAACAACACAAGTGCACCCCAGGGCGAGACACTAGGTCTAATGAAGCCCTTATCAAGCAAATCTTGCAACTGCTCCTTCAATTCTTTCAACTCTGACGGGGCCATGCGGTATGGAAAAATGGAAATGGGCTGAGTGCCCGGAGCCAAATCGATGCAGAAATCAATATCCCTGTCGGGTGGCATCCCCGTCAGGTCTGAAGGAAACACCTATGGAAACTCATGAACAACCGGCACTGAATCTATAGAAGGAACCTCCGCACTAGAATCGCGGACATAAGCCAAATAAGCTAGACACCCCTTCTCGACCATATGCCGAGCCTTCACATAAGAGATAACCCTGCTGGCAGAATGGCAAAGATTCCCTCTCCACTCTAATCAAGGCAACCCTTACAAGGCTAAGGTCACCGTCTTAGCGTGACAATCTAATATAGCATGATAAGGTGACAACCAATCCATACCCAGTATGACATCAAAATCAATCATGTCAAGAAGTAGAAGATCTACACGAGTCTCAAGACTCCCAATGGTGACCACACACAAACGATAAACACGATCTACAACAATAACATCTCCTACTGGTGTGGACACATACATAGGAGCACTCAAAGAATCACGAGGCACAACCAAATAAGAAGCAAAATAGGATGACACATAGGATGACACACAGTGGGGGAATACAATATAAAGAGTGAGAATAATGAAAAGATAGAATTAAGCTGAAAATCCTCAGATGAATTGAGCAAATAAAACAGCAAAGGAAAACTGAACGGCATCACCCTTCGTTCTTTTACTCTCAACCTCACCAGATAAACAAATAGAACGCGACACGACATCACCCTTCGTGCTTTTACTCTCAACCTCACCAAATAAATAAATAGAACGCGACACGGCATCACCCTTCGTGCATTAAACCTCTTATAATATACACGGCATCACCCTTCGTGCTTTACACCCTTCCTCACAATATGAATAATGCATGCACGGCATCACCATTCGTGCTTTACACTCCTCCTCACAAATCACAGAATCAATAACAACGGATAGATAGGAGTATCACAAAGAAACCAATATTTTACTCATAATCAATAGCACGATGTAACCTCAACCTTGAACCAATATTTGAAAGTTACCAAATCTCAGTGAAACCAGATATAAGTCACCCGACATTTCAAATAACCCGCTAAGCATGGATAGTAGAATTTAAGGCAACAAATAGACAAGAATAAAATTTCACTCGCATGCTATGACTCGAAACGATGCATAGATGCTCGTCACCTCACCTATACATCATATTTAACAACCAAACACGTAGCAAATAAACACATAATACCTATTCCCTCAAGCCAAAGTTTGACACGACACTTACCTCTCTCCGAAGGCCACTTAATTCTCAATCACAGCTTTTCCTTTGGAATTTACCTCCAAACCACTCGTATCTATTCAAAAATGACTTAATAATATCAAATATTGCTAAAGGAATCAATTATATTGCATAAGTTAAATTTCCCAAATTTTCCTCCAAAAAGTCGAAAAATCGACCCCGAGCTCGATTGGTCAAAACCCGAAGTTCGGACCAAAATCCATTTACCCATTCATCCCCGAGCCCGAATATATAATTGATTTTGGAATCCAACCTCAAATTGAGGTTTAAATCCCCAAATTCTCGAAATCCCTAGTTTCTACCCTAACCCCTAATTCTACCATGAAAACTCTAGATTTTAGGTTGATAATTCAAGAAATGTAATGGGTAATTGAAAGAAAATGGTTTAGAATCACTTACCAACACTTTGGGGAAAGAAATGACTCTTGAAAAATCGCCTCACACCTTTTAGTTTTTGAGAAAAATGAATTTGTTTGCTAAATCCCGTGTTTGGATTCTGTTAAGTGCTGGGCGACAGTGTTCATCGCGTTCGCGAGAGCACTGTCGCGTTCGCGAAGAGTATAGGCTATCAAGCCTTCGCGTTCGCGAAACAGTGCTCGCGATCGCGTAGGCTACCTTTCCCTGGTCTTCGCGTTTGCGAGACAGTGTTCGCGATGAAGAAAAGCCTGACTCCCCATCCCCAGTGCCTAACACTACGCATTCGTGATGGGATTGTCGTGCTCGCGAAGGGTAACGCTCCAATCGCTTCGCGTTCGCGACCAAGCCTTCGTGTTCGCGAAGAAGAAATCCCTGCCTCATCAGATTACTCTTCGCATTCGCAAGAGGACCTTCGCGAATGCGAAGAAGGACATGCCAGAACCCAGACTATGCAGAAAAAACCAGATTTCCAAAGTCCAAAACATCCTATGGCTTATCCGAAACTCACCCGAGCCCTCGGGGTTCCAAACCAAATATGCACACAAGTCTAAAAACATCATACGAACTTGCTTGCGCGATCAAATCACCAAAATAACACCTAGAACTACAAATTTAGCACCAAATCAAATGAAATTCTCAAGAACACTTTAAAATTCATATCTTCTCAACTGGACGTCTGAATCACGCCAAATCAACTCCGTTTCTCACCAAATTTCAGAGACAAGTCTTAAATATCATAATGAACTTGTACCGGGCTCCGTAACCAGAATATGGACCCAGCACTAACAATGCCAAACGTTAATCAATTCTTAAAAATAATTAATTTTCACACTTTTTATTTTCATCAAAAATTCATAACTTGAGCTAGGGACTTTCGAATTCGATTCCGGGCATACGTCCAGGTCCCATAATTCGATACGGACCCACCGAGACCGTTAAAACACGGATCCGGACCCGTTTACCAAAAATGTTGACCGAAGTCAACTAAAATTAACTTTTAAGGCATAAATTCTTATGTTTATCAATTTTCAACATAAAAGCTTTCTGGAAACCTTCTCGGACTGCGCACGCAAATCGAGAAAGGTAAAAATGAGATTTTTAAGTCTTAAGAGCGCAAATTCGAGTTCTAAAATATAAGATAACCTTTTTGGTCATCACATTCTCCACCTCTAAAATAACCGTTCGTCCTCGAATGGACATAGAAAAGTACTTGGGCTGGTGAAAAGGTGGGGATATCTATTTTGCATATCGGACCCGGACTCCCAAGTAGTTGCCTCAATAGGCTGACCTCTCTACTGTACTCGAATTGAAGGGTAACTCTTTGATCTCAACTGGCGAACTTACCGGGCTAGAATTGCCACCGACTTCTCCTCGTAAGTCAAATCCTTGTCCAACTGGACAGATCTGAAATCTAACTCATAGGACGGATCACCGTGATACTTTCGAAGCATAGACACATGGAAGACCGGATGAACAACTGCTAAACTAGGTGGCAACGCAAGCCTATAAGCCACATCTCCCACTCTCTCCAGAATCTCAAAAGGTCCGATATACCTAGGGCTCAACTTGCCCTTCTTTTCGAACCTCATTACACCCTTTATGGGTGATACCCGAAGTAACACTCTCTCTCCGACCATGAATGAAACATCATGAACTCTACGGTCGGCATAATTCTTTTGCCTGGACTGAGCTGTGCGAAGTCGATCCTGAATAATCTTGACCTTATCCAAGGCATCCTGTACTAAGTCTGTGCCCAATAACCGAGCCTTTTCCGGATCGAACAACCTAACTGGCGACCGACACCGCCTACCATATAATGCCTCATAGGGAGCCATCTGAATGCTCGACTGGTAACTGTTATTGTAGGCGAACTCTGCAAGGGGCAAGAACTGATCCCAAGAACCTCCAAAGTCTATGACACAAGCGCGAAGTATATCCTCAAGATCTGAATAGTACGCTCGGACTGCCCGTCCGTCTGAGGATGGAATGTTGTGCTCAACTCAACCCGCGTACCCAACTCACGCTGTACTGCCCTCCAAAAGTGCGAGGTAAACTGCGTACCTTGATCAGAAATGATAGACACGGGCACACCGTGAAGACGGACGATCTCACGAATGTAAATCTCTACCAACCGCTCTGAGGAATAGGTAACTGCCACAGGAATGAAATGCGCTGACTTAGTCACCCAGTCCACAATAACCCAAACTGCATCGAACTTCCTCTAAGTCCGTGGGAGTCCAACAACAAAATTCATAGTGATACGCTCCCACTTCCACTCAGAAATACCTAACCTCTGAAGTAAACCACCAGGTCTCTGATGCTCACACTTTACCTGCTGGCAATTTAGGCACCGAGCTACATAGGCAACTATGTCCTTCTTCATTCGCCTCCACCAATAATGCTGCCTCAAGTCCTGATACATCTTGGCGGCGCCTGGATGATTAGAATACAGGGAACTGTGGGACTCCTCAATGATCAACTCATGAAGTCCATCCACATTATGCACACAAATACGACCCTGCATCCTCAAAACTTTGTCATCTCCAACAGTAACCTACTTGGCACCACCGTGCCGCACTGTGTCTCTAAGGATAAGTAAATGAGGATCGTCATCCTGCCGATCTCTGATGCGCTCAAACAAAGAAGACCTAGTAACTGTACAAGCTAGAACACGACTGGTCTTAGAAAAATCTAACCTTACGAACTGGTTGTCCAAGGTCTGAACATCCAATGCAAGCGGTCTCTCACCAACCGGAATATATGCAAGGCTACCCATACTGACTAACTTTCTACTCAAAGCATCGTCCACCACATTGGCCTTCCTGGGATGATACAATATGGTGATATAATAGTCTTTCAATAGCTCCAGCCACCTCCTCTGCCTCAAATTGAGTTCCTTCTGCTTGAACAAATATTGCAAGCTCCGATGATCAGTGAGTACCTCACATGGCACGCCGTTAAGATAGTGCCTCCAAATCTTCAGTGCGTGAACAATGCCTGCCATCTCTAGATCATGAACATGGTAATTCTTCTCGTGAACCTTCAGCTGTCGCGAAGAATATGGAATAACCTTACCACCCTGCATCAATACCGAACCCAGACCAATACGAGATGCATCACAATATACTGTATAAGATCCTGAACCTGTGGGTAACACCAATACAGGTGCTGTGGTCAAAGCAGTCTTGAGCTTCTGAAAGCTCGCTTCACACTCCTCTGACCACCTGAATGGGGCATCCTTCTGGGTCAATCTGGTCAACGGGGCTGCTATGGATGAAAACCCCTCCACAAATCGACGGTAATAGCCCGCCAAACCAAGGAAACTACGGATATTTGTAGCTGATGTGGGTCTAGGCCAGTTCTAACCTGCCTCAATCTTCTTAGGATCCACCTGAATACCATCTGCTGATACAATGTGACCCAAGAAAGCAACTGAACTCAACCAAAACTCGCATTTTGAGAACTTAGCATATAACTGGCAGTCTTTCAGAGTCTGAAGAACGATCCGAAGGTGCTTCTCATACTCCTCTCGACTGCGGGAGTAGATCAAGATATAATCAATAAACATAAACACAAAGGAATCCAAGTAGGGTTTGAACACCCGGTTTATCAAATCCATGAATGCTGCTGGGGAATTTGTCAGCCCAAATGACATCACTAGAAACTCATAATTCCCATACCGAGTCCGAAAAGCTATCTTAGGAACATCGGATGCCCTAATCCTCAACTGATGGTAGCCAGATCTCAAATCAATCTTTGAAAGCACCTTGGCATCCTGAAGCTGATCAAATAAATCATCAATCCTCGGCAATGGATACTTGTTCTTGATGGTGACTTTGTTCAACTACCGATAATCTATACACATCCTCATTGATCCATCTTTCTTCTTCACAAACAACACAGGTGCACCCCATGGCGAGACACTAGGTCTAATGAAGCCCTTATCAAGCAAATCTTGCAACTGCTTCTTCAATTCTTTCAACTCTGGCGGGGCCATGCGGTATGGTAGAATGGAAATGGGCTGAGTGCCCGGAGCCAAATCAATGCAGAAATCAATATCCCTATCGTGTGGAATCCCCGGCAGGTCTGCAGGAAACACCTCTGAAAACTCACGAACAACCGGCACCGAATCTATGGAAGGATCCTCCGCACTAGAATCGCGGACATAAGCCAAATAAGCTAGACACTCCTTCTCGACCATATGCCGAGCCTTCACATAAGAGATAACCCTGCCGGCAGAATGGCCAAGATTCCCTCTCCACTCTAATCGAGGCAACCCCTGCAAGGCTAAGGTCACCATCTTGGAGTAACAATCTAATATAGCATGATAAGGTGACAGCCAATCCATACCCAGTATGACATCAAAATCAACCATGTCAAGAAGTAGAAGATCTACATGAGTCTCAAGACTCCCAATGGTGACCACACACGAACGATAAACACGATCTACAACAATAGCATCTCCCACTGGTGTGGACACATACACAAGAGCACTTAAAGAATCATGGGGCACAACCAAATAAGAAGCAAAATATGATGACACATAGGAGTAAGTAGATCTCGGATCAAATAGAACTGAAGCATCTCTATTGCAAACTGAAACAGTACCTGTGATAACAACGTCAGATGACTCAGCCTCAGGCCTGGCTGGGAAAGCATAACACCGGGGCTAGGCCCCACCACTCTGAACTATGTTCATGGGATGGCCTCTAATTGGCTGGTCTCCACCTCTAACGGCCTAACCTCCACCTCTAACAGTCTGGCCTCTACCTCTGGTTGCCTGACCCCTGCCTCTGGCTGGCTGAGCAGGTGGTGCAACAACTGGTGCCAGAACCATGGCACGAGAACTCTAATGTTGTGAGCTTCCCGTTGCCCGAGGGCAAAATCTAGCAATGTGCCTCGGATCACCACAAGTATAACATAACCTCGGCTGTTGTGACTGCTGACCCTGAAACTGACCCTGTCGACCTGAATAACCACCCTGATAACTCTGGAGTGGAGGTGCACTAATAGGAGCTGGTGGTGCACTGTAGGCTAGCTAGTCGGAATAATGCATTTGAGAGCCACAACCACATGAGACACTGTATGATGCCTGGAGCGCTGAATGAAACGGCCTGGGAGGATGGCCTCTACCAAAAGTACTCCTGCATCTAGGTGAGGCACCGCTGAACTCACCGGAATGACGAGGTCTCTTGTCAGACCCCTAACCTCCCTGAGTAAGAACCATTTCGACCCGTCTAGAGACATTAGCAGCCACCTGAAAAGAAATCTCACTCCCACTCTCCTTAGCCATCTGCAATCTGATAGGCTGAGCAAGTCCATCAATAAAACTCCTCACCCTCTCTCTCTCGGTGGGAAGCAGAAGAATAGCATGACGGGACAAATCCACAAAACGGGTCTCATACTGAGTAACAATCATACTGCTCTACTGGAGACGCTCAAACTAACGGCGACACTCCTCTCTCAATGTGATAGGTAGAAACTTCTCTATGAAGAGCTGAGAGAACTGGTCCCAAGTAAGAGCAGGCGGCCCAGCTGGTCTGGTCAACAAGTAATCTCTCCACCATTTCTTGGCGGAACCAGTCATCTGAAATGCAGCAAAATTGACCTCATTGGTCTCCACTATACCCATGTTCCGTAGACCCTTATGACAATTGTCAAGATACTCCTGGGGATCCTCTGAAGGAGCACCACTGAAGTGTATAGGAAAGAGCTTGATAAAGATGTCCAATCTTCATAAAGCCTCAGAAGACATAGCTGGCCCATCTCCGACCTGTGCCGCAATAACCGCTGAACTAATCCGACTGGCTGAGCTGCTGGACCCTGATACTGTGGAGCTATCTGCTCCGGAGCAGGAGTGGTGGGAGTCTGGACTCCTCCTCCAGCGTGAGAGACTGCTGGTGCCATGGGAAATGCGCCAGTCTGGGCCACACTCTCCATAAGGCCCAACAAACAGACCAAAGCGTCCTAAAGTACTGGGGTGGCAATGAACCCCTTTGAAACCTGAGCTAGTCCGGCAGGAACAGTCTAGGCTGGAACCTCCTCGTCAAGCTCTATCTGAGGCTCCACTACTGGGGCTGATGCTCGGCCCCTAGGCTGAGCCCTGCCCTTGCCTCGGCCTCTAGCACGGCCTAGACCTCTGCCCCCGCGTAGGAGCTGTCACTGGAGGCTCTAGCTACTGCTTAGCTTAGGAAGCGGTACGTGTTCTCGCCATCTGCGAGAGAATAAGAGTATAAGAGTTCAATCAGTAATGAGAAAGAAAATTCGCACGACAGAGAAGAATAGAAGTGAAACTTGTTCCTAAACTTCATAGCCTCTGGAAGATAAGCACAGACGTCTCCGTACCGATCCTCCAGACTCTACTAAGCTTTCTCGTGAATCGTGAGACCTAGGCAACCTAGTGCTCTGATACCAATTGTCACGACCCGAAATATCCCACCGACGGCACCGTGATGGCGCCTAACATTTCACTTGCTAGACAAGCTAACGTTAGAGAATTATTAAACCAATTCCTTATTTCCATTCAGTAAATAACAATAATTAACTAAGATGAAATATAAGAGGTGTGAAATTTTATAAAACTTTATTAATTACTACCACCCAGATCTGGAGTCACAATTCACGAGTATTCTAGAATTTACTACAAGAAATAATCTGAAAGAAATACAACTGTTTGAATGAAAGAAAACAGTATGACATAAACGATAGATGGGGACTTCAAGGTCTGTGGACGCCGACAGATCTATCTTGAGTCTCCGGACAGCGGACCAATAGCAAAATCTCGATCAACCTGAGACGGTTCAAAAATCTATACAGAAAGTGCAAAGTGCAGCATCAGTACAACCGACTCCATGTACTGGTAAGTGTCGAGCCCAACCTCGGCGAAGTAGTGACGAGGCTAGGACAAGACACCCACATATAACCTGAACTGTATAATCATACTAGTGGCAACAACAGTAAATAAAGAAAATAACGCAAGCATAATGGGAAGGGACATACAGTGGGGGAATACAATATAAAAAGTGAGAATAATAAAAAGATAGAATTAAACCGAAAATCCTTAAACGAATTGAGCAAATAAAACAGCAAAGGAAAACTGCACGGCATCACCCTTCGTGCTTTTACTCTCAACCTCACCAAATAAATAAATAGAACGCAGCAAGGCATCACCCTTCGTGCTTTTACTCTCAAACTCACCAAACAAATAAATAGAATGCGGCACAGCATCACCCTTCGTGCATTAAACCTCTCATAATATACATGGCATCACCCTTCGTGCTTTATACTCTTCCTTACAATATGAATAATGCATGCATGACATCACCTTTCGTACTTTACACTCCTCCTCACAAATCACAGAATCAATAATAACGGATAGATAGGAGTATCACAAAGAAACCAGTATTTTACCCATAATCAATATCACGATGTAACCTCAACCTTGAACCAATATTCGAAAGCTACCAAATCTCAGTAAAACCAGATATAAGTCACCCGACATTTCAAATAACCCGCTAAGCATGGATAGTAGAATTTAAGGCTATAAATAGACAAGAATAGAATTTCACTCGCATGCTATGACTCGACACGATGCATAGATGCTCGTCACCTCACCTATACATCGCATTTAACAACCAAACACATTGCAAATAAACACATAATACCTATTCTCTCAAGCCAAAGTTAGACACGATACTTACCTCGCTCCGAAGGCCACTTAATTCTCAATCACAGCTTTTCCTTTGGAATTCACCTCCAAACCACTCGTATCTATTCAAAAATGACTCAATAATATCAAATATTGCTAAAGGAATCAATTATATTGCATAAGTTAAATTTTCCAAAATTTCCTCCAAAAAGTCAAAAAATCGACCCCGGGCCTGCTTGGTCAAAACCCGAGGTTCGGACCAAAATCCATTTACCCATTCATCCTCGAGCCCGAATATATAATTGGTTTTTGAATCCGACCTTAAATTGAGGTCTAAATCCCCAAATTCCCGAAATCCCTAGTTTCTACCATAACCCCTAATTCTACCATGAAAACTCTAGATTTTAGGTTGAAAATTCAAGAAATATAATGGGTAATTGAAAGAAAATAGTTTAGAATCACTTGCCAACACTTTGGGGAAGAAATGACTTTTGAAAAATCGCCTCACACCATTTGGTTTTTGAGAAAAATGAATTTTTTTGCTAAATTCCATGTTTGGATTCTGTTAAATGCTGGGCGACAGTGTTCATCGCGTTCGCGAAGAGTATAGGCTGCCAAGCCTTCGCGAGGCAGTGCTCGCGTTTGCGTAGGCTACCCTTCCCTGGTCTTCGCGTTCGCGAGACAGTGTTCACGTTTGCGATGAAGAAAAGGCTGGCTCCCCCTCCCCAGTGCCTAATACTACGCGTTCGCGAAGGGTAACGCCCCCATCGCTTCGCGTTCGCGACCAAGCCTTCGCGTTCGCGAAGAAGAAATCCCTGCCTCATCAGTTTACTCTTCGCGTTTGCGAGAGTACCTTCGCGAACGCGAAGAATGACATGCCAGAACCTAGACTCTGCAGAAAAAAATAGATTTCCAAAGTCCTAAACATTCTGTGACCTATCCGAAACTCACCCGAGCCCACAGGGCTCCAAACCAAATATGCACACAAGTCTAAAAATATCATACGAACTTGCTCGCGCGATCAAATCGCCAAAATAACACTTAGAACTATGAATTTAGTACCAAATCAAATGAAATTCTCAAGAACACTTTAAAATTCATATCTTCTCAACTGGACGACTGAATCACGTCAAATCAATTCCATTTCTCACCAAATTTTACAGACAAGTCTTAAATATTATAATGAACTTGTACCAGGCTCTGTAACTAGAATACGAACCTGACACTAACAATGCCAAACATCAATTAATTCTTAAAAACAATTAATTTTTAGACTTTTAATTTGCATAAATAATTCATAACTTGAGATAGGGACCTCCGAATTCGATTTCGGACATGCGCCCAGGTCCCATAATTCGATACGGACCCACCGGGACCGTTAAAATACGGATCCGGGCCCGTTTACCAAAAATATTGACCGAAGTCAATTAAAATCAACTTTTAAGGCATAAATTCTTATTTTCATCAATTTTTAACATAAATGCTTTTCGAAAACCTGCCCAGAATGCGCACGCAAATTGAGGAGGGTAAAAATGAGATTTTTAAGGTTTCAGAGTGCAGATTCGAGTTCTAAAATATAAGATGACCTTTTAGGTCATCACAACTTGGCAAATAAGTTTACTTATATAATAATTTTGAAACAAAATTGAATTAAATTTTTTGCTGCTTTATTAATTCAAAGACTTAATCATTTATTGAGATTTCATACTTTTATAATATTATAGAAGATACAAATTATTTTCGAACTTTTCTGGTACTCGAGGATAATATTATTCTCTTTATCGGTTTATGTAATGTTGAAAACTACATTTAATAATTAGAATAAATATTTAATTAGGTACAAACCTCTTGCTAACAGTATATAGAAACATGTTAGAATTATAGGTTCCCTAAGAAGAGGGATCAATGTGAACATATTTCTATGAAAATTACCGTGAGTATATATAAGGAAAAGAAACGTAATACTCTTACTTCTCTTAAATAGTATCTATTTTAAAGTACTTAATATTAGGATTTCTTACTTAATTCAATAAGAAAAAATCTAATAATCGAAATTTTAGTTTCTTTTAAAGTCCTAAATATTAGGATAATAATTAAATGACTATTTTGTGTAGTGTGAACTTTATTTTAAAGGGTAAAAAAGGCGAACGATATTTCGCTAAGGGCATTCGTGCTTTTAATATAGTATATATATAGATAAATACTAGCAAAATCAAAGTAGGAAACTAGGGTGTTTTTAGAAATTTAGAACTCCTATAAGCTTTAGGAATGTTGTCTTTGTTATATAATTACTGCCGGTTAATTCTTTAGAATTTTACTATTTTAGTAAAATAAAATAAAAAATAATTGAAAGAGAATAAGTAGGAAGCAAATAAAGTCTCAGGCAGCTAGAACTCCTTATTCTTTTTCTTAAGTGTAAGATGTTACTCTTGTAGTGTGAATGTTTCAAAGGTTACCGCTATCCACTTAACAACAAAAAACTTAAAATAAATAAAGGAGACACATGCATTAAAATTTACCAATAAAAGAATAGATTTAATTTTAAATCCAAAACTATTAAAGTTTCCTATACATCATAAATCAAATATATAAACCTAATAAAAATACCTATAAATAAGTTTACAAAGGACAAGATTATAATTATTAAAATAATTATAATTATATTATAGTAATAATAAAAGTATTATATTTTTTTTTAAACTTATACATTTTAAAACACAAATCCAATTAGATAATTGAAGCATAAATAAGATACCGAATTTATATATCCAAATTAATAGTAATAAATTGCACGTATTTCTTTATAAGAAATTTAAGTATGAAATAGTAGAAAATATAATATATTATAAATAAGTCGTCATTTTTAATGTTTCTCTTTTTTGGCATTCAGTCCTACTAATGATGTGTAACGACTCGATCAGTCATTTTGAGCTTTAGCATTCTATTCAGAGACTTTGAGTAACTTCATATTATGTATTATGACTTGCGTGTATGGTTGGTTTCGATTTTCGAGCGGTTCACGATTGATTTGGCAGAATGATTCTCGTTTTAGAAGTTTTAAGATGGAAGAGTTAACTAAGGTTTGACTTATGGGTAAACGGACTCAGAATAGGGTTTTAATTATTTCAATAAGTTTGTATAATAATTTTGGACATGTCCACAAAGTTTGGTTAAATTCCGATGAGTTTTGGATAAGTTTGGGTTGTATGGTGATTCTTTTCGGTTTCGACGTTGATTTGAGCATAAAAATTACCATATTGAGCAAACGGCCTTTGATTCGTGTTTCGACTAAACCATTATATCCGTATCATAATTTTGGAACCATAACAACTGAAATCATCAAGTTTCGACATCATATGAGGAATTTATGGTCATTTTACTAAGAATTGGGTTGCCAGGTTTTTTCAGTCTAATTACGAAACTGCCACTGAATTCGCATTTAAAAATCTGCACTATTTCCAAATATTAAAACCAACATATCTTCTAAGGTCAAATGGAGTGATTCAAAAGCCTAACTTGACTGGAATTTCACGAAAAATCCATTCGAGGCATCAACAGCGAGTTTTGGGCTCGTTTGGCACAAGAAATGAGGCAGAACAACTAGGCGTTTTTTGCTATTAATGTTGTTAGAGTTTTTCTCATCTTGAAAATTTGGGATTGGGAGAATTCAAGGATGTTCTTCAAGTTTCTTCCATGGGGTAAGGTCTAAACCATAACCTAAGTATTTTCATTTGATTCATTCCCTTGGTTTAAGCTTTAATCCATGATTTTAATTAAAAACCCATTTAATATTTTAAATCAAGACCTAAGGTTGTGTCCTAAATTTTAAAAATTGAAAATGAGTTAGAGGCATTTATTTCTCTATTCCTTTTGGGATTTTGTTCTCCTATATTAGGAGAATAACATACTCGAATTTTGCCAGTTTTGGAGAAGTATTTCGGGAGATATGGGACCCAAGTAGTGTGGGTTAGACTTTTGGGTTATGAACACCCAAGAGCGATATTTTGGCGAATTGGTTGAGCTATCGGACTCCGATTGAGTCGGTTTTTGTTCATGTGATCTTGTGTTAGTTCGGGCTTCACTCGGGTAAGCTTAGATTTGAAATTCAAGGCGAGCCCGACATTGACTTTTGTTAATTTTTTGGTTGACTTTGGGCTTTTGATTAAAGATTCAATCTTTATCGATTGAGTTTGTTTCCTTTGACGTTAGTTGATATTCTTAAGTTGATTTTGGCTAGTTTCGAGCCGTTCTGAGGTCGGTACGTACATGATGGCATTTCTAGAGTATTGTTTGGCTTGCTCGGTATTGGATTCGGCTTGTTCAAGGTAAGTAACACTTCTAAACTTGGTGCTGAGGGTATGAATCCCTGAACATACCTGTTATGTGTTTGGTGTTGAGGTGATGCACATGCTAGGTGATGGGCGTGTGAGTGTGCACCGTGTGAATTATGACTTGGTTGATTCTGTGATACTGTGTAGTTACCTAATCTTATTTTCATCCATAAAATTTCTACGTGTTAAAATAATTGAGCTGTGAATCATGTTAGAAATCATGTTTAGGCTATATGCGTCTTCTATTGGGACCCACTGAGGTCATCTTTATTGTTGAGTTATTTGCTTAAATTGAAATTACATACTCAGTCATATTTATTCATTCGCATATCATATCTCAATCTCTGTTATCATTTGTTGTCACATCATATTATCATTGTTTGGGCTGATTGGCATGAGATTTGTGATCCCGAGAGACTAGAGAGATTGATAACTGAGTTGGGGCTTGAGGGGCAGATTGTGAGTGATATTGATGGGATCGGGCTACACACCGTACCATGTTTTATTGATTCATGATGGGATCGGGCTGCACGTCGTAGCAGGTTTTATTGATTCATGATGGGATCGGGATGCACACTGCAGTAGGCCATGTTAGCTTATATAAGCTCTTGGGCAGGATCCGCCCTTTGGAGTGTGACATACCAGTAGTGAGCGCAGGTACCGAGTGCCGAGTGTCGAGTGCCAATTGATTAAGTGTACCGAGTTATTGAGTGTGAGACGATAAGATTAAGTACTCTGAGAGTGTGAGTACATAAGTTCATCACTGTGATGCATTACATTTGACATGTATACTTGGCATGTAGGCATAGAGAGGCATTTTCTCATGCTAAACGGCATTGTGACATTCATGACTTTACATGCACATTGACATGTAGGCATAGAGATGTACTTTTCTCATGCTATCTGAGAATGAAATATCTTATCTGTTGTTGAAAGTTTATGGGAAAAAATCATAGTTTTCTAATATACTCATATTTTGATTATTTTGGTGAAAATTTTGGGTTTTACTATTATACCTGAAAAGCATGCCTATTTTCCGTAACTGTGAACAAGCTGAGCATCATATCTTTGAGTTATTACTTGTACTGCTTTTATTATATTGTTACGAGTTGTTCTTAGCTATTGGTGTTGGACTTTGACCGTTGTCCAAGCTCTTCACTACTTTCAACCTAAGGTTAGGTTTGTTACTTATTGAGTACACGGGGTCGGTTGTACTCATACTACACTTCTGCACCTTGCGTGCAGATTTTGGAGCCGATGTTGTTGTGTATGACGGGAGCTAGCATAGATTATGTACCTGCATTTCGGCTATAGATGCCTCTTGTTCTTGGTAGCTTTAGATTTATAAATCCGTTCATGTATATTTCGAACAGATGATGTATTTATTTCATACTAGCTTTGTAAACTCTAAATCTTAGAAGCTCATGATTTGTATTACCAGTCCTTGGCGAGTTGTATAAAATTCAGTTATTTTATTTTTGACTCTTATCATTATCATTATATTGTGGTTTATTGTTATTTGGCTTACCTAGCGGGTTGAGTTAGGTGCCATCGTGACTAATGGATGTTGGGTCGTGAGAAGTTGGTATCAGAGCTAGGTTCATAGGTTCTACGACTCATGAGCAAGTGTCTAGAAAAGTCTTGCGGATTGGTATGATGACGTCCATACCTATCTTCGAGATACTATAGGGCATTTAGGATAAACTTACCATCTTTCTTTCCTTATTGTGCAGCATTGATTCAGCTTGAAGCGTATCTCTTTGAATTCATTCCACTCACTCATATGCGCATATGAGCACTCAGTATCAGCTGTACATCGACGTCTTGTGGATTCCATGGATGAGGTGCGAGATGTGTTTTTTGTGTTTTGGTGATAAGCTAGTCTGGAGGACTTGATGCTCGATTAGGACCACAACTTAGGCTCGATAGTTTCAGTTGTGTGAGCATGTGCTTTTGGACTTTTATGTCCAGTTGTGTCCCTATGAGTGAGATTGGTGGCTCGGTAAGTGATTAGATGGCTATATGATGAGTAAGATGTGATTGCGGGATGTGTTCAAATGGGTTGAATGTGACAGGAAAAGTTTGCTTGAGATGTGAAAAAGACTATTGGATGCTCGATTTTTGTGGATGTGTCATACCGTCTTGAGTTATGAAGGTTTTTGAGATATTCTTTCGTGTTATTTCATTTGTGAATGAAGAAGATTTTCATGTCTTGTTGATGAGTTCAGACTCATGAAGATTAAGTGATTACGTAGAAGTTGTGGTTGTGAAAGGGTATAGAGAGATGTCAGTTTGAGGCTAAACATGTGGGTTATCACCTGCGGGGTGATCTACGGATGTGTGATCCTTATTCTATTGTGTGGAGGCTTTCTTTTCTACCAGTGGGTATAGGTGTTGTGATTTGAGTTTGGATTGGTTGAGAAAGTTGACCTGACCGTCACGAGGATAGATGCGAGCTTAGCAGATAATTTGAGGTATTATATGGTTTGTGTTACATGAGCTTATGAAGGATTTAGTTGAATCTCACTGCGGTATAATGACAGTAATAGAGTATGGGAATTGTGAGTTATCGAGTGTTTTGATCTATGGCGTTGAGCCAAGTGGGGGAGTCTGCTATCGACAATTTATTTGCATGGTTACGTGTTGTATTGGTTTCGTTCTGAGGCATACTTATGGATCGGTTATGACTTATAGAGGCTGGTTTTGAGGATGACTTAAGAAAGGAAAGTTTTGGATGCATGGTGTATTACACTTTATGGGTATATGGGAATCATGGAATGATTGAGTTATTATTTGTGAAGGATGGAGTGCACATGGAGTAGGAATTTGCTCGGTTGCGTTAAGGTGGGGTTACTTCTTTGGGTGTTGCCGTGCTAATGGGGCACAGGTTGTTCGGCTCATTTGGGCGGTGCAATTGAGATTTATGCAGAGTGGATGACTCTCGAGAAGGTTCTAATGGATTCAAGATATATGTGTAGCAATTGAGCATTTTTCAGATTTGTATATGGCTAGAATCTAAGATTTACATTGGATAGTGTCGAGACTCGCGATATTTCTATATAATTATGGATTCTACATTTCAGTATCAAGAAGGTGAAGGAAACGACTTTAAAATTCACAGAAGGTCTCTTCAGAGTGGGTGTCTTGGTTGTGGTAATTTTGGGGTGCTTAAGAGGGAATACAACAGCTTATGGGCCTTAGGGCGGTGTGATTTTAGGTTAAGATATCTTGTGGTAAGCTTTGGGTAATGATCGTGGCGTTCTGGCAAGGAGAAGTGTCAACTTGAGGGTAATTCGGAAGGTACTCAGAGAAATAGGACAGCTTGGTGGTAGATCGGATCATCATGGTAATGGTGGTAATCAGTTTTTTTGGTTCTTACTATGTGGTGAGTTTCTACATGTGTTTTGTGGCAATACTCTTAGGATTGGCGACCTGCACGGCTTGGTTGAGTTAGAGAGATTCAGTTCTGATGGCTTGGTTATGGGCAAATGGATTTCGAAGAGTTATCTATGGTTTCTACCATGATTTGAGATGGATATTCCCTACCAGCGCGAGGAGCATGTTTTTATTGTGATTTCCTCCTGGATGGGATCAAGTAAAAGGTTCCTAGCTAATTGAGTATGTATCCTACTTGTGACTCAGAGTTGATAATGAGATTCTCGTTCTTTTCACATGATGGCATGATAGATGCAGTGCGTCCTGTGGGATTGAGATTCACACGTACAAGGTGGTGGTTTAGGTTTGGAGGGAAGGTCATGAATTTTAAACAATATGGATGGTTTCAGATGTTTAGATGAATGATATAACTACTTGGTATTGCTTGAGAAGGGTGCGCCTTTTAGAAGGCGCATTGTGTTTTGACTTACGAATTCTTCATTGGTATTGCTGTACGCCTAGTTGATCGACTATTGATTTTTAGATTTTGCTTTGTGGCATAGAAGAATTATAAAGGTATTTCTCGTGGGGATGATTATGTATGAGAGATGTGTTAGTAATTCGAGTGGTGGAGTTGGGATCAGCTATGGTGATTCATGTGCTCTATGGATTTGGAGACTGAGAGTTCTCAAAAGCAGATTAGTTCGGGGTTGCAGACTGTGAAGATATGGCCAAAGTTAGCTAGATGGTAGTACGCGCTATGGTTAGGTCATTGTGGATTTTATGAGGGTCATTTATCTATTTGGGATGACCGGAGTTGATATGGGGGCCCATTGGTAGGCCTAATGAGGATGTGTATTCTACACCGGGTCGGATTTGTTGACTCAACATCGTTATTGTTGAAAAATGTGTCATTCGATTAGAGTTGAGCTCGTTCGTGTTCTGATATGTTCTATGTATTAGTCTTCTATGCTACGAGCGGTTGTGATTTGTTAGTTATATGCACACCCGATGACTTTCTGTTTGGGCCTCATAGTGAAATTCGAGCGAAATTGTTATTGGGGTATTAAATGGTTGATTGCGCCTTGGTTATGGTCTTTTCGGGCTGTAGTATATTGTGTTATTCACTTCTCCATGGTTATGGTCATGCACTTCGTGTACTTGATGTCGAATTGCGTGTGATTGTTGATTTTGAGCATTGTGGCTTGAGGTATTTCATATGGACCAGTGTTCGGATTGGGTCATGCATCACAGCGACGTTATGCTAGGATATGATACTTTGTGCTTATTTTGTGTGTTATGTTTCCCCTTGTGTGGTGGATTGATAGCATTGCGCTTTATGGTGGTATATGTTGAGCTGGCGGAATGGTTTCTTCATTTTCATTCTCTTTCCATCATTGGGTATATTTGAGTTACTGTTCGTTGGTGCGCGGATTGAATGGTATGTGGATCTAAGTAGGATTTGTGTGACAGGTCAGTCGAGTAGCTTGTACTGGATGGGGTGAGGTTATTGGGCCTGAATTAGTGCCATTAGATTTGATTAAGGTATGTTTGCAAGAATTGTGTCACTAGTCGGCTCAGATTTTGGGTATGATTCTTATCGGGCAACAAAGCTCCACAACTTATTAATCTGATGGGTGGTTATGAGTTTGTCACGACCCAACATCTTACCTGTCGTGATAACGCCTATCTCAATACTAGGCAAGTCTACAATCTCAATAAACTCCCATAGCTTTTAAGTTTAAAAACATAATGATTAAATTCAGCGGAAGAAAATTCACAATCACATATATAAAAACTCCCAAAACCTGGTGTCACTAAGTACATGAGCATCTAATATGAATACAAATCTAGAAATACGGTCCATAATAGTCTGTTACTAAATGCAGTAAATAAGAAGGTAGGGAAGGAGAGGCAAGGTTTGTGAAACCCGACAACTACTTCTGAATCTTTGAAAAATAAACTGTGCGAGAGAATTAGCACCCACTATGTCCGGAAAAACCTGAATCTGCACACGAAGTGTAGGGTGTAGTATGAGTACAACATTTAAAAGTTCGACAAAAACCTTTAAGTACATTATAGTTATTATTACTATAATTATATTATTTTCAAATGTATTCTTGTCATTTGTAAACTTAGTTATAGATAATATTTTTACTCGTCCTAATATGTTTATAGGGTTGGTTTACGGTGTATAGGAGACTTCAATAATTGTGAACTTAAAATTACATAGTATAAAAAATAATTACGGTTCAGTTAATATTTATGATAAATAGTTTAATATAAAAATAAATATAGTGAAGCTATCATGTCATGACCCAGCATCCACTAGTCATGATGACACCTAACCCAACCCGTTAGGCAAGCCAAATAATAATAAATCACAATATAATGATAATGATAAGAGTCAAAAATGAAATAACTGAATTTTATACAACTCCCCAAGGACTGGTAATACAAATCATGACCTTCTAAGATTTAGAGTTTACAAAGCTAGTATGAAATAAATACATCATCTGTTCGAAATATATATGAACAGATTTAAAAATCTAAAGCAACCAAGAACAAGAGGCATCTATAGCCGGAACGTAGGTACATCTTCAATGTCAGCTCCCACCATACACAGCAAAATCGGTTCCAAAATATGAACGCAAGGTGCAGAAGTGTAGTATGAGTACAACCGACCATGTGTACTCAATAAGTAACAAACATAACCTTAGGTTGAAAGTAGTGACGAGCTTAGACAATGGTCAAAGTTCAACACCAATAGCCAAGAATAACTCGTAATAATATAATAAAAGCAGTACAAGTAATATCTCAACGATATGATGCCCAACTCGTTCATAGTTACAGAAAATAGGCATGTTTTTCAGGTATAACAGTAAAACTCAAGTCTTTCACCGAAATCACCAAAATATGAGTATATCAGAAAACTATGATTTTTCTCAAAAACTTTCAATAACAGATAAGATATTTTATTATCAGATAGCATAAGGAAAGTACATCTTTATGCCTACATGTCAATATGCATGTGAAGTCATGAATGCCACAATACCATTTAGCATGAGGAAATGCATCTCTATACTTACATGTCAAGTATGCATGTAAAATGTAATGCATCACAGTGATGAACTCATGTACTCACACTCAATCACTCGGCACTCGGTACCTGCGCTCACTGCTGGTATGTCAGACTCCGGCAGAGCGAATCCAGCCCAAGAGCTAATATAAGCCAACATGGCCTGCTGCGGCGTGCAACCCGATCCCATCATAAATCAATAAAACCTGATGCGACGTGTAACCCGATCCCATCATGAATCAATAAAACTTATTGCGGCGTGAAACGGTCGCATCATAAATCAATAAAACATGTTGCGTTGTTCAGCCTAATCCCATCATGAATCAATAAAACCTACTGCGGCGTGCAGCCCGATCCCATCAATATCACTCACAATCCTGCCCCTCAAGCCCCAACTCAGTTATCGATCTCTCTAGTCTCTCGGGATCACAAATCTCATGCCAATCAGCCCAAACAATGATAATATGATGTGACAACAAATGATAAGAAAGACTAAGATATGATATGCAAATAATAAATATGACTGAGTATGTAATTGCAATTTAAGCAAATAATTCAACAACAAAGATGACCTCAGTAGGTCCCAACAAAATAAGCATATTGCCCAACACATAATTTTTAACATGATTCACAACTCAATTACTCTAACACGTAGAAAATTTATGGATGGAAATAAGATTAGGTAACTACATAGTATCACAAAATCGACCGAGTCATAATTCACATGGTGCACTCCCACACGCCCGTCACCTAGAATGTGCGTCACCTCAATACCAAACAGATAACACGTATGTTCAGGAATTCATACCCTCAGCTCCAAGTTTAGAAGTGTAACTTACCTCGAACAAGCCGAATCCAATACCAAGCAAACAATACTCTAGAAATGCCATCTCGCACGTACCGACCTCTGAACGGCTCGAAACTAGCCAAAAGCAACTTAAGAACATCAACTAATTCCAAAGGAAACAAATCCAATCGATAAAGGTCGAATCTTTAATCAAAAGCCCAAAGTCAACTAAAAACTCATAAAAGTCAACATCGGGCCCGCCTTTAATTCTAAATCCAAGCTTACCCGAGCGAAGCCTGAACCAATACAAGCTCAGAAGAATGAAAACCGACTCAATCGGAGTCCGAACATCGCTCTTGGGTGTTTAAAACCCAAGAGTCCATCCCACACTAGTTGGGTCCCATATCTTTTGAAATACTCCAAATTTGAGTATGTTGTTTTCCTAATATAGGAGAACAAAACTCCAAAAGGAATCGATAAATAAATGCCTCTAACTCGTTTTCAATTTTTAAAATTTAGGACATAACCCTAGGTCTTTATTTAAAGAATTAAATGGGTTTTCAATTAAAATCATGGATTAAAGCTTAAACCAAGGGAATGAATCAAAGGGAAATACTTAGGTTATGGTTTAGACCTTACCCCATGGAAGAAACTTGAATAACATCCTTGAATTCTCCCAATCCAAAAATTTCAAGATGAGAAAAACTCCAACAACATTAATAGCAAAAAATGCCCAGTTGTTCTGTCTTCTTTCTTGTGCCAAATGATCCCGAAACTCGCTTTTGATACCTCTAATAGATTCCTCGTAAAATTCCAGTAAAGTAAGGTTTTTGAATCACTCCATTTGACCTTATAATGAAGGGGATATGTTGGTTTTAATATTTGTAAATGTGTAGATTTTTAAATACGAATGCAGTGGCAATTTCGTAATTAGTCTGAAAAATCTGTCAACCCAATTCTTAGTAAAATGACCATAAATTCCTTATACGATGTCGAAACTTGATGATTTCAGTTGCTATGGTTTTGAAATTATGATACGGATATAATTATTTAGTCAAAACACGAATCAAAGGTCGTTTTCTCAATATGGTAACCTTTATGCTCAAATCGATGTCGAAACCGAAAACAATCACCATACAACCCAAACTTATCCAAAACTCGTCGGAATTTAACCAAACTTTGTGGACATTTTCAAAATCATCATACAAACTTATTAAAATAATTAAAATCCGATTCCGAGTTCGCTTACCCAAAAGTCAAACCTTAGTCAACTCTTCCAACTTAAAGCTTTTAAAATGAGAATCATTCTTCTAAATCAATCTTGAACCGCTTGAAAATCAAAACCAATCACACACACAAGTCATAATACATAATATGAAGCTACTCAAAGTCTCAAACCATCAAATTGAATGCTAAAGCTCAAAACGACCGGTCGGGTCGTTACATTCTATCCCACTTAAACATACGTTTGTCCTCAAACGTGCCAAAAGTCATTCCAAAGCCATCAAATCACCATATACCCTCACCGTACTCATAACCATGGGTGATCCCATGTCACCCTAATCTATATAAGTCCGACAAAACCACCTAACAGAGGATCCTTACTTTAACCTTAGTCTAAAAACCTTAAAACCCAATCCCCACCATCCGGAACTCATTATATGACCCGATTCTTGCATCTATGCATCGTATAACTCTGAACAAGATGTATCAATCCGTAACCATATCTCAAGACATAATCACATGATATACCACATAACTCAAATACTCATAGCAATAACTTCCGACCGCAATAACTGCTCGATAACTAACCCGACATCGGTAACAAATCTCATATCAAATAAAATCTTGTTCTTAACCTTCGTACACTACCAATGATGAAAGAAACATGCAAAAACTCTGTAACGACCCGATCGGTCGTTTTGATTATTACAGCCCCATTCCCCCATTTACTGCTCAATTTATGCTTCACAATCATTTTAAGACTTACCGGGTTAGTTGGTTCAGGTCCGGAGGGAATTCGTAGTGAAATGAGACACTTAGTCTCATAATTAAAAATTTTAAGTTAGAAAAGTTGACCGGATGTGGACTTATGTGTAAATGACCTCGAATTTGAATCTTGATGATTCCAATAGCTCCGTATGGTGATTTTGGCTAGGAGCATGTCCGAAAAATTATTTGGAGGTCTGTAGTGGAATTAGGCTTGAAATGGCGAAAGATGAATTTTTGGAAAGTTTGACCGGGGAGTTGAATTTTTGATATTCGGGTCGGAATCCAATTCTGGAAATTGGAATAGCTTCATTATGTCAATTATGACTTGTGTACAAAATTTGAGGTCAATCGGACTTGATTCGATAGGTTTCGCCATCGCATATAGAAGTTGGAATTTCTTAGTTTTATTAAGCTCGAACTGGGGCATGATTCGTGGTTTTAGCGTTGTTTGATGTGATTTGAGGCTTCGACTAAGTTCGTATGATGTTTTAGGACTTGTTGGTGAATTTGGTTGGGGTCTCGGGGGGGCCTCGGGTGAGTTCGGATGCTTAGCGGATCTAATTTGGATTTGGAGAAGGAGCTGAAGCAGCTGGGCATCTGGTATGATCGCACCTGCATGAAAAAGGGCTACAGGTGCGAGCTCGCGGAAGCGAGGCATGAGTCGCAAAAGCGAAAATGCATGGGTTGGCCAGGCACCGCGGGTGCAAAAAAACTTTTGCGGGTGCGAAGACCGCAGGCGCGAAGAAATCCATCGCAGGCACGGACATCGCAGGTGCGACATTTTTGCCGCGGGTGCGAAGACCGCAGGCGCAAAGAAATCCATCCCAGACGTGGACACCGCAGGCGCGAGAGTTTTGCCACGGGTGCGAAGACCGCAGGTGCGAAGAAATCATCGCGGGCGCGAAAATCCTGGACAGAATGTTAAAAATAGAGGAGTCCGTGATTTTTGTCATTTTTGACATTTTCAAAAGTGGTTGAGGCGATTTTTGAGCGAGAAATCATGGGAAATCTTGAGGTAAGTCCCTTGTGATCATTTCTACTCCATAATATTGAATTATCATTGAATAATCCAACTAGATTACATGTTTTTGAGGTGTAAATCGGGGATTTGAACTTAGGAATTTGAAAAATAGATTTGAAGATTTGGAGGTTGAGTTGAGGTCGGATTTTGGTAAAATTGGTATGGTTAGACTCGTGGTTAAATAGGCTTTCAGATTTTGAAACTTTTGTCGGGTTCCGAGACATTATCATTTTCTTATGGAATTAATTCCAATCAATTTTATTGACTTAATCGAATTATTTGTGGCTAGATTCGAGGCGTTTGGAGGCCAATTCACGAGGCAAAGGCTTAGCGGAATAAGAATTTCACGGTTTGAGATAACTAACAGTTATAAATCTGGTTCTGAGGGTATGAAACCCCGGATTTTAGTATCATGTGATTAGTTTGGAGGTGACGCACATGCTAGGTGATGGGCGTGTGGGCGTGCACCGAGGGGATTATGACTTGGTCCGTCCCGTGGAAACTGTAAAGTTAAATAACTTGTTGTTAGCTATGTGCTCTCTATGTGTTGTGGAAATTTGACTGTAAGTCATGTTAGAAACCATATTTAGGCTATATGTTGGTACTGCTGGGACCCACAGAGGTCGTATACATATTGAACTATCTGTTTAATTGTTGTTTTGTACTCACTCACAGTTTACTTGATTATTTTATCCCAGTCTCTATTTTTCATTATTGATGCATCATATTATTGTTGTTTGGGATGATTTCATGATTGTTGAGAGCCCTAGAGACTGGAGAGATTTATGACTGAGCGAGGCCGAGGGCCTAATTATGAGATATTATACTATATCACGTGAGTTGTCCGTGCAGCACGTGAGTTGTCCATGCGGATCCAGATATTATACTGTAGCACGTGAGTTATCCGTGTGGATCCAGATATTGATACTATAGCACGTGAGTTGTCCATGCAGCACGTGAGTTGTCCGTGAGAATTATAGTGCTTGGGCTGTAGGAGTCCCTCCGGAGTCTGTACACTCCCAGTGAGCGCGGGTACCCATTGAGTGTGAGTGCTAAGGGCTAAGAGCCGAGTGGTTGAGCTGTTATGACGAGTTGAATGACTGTTGCCCTGAGCGGCTGTACTTGCTTTTCATTTGTTGTTGCACTTAGTTGCTATCTGCCATTGTTGTGAAATTCTCTGAAATATTTTACATCCGGATTGCATGAACTTGAACTGTATAAAACTGATTTGACTTAAACTGCTGGAATTGATAGCATGTCTACTCTCTGCTGGAATTACTAAAAATGAACTATAATTGTGTAGCTCGTCATTATCTTTAGTTCCTTAGTTATTATTGTTACTTACTGAATAAGTTGTCATTATTTTCCTTCCATTTACTCCACCAAATGACTATACCGCACTACATTACATTATTTATTGTATGATATTAATTCAATTTTTAGATTTTACATTGTCAATATTAATTTTTATGATATTAATTCAACCTTAGTCATTTTCAAGATTATTTCTTTAACTTTTATTATATAATTTATATTAGACAAATACATAGTCTGATAATATTTACATAATTTTTAAAAAATTATGTACTCATTAATATAGGTGCACGCGCGTAAAGCTAGTAATGATAATAATCTAGAAGGTCTTGTTAAATGGGTTATAGCATGACACGGATGGAACCGGAATCAATGTAACGCAAAATACAATTTGAAGAACTAAAATAAGAAGAACAAGTGTACGAATAATAATCTAGGCATGCGCTATGCTCTCGTGGCCTAACGTCCCAAGCTAACAGATTCTTGACCAAGTTTACTGAGTATAGCGCATGCCCACCATTATACTTGTCCATCCTTATAACACCCCAAGTAGTTACCTTGTTGGTCTATCTTCTTCAACTTCTCTCACATTTTCTCTTCTCTTTAACTTCATCTTAGATTAGTTATGTTTAATATTTCACAAAGTTGACTTCAACGACTGATAAAAAAACTCGACCTTGTGGGTAGCCGGAGTTGATTTGGGGGTCCATTGGTAGGCCTAATTAGGATGTGTATTCTATACCAAGCCGGATTGGTTGGCTCCATACCGCTATTGTTGAGGGATATACCATTTGGCTGTTGTTGAGCTTATTCGTGTTCTGAAATGATCTGTGAGTTACTCTTCTATGCTAAAAGGAGTTGTGATCCGTTGGTTATAAGCACACCTGGTGCAGTTCTATTTGGGTTTTATAGCGAAATTTGAGGTAGATGAGTAATTGGGTACTGCATGGTTGATGGCATATGGGTTATGTTTTTTCGGGTTTTGTGTGGTATTGTGTCATCTGCTTCTCCATGGTTAAGGTAATTCACTTTGAGTACTTGATGTCGGATTGCGCGCGGTTATTGATTTTGAGCATGATGGCTGAGGTATTTCATATGGATCAGTGTTTGGATGGGGTCACGCATTGCAGCGGAGTTATGTTGAGATATGAACCCTTGTGTTTGATTCGTGTGTTTTGGTTCTACTGTGTGTGATAGGTTCTTAGCATTGCGTTGTGGTGGTACCCGTTGAGCTTGCAGGACGGTTCTCTTGATTGAGTCATTTTTGCGATTGAGTACATCTGGATTGTTGCTTATTGGTGCATGGATTGCACAGTTTGTGGCTCTGGGTAGTATTGTTGTTGTGTGTCAGTATATTAGTTTGTATTCGATAAGATGAAGTCGTCGGATCTAGGATGGGTGCTATCGGATTTGATTGCGGTATATTTGGAAGGATAATATTGGAAGTCGGCTTAGGAATTGACTATAGTTCTTGTTGAAGGAAATGGAGCTCCATGGCTTGTGATTTAATGAATGGTTATGAGTTTCTGTGTGTTCTTTCATTATCGGCAGTGTACGAAGGTTTTAGAGTGAGGTTTTGTTAGATATGAGGTTTATTACCGTAATTGGGTTATTTTGAGCAGCTACTATGATCGTAAATTTTGCTAGGGATATTTGAGTTATGTGGTATATCCTGTGATTGTAACTTGGGTTATGGTTGCGGGTTTGTACAACTTGTTCAGACTTATACGGTGTGTAGGTTGCAAGATTCAGATCTTATAAGAAATTTCGGATGTTGGAAATTGGATTCTAAGTCTTGTGGGCTAGGTTGAATTGAGAAATTTCAGTTATGTTGTGTTATCAAACCTATATGGGATAGGATGACATGGGATCACCCCCGGGTATGTGCATGGTAAGGTTATACAGTAGTTTGATGGCTTTGAGAACAACTCTGTACACATTCGAGGATGAACGTATGTTTAAGTGGGGTAGAATGTAATCACCCAACCGGTCATTTTGAGAATTTGCACTTTGCTCGGTAGTTTACGAGCATGAGTAGCTCCGTATGATATATTATGACTTTTGTGAATCGTCGGTTTTGGTTTTCAGGTTATTCGGAATCGAATTGGAAGAATGGATTTTATTATTGAAGCTTTAAATTAGGAGAGTTGACTAAGTTTGACTTTTTATGAATTCGAACCCGGAACGGAGTTTTGATGGTTCTGGTAGGTCCGTTGGGTGATTTTGGAGTTAGGAGTGCGTCCGGATTGTGATTTGGAGGTCCGTAATGGAAATGGCGGACTTTTTGGCTTGAAATGGCGGAAGTTGGATTTTTGAAAAGTTTGACCGGGAGTGGACTTTTTGATATTGGATTTGGATTGTGATTCCGGGAAATGGAATAGCTTCGTTTTTTCATTTGGGACCTGTGTACAGAATTTGAGTTCATTCCGGGTTGGTTTGCTATATTTCGGCACGAGTTATTGAAGTTGTAAAGTTCAAAGTTCATAAATTTCAATTTGAGGTGCGATTCATCATTTTGATGTTGTTATGTGTGTGTTGAGGCCTTGAGTAGGTTCGTATTGTGTTATGGAACTTGTTGGCATGTTTGGACGGGGTCCCGAGGGGCTTGGGTGAGTTTCGAACGAGAATCAGATCATTTAATTACCTTTTTGACTTTTGCTAAGCTGCTGGTTCTGGTGTGATCACACTTGCGGCTGGTTTGTGCAGGTGCGATGGCCGCAAAAGCGACAGAGGCATCGCAGATGCGAGGTGAGTGCTGGGTTGTCAGATTTTGTGAGTTTTGTTGGGTTCCGAGGAACGGGTCTGGGTGTGATTTTTGGCCGATTTTGGGTTTTGATTAAGGGTTCGATATTTATCATTTGGAATTGTTTCCTTGGGCTTTATTTGATGTATTTGAGTTGCTTTTGGCTAGTTTTGAGCCTTTCGAAGGTTGCTACGCGCGTGATGGCATCTTTGGAGCATCGCTTGGCTTGCTCGGCATTAGTATTGGCTTGTTCGAGGTAAGTAACTCTTCTAAACTTAGTGTTGAGGGTATGAAACCTCGCAGTACGTGTTATGTGATCGGTATTGAGGTGACACATATGCTAGGTGACAAGCGTGTGGGCGTGCACCATGTGAATTGGGACTCTATTGCTTCTATGACACTGTATAGTGGTCCTAATTTTTTGATATTCATGTTTCCACCATGTGATAAAGTAGTTAAGTTGTCAATCATGCTAGATATCATGTTTAGGCATTATGCCGATACTGTTTGGGCCCATAGTGGTCGTTTCTTACTGTCATCTCACTGATTTCATTGATATTTCTTACTCAGTCATATCCATGCATTCATATTATATATCAGTCTCAGTTATTATTTATTGATACATCATATCATTGTTGTCGGGCTAGTTTCATGACATTGTGAGCCTGTGAGTGAGACTGGGGAGATTGATGACTGAGTGAGGCCAAGGGCCTGAGTGAGAGTGATATTTTGGGACCGGGCTGCACGCCGCAACATGTTATATTGATTACATTTAATGGGATCGGGCTGCACACCGCAGCGATATAGCGCTTGGGCGGAAGGAGTCCCTCCGGAGTCTGCACACTCTCAGTGAGCGCAGTCGACTATATATATGTGGATCGGGTTGCATGCCGCAACGGGCCTTATGATCATATATGGATCGGGTTGCACGCCGCAGCAGGTATTGTATAGTGCTGAGTGATTGAGTGTTCTGAGCATTGAGCATAGTGAGAGGAAATGCGAGACAGTGAGATTGAGTACTCTAAGAGTGTGAGTAAATGAGCTCAACATTGAGATGCATTGCATTTGACATGCGTACTTGAGATACATGCATAGAGATGCATTTACTTCTGCTACCCGGTTTTGGTGACATTTATGATTTTACATGTATCATGACATGTAGGCATAGAGACGTACTTTCCTCATGCTATCTGAAAATGAAACATCTTACTTATCATTGAAAGGAGTTTTGGGAAAAATCACAGTTTTCAAACTTACTCGTATTTTTGCATTTTCGGTAAAAGATTTGGGTTTTCACTGAGATACTTGAAAAGAAATGCCTATTTTTCTGGAACTATGACCGAACTGAGCATTTTATTTCTGAGATACCTCTTTTATTACTTGTACTATGCTGTTATGAGCTGTTGTGGAATATTGGTTTACCTCTTTCATTTCAGCTTTGTAAACCCTATTCTTAGAAGCTCATGATTTGTACTACCAGTCCTTGGGAAATGTATAAGACTCTGTAAATTACTTTCGTTTAATTGTCTTGTTAATATCATTGGAATTGGATAGTTGTTTAGCTTACCTAGCGGGTTGGGTTAGGTGCCATCACGACTATTTGGATTTTGGGTCGTGACACCTATGTTGGAAAACACAACTATGGATTGGTATACCATATACTGGTAAGGGGGCTAGGGAATGGTGTACCCTACGCTGGAAAACACAGCTAGGGATTGGTGTACCCTATACTGGTAAGGAGATTAGAGAGGGGTATACCCTATGTCTAAAATATCATCAACTAGAGAATGGTGTACCCTACTTTGAAAAAACACATCTATGGATTTGTATACCTCTATACTAGTAAGGAGACTACGGAGTGGTGTACCCTATGTCTAAAATATCATCAACTAGGGAATGGTGTATCCTACGTTAGAAAATATAGCTAGGGATAGGTGTACCTTATACTGGTAAGGAGTCTAGGGATTGGTGTACCCTATACTACCATGATTTTTATTTTGTGATTCCTTTTTCCTCTTTTTATTTATTTATTTAGAGAATAAGTAAAATGCGGGAATGAATTTTGAGAAAACTTCCCTTTTTGAGAGTTTTTGCAGTTGCAGAACTGTTTTTAGTCTCCACACGGTCTCCTTTTGTTTGCACCAGCTTCTTGCAAGGTTATTTTTTTGAATAACACCCATTTCCTCTTTTCAACAAAGAACAATTATTGGATTTTGTGGCCTTGAGTGTTTCAGTCACTTGATCTCGACCCATCTTCTTTTGATGATGATTTCAACTGCAACTGGTTGTTTCCTGAATACCGATTGCATTTCTGGCCGCAGAAAACCTTGGCTTTTCACACTTTGCCATGACGGCTAATCATAGCAGGACTTAACCTTTCTAACTTTATTATGACTTTAAGGGCATTTAACTTTTGACTTCTTTCTTCAAAGCTTTGAATTTCAGAGCATTAGAGAACTTTTGGCTTTTTCACACTTCACCATTACTGTTAGTCACGTGGGACTTAACCTTTTAATTTTTTTTTTGCCTTTGTAGGCGCTTCAATTTGATTTTCTTCTTCCGAAGAAGTTTTTTATTTTTTATTTTAATTTCAAAGCATCGGCCAATCATGGCCAGTCGGGGTCGACTTGATGCCCTTGCCGAGGTTGGGTGCCCTTTGAATATATCAGCTCATTCAAATGAGAACCCTGTAAATCAGTCTTGCCATCTCTTCTTTGCCTTAGTTTTTGGAACAAAGTTAGACCGAAAGGGAATCAAAGAAAGGAAGCAATGAAATAGAGGATGAGTTTAAACAAGAGTGTCCGTTTGGGGCAACAGGAAGAAAGACTTATCTGGGAGTACATGCGGACTTCAATGAACATGACATGCCTTTTGGACTGGATGCCTAATCTGAGTAAACCGTCCGACTTTTCAGAAACTCACCGCAACTCTTGTCTTGAAACCGAGAAACCTGCCCATGACTATGTAGATGCCATGGCTGTGAGGATCCTCTTCTCGATCAGTAGTTCCCTTTGCGGGTTTTCACCAATTGACCTCTCTCATTTCTCTTCTTACCATATCCTTTTGCGGGTTTTCACTAACAAAACTCTCTTATTTTTATTTTCTCTACTCACCATCGCCTTATGATGCCCGTGAGGGATTTTACCAATAATACTCTCTCATTTTATCTCTCTTATTTTGTTTGCATTAGATCCAAGTAATTGTATCCTCCAATTCTTGAACATTCCCGCTGATTGGTCGAAAAGACTTGAAAAGGATAGGTGAAAAGAATTTGTATTGAATTACAACTTTGAAACCTTTCGGGCAAAACTATTGCCGAATTATAACATCTGCCCCAGTTTTTACTTTTGGGGGAATGTGGATTTTTTTGTTTGGTGTGACCGAACCCTAGAGTGAGGCTGCCTACATATCTTTTTGGAATCAGGTCGAACGTAGTTCAATTACATGAACTTTGTTTTTAATATTTTTTTCAATAATAACTTCCAGATTCCAAAGGGGGTAATCAAAGAAAGAGAACAGACTCCAAAGGTTTTCAAAAAGGGTTAATGGTGTCTAGGTAGTGAGAAATAAGGCATTCGTCATCCTAATAAGAGAATATTAAAGCTGCGTAAAGGGTCAAACATAATACCTTTTGACCGCTTCTGCATTGACAACTGTCTCGGGGACATTTCCTTCGATGCCTCCCAAATACAGCGCTCCCTTCGGCAGCACTCTTGTTATGATGTATGGACATTTCCAATTCGGGGTAAATTTTCCTTTAGCTTCCTCGTGATGTGGAAGAATACTCAGAATGAGTTGCCCTACTTCAAACTTCCTAGGCCGCACTTTCTTGTTGTAGGAACGGGCCATCCTTTGTTAGTACAATAGCCTGTGGCAAACTGCAGACAATCGCTTTTCATCAATCATAGACAATTGTTCCAACCGGGTTTTGACCCATTCATCATCCTCGATCTCGGCTTTAACAATGATCTGAAGAGAGGGGATCTCAACTTCTGCAGGTATTACGACTTCAGTGCCATAAACCAATAATTAGAGGGTGGCCCCAACTGATGTGCGCACAGTTGTGCGATATCCCAATAGTGTAAAAAGAAACTTTTCATGCCACTGTCTCGAACCCTGAACCATTTTCCTGAGGATCTTCTTAATGTTCTTGTTTGCAGCTTCAACGATGCCATTAGCTTTGGGTCAATAAGGGGTAGAATTACGATGCATAATTTTCAATTGTTCACATACCTCCCTCATCAAGTAGCTGTTTAGATTTGCAGTGTTATCCATGATGATACTTTTAGTAATACGAAAGTGACAAATAATGTTGAAATGCATGAAGTCCACCACTGCTTTCTTAGTGATGGCTTTGAAAGTGACTGCTTCAACCCATTATGTCAAATAATCAATGGCAACCAAGATGAATCTGTGGCCATTTGAAGGTTTCAGCTCGATTGGACCAATAACATCCATACCCCAGGAAACGAATTGCCA